>NW_008240046.1:3629830-3703206 GCF_000691975.1 Corvus brachyrhynchos
GGCGACCCCTGCCCGGCACGGGCCCGGGGATGGTACCCGCAGCCCCGCCCGTAGCGCCCCGAGGGAGCCGCAGGAGCCGGGCCAGGTACGAGTCCCGCGGCCCCTGCCCAGGCGAAGGGCAGTTGCGCTGCCCGCTACCACGCGGCTTTGGGGAACTGGTTGTGTTTCAGGGCCTTTCACTGCAGTGTTACAATGAACGAACGCTTTGCCTGTTTATACAAAGAAGCAGCTTTTTTGTTTGTTTTTGGTTTTTATTGGTTCCCCACCCCTTGTATGCCTTTCCTGTGAGTCGACTTCAGCTCTTTCTCATAAATAAAGCGCAGTAGGCGAATGGTCTCGTGGCTGACTTGTTTTCCTGACTCTCACCAGTCTCTGGTGCCCTCCAGCTTGGCTGGCTGAGCTGGGGACAGCAGAGGCTTGGAAGCTCAGTGTCCGACAGTCGCACCGATGTTAGGAAGCAGATGCCGTCATGTGTACCCACAGAGTTAGCGAGACCAGAACTGCCGTGTATCTACGGCTGTCAAGGCTTTACTGTCTGTTGGTGTGCGAGGGGCCACGTCCATGCTCACATACCCACTTCTCATGGAGTGCCTGTTGATGTGAATCAGAACTGGGTGGTCAGGTTGCCTTCTGTACCTGATACAACACAAGTGCTGTGGGGCTGTTTGTTGTTTATCTCTTTTCCTTATTTGTAGATGCTAATGAAAAAGGTGATAACTGAGGAAATGGGAAAAATACATTTATTGGTATATAAACAAAGGAATTCGTGATTTTTATGGGGCGGTCTGTGTGTAAATCACTTGCTACGCTGTGCAGTGAATAAATGCCATAATTCTATCTGCTTGGGTTTATTAAGTCAAAGCTGGAGACATCCTTCAAACTAACTGATACAGTAGTTAACTTCCGCTTTAAATGAAGCTATGTGTAAAGTGGAAACATTATTTATTTCTTATTCGTAGGGATTGTGTGCCACAAGTACTGTATTTGTCTAGTGCTGTTCATTATTGCAGAACAATACCGTCTGTGGACAATTTCACTTTAAGAACATTTGAATAAATAAATAAAATTTTTGTTCAGTTCCATCGGCAGGCATACTGGCTAAAAGGGTAGTGTATCTCTGGTGTTGGGAAGCAACGATTAAAATTGTTCTACAAACTTAAACCTTCCAGTCTTAAGACAGTTCTGTTTGGTGGGCATCCCATGAAGGTACATGACACATACCTGATGTGTTACTTTTCTCCAAATGGTTTAGGGAGTGAGACAAAGGTTAACTAAAATGTCTTGTTCAAGAGCTTCCCCCAGAACATGAGAAGAAAGTCTTTGTTCTCTCTCACCCAAGTTCTCTTCAGGTGCCTTTCCAGTGAATTTCCTGTGGTTTTAGTTGTAGATGTGTTGAACACTTCAAATACAGAGCCTACCAGAGCAGCTGAGAGCTCCCCTCAATCTTTGAAAAAAAAAGTTGGGAAAAAATGTGAGTGCCTTCAGGCCTCCTACCTCACACTGCCTGGCTGTAAAGTAGTATAGTCCAACCTGAACTGTGAAGGCCATCCAGTTTTAGGAGAATGATGGCTTCCTTGGGACCTTGAGTGGTTTTTTTTCCCTGTCAACTGAGTAATCTGCTTGAGATCCACAAAGGCAGGATCCTTTCTCTCTTGTCTGGGAAGCTCTTTTTCCCAGCTGAGCTTTGTATTAATCCAGCTTGGTGTCCTCTGCTTGGCACAGCGTTCAGTAATTCAGACTGTGATTTGCAGTGCTGTGAGCATGCAGTGTGTCTGCACAGGGCAGAACACTGGCATCTCATCTTTATTAGGATGGCATTTATCTTTGGGGAAAGTACATTCATCAAATCATCCTAATAGCAGTGTGTCTTGTGGCTCAGCAAAAACGGCTTTGGCAAAGAAGTCACAAAGAGTAATTGGGAACTCTAAAAATCTACAAAATCCTTACACTACAGACATAGTTCACTTGCTACATATTCTAAAATGAAATATTTGCATTTACCTGGAGAAGAGGTTTGAGTTTCAGGTCCCTGAGATGGTGTCCATGATTCTGTGAAATCATACATACGTTTGCTGGTCAAATTAGTGTAAAAGATCATGAAAGCATTTATGCTTTTTTTCCTTTCTAAGCACAAGTGTTTCAATTTGGTTTGGGTGATCTGGTGCTTAATTCTAGTGAAGAATAGTGCTTTCTTTTAATAGCACTGCTTGTTCTGTTTCAATATGGCTTCATAAAATAAATTTATGTTTGCTCCATGGATCCATCACTGCTGCATGTAACAATAGGGATGCTGGAGCTTAACTCCTGCAAGAAGAAACTATTTGTCTGATGCTATAAAGCAACAGTAAAAGTTGCTTCTACAGGGTTAGCAGTTCCCAGTTTTGGAGAGCAAATCCTGGGGAAGGGGAATGAGATGTGGTCTCCTCCAGATGAGTTGCCAGAATTCAGGAAACCACACTAGTCCATTGTCTGCAGCATGCTGGGCTGGTCAGACACTGACTTGTGCTGGTCTTGGAGAGGGGGGAGGTGGGCTGAGTGTCACCTATGTTTGGGAAAGGGAGTTTGAATGGGGGAATACTGGCTCAGCATGGAGCCTTTAATGGCTGCCTGCTGGAGAAGCAAAAGTTTGTGTTCCCCCCTTTGCCCCTCCAACCCTGTGTGCTGCCATCCTCCATTGCCACTATGTTTTTTTGTGATGGGGGGCAGGAAAGGAGAGAGGAGAAAAGGATTCTGAGCAAGTATGTCTGAACTGGGGAGAAGAGGTGTGTATTTTATCCGTAGTGATGTTGGGGATTGCAGGGGGAAAAAAAGCTTGAGAATTGTTGTACTGAACTAAATTACTTCTTCTTTTGATTTTTAGACTCCAGGACTCTTTGGCAGCAATGCCTAGATCCATGCCTGGCTTTTTGTTCTATAGCTGCTAAATTACTCGTAGTTCTCTTGTATTACTCTTCCCCAGTCAGGAAGACTAGTTTGATTTTCTTTTTTTTATCATTATTCTGTGTTTAAATTTGTTCTGGCTTCACCCACTTCTGAAGGTTTAATCTGACTTCTGCATCTCCAGGCATTATCATAAATGCATGTTATAACAACCAGAGCAAGTAGGGTAAATCCAATACCTTAGGTACATTTTATGTGGAACTTCAGCATATTTTTGCATGCAACTAACACTGGGACTTTTTCGTGTTACCTTTGGGGAAGGTAATTTTTATTTTACTGTTTATGTAAGATTTGTAGAAAATTTAAGAAATGCACATGGGCTTGTGGAGAGTGGGATAATACCTCAAGAGACTGTCAGAATGGATTTCCTGCATTTAAAATTATGCTCTTTAGGTAATATGTTAAATACATTAACATTTAGGTGATGTCTGTTCTCCACTTTTAAGAACACATATGCAGTTTAGCGGACAAACATTTGGAATTCATTGCAACTCTTTTCAAGATGGTTCTTCTTGGGAAGACATGATGTCTGCTTTGAAATTTCAGTGTCTTTTTTATTAAAGGAGAATTCCTAGTAAGAGATACTATTCTGTCTGCAATAGTAATGTTTCTTATTAGACACAGAGGATCAGATCTCTGTGTATAAAGGACCAATGATTGTAAAGGACTGGCCTCTTTGAAACAAGTAACCAGTCTTTGCATGTGCATCGGTGAAAACAAATAATGTAAGAAAACTCTTATAAATACTTCTCTATGACATATAAGATGATAGATATATAGAAGTATAGATGATACACATATATACATATTTGCAAGATTAGAGCCTGAAAAAGAAAATAAATTCTATTGAAAACCCTAGAAAGAAGGGAAAAGTGTATTTTAGTGAAAGAAAATTTCATGATTCAATACAAACTTTGTTTTTTGCAGAGGCAGCAGGATTGTGACTTACACTTACACAGTCAGCAACTGGAACAATGCCAGATTCTGAAAGTAAATTGGTGTCTTCACATGAGGTTGTTGTAAATCGTACTTCAGACTTGAGTGAAATGAAAATTCCAGCTGAAAAAAGATCTGCTGAAAAAAGAACAGTGACTCACATTGAGAAGAATGGCTATCCTGACTCCATATACATAAATGCAGCTAAGATTTTTCAAGGCATTCATACTGAAAAGAGTAAGGATAGAATGCTTGTGCAGTATGGCAATAACTCAGAATCTCCCATGATGGCTTTTAAAGATGAGCATTCCAGGCGTGTATCTTATGAACTGGCTTTCAATGCTCTAAAATGTAAGTACAAAACTTGCCCAAGAATGGCCAACAGAAAGGATGCAGCAGAGAAAACATGGAAAAACAAATGTTCAGTGTCTACCTGACAGCAGAGATCTGGGGAAATTTTTGTTAAACTGCAGGTTATTACAGCATCACAGATTCATAGAATATTCTGAATTGGAAGGCACCTACAACGATTATCAAGAATGGCCCATAAGGGGATTGAAGCCACATCCTTGGTGTTATTAGCACCCTGCTCTGACCAGCGGAGCTCATCTCAGTGGTTCTTTTTGGATCCTAATTATGGATGAACATTTGCATTTACTAGACTACTCATATCCCTCAAATCTTTAAATATAGCTAAGTGTTATTAGCAATTGTGAAATCAAACCCTACTATTTTTCATGTAAATGAATTACATAGAGTTGCTATGTTGGTGATTGAATTTGCCCTCAATTTTCATGATGTTTAAAATTACAATTCAGTGACTTAAAAGATTTACTTCCATAGAATCTTGTAGATAGTGGCATAAGTTGTCAACATTTTCTCTTTTTTACAGATCAAGATCTTCTTGAACAAATCTTGTTAGATAGTAGTGCTTACCCATGCTACTCAATAGTAAGTGAACATTTTTGTGAGGAATTTTTATTTTCTGTGTTGATGTAATTAGTGTATTTTCTGAGGATTCTACAACGTTCTTCAAAACAACCTTTGTTGTTTTGAACTACATGACCACCTTAGACTGAAATATTGCTGACCTTTTTACATAGTTGTCTAAAGCATCCATCTCCAAAGTACGTTGTGAGATTCTGTTGCACCTTATTGCTGGGAGTCAAACCTTCAAAGACAAGGTGGGAGAGCGACCCATGAACTTTTACTGCAGTGTAGTACTTGCTCAGTGATATTGTCCATGTCCATGTGCTTTCCTTCCCAGCTGTGTCCCCTTGTGAGCAGGGAAAAAAAATGTTTCCTTCCTGTCCTTGGGAGCTGGAAAACATGGAGTGAACCCCATCAGACAAAAAAATGCATTGACCCCGTGTTTCATTTCCTGGGCAAATGGTACTGTATACAAATACTGTACTAGCAAAAACTGATCCAGTTTACTCTCTCAACATGTTTTCCTGCTTTGACATGGAAAGAAATTCTAGAGCTGGCAGAATATTCTGCTGTTCCTTCCAGTCTTGTTTGATGCCTTTGAAAATTGCAAGATAAACTTGAGCTGATACTGGTTGTGGAGGTTGATGTGAGCAAGCAAATGATCTAACACATTTATCTTTGCCTTATTTTTGCAAGGAAGCAAGACTTTCATGCTAACATTTTGTGTTTGGTGGTATTTCCCTAATAACTTGAGTTTTCTAACTAATTTTGGTCATATTTGTGAGAAGGTGAGAATTTTAGAAGGCATAATAACTGTAAGAATTTATTGTAAAGAAGTAGACAGTAGTAACTGAAGTGCAGTAATTATTGTCCTTAAGCAGGAGATGCTCCCTGGTTTAAACATTTAGACAGAGAAAGGAGATTTTGTATATATCCCAAAAGCAGAAGGGTTATTATAATCGAGTATATTGGTTGCTACATATGGAAGAATCCCACAAGAGAGGAATTGATAGACAAGAAGTTTTTGTGAGCTTACCTATTTAACAAACTACTTAATGAAGAGAAAATAATTTCAAAGTTTCAATTCTGATAACATTAGAAGTTAAGATACAGTATTTTATCTGTGTGCATGGAGAATGTTTTTAATTTTGATAATCTAAATAATTTACAAGTTGTGTATTTGAGTTTTTAAAAAAATATTTTTTAAAGAAGTGTTTTATTAACTCTCCAAAAGGAATTACTTTCCTATTCTTACAAGTAAGCATTTAAGGGTTTTTAATGCCTTTTACATGGGAGACTGCTGTTTGATATGGATCTTTTTGCAGAAGTAAGGCATGCTTTGGGTCACTTTCTCCATCCAGTTGCTTTTCTCTGCAGCCAGATGAGTTAACCAGCTTGCTTGTTGTGATGCTTTATGACCTACAAGACCGAAAGTTTCAAGAACGAAAGATTTTTGATGAAGATGAACTTGTAGCAGAAGTTCAGGAAGTAGGACAATATTTATACAGGTATATGTGCAAAGAGCTATTTTTTGTTGATATATATTAGCAAAAATGAAGATTTGTATTATCAGTGCCTTTTAAAAGTAATTATTAAACATGTCTTTCATCCTAAAATTTTGTGGGCTTTTTTTTTTTTTTTTTTGATGAGGGCCTAGTTTGGAGGCAAACTTTCATATTTATGAAAAATACAGGTAAGAAACCATCCTTATATTGTGGATTATTTTTCAGGCGTCTTATCTTACTTGTCATTGTCAAAACTTTTTTTATACAGTTCTAGCAAAGAAATTAAATATTCAGTAAATATTCATAAATGCAAGTGTAATACATTCAAGAGGTCATGGAATGGAATAACATCTGTCTGTTTAGCAGCACTTCTACTATGAAACTTTGTTAAATATTTATTATTTTAAATAATTAGAACAAAAACCCAGAATACATAAAATAAACATTTTAATATTTATTATTTCTTCCATCAGTCAGTTGATGAACTCAAAAGGCATTTATTAGACAAAATTGTGTAGCTTCTGGATTTAGAATGGCCCCAAAAGTTCATGAATCTCTTAAGTGCAAGGTATTTCTGGAGGCCAGTAAGTAATATACCTGAAGTAGTTCACCAGGAATATTTATTTACTTTGAATTATCATATATCAGGAGTGTGCATGAAGCTTGTGGGAAGAAAACACTGGAAATACTTTCTCTGACATTTTCATGTAATAATAATATAAGTGATTCCTGGTTGCCATCATAATTGTATTGTTTCTGTACATGTTTAGAGATCAGCTGTCATGAAATGCTCATTCTGCACATGTATGTATTTACATTTTTAAACATGCAAATGAATCTTATGGTTGTATTCCATACATTGCAGTTCCAAAACATACTGAGATTTTTTTTTAGCTGTCTGGGAAAATGGATGTATTTGAGAGTCACCAGTCCTAATTCCAGTCCCACCTGCTTTTAAATAAAATAATCTTAGCTATTGACTACCACCTTGCATCTACTGTTGTGTGGGGTAGAAAATGTTCTGTAACTCTGTTTCCTGTTGCAGCTTGCAGAATGAGGTGTCCCTTTTGGATTTGGTTTCTGAGCAAGATGGTATTGTAACAGAAATATTGCATGCTAATAGCTGATGAAAACATTTATAAAACTTATTAAACTTGTGACTATGTTTTTATAGTTATAGAACCAAATTGGCAGCTGCACTAGCACGATGTCGCATCAAACATGATGCTCTTTCAATTGAATACTTTGTACCAGAAACCATATGGAAGCAGGAACAAAGGGCCTCTGCTTTACCTGTCTGTGTTTGGATAAACACATTTAAAATCAGGTAAGGTCTTTAAAGTATCATCTGATATTGATGTTTTTACACATTAAGTGATATAATTTGCTACATACTTGTTTTAGAATTTCCAGGTTATACTATTACCAGTAATTTAAAGTGCTTACAGGAAATTCTGCTTAGTCTAGTGCTATTGTGTTATATTTTTTTGTAGTTTTTATATATTGCAGTAGTGGTATTTACACACTGTAAAAAGGTCGTGAAACAGTTCTTCTTACTATTCTGTTGCTTGCGTGGGTCTTTCACCAAATAAATGAGGAAATAAAGTTAGGAAAAAAAGTAGGTGAGTTAACCTGGTGCCAAAAAGAGGAGAAAATGCCGTTAAAAGTGGGTATATTAATGTAAACCATAATATTGGCAAAGGGTGTTAAGACACAATACTTAAACCTGCTGTTTGTTCAGTTAGGATAGTATAAACTTGAAATTAAAATACACTTTTAAAAATCCCTATATTCTGGAAGCTACTATATTTGTATATTTATACTTGTTCCCAGTTCTGTACTAACTGATACATGAACCATACCAGATTGTCCTGTTATAGACAGGTAATCCATTTTATAATGTTTTCAAGAATTTTGTTTTACTACTCTTGTCTTGGACCAGTGTTCAGTGCTTAGGTTATAGGCTCATCAGGATAATGTATTTTATTTCGGTTGTGACTTTGGAACCCTTAAATAAGACTGAAATAAAAGCTGCTGCATTCATCCCATGTTTAATGTACTGTATAAACTTATGGTGCTGTCTGAAACAGCATTTCAACAAACATCTCTTGCTGTATATACCTTTAAATTTTTATGATATTTGAATTGCTAACCTCAGCAGTTATGCCTTCATTACGTTTACACAAGGATTCTTTCAGTTATCAGCCATTAAAATTATTGGTGAGTTGGGCTAGATTGAAAGCAATTGAAAGAACTAAAACATTCCAGCAGTAAATTTACTACAGTGTCTCTTGAGCACATGGACATTTCTGTTTTGATGCTTTGAATCATCCTCTGGAGACACATATCTCTTTCTTAATTTATTTTATCAGACTTATTAACTTAATTGTTTCAAACTAGAATTTACATGCCTAGTGTAGAATAAGTTTCCCTCCTGCATTAGACAATACGGCATTTTATACCTATATATGTATACATATGTATACACACACACTAACAGAAGTAAAAAATTCATATAATCGTTGTGAACTATGTTGCTTAAGTAACTCTTGTATATTTAATGGTCAGAGTTGTATGTTAACAGCCTTGAAGATGTTATCAAAGATTTGGAGATGAAGGGACTCACAAAGGTTGAATCTGTGTCAGACTTTGACCATTACACGTTTGCTGTGGACCAACATTGCCACGATGTATTGGTTTTTCCTTCCTCTCTTAGAGAAGAACTGCTTAATTTAGATCTTTTTGCAGATTGCAAACTCTTACTGCAGGTGAGTTGATGTTCAGCCTTTAGTCAGATGATCTACAAATTGAAGTAATTGCTTTGCATTAGAAAGAGGTTGTGTATTGTGTGATGATTCTATTAAACCAGTCAGGCAGCAACAAACTCTAATAAGGTTTTGGACATTTGTAGTAATTAGAAGGTTACAAACTGATCCACTTACTTAATTTAGCATACAAATGTCAATGCTTATAATTGATAGCTACAATTAAGTTAGTAGAATGTTTTAAATTTAATCTTAGAGCTGTTGAACTACATATAAAAAGTGGTCAAAAGAGGCAGTGTCACTTCTGAAAATGTGAGGAAAATTTCAGTATAACTCCATATGCTTTCCCCCAGTTAGTAGATAGTGATATGATACTGTAATATTTCTTCCTCTTTGAATGCATGTTTATGATGGAATGATCACACTTCTTTGTATTTTGTGCCATGTGGTTCCTAGATCTCCATATCTCCCACTAGTCTTTTTCCTGACTTGCCATCATTAGACTCCCCAGTGAAGTTTGGTGGGAGGTTTCTTTTGCAGAGTGGTGGTTTGCAGTAACCATGCAACAGCACAACCACGAATTATCTGAACTGTCTGATGATTCTTGAGTGCCTAGCAGAAATATTTCAGCCAGCATTTTCACTAGATGCTTGGCATTGTCTGCAAACTTTACCCTCAAAATGTATTGCACAACTTAAAAAGGGATTCAATATTCAATACATTTCAGTATGTAGATTTTTAAAATAGAATACATAGAGAAAAGAACTATACATGAGAGCCCCATAGGTAATAGGAACAAATTCTGAGTATTACTACTTAAAAGTATTCAAAATAAGTAAATAACACCATCAAAACCTCCATCTCTATGGTGGGGTAGGGTGGTGCTTGAATGCTGTGTGTACATAGACAATGATATGAACTTGAAGGCTTAGCACTTGTTTTTTTTTCCCTTTCCATTTATCATCAGTTTGTAAAATTTGGTGCAAGACCTGGTATCTGTGGTCAGTTTCTTCACTCCTTTTTAAGTAATTTGATAAAGTTTTCTCTTAATCACCAGTGGTACAAGAGCATTTACTCTTGTGGAGTGGTCCCTGTGTTTTCTGCATTCCAATCTGCCTCTCTGTTGTTCAAATTCAGCAGAATCTTGATCTTTGATCTACAAGGGTGACATTTCTCCTGTAATTTTCACCAAGAGCTATGTGAACAGTTTTGCATTTCTCTGTTAAACTGCCTCAGAGGATGAATTCTGCCTGAATTGTGGCCTTTTTGTCTTTTCTGGAACAGGCTGTTGCTAGGAGTTCCTCCTTATGGTGATGATATGTACTTTCTTTTCACCTACAGATATTATGCTTTTTTATGTCTTATTTAGAATTAAGTTATTTAAATTTATTGAGTGACAGCTTGGTTTTGTAATTAATTTAATTCTGTATTTGTAGATAGCCCTGATGAGTTTTTTTCCTCCCTTCTTTCCCATTTGCTGTGAAAACAATGAAATACTTTCCTAATTTGGAAAGAAGGTTGGCATTCAAAGAAACCAAAATAGTTGGTCATACTTAATTTTTGTGTCATTGTTTTGTAGGATAAGTCTCGCAGCCTCGCTGTACACTCCGCACAGGCGCTGTTGAGTGAAGGTGGTGACATTATAGCGGCTCATGTAGGTTCCCATCTGACCATTGCCCATATGTCAGTGCTGACAAATCACAGCATGTCCACAATTTTTGTTTGTGGTGTGAAATCTTCAGCAAGAGAAGAACTGAGGAACAGTTTCAGTCATATGGGATGTGAAAGTAGGTGCTAAAACAGTCGGTATGCAAAAAGTATTGTAATACAAGTGTTTGTGATATCTGTAAATATGGACTAATTCTATCAGAATTCAGAGATCCCCTCTGGAAACTTGGGGATGGCAGTAACAACTTTTTTCTCACAAAGTGGGCTGATAGCTCTTCAGCTACAGTCATATCAATTGCAGTCTAACTATATCATAGATGCAAGCTCCTGAAATGTCGGTGAATTTTTCCATTGAAGTAGCAGTTGGTGTAACTGGTAGCTGGGAACTTTTGGTGTTTGGGCTGTTGCTTTAAGTCTGATTTCCAGTTGTCTGAAAGTGTTAATCCAAAACACATGCACTTGTCCAGTTTACCTGGAGGACACAATCAGGACAGAATGCAGTAAGACTGCAACTCCATTTGTCTTTTCAGTGGAAGATGCAGCCCTTCAATCTGTTTGAAATCCATAGGCCATACATTGGATGATCTGAATCTAGCAGGCTCTAGCTCTGTCGAATTCAGTGTAATACCAGAGTCTCTTCACCTGTATCACGTGTAGGCAGGCTTGCTTGCAGCCTATAACTGTTGAGTTTTTCCTGTTTTTCAGATATTCAGTTGTTACATGAAGACTTTACTGAGCTTGAACCAACAGACCGAAGACTTGAAAAGGCAAAAGTTATTTTGCTGCTACCACAATGCTCTGGACTGGGTGTTGGCAATCCAATGGAGTTTATTTTAAGTGAGAACAGAGGTAACTTTTGATGCAATATCTAGCTCATGCTTTCTGGTAGAAATAGATTCAAGTATTGTGGTCTAGACAGTGTAGGTGCTCCAGTAAATGGTGTAATTTTATTAAAAAAACCTTCCTTATTTTAATTACTATAGAACATATATATTAACTTGCATAATTCTGTGACTGCTTCAGGTTGATAGTATGTAAGTTTGAGGGTTATTCTGGGGAGCAGAGTGTGTATAACTTTTTTTTAAGTAAAAGGATCATAGGCAAAAATTTATTTCAAGATACCAACATGTATATAATTTTCCATTTGATTACATTCCTTGACTGTTTGTGTAAGTCCTTTCACTGTACAATTTTCATTAACTAGAAGCAAATAAGAGGCACCATGAATTACAGGTAAAGAAGTAAAGCAAATAAATCAGGCACTCCTTGGTATTCTAATTTGTAAAACCTACCTTCCCACTGCACCAGTAACAACCAGGTCTGCTTCTGCAAACAACTGAATTTTCAGACATTAATACAAGTTGGAAGACTAAATTTACTACTCTCTGCTTTTAGATGCAGGATTGCTACAAGACCTTTTCCAGGGATTTGTGTCTGAGGATAAACTCAGTATTCTTGCTGAGAGGGAGCTTAACGAGTTGATTCATGCACTGAAATGTAAGTGTGCTAGTTCCCCAATTTCTGGGAAGACTTTGCACTATCAATTCCACTGTACTATCACCAGTTTTAATATAGTTAAAAATACACTGATTACTCTATTAATTAACAATAAGCATGTAACCAAACCCCCTGAATAATGATTTCCTCCATGAAGGTTTTTCAGTGTCCTAGTATCCACCAGACATTAATACAGCATTCTTCAGTATTGTGTAGAGAACTGGCTTATAGCTTAGTCATACTCTGCTTTGGAAATTCTGCAAATGTAGTCTGACTCCATCTGCATGCTGCCACTTTTTTCCTCTCCTTTGGTAGCTGTGTGAAAAGACTGGAGACAGCTTTGACTTTGTGTTGAAATCTGCAAATATTTGAAAATATTTTAATTATTTATGAACACTAGAGATCGGGAAGATATTTTTACTGGTAAAAGTGACATAATTTTTATGATGCTTTCAATCCTTACCAAACCACTCTCTGTATGAAGAATCTGAAGAGTAAAAATTTTTTTCTGTTTTTGTTTTGTAGTTAACAAAGTACAAGCTATTGTTTACTGCACTTGTTCAGTTTATCCAGAAGAAAATGAACTAGTAGTGAAAAAAGCACTGGAATCTGGAGTGGAGGGAGATAAAGCACGACGATATAGGTACAGAATGAGTAGTTTTATCCATGAAAAAATTAAAGTATGACTTTAAATTGTAGCATAATTCTTATCCTAGACTGATACGTATCCTGCATGAAATTAAAATAGCTTTTGCTGCCTGTCATGCATTCTTTCTGTTTATGAGAGTACTTAGCAGTATTCTATTGACTTTTTCATCTAATATTTTTGTCCATCTGAAAATAAAATGGGGGAAAGCATCACTGGTTGGAAATAACATTCTTCAGTTAGAGCTATTGCTATTGTTGTATCAGTATTCAGAGAATGAAACTAGTTTAAAATAAAATGGAGACTAGAAGTCAGGTAACTTGCTAGCATGCTCGCAGCTTCTGATGTAGAATGATCAATTTTAAAGGAAAAAGAAATTAAATCTTAAATTGTAGAAATAATACAGAAGAACAAGAACCCTTGCTGAAGGATTGCTCATCACTATTCAGATGAATGACTTCTGGGAAGGACAGGTCACAGTAAGAGATCATCCTGTGCAATCATGGCAAATACAAATATATATGAAAAAAGTATGTATGCTGTATACTTCATATGCAGTTATAACCTGTTAGCTGTCACCCCTGTCAGCCAGAGGAATTGTTAAAAGACTGATGGGTGTTTTCTGGATTTTCCTTTCAGTCACACTAGATAAATACAAACACTTGGCACTCAATTGCACATAGATACAATAGTGGATTACAGGATGGAGGTTTAAAAGAGTTTATGTTGTAAAAAGCACAGGAAAATCATACTCAATTTTTAGATTTTATATTACCTTAGATGATGTTAATAGCCTGGCTATCAAAGGGACAGGTACTGTGACTCAAGATATCCAATTAAATTTGGCATGATTAAAATGGTAAACATTAATTTTGGCCAGTCCAAAGAATGTTTAAAAGTTTTATGTTATTCATAAGACGAAGTGCACAAAGTGCATATTTCTTGAAATTCATTGATAGAAAATAGCAGCCTGCTCGATTTTTTTTACACTAAGTGGGATAAAATCAGGATATCTCTTGCCAATGATGGTGTGCTGGACCAAAAGCATTTATGGACTCTTGCTTGTGTTTTCCTTCAGAATATGAAAATTTCTGGAGTCTGTCTTGACCTCTGTGCAGCTATTACTCTGTGGGGAGAACTTGGGGGACCTTGGAATGTAATGGTCTCCAAATTAGTTGAACACAAATTATATGTAAATTCATAACATATGAAAGAATTTTTATTTAAAAAATAAAGTTCTTGGAGCTTTAATTATTTTATAAAAAATTGCCCCTTGCACCTCCCATCCCCAAAAAGCCAAACCAAAATCTGTTCACTGTTTTGCAGAAGCATCATGAATCTTGTCAAACCACCAAAGCATACTTACACTTTCAAAAAGGCAATCTTGGATGGTAAGAAAAGGACAGTAACATTCCATTAGGATTTTTTCAGACCTGAGCAAATTTGTGACTGAAGATTGATTGAGCTTCATAAATGAAAATTTCAGATTCAGTTCCTCCTTCACTGTCATGCGGTGTCTTGTATGTTTCATCATAGTCCTTGCTACAATGAAGATGCATACAATAAACCAGCATGAACAGAGCACTAATAGAACACCATAAATAAAATTTATAGAGTAATTACGCTTAGGATGAAAGCTCAAGCCATTTAAGATGCATGTACTACTTAAAAAAATTCCTTTTACACTTTCCTTAGAATTAATTAGAGAACTTATTTGCCTAGAACAGTGCACTATAGAATGAAAGGCTGTTGCAGAGTTACTAGCCCTCATGTTCACAGTAGTGTCTTTGAGAGACAAATCATAATAAAACTTCTTGTATGATCATCAAAGATCTGAAATACTGAATATTAATTCCCTTTTCCAAGAAAATTGAGGGCTTTCAGGAAACTCTTACAACAAATGTGTTCTGAATTACTCTGCAGGACGGAAGTGGTGCTGAATGAAATAAGGTTCTGTTGGAGTTTTGGGGTCACACAGCTGGTCTTAGGGCTGTGCAGTTTTAAGGGTGATTTCAAACATGTACGTACTGGCTAAGCTGAGCTTCCCTTCAGGATATGGCGGTTTATAGCAACAGCTTTACCTAAAGTAAGGGTACACATGGCAAACAGGTGTGTATAGAGAGGAGTCTAAACCACTCATGCATTTCTCTTTGGCCTATCAAATTTGAATTAACTTCTGCATCATTTTTCAGGGTCATTGAAGGTGAACAGTAACTTATATACATCAATAAATGATTACCACTGAGGTTTTTTTGCCTTGAATAAGCTGATCTAAAATCAAAAATCTGTGTCGTAAGACATAAGTTTTATTTAGTAATGCAAGGAGGATGTAAGCCTTGTAGCCTGTTTTATCAGGTTCCAAGGGACATAGAAAAAAAATCCAGATTGTGGTGAGAACTTGTAAAAAACCAATTTTGCATACTTCCCATTAAAAATGAACTAGCCAGCCAAATCAGGATATTGCTTTCAAATATTGAATACCTTTCTCTGTAACCATCTTTGAATAAAGCTCTGTCGCTAGAGGGTTAGTAGAGCACTAAGGAGTCGGACTCTATCTTACAGTCCTTAGTGAAGAGGAGGGGGTTATAATTCCAAAAGGACATTTTGATAGTGTTTTTCTGTACTGAGACAGCTTAGTACTAGTTTGCCAGTCTTGTGAGCCAAGTCCTTGAGACTGCTTTGTAACAACCAAACATTCCTGGAATACAAGAACAGGAGAAGAAGCTAGTTCTTCCCTCCCTACTGATGCACTGCAAAACTGTAAAATTGGAGAAACAGCACTCAATTATAACAAATAGCAAAGTTTGGTAACCTAAGACTTTTAGCTTACATAGATATATTTTTTATTATGAGCATATATAACTCAAAGTCAACACCTCTACAATTTCTGCAAGCTGCTTAGTGTTTTCAGATAATTCCCCAACTTCATGGACAACTTGATAACTCAGTAATTGCACACCTGAGAAAGAACATAATTTTTCATTGTCTTAATACGTATTTATTATCTGGTAATTAATTTACTTAATAACTTGGGGAAAAAAAAAGGAATTATTGAAAAAAATGGAAAAAACCCAATTAATTCTAAAAAGAGGAATTCTCATGCCTTTCTTGAATTGCAGTTTTTAAAAATTAAGATAAAGCTATGTTATTGAAAAACATAATTTGAAAATTACTTCTAATTACATTTTTCTAATGTATCCTTGCTTATTTCCTTTTATATTCTTAGATACTATTTTCTGGTCTTCCATTTCTTTTTTACAGGCTTATTCCTTCTGTTTTTTCTACTTGCTTCAATTCAGAGGCTTCCACTGAAATGTTTTTCAAAATGGAGCCATCAGAAATTTCCAGTGGTTGTTTTCTAGCTGTTCTACAGAGAGAGGTAAGCTAGGAAAATAACCATTTAAAATCACTTTACAGAAGATGAGTACTGCAATTTTCCACAAAAGAATAAATGAAATGGAATGTTCGAAATAAAATTCGTGGCTGCTCTTTAGTTGCCTTAAAACCAAAGGACAGGTGAGCAGTTGAAATGTGCTGCTACTGGAGTTTTATGCTGAGCACAGCTTTACAAGGTGTGCCTGTTTTTCTGGAGCTGTTCATGATCAGAGCAGGCCCTTGATCCAAGTTAGTGCCAGGAACATCTAGAGGAAATATATTGCTATTATCACACTTTGGAATGAAATACACAGCTTGATTAGATTCATGATAAATGGTGTGTCTAGTAAATGTATTTGTTATATAAATTACCAAGATTTTCCAGTATCCAAGCAGATGAAATCTTAATCCCTATGGGTGACGCTATTGTAATTTGAATAAAATATGTATGAATATGTTTCCTTCCCAAACTAAGGCATATGCAAATCTGGCTTGAAAGGCAGGGGGCTTTTGCTGAGTAAACGGAAAAGTCTTGGCACGATTCCTGAGGAAAGGCCTTAAAGGGCTAGTTTGCATCTCTGAGTATCAACATCTTCTTCTTGTCTCTGAGAAAAGCATGGATTTATTCCACCAAAAGAGAAAGGGTGTGGGGATGAACTAATTAGAATTTCATTGCAAATTAAAGATAGGAGATCTTGTTTGGTTTTTTGTACCATTTTCTGTCATACTGTGATTAAAGTGCTTGGAAAAAGGTTGCCTCTTGGGGGAAGTTTGAAGATTTTATTAAGAGTAAGAGAATTACATATGAAACGCCTTTCAAGTTACCTATTATTGACCTCTTCTTTACAATAGTAAATATTTTTAACTTGGTCTGAGTTTTAGTTAATCATGCTATGTGCATCTCTCTACCATATTGTCTCTCTCCAGAGAAACAAACACTTTTGTTGCAGGTTGTTAATTCGAGTAATTTTTTTGGGTCAAATTCTAATTCAAAGAATATAGTAAATATAATAAATAATAATATATAATAAATAATACAAAGCAATTCCTCCAATGGCCAGTTTTTAGGTGATTCAGGAAATGAACATTTTCCACAAAGTAGAAAACATGTACTTATAATTTAAACTGAAATTCCTTGTTTACAGAAACCTTCTTCTTAGCTAGTTGTAAATAGTTTCTTTCCAATTGTTTCTCTTTATATACTTAGATGTTGACCTGGTTCCTAGTTTGGGAGTTCCTTACTTATGTATTATGAGCAAGAACTTTCATTACTGTAAAAATTATTCATGTTTAATGTTACTGGTATTTCTGTATTTTAGTAACTGTTTCTGATACACACACATGTAATGGATATGTATGTTCTTACAGACACATTACAGAGCAGGTCAGTGTGGGAGTGTGCTGCTTTTGGCTGGGGTAGAGTTAATTTTCCTCACAGTCACTGGTGTGGGCCCTGTGTTTTGGATTTGTGCTGAACACAGGGTTGACAACACAGAGATGTTTTTGTTACTGCTGAGCAGGGCTTACACAGAGCCAAGGCCTTTTCTGCTTTTCATGCAGCCACACCAGTGAGGGAACTGGGGGTATGTGGGAGGCTGGGAGGAGACACAGCCAGGACAGGTGACCAGAACCAACCAAAGGGATATTCCAGAGCACGTGACATCATGCTCACTGTATAAAGTGGGGGGAAGGAGGAGGAAGGGGGATGTTTGCAGATATGGCACTTGTCTTCCCAAGGAACCACTGTCTTTATCTTAAACCAGCAGTTCCCTGGCTTTACTCTTCCAGTTCTTTCCCTGATCCTGCTGGTGGGGGAGGGAGTGAGCAGCTGTGTGGGGTTTGGTGACCAGCTGGTTTTAAACACAAGTCAGACACACACTACAGAGCCCAGAATTGAGTTTCCCCTCTTTGGATCACTAGAGAAGAAAGTCTCTGAAGAGCAAATGCTCCAGTACCTCTTTACACAAGTCAAGTTCTTAATTTTGTGAATAAATAGTTTGGTTAGCATTTATCACATGTGACTTAAGTCCTTATGCTAGATTCTGTTGTCTTTTTCTCATGGAGTAAATTCTGAGGAGCTCTGTATTGTGGCTTAGATTTGTTGTTGTTTCCTTTATAATTTTCAGAAAAATACTTCTAAAAAGGTGTCTGCTAAAGACATTTTGGCTTCTGCTGCAGCAAAAGGACTACTAGATGGCATTGTTGAAGAAAAACCAAAAGAAGAGGTGAAAAAGCAGAAAGTAAAACGACGTCGACGTAAGGTTACTGCTAGTGACAGTAAGCCAAAAGCTGCAAAGCTCCTTCACCGCCAAACTGGAGCTAATGTTAAGGCTGAAGTTTCTGTGTCTAAAGCAGCCAGTAAGATACAAGAAAAGCATGTGTGCGTGTGCCGAAAAAAAGCAGCCAGTAACATACAAGAAAAACATGTGTGCCACACAAAAGCAGCCAGTAGCATACAAGAAAAGCGAAAAAAAGCAGCCAGTAACACACCACAGAGGACTGTGCACCGAAAAAAAGCAGTTAGTAACACACCACAGAAGACTGCACACCGAAAAAAAGTAGTCAGTAACATATCACAGAAGAATGTGCACCAGAAAAAAGTAGTCAGTAACATACAACAAAAAAACGTGCACCAAACAAAAGCAGTCAGTAACATATCTGTGCCTAAAGCAGTCAGTAACATACAGCAAAAAAATGTGCCCCAAACAGAGAGCTGTGTTCAGCTGAAGAAATCTGTGAACCCTGATTCACACACAGCCCCGTGGAAAGTGCTGGAGCACACATCTCATCTGTCACCTCTGGGCAAGGCGTATAAGAGACAGACACCTGCTCGAAAGGCATGTGCAGAACAGAACAGGGTTTACTGAAGCCCCCAACCATCACCTTGCCTCCACTGGTAACACCATATGAAAGGTTGTAAGGAAACAAACCCAGGGTATCAACTTACCATTGCTTTCATGGCCAGACTGGAGCACAGTGGTTGGATATTTCCACTACCCCGGTCAAAAATGGTCAAGCCAACTTGACTGTATGAACCTTCAGACTCTGCCCTCCCTTTGTAAAGAAGGTAAAGATTCCTGTATATTAATCAATACTCTGACATTACAGTATATTTTTATGCAAGGATAATCTGGCCTTGGGAAAAGATATATTATGGGCTATTTATGTAGAAATATCCATGTTAGATAGTAACTTTTAATCCAATAATCACACTTTAATGTGAATGGAGCTCAGCTGCCTAAGGCTGGTAGACTGGTGGGGGCAGTGAGGTCAAAAAACTACAGCCTCTAGCTACACACTTTAAAGTGACAAGTTAAATCATACACCCAACCCCCCACCATGATCTAAATCTGTACAAGTAATCAGTTTCAAACTGATGTTTTTAAAGTGAGATTGAATTTTTTGAAGTGGCTTTTTTTTTACAAATGCTAGATACCATTTTTGTGAGTTTCCACTTAGGACTGATGCATGGAAAATAAGCCTTGCAGAGTAAGCCTGTTAGCTCACTTTTATTTCTAAAACTAGATGTGAACTTTTGTACAGGAAAGTGGCCAAGTACATTAAAGCCCCTGCATAGACTTTCTAGTACTTGCTCTCTTGGTTTCTACTTAAGTGTTCATTGAAATATTATTAACTGTGAAAAATTGATAAAACATTCTCATGCTAAAAACACTGAATTGTCATCATAATGTCACATCAGACTGTCATGGTTCATAACTGCTTTTTATCAATTTCTTAACATAAACAGTTCTTAGTTGAAAAGAGCTGCTACTGTCAAAGTAACATTTTTATAAATGTTACTGCAAGTCAGCTGAATAATGACTGGACAAAAAGTAGTTGACTGTCTTTGGAAACAGCCGTGGGCTTCTAAGCTGCTCCCTCTTGCTAGCAAAGACAAAATAAAATAACTGTAAAATATCTACGATTGTCTTACAATCTGAGGAGAGGCTAAAGGGAGGCACAGAGATACTTTTAACAACAAATCTGATTTGTATTTGGAACTTGTGAAAATGAAATAGAGAGAGCACAGCAATATAGAAAGGCAAAGGTAGCTGTGGCCCAGATGAGAAATTTTCCTCCAGGCAACCATTTCAGATACTTGGGAAGAGTGTTGCTAGGAGTAGACCAATGTAGTCTGGAACTTAACTGATTTGACATACGGGTCTGCATTGAGACCCACCCAGAGAAAATGTTGTAACATCTCTATTTTTTCTTCACTCACATCAGTCAGTGTCACTGGATCAGCAGTACCTTTTAAAGAAAGGATGTAAATGATATTACACCAGCAGTGTAGACAGCTGGCTCTTGTTCATCAGATAAATATCCT
This sequence comes from Corvus brachyrhynchos, assembly GCF_000691975.1. Lineage (NCBI taxonomy): Eukaryota > Metazoa > Chordata > Aves > Passeriformes > Corvidae > Corvus > Corvus brachyrhynchos. The sequence goes on from NW_008240046.1 coordinate 3,650,420, forward strand.
TGCTTCACTGAATCAGTGAAAATTTCTTTTAGCATTTTAATCTGAGCCAGCTGTCCTACACAGACATCCCTCACCTTCTGCATATCCCTGTGAGCAATCCATGCTCCTTACCCCTTCCAGTGACATGGTGAATTCTGCTCTTACTTCTGAAGAAACTTGTAAGGATAGATTTAGATCTGTACACATGCCATGTGTAGAAGTGGAAAAAAAGAAATTCTTATTGTATTTCAAAACCATTTAGGAGAGAAGAGATTCTGCATGTTGGACACTAAGGAGATTTTTTTTTTTCCCAATATGGTTGTTAAATGCTTAAAATAAACTTAAGAGCTTCTGCAGTTAGAGTTTTTTTTTTTTAATTGAGATCTGTATCATTCATTATTAAAGTTAAAATTACTTGTAAAACAACATACACGTGTCTAATAACAGGATTTCTGGGCTACTTACATATAATATATGCCATGATGTCCCACAGCTGGCCTCATCTTGCTTTCAGAAATTTGCATTTTTGACACGGTATGGAGGTTAAACCAGTTAGAATCTTGATGTCTTACCAAGAATATCAGAGAGAGAGTATTTCAACTGCAGGTCAGCAGCTTGCTTTGTAGGCAGGGAACATCATATGGTGGCAACATCTGGGACTGACTTCAGATGGCTTGTAGGTAGATGCCTATAACACTCAATGACTTTTTACAGTAAAACTGTATCTTACGTAATTATTTTTCTGTAATCCAGTTGTCTATTTGTAATTTTCAACTAGAAACTGTTGATTCAGCTTTTCAGATACAAAAGTCTTTATTGTACTGCTATTGCCTCTAAACCACCAGTATGTTTTTCCCTTCCCTCAACCACCATTTTGAACAAAATAATTTCACAGTTTCATGGAGCAGTAACAGTTGAGACAATCACTTTATGCAGCTAAATTTATTCTCAGAACAGATTACACTTAAATGTGGAGAAGTGGTCAACAGCAGGGAAAATTGTCCTTTCCATTGTCAGTCAGGTACTTTTATGTAAGACTGGGCTCTGCTAATAAACAGTGGTGTGTTTCCTTGTTTCTTACTGCTGTTAAATCAAACCTGCATTGGCTGACGGGACAGCACACATTGTGGCAATGTGTTAATTAACATGCCCAAGAAAGGAGTAATGCATTCAGTGGTAATGCTGAAATGCTGAGCCCATACTGGCTCTTGAAATGAGAACATTCTCTTTTCCATGGGTGATGTACTAACACTTTTAGATTCCATGGTAAATGATCCATGAAATGCTTAATAAAATTAAGAAATGTAGAATTCTTAGTGACAGAGAACTGGTGTAAGCTATTAGATACTCCATAATTTTTGTTCCTCTGCCACTAAAGGGCATAATATTTCTGTAGGTACAGGTGACTCTGCACAGGAAGTATATCACTAAACCTCGTTTTACTGTGAATGGATTCTATGCCATTCCTATGCTCTTTTTGTTATTCCCAGTTAACTGCCCTGTAGATAGCCTCCGTAGCCTTGCAACTCCCACATCTCCTTGCTCCCCTTTAAATGAAACAGTAAGTGGCTTAAATAAAACCTACAGCCAGCACTACAGATTTCAAAAGAAAGGCTTTTATCTATTAGTCATTGACTGTGAAGATAAATCTCCTTGCTTCAGCAAGGGAGTGTGTTAATGGCATGACTGACTGACACATGATACTTACTCTAACTTACTACTAGCATTGAAAAAAATGAAGATACTAGCTTTGCTTTACATGATTCTTCTACAGACTTCAATGAAAATGTGACTACAAATAATTACAAAGCCTGCCTTTTTTTAGGCAACCTATAGTACACAGAGTGGAGAATGTTACAAGAGCACATCCAATAAAGACAATACATAAACATAATAATGCAAGATATTTCAGTAAAAATAGAATAAATAAAAATATTTTAAGCTGTATTTAACAGGTTAAGTTAGAATATGGCATCAGACATACAAGGCATAGTGAACATGGCTGCCGGCCTACAGAATCACTAGGTATTATAAAAAATGCATAGATAACTGAAGGGTTGCTATAACATCAACTAGAACAGTTGCAGTTGCTCAAACACACACACACCCCATACATACTTTTTTGGCCATGGTAAAAAGAGTGTCTGAATATACTGTTAAACAAAAGATAATAGGCTTTGCAATATTAGGCTCTGATTCTGCAAACACTTGGGTGCATATTAAATCGTTTGGATAATAAGGAGCTCTACTGAAGCAAAAAGGCCACATATAGTCAGATCATCAAGCACACTACTTAAATATTTGCAAAATCAACAGCATTTTGTTAACAGACATAAACCTCTTCAAACATACACTGGCTAGTGATATACGGCTTTTCAAATACCCTTCCGTCTTCTCCTCAGCCCTGCCTGCAGTTGCACACATTGCTAATGAAAGCTAACCAGATGTTCCTAGCCTTGACAACACGGATGTAGAACCTTTACACTGCTGTTTGCTAAGTGTTGGTTTAGTTAAAGAGAGTCTGGATCTCTCTTGGGGAGAATCAGCACTGTGCAGATGTAATTACAAAATTTAATTATACTGTTTAAAATTAATTCACTGTTGTACAACAGTTGCCAATCCGAAATCATGACATTGTCAGCTGGAACTTTAAAAAGACACTGTCAAAATATTTAATTTAAAATAAAATAAAATGTAAATCACTAGCACAATGATGAACAAGGAAACTTTTGTCTCTTAACTTCACAATCCTACCTAAGGGTATGGTGTTAGCCACCACAGTTTGAGAGCAGTCATCCCTGGAAATGCACGAGGCCAGGTTGGATGGGCAACTTCATCTAGCAAAAAGTGCCCCCCTGACAGGGGTTTGGAACTAGACGACCTTTAAGGTCTCTTCCAAACCAGACAGTTCTGTGATTCTCTGATAGGAAGTGAATTTGTATGCTGCTCCTAACAGAGGTGACTGGGATCAATATTGGAAACTATAGAAGCTATATGCAAGCTGCCATCCCCATGCTTTGTGATCTGGCTCCATGGTCAGTTAAACCACTGGTACTGCTAAAGGGGGTGGGTTTGTTTGCATCCCCTCCCCTCCAGCTCTCCCTGTCTACTCAGTATAAGCAGCTTCTCCAGCTGTACCAGTAATAGAGGTGCAAAGGAAGTGGCAAGAGCGTGAGCCTTGAGAGGGGAATGAGTTGCTTCAGCGCCTGAGGTGCAGAATCGTGGTCATGAAGAGATCTGAGATCCAGAGAGGATCAGCTCTTCAGAGGGTATTGCAGAAAGCTAAATTTAATTACAATAGTTGCATAGCCAGCCTTTACCTGACACTTGCTCATACATCACGCTAAGTTTAGTAATGATGTTCCTGCATTTTTCAATGCAGAAATTTCTTGAATCATCATTCTTTTCCTGTTGTGTTCCTAAGTTACTTTGCCAGGTGTGGTCATTAATTTCTTCAAACAAGGAAATAAAAAAGAAAATAGTTTGTTTATAACAGTCTCTTGCATAGTAAAATAAAAAAAAGAGTTATTGTAACAAGAACTTTGTCAATGCTCCTTTATCATTGGAGTATGACAAGATTTGGAGACTTGGGAGACACTTAGAGTTTGGAACCTAGCTATAAATGGATGCAAAACATTTTTAACACTAGTTAAACATACTTAATGTTCCATTTCCAGAATTTGTACCAATCTGTAGGTCTAGACAGAAGATGACAAAGGGAGAGACTGAAGATGCATGACTGCATTTCAAAATTAGCCTGAAGTACAATTTCAAGGGCAAGGCTGGGCTGATTTGTGAGGGTCTGCAGGTGTGTAAAGAAAATCAATTAGATTAAGTCTTTGGAGCAAAAGCATTGAAATCCAATTGTACTAGCTCAGTGAAACACCATCCTGTTAAAAAACAACTCTCTTCTGATTTTGTTACAAGAGGGTTAAAAGTAAAATAAATTTCATGAAATTTTGTAAGTAACAAGAAATTTAACTGTTCTTCTTCTGGCCTGCTAAGTATTCAGCAACAAACTGAGGGGAAGGGAGAATTACGCAATCAGACACTGAACTGAACATTTCATCAAACACTTGTATAGAAAAGGTATGGAATAGTTTAGTCTCTATAAAAGTTGTAAGACAATAAAATCACTAACTACTTTCTTATTCCTGATTGGTTTGAGCCCTCCGTGAAACAAACAGTATTTTTGATGAATTAATGATAGATTTAGGAGAATAAATTTAACAGCCAGTAGTTGAATTTGTATATTTAAAGCTGAAAAGCTTCAGTGGATCATCCTGCAACTCAATTACTGAAAACACTTCTGGATTTTTCATCATTGGTTTGGTTTTAAACACAATTCTTCTGTAAGACCATAATGTGTAACCAGAAGATGACATAATGACACTACGATTCAAAAGCATGTCAGGAAGATGTTAAAGTAGTTGCTAGACCAATGCTGACAAACAATTCAAAACTAACAGGTGTAATTCTGTAAAAAATAAAACTTGGTATTTAATCTACAGTAATTCAGTGGTAGCTAATACTTGGTACCTATTCCAGTGTTGAAAACAGAGCAAAGTGCTGTAGGATTTAGGATTGGTTTGTGACAAATCCAGCTCAAGAAGGTGAAACTTCTAACTCAGGCATCATTCACTCCAAGGACTTTAGCATGAGTTCACTGGGAGGGATGTGGCCATATTCTTTTTTCGGTGAGTTTACGTAATGTTCATGTATTTACAATCAAACAGACCTTCCATTGCCCATGATGTAACTCACTGACAGCAAAAAAATTATTCATGCTTCTTTTCGTATCACACGATGGTGGCAAGAATGAGAGAACATGCTTGTCTAACATTGTTTTGATAGGGGTAAATTCTCTGAAGAGAAAGCATCAGCAACTGAAATGGAAGGTCAGACATCGTCCATTCATTTTCCGTAGTGTGGCTCCTGTTATCTTCAGTCAAACGTTAGGAGAATCTTCTCTCTTACACAGCTATGGCATCTCAGTGACCGGACGTTTCTGTTTCAAAGTGTCAATGAGAGACAAGACTCCTCTTTTTACGTTAGTGGTAACTCTTCTGGTCACCGAGTCTGCAGGAGGTGGGGGCGGCCGAACTTTCTGTGAAGGAGGTCTGGCTACTAAGCACTTCTGATACCGTAACTGCAACAAAACAAAGCCATTCTGCAGTCATTACTGGATCAAATAACTTCACAGACCATTTAAAATACACTTTTAGCATTTTCTCATTAAATACAGTCAAACCTCTGTTTTGGCTGTGACAAAAAGCTCGGCTGAAGTAAATGGGAAATTGGTCTGTCAATGTTTGGGCAAAAACTGTCCATTAGCACACAACAGATATTAAATCATATAAATACCCATTTGAAAACTGAAAAGTAAGTTTTCTGGGTTCAGCTACTCTAGAACAAGGGTTATATTCACTGTATTGCCACTGGATTTCATAACACAACTCCAAGAAAAATGTTTTTCTGGCATCAGATAACTTGTTTAGTGAAAGAAAAGATTTCTAATTTACATAGATTGTTGCAGAGGTTAGGAGAGAAAATTATTAAAGGGGCATTGTTCACTAAGCTGGCACTTTAAACATTAAAATGTTTGGATTTTAATTGATTAAATATATCATAATATAAATTCATATTTTTATCTTTCTTTTCTCTGCCTTGAAATTAATATAACTGCAAATTTGAAAAAAACAATTTATGGAGGCAGTGAAAATCTTAAGTGCTATTAGATGCCTTTGAAGAAGCTCACTTACCATACAAGCAGCCTGAACAGCTTCTGATACATTGCCTGCATTTGGTTCACACCAAAAAACATGGCACTCAAAATGCTGGTTTCCCGTGTCCATAATGAAGGCGAACGTGTGGATGTCTTTGCCTACTCCCATGAAGGACAGGAACCGCACACGACACTCCACCATGACTTCCTCTTCATTCTGGTCACAAATCAAAGGATTGATCATTACTACTGGATACTCTGTGGAACTTTCAATTTCGATTCAATGGGAGGATATACTGCTACAGTATTGTAGCTCTTTCTTATCTAGCTACATAAACCAAGCCTGCCCAAGCCTGGGCTGGATCTCCTCTTCTAGGCTGTCACCAGAAAACCGAGGCTTTGAGCATTACCGCAAAATTTTAAAATGTTGTACATTTTAAAAGCTGCTTGTTTTGTGAAGAAACAAAACAACATGGCTATAATGACCCCAAAACATACTCCCCTATCACTGGTATGTTATAGAGATGTTGGTTTAGTAGCTCATAGAAAGACATATATAAAAGACTGCATTAGTAAGTTTCACTGTATTAAACTCTATGGAAAATGCTCTACATTTTCTTCTGTAACACAGACTTTTATATTACTCTTGGCTTCTGTACCAAGAATAAGGCAAATGCAGTTTGGAATTTAGGATTGCTACTTCGGGTTTAACCTACATTTTAGGCTCAAAATTCCTGGAAAGTAAAACACTGAATTTGAATATCTAATGAATTCTTAAAATAATTTATTTCTGAGAAGATGCTTGGAATGATAAAGAAAACTGAAGCTGAAATGAGCAGTAAGAGCCTCTGCAGACTCTGGAAAGAAATAAAATGCAAAATAAGCAAATGAATTTTAGTTTACATTAACCCTACTAGCATTTCCGTGTTCCTGGTTTTCAACACTCATACTATGTTAACTGTGTTTAAAACAACACAGTCTTCCTTACTCTTTCATTGATGACTGTGACAGTAGCATCAGCAACATTCATGGTAACTGGCATCCAGTCATCTTTGCTAGAGGAAGCCATTAGACTTTCAATGGCATTGTTCAGAGTATCCATTCCTAAAACAGAATAAAATGCAATAGTGAAAAATAATATATGTAAACAATAACAGATTTTTTTATCTTCACACATAGTATAGAAAACAGATTGTTTTGGATGTCTTATTAAAATTAATTTGATAATGGAAGAAAGTATTGTGAAGTTGTATTTCTCCATCTGAAAAACCAAAACAGATGCCTCTGGCATATAAAAAAAGCCAGGATAGCATCTTGTTTAGTTTTTGTACTGTTTCAGTTCTTCAGGGCCCTTCTCATTAGTAGCAGAGCTCATATTCAGAGAAAGCTGAAAGAAACTTCACCTTCTGGGCAGCTCCCAGAATACTGTTTGCAAAACACATATTCATATGATGCCCTGAATATTAGATGTCTTCATGCTTGACTCATATGACTGAAACAGAAGAGTTGCTACCCTTCAAAAATCATGCACTGGCAGTTGACAAACCATTAGAATTTAAGCAAGGTACTTTGGAATTCACTTAAGTGTTACATACCTACAGGTTTAGCTACAGGTAGCATGCCCAGGTACTGGACGTGGAACTTCTGTACCAGTTCTGTCTTTGGTGTTGGGAAATCTACTGCATGGGAACAAAAGTCAATTTCTGTTAATCAGCATTCACAGCAGGAAAAAACACTTTTATTTAATCAATAACAAGAACTGTTTATCCATTAATTGTACTCTGATGCTATTGCATTGATTAAAATAAATTTTTACTCCTTCTAACAAGAACAAGCCTCAATAATTTCTAAAGGAATTTTTGGTCTATTCTAAGAATAAAATCACATTATATGGCTGGCATATTAAAATGCAGAAAATACAGATGAATGGGTCTTTGAGATATACAGACCTAAGTTTCACTGCAATAACTATGTAAAATCTGGAATCTGCTTTTAATCCTTGCTAATATGTTAAACAGTCTCCAAGTAATCAATACTACTGCCTGAACAGTACACATTACACAGACCATTGCACAAGCTGATGTATGGATTAGGAGTAAGACATTCAGTACAACCTGGTGGATCTAGAAGTGTATAATTTGCTGTAAAGCTAACACAAAGTGTATTTGTTCTCCTGAAATACTTTCAAAACAGCAACTACTAAGATATGACTAATAATGGCACGCAAAGGCAACTTCCTTCTACCATGCAGTAGAGTGTGCAAAAGGCTCTTCAGCTGGATGACAACCCGCTTGCACCCTTGCTGAAATAGAAGTTGCTGAAATAGATGCTGAAACCTAGGAGGAATTCTCCTATGGCTTTTCTGAATCCGAGTTATTAACTGGAGTATATTCTGGTTTTAAGGAAGATCTGGCCAACTGGTGCAGTCTCAAGTCAGGAGGTATTTTGATTTGAAAAAGACAATATTCTGAGTAGCTACAAATAAGTAAGACTGTGTTTGCAACACTTGCATTTCAAAATAAAAGAGGAAATGGACAAGTTGACATAACTGAGCAGGAGTCCATAACTGTCAATATAACCAAGAAAAATACTTAAAGTGAAACAGGAACAGATTACCACCAGTCAGATACATTAATTAAAAGGCAGGATTACACTCCTGACTTCTCCCCCCAATATGCTCAATTTTGGTCAAAAGCTGCATCAGAAACAAAACTTATCTGAAATAGCACCATCCTGAGGATACTAGCTGTAACACACAGTACCTTGCAGAGGAACATCAAGGGTGACATTTGTCCTATCTTGCAATGAGCTGCAAGCCATAGCTTTAGCATTCTTCCGTTCAGCCATAATCTGAAGAAGACAGTGATAATACAGCATTTAAAAAAAAATATATAGTACAGCAGCAACTATAAATTTACCCCTATTATAACCCTAGCTTCTGAAATCTGAAATAAGTCAGAAGGTACATGACTAAGCAGGTTATTCTTTTAACAACTTTAATTTTACTCCACTTCATTCACCATTCCTTAAATACATAAAGAACCTAGGTGGTGTCCAAGCCTAGATGAAAGAGAGGTTGAGGAGGAAAAAAACTAGTCATTTTTATCAAGAGCAAAATTATAGTGAGGAGTAATAGAGCAAGAAACATAAATATTTAACACACAGAGAAGAAGGTGTTCATTATGCATGTTCCTCTCTGAACTATCTTCTGCTGTGTAAACTTTTTTCCTCCATTTTTATGTTTATTCTGGAATTAGAAATCCTGTGCAAAATACAACATATCCTTCCCTCAAAATGTGTAGTACTAGCAAAAGAGGAAAAAAGCCCCACTTGTAAATAAACATTTTGGATGGCTATTCACTACAAATATATGACTGAGAAAGGATCCAGGGAAGCTAACAGAGGTTTTCCAAAGCTCGTATATAAACCATAGGTATCTGCTTCTTTATGTTATGACTGTTCATTGTAATTAAGCTATAAAGATAACTGGTGTTACAGCAGATGACACTTGGTCTGAAAATGCTTCTAGCAAATTTCTCTCCTCTGCCCTCCTCCTTTTTTTTTTTAGGTTTTATATTCTGAAAGTATTTTCTGTTGCAGGGACATATGGGAATATTCCTGCCCTCTGATGAAAAATTATACACAGTAGCTTAGGAAGAAACCCTGACCCAGTAAAGAGGTACAGCATGTGAACACAAGCCAAGTGTTTTCCTGGATCAGGATTACATCTATTGCTGAATTAACTGTGTTACTGTTAGCTATGATTTTAAATGCCTAGTTGTTCTCTTATCCAAAATTAGTGTCAGAAGTTTCATGTCATAGTTACTTATGTGACAGCTCTACTCCCTTTCTGATATTCCTGTGTAAAGCTACCATGGCATTTACTTGATGTTGACCTTACAGGATAAAAGCAGCAGTGGTAGGGCCTGTGTAGCATGTTTTTCCCTGCTAGACTTGCTGGAAACATCTGTGTGAGTTGGGGAGTTGGAGGATAACTGGGAAGAACGTAACAGGTCTCCAGTCAGCCACTGCTGCAGTGCTGATGTTAAAATTCACCAAGCATAGCCTGCAGCTCCTTGACCAACCTGAGCAGCTCCCCGAGTGCTGCCACTGGCACTCCCTCTGGCACCCAAACCTGGACAAACCTGCCAGGCTTTGCACAGTTGATGGGCTACCTTCTGCCTCAGGCATAACTGTGGTGCCCAGAGGGTTACAGTATGCACCCTGTGTAAAGACTCAACCTTGCTTGCATGAAACACCACAAAAAAGTTCAGTACCATGTCTTCAGTGTTGCAAAACCAAAAAATTTTTAGCCTATGCAACTGGCTACAGAGGAGGATTTGGCATCACTGATTCCATTCACTAACATGAAGACAAAATGTAAAAAGCAAATGACAGTCATACAGCAGAATTTTAAAACCTGAAGGTTTTCTGACTAGCATTTCTAGAAGAGCTGTGACTCATGACGAGACAAGTTACACAGGGATAACTGATAAGGTTATTCATCCCCACAGCCCACTTTTTCCGTGATGCAAACTAACATGCTTTAAGGAAAACCAAAAAGAGCAACATGATATTTTTAAAAAGGGGCAGTCTCAAATCCACCACATCTCAACAAAAAATAAAAGAAGAGTTTCAAGTAGATTAGTTTTAACTTCCTCTTTGTAAAGCACTTCAATCAGATTGCCCTCTGTAAAGGATGTGCTGCATTGTTGCTGATGCATTAAATGACTGTACAGAGGACACTCTTAACTGATCATCCAAGAAAACCAAAATTAATAGCCAGGGAATGGTGTCAAATCTGTAAGGTAGAATGACCGAAAAGAACACTCCTCCCCAGTATTATGGACAACACTATCAGAGCAGGAACATATCCTCCAGTATACATAACTAGAGTACCTTAAACCCCTTTTCCCCCATGATTTTTTAAATACAGTTAGCAACTATTTTCCTCTGTGTCCTGCAGGATAGTACCATTGAATAACACCATTCAAACAAGGTCTGATTCATTTATGGAGTTTAACATCATTGTTTATAATTAATTGAACCTCTGTGTTCTCTTTCCATTTTGAACCTGCAGCTTCTTTATTATTCAGGAAAGCCTTTGGTCTCTATACACACTTGTCGAATCAAAAGCACATATCATCCTCCTCAAATCTAAATGCCCACTCTCCCATAATTCCCATCCATTTGTGTTCTTTTCCTCACAAATTCTCTGTGCTGTTTCTCATTGCCAGTTATATAAACTAAACTAACACTGCATACAACCACTGATTACATGTATAAGGCTTAGGGACCTCTGAACAGACAAACGCAGCTGATTTTAAATCCACTTGCCTTTGAGCAGATTTCGTGTAAACTTGTAGCAATGGCTTTTGCAGGTGTGTCACATCGAAACACATGACATTTCAGAATTCTTGTGTCTTTGTCTCTTGCCACGTAAGCAAAGTCTCTGTGTAAACAAGACAAAGGGACACATTAGAAACATACAGAACAAATTTGATGACATTAGAATCAGCCTCAACTCTCAAAAACACATGCCTTCAACAGAGCAGGTCTACAAATGTAATAAACTGCTTACCCATGAAACATGTATCTAAAGTTTCGTGCTTAATCTGTATAATTCAAAAGCTCATTTTGGTTTCCTAACCGTCCAGCTTACTCAAGTTACAACCCATAATTCCAAATGCAATTGTAAATAAACAGCAAAATTTACTCAAATATGTTATTGAAGATGAAGTAGGGAGAGAATTACATATTAAGACAGAAAACATATGCAGCTCTCAACTGCTAAAAAAATCCAAGAAACAGCACACAAGAGTGTAGTCAGAGAAAAATTGTATTTCGAAGGACTGTATAAAGTGTTTAAAATATGCGGATAGTAATTAGAGATCTGGTTGCATAAGGGAGATGTGAACCTGCTGAGCTTTGCTTGCACTAATTGCCCTAAATTTCTGACCTTATTTTTTCAAAAGTTAAATAAAGCTGCCCTGTACTGGCTAGTCACCGCAGCACAGTAAAGCTTTCTAGCATGGATGAAGGAAATGCCACGACCAGGTTTATTTGTTCTCAGGCTGCTTAAGAGCTGGAGCTCTTCTGAAACAGTCAAAGTGATACATACTGAGCCAGGAACAAGCCTGGATTTGCCCAGTTGCCATCCTTACTGTACAAGACTCTATGTTCACTGGTCTTGCACGTCTGCTTTTTCATGTCCTCCAAGCAACTACAGCTCATTCCTACTTTGTCACCCTCTTGCTACCTTCCGATTTCTCTGGGACTTTGCTCCAGCCTCTCTTACGCCTGAAGTCTCTTTTCAGTACCTTTCTGCTTTGCACATAAATAATTACCAGCAAGACTAAGTGGTGAAGAGATAGGAGAGATATTCCTAAGCCACTAGCCTAGTATAAACTAAAGTATTTCTGTATATAAAAGCCTGTCAATATTCCAAGCAGGGTTTAATGTAGCATGGATGGCCAATTTTTAAATTCATTTTAAATGCCCCGTGAATTGAAGAATTTTATACTGAAGCTCTCCAGGGAGAATCAGAGACTGTGGCAGACAGATTGCTGGCCTTCCTGCTCTGTGTGAGATGTGGACACTGCCCTGCAGTTAAGTACTGTACCTGTATCTAACTGAACAGCAGATTTTGTTCTTCATGAGCCCTTGCAATATAAGGGCTGCTCATTAACAGGAACAGGTGGTTGCTCCATCTAAGTGCTTTTCAACCTGAAGCTTGATGAATAATATTTAAAAAAACCCAAGCCACACAAAATTATCAGGGGATGAGATCTGAAAGCAATTCCACATGACAGAACCATGCAGAAACACAGTGAAGCTGGAGGCCCCTCTCCATTTCGCTGCATTCCAACCTGCAATGGCATACACTAGGGCACAGCAGGGACAGGAGGCAGTGGGGCAGCATGTGGAATGTGCTGCCACCTGAACCCTTCCTGCATGGGGAACGCAGCTCTCGGTGGCTGCAGCACTGCCCTGCCAGCATGTAACACACAGGCATCCTGGGGAGGGACAGTGTTTTACCCACCTGATCATGACCTGCAGGAAGAATCACAAAGCAATAATCCAGGAAGGTACTGTCTATTACACAAGATGCCCCAAGGTTTCCTAGCTCCAGCCTGACCCCAAGTCCCTCGGCCACAAGAGCCTTTTGGCATGTTGTTCCCTTTTTCTGAACTGCAAGATCACAGACATGTTGAGTTTCAGCTGGAGTCTTGCCCCTGGAAAAAGACTGACACTTTTGGCTCATCTGGACATGTGCCAAGCCTTGCTTTAGAATGGTTTCCTCCTCGCTTAATGCTTCAAAAGCAAGCTGAAGACTCCTAGTTGGACTCCAAGAGAAGAGGGTATGGATCACCTGTAGCCTATAAAAAATTAGCAGCTGCAGGGAAAAAAAATGAAACAAGGTGCCACATAAAAAAACCTTTGAGACTTTCGCCTTTTGACATAAACTTTCAACATTACTGAAATGCAGGGCAGGTCTCTGGAAATGCTCAGGCTCACAAAGTCCCACATTTAATATCCTGAGCTCTGACAAGACCTAGACTAGTTTGAGAGCTATAGGCGAGGAATTTCCAAAAATCCTAAGCATTTCAGGTTTTGTTTTCCATGTTCTTGGCTTTAGCTGCAATCTTTTAAATGTCCTAAGTTACTGACTTCACATTTTTGAGTCCAAATACCGTTCCCTGCAAGTACTTTAACTGCAATACAGAAACATAATTCACTTAACAGACATGGATTTTCTACCATAACTACAATAAGACTTCCCCCCACTTTACATACAAGAAAAGCTTGCTGGCAGTGACCATCACTGGCAGGTAGCAAAGACAGCATAAAAAACCAGAGTGCTGTGCACACTTTATTACTGGATCAAGGTCCATTCTTTCAGAAGGCAGAAAGTAGCTGAAACCTGTGTTTGCATTAACTTAAAATAAAATTGAAAGTCATCTATTGACCATTACGTGGTTATTTACTACCATTTGCAAGCAGTTACCTCAAAGCAATACTATTCCTTCGAGGACTTGAAAACAGGTGATTTATGCATTCCTTTACAAAATGATCCCAGGAAGAGCATCCTGTGTTGTTTTGCCAAGCTGCTTGCACTGCACAGAAACCTGTTTGAATAAACAGAAATCTGCACGTCCTGAGGAGGCTGTCCAAATCCAGGATTTCCAATTGTAAGGCCAGCACTCTGGAGGAGTTGCACACAGCCAGAAGATAACCTGTCCCTTCTGTTAGCCATACAGCTATCTGTTAGAACCTTATTTTACTGTCAGTAAAAGCTAAGATGGGACAAAGCCATCAAAGCAAGTCATTAGGGCTTGGAGGACATAACACATTGCCAGCAAAATCCACTTGTAACAGCCCAAGAAATTGTGGTCCAACCTTTGATGAGTAGCTCTGGCAATGCCCTGGCACACCAAGACTTCCTCAATGAACTACATTGCTTTGCTGTGGGAAGCCACATCAGGCAGGCCATCTCCACTGTGCTGCCAAGTTCCTGATACATGGAACAACCCCTGAGGCCACAGTAAATCTCACCTTGCAGAGAGTGTATCTGAGATCCAAGCTCAACTGCAAGGGTTTTCAGCCTTATGGGAATCTGTAAGGTAGAACTAAATGTGTTTAGTCAGCACGTTATCTCCCAGTGGAAGTAGGACTCAAAGGACTGTGGAGATAAAAATAAGTCAAAAAATTAAAACTCTATTAAACTTAAGACTGAATTCTGTCATGATCAAAGATTTTGGCTGTAAAGGAACACAACTTATAATTATGCCCCATAAGTGGGAAACATCTTTGATAGAAGTATTTTCAGCAGCATTTTAAGGGCAGAGAGTTCGACTGGGGATGGCCTGCTGAATCTTGAGCTTTTCTCTCAAGTCTCAATTTACTTTTCTGAACAAAGAGAGCAATGTGGAGGGCAACACTGACAGTAAGGAGCTTGCCCACTTTTCAGCAAGAACATTTCTCTGTTCCTGGAAGGTTAATGACAGCCAAATGAATGAGCCACTGTGCAGGGCCCAGCTCAGTAACCACTCTGAAAGGTAAGACCTGTGGCAAGGGCAGGGAGGAGTCTGATGAGTGTTATGGATGCAGTATCTGTAGTTGGACACTGCAGGTGAAAAGGAGACTCATCTGCCACTTTAGTCGTGCCGAAGAAGGGCCTGCAACCCAGTGGTCCCTGCAAGAGAAGGATGACAACAGTCCTGGTAAGACAGATGTGCTCTGCACTTGCCACAGAGCAGATGACAGCCACAAAAATGTTACTCAAGATGCAATGTATTGATTTTCTGATGGAGCTGGTAGCAGCCCTACATATAGGATACCTAAGGCCTGCTGCAGGACTGCAGGACTTTTCTTTTTTTAAAATTATTTGAGTATAAAGAGATGGGAGGATTTAAAAGAAAGATCATCTAGTCCAGTGCTCCCACAGTGAGCAGGGAGATCTTCAGCTAGAACAGGTTGCTCAAAGTCCCATCTAACCTGACCTTGAATGTTTCCATGGATGGGACATCCATCACCTCTCTGGGAATCCTGTTCCAGCATTCCACCACTTCATCATAAAAAATTCCTTCCTTATATCTAGTGTGAATTGACCCTCTTTTAGTTTAAAACCATTATCCCTTGTCGTATCACAACATGCCCTGCTAAAAAAAAACCAGAACACCCCAAGGCTCATTATTGAGGCCGTCCATCAGAGGACTGGCCATGATCCACAGTGTTGCATCAGGCAGTATAAAACTCCCTCCCCGGGGGAGGTACCTGGGCATTCCCACCTGAACCTGAATGTATATTAACCCATTGAATTTTTTGTTTTGGGGGGTACCTCCACCCCTGATGGATCAAGACTGTGACCATCACGTTGACCAATGAATACCAAAATTGCAGTTTTGTTGCTGGATCTATGGGTGGTGGTATCTTTACTCTCCATCTTCTCTTCTCTCTTCCTTATATATTTTCTTAAGTGATATTTTCATACTTTTGTTTAAACACTGGTCATTCAGTGTCATTTCACTCTCATCTGCTCCAAGTGATCTATTAACAAGAACCTCAGTTACCCTGCCTTCAGGGGTGGAGTTGTAACACCAAGAGACCTCTTCTCCAGGCTGGACAAACCCAGCTTTCTCAGCCTGTCTTCACAGCAGAGATGCTCCACTCCTCTGATCATCTTCATGGCCCTCTTCTGGACCCTATCCCACAGGTCCATGTCTTTCCTGTGCTGAGGACTCCAGAGCTGGACACTGCACTCTAGGTGGGGTCTCACAAGTCTAGAGCAGAGAGGGACACTCACCTCACTCACTTGATGGCCATGTTTCTTTTGATGCAGCCCACAACATGCTTGGCTTTCTGGGCTGGGCTGCAAGTCCACATTGCTCTCATTCACCAGCACCTCCAAGTCCTTGGCAGGGCTCCTTAATCCCTTCATTCCCCAGCCTGTATTGATACTGGAGTTCTCGTTGAAGAAACAATGATGCCCCACTGTATGCAGCAAAGGCTCCAGGGTGTGGCCTGGCAAGCCCCTGAGGCTGTGAGGAAAGTCTCATCTTTGTTCTGTGAAATGCCACGCACATTTAGTCACTTGTAGAAGTTCCAGAAATGCCATTTTCTGCCCACAGGGTTGTTGGTGGGTGCTGGGAAGGAGCTGCCAGGACCACCTGGCCCACGCCTCAGTTCCACAAGTGCTGCATGTAAGGCTTGTGTCGAGCCTCTCCAGCACTCGGTCCTGCAGCTTCTGTAAATATTTCTGCTTGTAATGGTATGCAGTCATAAACAAGGCTGTATAGCACAATTACAGAAGAAAATGACACACCAGCCAGTACATCAGTTTCAAGTACTGAGAGCTAATAAAACCCTCGTGGTGGTGTTGCAGACTCACACACCAGTGTTTCACTTTAAGCACCTGAACAGCTTGAACAAAGTAAATCAGCTAATTACGTTCATGGATTGTGAATATACATAAACCTTTAGATGATCAGGGCCTGTATCTACTGAGACAAAGTATGAAATGTGAATTCTTCTAAACCTGTGGTACCACATCACACTCAACCCTGCCAGCACCATCTGTTTTCAAATCATCAATCAAAACTAGCACAAAAACAATCCTTCCCCCTTCTGGCAGTGCACAGACAGTATCACTGATACCATTAATTCATGGAAGTCACCTACATGCCCGTGTGCTTGCACCAGTGGCCCTACATGGCAGCCCAGCAGCCAAGACCTGGAGATGGGGGTACTGGCTGGGGGCAGCTCCTCCACTGCCAGTGGGAGCCTTGCAGCCTTGCTTCAGGCATTTCTAGGCATTTGGAAAATGGAGCTCCACGGTTCCTCTTGGACAAGAAAGGTATGGCTTTCTGAGGATTTCAGAGTATCTGCTTCCTACAGCAACAATAAAACATAGGAAAAGTTCCTTGCTTCAGGCATTTCTAGGCATTTGGAAAATGGAGCTCCACGGTTCCTCTTGGACAAGAAAGGTATGGCTTTCTGAGGATTTCAGAGTATCTGCTTCCTACAGCAACAATAAAACATAGGAAAAGTTTCCCAAGTAAGCCAGAAGACCAGTCTCTGATTCTTCTTCCACTTCAGATCCCTTCTGAGTTGCTTCATCTATAAACCTTCATTTGACTGCAGCTCACTTGAAGCTGATTAACATTTAAGTGAGATTTATGTGCAACAGGCCCCTGGGATAATGAAGAAGTGCTGAGCGACGTGTTTGCAATAGAAATTTATGGAAAAGGCCAAATGCCTCCTCTTACCACTCCCCTATCTTTACATTCTGCTGGGAAAACAAGTGAAAAAAGAAATTTAAAAGCCATTACTAAGGCCATGGCTGGATAGAGAGCTAACACAGGGTTAACACATCTCATCCAGCTGGATGAATCTCTGTCTCCATGGAGTGTGTGTGCACATGAAATCTGTGGGATCTGAATGACAGCTCTGGGTAAAATTTCATTCCATGTCAGTGGAGAGAGCAGCAAGGTGTTTAGTAGGAGAATGATGTTGCAAAAAAAGCTGTGTACTCCTGAAACTTTGTAACACAAGTGCAACACTTCTGTCGATACAGGATTATGGAGAAGGGGTTCTGCATAGAAAGTAATTTAAAATTTTTTTTAATCATTTGCACATGTACTACATCATCCATTAATAATTTTCCAGTTATAGGAACTGGATATAAATCAGTATTCTGGACAGAAGCTAGAAAAACAGAAAAATAGATAAGAAGTATTTTGTGCAAGAGTGGGTAAGACTGGTTCTGCTGAACAGTTAAAAATTTAGTAGTAATTTATTTTGAAAGAATACAGGACTAGAGAAAGACATTTAAAAAAGCAATTTTGAGAGTTGAAAAGACAATGTAAGGTGCTAAGTAGAAGGGAATTTAATTTTTATTTGCTCTTTTACTCTCTTTAATTGGCAAATGTCTACAGTCATTGACTAAACCTTAGATAGTCATACCTATTTAACACCTGGCTAAGCATCACTTAGCTGCTCAACCTTGGATGAATATAATCACATTAAAAGCAATTTATGCTAATGCTGTCCTGTTTGAGTAGCAGTTATAACCATTTGCCACTATTAGGCTAAAGTCCTAGGAGGCATCCCAATTAAGTACAGCTTAAGAGAGTCACACATCCTTCATTACCTTCTCATTATAAACTTATTTCTTCAAAGAACTGTAGAAAAATGTAGAAGTGCATTAATCCTTTTTTTGTTTTTTTTTGGTTAAAAACCCCTAATATCCTAGCCCTAAAGTATGAAATGAAATTTTTTACTATTCTCAATAAAATTAAATTGCTGCTATTTAAAACACCTACATTAAAATGATACACATGCAGGAAAATGTACATTTCTTTACAGATTTATGTATTACAAATTGTAACAAGAATCCTTGAACCAGAAAATTATATTCTCTTGGTTTGTCTTAAAATTGATTGAAATTCATCCAGAATAGCCTACAGAAGATGATTTCTCTGTACTGGTGTATAGACTTCTGTGACTGCAGGGCCACAGAACAGATATGTCAGGCTGTGGAGAAACCATCTCCCGAGTCTATAACTTTCAGACTTCACATTGCTTTCCTACAAACAGCTGACCAGAGACTTACGAAAGCAGGAAACAGGACGGGGAGAGCAACCACCACTACAGCAGAGCACGTCAGAGGCACCTGGCAGGAGGTTGCCATTCACTGTCAACACTTGAATGTCCATGGGGACAGAGGAGGAGAAAAGCAAGAGAAGGGAGAGGAGGCACATGATAAAAGCAGGTAAATATAATGCCATCAAGACCATCCTTGGGTGGGGTTTTTCCATGACACAGATATTCTAGCATCATGAATGATACTAGAAGAAGAGAAGATAAGGTGCAAGAAACCCTGCAGTAATATGTATGTTAGAAATTACAGATCCTCTGGATTAACATTTCAGGCTTTTAATCCAGACTTCTTATTCACATAGAGAAAAGGAGAATGGCTTATAGCTGAAATAATGTTTGTGACTCTGTTCAGGTCACTTGTCTTTTTATTATGGTCACACCAAGGAACTAGCAAAGTTAGGGAGAAAAATCCAAAGGTAAGAAAACGATAACTAGATGAAACAAGCAGCATTCACAAATGCTGCAAAATCTTTTTGTAAAAGATTTACTGAGGACCTTTCAACTATTAGATACCGAGTGAAACCACTGCTTCCCTTCCACACGTTCCAAATGAAACTCACAGCCCCTTCTCCAGGTAACTATGCACCCAACATTTTGGAATCAAATCCCAGATGAGGAGGAAGGAAAATAACTACTCCCAAGAGTCTTCTCCTTCCCATTTCTCTTATACAGTAACCACATCCACCATTCTCTCATCAGTGATGAGAGCTGGAAGAGATGTGGGGGAGAAAGAATTTTCCCTGTGTTTCTGACAGTTGCGAGAAATCCTAAACACACATGAAAGCCTTCCGATTTTTCTGCACTCCAAGAACTTCAACTCAAAGAGCTCCTCTACCTCTTCAGCCGCTCTCCTGCTACAACCCAGAATGGTACCCTTGGCTACCAAGACATTACCCTGGTGATGAATTTTGGATCCAAGTAGTTAAAATGCCCTCCCCAAGAAGAGATTTTTTGGAGACTTTTCTTATTTCAGTTTTTACACAGTTTGAAAATGGATTTCCTTGCAGCAAAACATCTATTCTGCATTTTAATAAATTCTCCTCAAATGGTCTGGCATTGACAGAGTGTAGCTTGTTTTTCTAATTCAAGCATAAAGTTTGTAGGGCAAATTATCCCCTGCTGAAAGGCTGTTTGCTTCATTCCTTGATAATGTCACTTGCTAACTCTGAAGGAGGAGCTATGGCTACTTTGTGTGATACTCAGAGGCTTTAATCTGGCAGCCCTAAAACTCACAGCTGCTGGTTTTTCTTTGATGTCTTATCATTGCCACAGTTCTGTGTGCTTCCAAAATTTGTTAAAGCCCTCTCGGAGCTGATGCGTCTGATACCCAGCTCAGCCCCTCAGAGCCCAGCACTTCCAAGCCTGAAAGCATTTGCTATGACTTTCACTCCAATTTCCTTCCTGCCCCCTGATCCTTATGCAGCTGCAAAAGCCGGTCCCCCAGACGGGCTCCAGGTCTCAGTGCTGCCCAGCACCTTCTCCTGTGCAGAGGGGACAGGAGTCCTGTCAGCCTGGCCACCACTGCCTCACTAGCAAGCAAGGTGGCTCTGATATGTTACAAATCATTTCCCTCTCTGCTACCAAGGGCTTTATTCTACTCCTGCAAAGGGCCAGAGATTTGCATTAACTGGAGTCATGTCAAAGCACAGATCCATGAGCTCTGTTAGCACAGTGACAACAGTACAGATTGTACAGGTTAAATATATGTCCCATGCTGGTCCTCATTCCCAGCCTGACCTCCCAGTCACATGGCCAAAGCACCACCATCATGGCAAGAAGGACAGTCTATGATTTGTGCTGTGGTCACCACCAAGGGGGTGCCCTGGGAACTGTGCTCCTGTAGGACTGGCAGCCCAAGGGGGCCCAGCTAACAGTGTGTCACATCCAGCTGGTGCCTGGGGCTCAGATGGGGCTTACTGCTGCTCAACAACTGCTAGACAGGCATGGCAAACTGAAAAGTCAATCAGTAGCTTAGACCTCTGCTTGTTTGATAGATGGATCTAACAAAAGACAGAACTTCTGGGACAGATCGTATGAAAATCACTGGCCACTGACTTGGTCAACACAAATGTTTCAGGGTGTTTTGCTTAACTATTTCACAATATTTTTGAAATGTGCATGGGCAGGGGGCTGCCTTCCTATCCTGTGCAGCAGTTTTCAAAGAAAAGGCATACAAATGAGGTAGTTTGTCAAGGCCATTATAGTTGCTGCTTCTCCCTTGCAACATTGTAAAGTGGTGGTTTAACTCCTCAGGATGGCCAGTCTGATGAATCCTGAATTTCCTTTAGTAAATGAACGTGTTATTATGCCTGTGAACCTCTGAACAGCCTCTTTGAAGCAGATCCTGTACATTTGACTTTGACAAATTAGTATTTAGATATTTTTGACAATGCTTCTGTCTTCCAGATCTAATTGGAAGACAAGGGCTTTTGTTTAAAAGGAATATCTAAAGATTTAATAAAGAAATACATCAAGTTGAGATGCTCAAAGCACTATAACAGATTTAACTGAAGACAGCAGACTACACCAGAATAGTTAATCTCTCCAGTGTGATTTGTTTTATAAACAAGGCTTCCTAGTTCTCCTTCGCTCTTTATTATTCAGATGCAGAACACAGCAGTTGTGCAGAGACACTACCCATGAATCTGCTTGAAGCACACTTTTGCCAGTGCTAAGCTGGGAGGATCATTGCTTCCCCACATGCATGAAACCTACATTAGATTGCAAAGCCATAATCAAGAAAGTTCAAATATTTCCCTAGGCCAACACTGCCTAAAGAATTGATTAAAATTAAGTCAGGCCTGAAAACCATTCTCATTGTATTCCACAAAGCAAACATGAGGAATAGTCTGCATCTCTAAACCACATTCCTTCCACCCAGTCCCACTTTCAAGTTTTTGCAATTTAGAAGAGCAAACAAACCCCAAATCTCATCTGAGGGATGCAATTCTATTGCTAAGAGCCTTTGGAGTGGCTGCAGCCCTTGTGCTGCAAAGCACCTGACTACAATGCCTTACTGTCTGTGCGCCCATGAAACAGGAAGCATTGTAGAGAATTCCAAATGATTCCTTTGTACATCCAAACAAATCAAACATACTGGGAACAACTTTTCTTCAAACTTAAAAAGGCAAGCAAGCAACCCAGACGGACCCAAAACAAATGCCAGAAATAGAAAATAAACGTTTACTTTTCCAAATCTTGCTAAACTTAGCTCTTAAATCCCCTGCTCTTAGGATCATGTTTTTAAAACATTTTAAATAAAAGCTGGGATTTTAACACTACTGTCTTGCATTTCAGATTCCAGAGAACATCATCATCTAAATTTAAATCCCAAGACAAGAAGCAAATATTAAAACCCACTGCATCGCATGATTTTGAACTGTTCTATTGTTAGAGGGTTTGTGACCTGAGGAAAAAACCCCAAAACAAACAACAGCCAATATCAACTGGACAATTCTGTTAATAGCAAGGTGAAAAGATGACAGTTATGAATTTACTCACTGAAGTTGGGCTTCACTGATACAAGCCAACCCATACAACATTTTTCAGTGCACGCCAGAAGGATAAACACAAAAATGGAAAAACGAAAATCATTTACCTCTCTCTGAATCCAGGGAAGCATGAAGAAACAGAAAGAGCAAGTTAGAAAGCACTGAAGCAGAGAGAGCTCCAGCATATGATAACACAGGGTAGCTGAAAAGTGCTGTACATTTAACACACACTGTTTGTTTGTAGCACAGCGTATCTAAGCATACGGCCACTATTTCCTTTTGACACCCTTTTTCATTGAATCTAGTTGCTCTGAAGTTTGTATTTTTGGAAACATGCGGTGAAGCCAACAGGCATCAGCTGAGGCAGTGCAGACATATCAACAGTGGGAGGTAATAAAGCTTAAAATACCACACACAAGTCCGGGAAGTAGTATGCAGAAAGCATAAATAGACACAGAAAGTATGTGAACCTTCCTTTTTCCAAAATAACACTTTTTACAGCAGACACTGACAAAAGAAACAAGAATAATTCTTCAGGTTGTGCAAACCTTACATTGTTTAAACTGAAAGAGTAGAAAGATTGTCATCAGTTTTTTTAATGCCTTTTCCAAAAACAAAAGCTCATGCCCCAAGGTCACTTGGGGTCCTCTGGAAGTTGCACCCTGAAGAAGTGACAGCCTGTGGAGCAACCTTCCATGAAGCCAGGATGTATAAAATCACCACACACCTTCATTTGTAAAACACTTCAGCAACCACTAACTCTTGGTATGACTTAAGCAACACCCCCCTCCCACAGGCAAAGGCAGGCAGGAGAGGCACAAGCTTCCCTGGCTGGTGGCTGCCCTGCTGCCCCTTCCCACAGACCTGCTCTGCCTGCCCCTGCCCTGAAGCCACAGAGAGGGCTCCCTGCAGGTCCTGGCACCTACCACAGCCTGCTGCTTTCCAGGTCATGCCAGCCACCACGAAACCCCAACAGGGTGAGCTGGCAGGGACACGCACGTGTACTTCTGGAGCTCGTCCTGTGAAGAAAGCAGTTTCCTGGGATGTGACCACAAAGAGTTAGCAGGCCTGGGAAAGGATATGGGTTGCTGCCTGCTTCTTTGCACCTCTAACAGTGGATGCCACTCTATGCAATGCATAGTGTCTCTACAGGGACAATGGCGATTCTCAGAAGGGAGCTACTTAGTCCTGCTCTCCCACTCCTGCCTCCTGCATGCACCTCACAACTTCCCTTTTTTAAGGGCTTATCTCTAGTGAGCATCTGAGCAAGGTTCATGCGCTGTGTGCAAAAATGTGGGACCCTACATCATCCCAGCTTGTAACTGACTCTTGAGAAAAAAAAAAAAAAAAGAAGTGGAGTGGAAAAATCATCACATCTCAAGTAATAAGGGTAGGATTAAAGACAGAACACACTGAGGGGAAGGGATCCAATTCCCATTAGACATCTCATGTCAGCAAGCTTACAGCGATTGATTCGTTGTTTAGAAATGGCTTAGTGAGTAGATCTGGAATAAACATAGGTTTTCTAAGGCAGATTTTAACTTAACATGCACATGGTTCGCTAATGCAGCCGTCCAAAATAGATGTGTATGCATGTAACCAGAGATTTAATTTTTTCTCATGTTGAGATGAAACGTCTCCTGCTGCAACTTGTACCCACTGTCCCTTGTAATAATCTTGATGTGACTCCTTGTGACAAACAGAAATTCACTGCAACAACCTCTCCATGGACATGGTAGAGCTCCCATCATAGGAGGTTTTCAATATATGACTGGACAGGGTGCTAGACTATTTCATTTAGGCTCCCTTTCCCATAAATGGCTGGATCAGATGGTCTTTTGATATTCCTTCCAACCGGGGCTGTTCTACGATTCTGTGAAAGCAGCCAGGTTGGAAAGATGATCCATATTTACAAATGTAATGGACATTCCCAGAAATTTCACAACAGAGGCATGAAACTTAGCTTCATTGTAAAGAAGAAACACATGGTGCTCTGCTCTACTCCTGTCATACATTGAACTTGGAGTTTCCCCTTTTCAGAACCCAGTGGTGACCTGTGTGGATCTCCCCAGCCAAAACCCCACTCACTCCTTTGCTTCATCTACATGGGCTGCCTACTGGGCTTTGCAGAATCAGCAAGCACTTCAACTATTGCTAACATTTTATAAAATTAAGGGATAAAAATTAGATCTCAACATTGCAAATGTTGGAAGACTTTCAAGCCTAAACATCATTGATACTATATGCCAGTGCCAATATGAAAATCAGAATTGAAAAAGTAGTATCACTTTCACTTTCTGAGAAAACACAATGTTTCTAAGTAGTAGGAGAAGTAAAACAAATATGATTTTCTTTGTCCATTAATCACTGGCTTTATATGAAGTGGACAAACAGAGATGTCCATCTCTCAGAAAAGCATTATATTGGAGAAACTGTCCCGTAATTTAGACACAATGTGCTGGGGGAGGACAGGAAAAGAAATGTCTTAGAGACACAAAACATGACCTGCTGGAGCAAACTCTGAAAAGGAGATCTGTTAATTCCCCAACTGTTATGCAAGATACAACTGTACAGAACAATCACCACTGCAGCTGCCAGCCCAGAGAAAAGAGCACTGAAGGAAATTCAGGAAGGTGAGAGAAAAACAAGCAGTTGAGCTGCTGGACTTCCTCAGGCTTTGAGAAATCAATGGGGCTCTGGCTGCCGTGGGATGCATATGAATCAGGGGAGGCTGCCTCTCGATTCTAACCAGTTAATTACAGCTTTCCAATTAACCCAATAACTTCTCATAGAGTGTTTTGTAATTCATTAATTATTTTCATACAAAAGACTATTTGCCTGTATTCTCTTTACATTCTAGTAGCTCAAATGTGGTTGAATAATTTACCTTTAAACTTAAATAAACAAATTTTTAAAAAATCACCCCAAGGCTAAAAAGTAGATACAGAAAGTTTCAGTTCAAGTGGCAGATTTTGTTGATTGCTCTAAGTGCCAGAAATGCTATAAGAGCAGCTGTACAAGTGCTTCAGTGTGGTGCCCTACATATCCCCTTTCCAAGCTGAGTTAAAATGGGTCAAGCCAGAACCTGCCAATAACCTGGGAAGACAATCCCCAGAAAACTGTGTCAGGGCTGTGACACAGAATTTGAGATTCGTTTCTGAGGGGAAAAGGCCAAGACCAAGGCAAACAGCCCATGACCTTCCAGCCTGCAGAGGTGTGAGAAAGAACACCCCTCCTGGAGCAAACCCTGAAAGGACCCTGCCTCCAAGGGAAGGTGGCAACAGTCTCTTCCTCCCCATCACTTCTGCCAGGCTCATTTATTCCAGGTTGTTTTCTGATTGGCACCTTTAGGAACAGAGCATTGCAGTACTGGAAGGGCACCTGCTCCTCTGATCCCTGCTTTCCTCCACACTCCTCTCGCAGAGGGTCTCCCAGCCCAGGGATGCAGTGGAAGCAAGAGAGTTGTAGAGTGGTGTAACTGATGGGGCACTGCTTGAGTGCAACACCATTTCTTCTTTCAGTCCCAGGTTTCGTACACCAGTGAGTGATGCAAACTGTATCCTGGGGGCTGGCCATTGATGTGCAATGCCCACCCCACAGGCAGAAGGGTGATGGAGGTTCCACTGAGAGGTGAATATACCCTTCCACATGGTGCTCATGAGGCCATATCTGCACTGCTGCATGCAAGTTTGGGATCACCAGTCCATGGAGAGTGACAAACTGGAGTGAGCCCAGCCAAGGGCACCCAAGGTTGTAGGAACCATGCTTATTTAGCCTGGAGATGAGGTGGGCTTGTTTAGCCTGGAGACAAGGTAACGGGAGAGGATCTAATTAATGTCTCCCACTTGCTCATGGGAGGGTTTAAAAAGTAGAGCAAACACAAGTTTCTTTGCCAAGAGAGTGGGTAAGCCCAGAGATACATACTCCAGGAGGCTGTGCACCTGTTCTTGGAGCTTATAAATATCAACCTGAAGTGGCTCTGAGGTGATCCTGAACCCTGGCCAGGTTTGGGCAGGAGGCTGGTCTAGCTGACCTGTTGCAGTCTATTCCAGGGCAACGTTTTTCCCCTGACTCTGTAACAGAAACACCTCAAAGCACAAATTGGAGATGCGCTGTGCTGGTGGACATGGTGATGCTGTGTTTATGCAGATGACCAACTTATGGGACTGTCTCAAGAGCGAAGAGGGAAGCTGGCAGGGATGAAACACCATGCCCAAGAGCCTCAGCAGCTCAGGTGCCCCACACATCCATCCCTGTGGCTGGGACAGCAGGAGTTGTCCTGGACTCCAAATACTTCACAGTCGCTACTATTGTGTCTTCTACTTCAATAAGGGCCACTGTAAGACTACAACGTGATGGAGAGCAAATCACACCAAGAAACCTGACAGGTTTTGTTCTTGTCACCTTCAAAAAGGTACTTAAGGATCAAGGTGATCTTCTCATGCTTGGATGGTGTTTTAGTGTGGCACTGCACTGCACATAGGCCTGTGAGATTGTCAGGAGTTTAATCCCCTGTAACTGGCAGAGGTCTACAGCCCCACCGTTTTTGTGACTGACGCATTCAGCTAACTTTGTGAAGATACGGTTAACACTTCACACCTCTTCATTCCTGTGCCTTCCCCTGGAGTCTGGCATACTGCAACTTCCCCAATTGTCTTTTTTAAGCAGATCAGAAAAAAAAAGGCTGCCATGTGTAAACTATGCTGTACAGACGTACAAAGGTCTGCCCTGCAACTTCCATGGTTCTTCAACATTTTCACATGGGACTACACCCACCAGCAGCAGCAGCCCTGACCATCTCTCTTCCTAAGAGATAACAACCAGCTGAAATGTCTTTGCTGTCAATTACTGTAGAGTTTTAATAGAGTAAAACATATTTAACTTGATTAAAAATAGCAATGCATTGCATGAGCCTTTCATCTTTATTTACAGTTACAAGTATTTGCCTAACACATCCTCTGAGGCACAGAAGAGGCCCTCCTCTGGTTCTCCAATTTGTAATTACAAAGTCTAGTAGCACTTAATGCAGCAAAATCGCTATGTAAAATGTAGTTACACCTCAACAACACAACATGAACAAATAAAGGAAACAACTTTCATTTCTGTGCGTTTGAAAGCCTCCTGTTGCTTAGACAATGATTATGTCCTTCACTTTTGTAAGCCATTAGAGAAATATAGTTTCTTTTAATGAAAGGAAAATAGCTGTGGTTTACAATTTCTCTAAGGGTTTGGCAACTTTTTAACAGGTTTTTTTGTTTGTTTGTTTTTTGTTTGGGGATTTTTTTGGTTGATTTTTTTTTTTTAAGTAGCACTTAAGCCTTTAGTCTCCCAACAAGTATTGAAGTTGCAAACTATTCTAGCAGACTGGCCTTGAGTTTCCGGGTCCCTGCCACTGCCAGGATGGAGACTGAGTAGAAGTAAAACTAACGCTTTCTGCATGAGTCCCCTGTTCATTGTGGGCCAGATTGTGCCATCAATTTTTAAGCAATTCTCCACTGGCAGCAAAGAAGATCTCTGCTTAAAAATTGATGGCTTGATCTAGCCTTCTGTTGCTAATCATATGTTATGAAGACTACTATAACCTAATCAGATTCTATTTTTAAAATAAAAATAAAATATGAGGCACCCTGACATGTTCTACAAATCCACATTTTTTAAAGACTAAATTGTACTCTTAAAACCAGAAGAGTTTGCTTTAGAGTACAGACTTTCTGAATCAGCAAGCCCCACTTACTGGAGCTTTTGGTATTTTGTCAGATATCAATGTGATGTCTAGCACCCAAATGATGAAAGTTTAGGAGTTAAACACCACATTCGTATCTGACAGCCAAGCTGGTTCCTTGTTATTCTTAAGTCCTCTCCATAAATAAGCAACCTCAGGTCACTTTGCCATTCCTTCAGGGTTTCCCTCATCTGCACACACTCAGTTACTGAAGATCTGAGATTAAAGGGAGGGTGCACTTAGAACCCCCTGAAACACACAGCCATCCCAGGTACCTCCTCTCCTGATGTAAAACAGAGACATCTTTCATAATACACTGCAGATCATTTCCCTCTCATTAGAACGTTGCATTTGGCTGGTTAGGGAAAACAAACACATTTCTGGAACCACAAAAAGAATGTTGAACAGCAGGCCACCTTCCCCCCAAATCACTAGAGCACCATTTTAGATGGATTGGTTGGATATTCCCAGGCAACCAACAAGAGGACACAGTCTTAAGCTGCGCCAGGGGATGTTTAGGTCAGACATTTAGGAAGAAGTTCTTCACAGAAAAGGTGATTGTGCATTGAATGGACTGCCCAGGGAGGTGGTGGGGTCACCATCCCTGGAGGTGTTTAAGAAAAGACTGGATGTGGCACTCAGTGCCATGGTCTGGTTTACAAGGTGGTGTTTGGTCACAGGTTGGACTAAATGATCTCAGAGGCCTTTTCCAACCTAGTTGATCCTGTGATATAAGAATCTCTGGTTCAAGTTATTAAACAATTATTATATTAAACCATAAACATATTTCCAATTTGGAAAATTCTTAAAACATATAAAAAAGGTTTTAATATCACATCAACATCAAAATATTACAAAAAAAAGTTGTTTCGTTTGGCAGATACCAAAAAACGTTCTGGGACAGGCCAGTTATTTTCTAATAGGTGGAAATGAAACAGAACACTTTTTACTGACTTGATATGCCTGATTTAGAACTGTTAAATTTCAGTTTGACCTATTTTAACTTTATCCAGAGAATAAGGTTATCTCAGCCTATCTTAAACTACATTGAAGCAAAGTCTGCACTCTAAAACAAATTTAAGCTTTACGGTGCAGTTGAATCAATACTAGCACTCTAATATCAACTGTATCAGAACTTTGTCCACTGTAACAGTTTTACTTCATGTAATGAAATACAGGAAAGTGTGAAAGGTGCATCAGAAAGCCTTGATGAATTCCCAACAGACTGCAACAATACAAGAAATACCACAGACCTTCATTACACACCTTGATTATCTAAAATACTAATTCAAATGGTTTGTTCTCCATCGGTATTGCAACTGATCTATGTTTAAAATGTCTTCATAGATAGGGTTTATGTACATACACCCACTTGTTGTAAAAGGGAAAACTAACCTGTACTTTAAAAAAAATATTAAAATTTCAAAAAAAATCCCTTAAAAATTGTAACTGGTATTACATAAGAAAACCCCACTATCTTTCCCTTTCTCTCTCTTAAATCCTTATGAAAATAAATAGGCCACTTTTTACTGAGAAATGCTCCAGGACTAAATAATATTATTTTCCTCACTCACAAGTTGTTATAATTACATTAACTACAAAGCAACAGCTACAAGAACATAATTAAAGCCATAGTTTTACAAGATGAAACAGATCATGTACTCCCCTCATAGACTCAGCTATCCTTTAAGAAAGCAAAAATTACTGCACAGAGCAGGGAGAGCAATGAGGTTCCATAACATGTGAGAAACCTAATTGAAGAGTGAAGCTGCTGAGTTTAAAGAAAAAGATAAATGTGCTTGTCTCTCTTCCTTCCCCATGCACCCAGCATAATAAGGATTCAAAGCTATCTATCAATTAACAAATCAATGAAATTTCTCCTGCTGCAATTTCTTTATAAATTCAGATAGGATTAAGCAAGCACAGAGACCTCAAGGCAATAGACTACATTTAATCATGAAGTTTCTTCTTCTGTCAAAAGAGCTGCTAACCATTTCACTTCAACTAAATATATTGTAACATGCATGTATACCCACATATAGTGCAATACTTTTGCCATTAAACATGTTCACATCTTTCAAAGATTTACACAGATTGTTCAATCACCATGGTAAATTATGGGCTGAAAGAAGAAAGCCCAGACTGTCTAGCTAGAAGTTAGCTGGGAATTAGACATAAATAATTATACAGGTGGTGTGTGTTGGGAAGGAAAACACACAGAGCTTTCTTTGCTTTAGCAAATGAGGTTTCTGCTGTTCTTAACTACAGCATCTTTTCATCCATTAACATGGCATTACAAGTAAAACCAAATTATGATCAGCCTCTACAGAATCAGGCTGGTCAGTATGCAGTCAGTAACCACAGCCAGTTTAGGAAATGCAAATCTGAGCTGAACATAGTCTCCCAAACCTATTAATCATCAGGATCCATTAGTTAGCTTATTGCTCAAATGACAACATCTGAAGGGATAAAGGAGAGGGAGAACAGTATCAAATACTTACTGCTCAGCACACAGTCCAGCATTTCTGCTACAGTGCTCTCCTGAAGGTTGTTACGTGTCAGCTCTTAGAGAAAAGAAATCTGACTTGCCTTTGTCACACTAGGAGCTGTAATTTGCCTTGCAGGCATCCACACAGTAGCTTTAGACTAATAGACCATAGCTTTGAAAATACAGCTCGAGACAAAGGCTACACCAATCCAAAACTGTTGTGGGGGGGTGGGGGGGAAAGGGGGAAGGGCTGAGGGGTTTTTTTGGTCACTTCTTAAGTTTCTTACCTTTTTGTTGCAGCAAGCAGGAATTAAATGCCAAGCACGTCATACACAAACACCCAAGTCAATGCTGACTGGTCCCTGTCTCCGTTAGTG
Source organism: Corvus brachyrhynchos (assembly GCF_000691975.1). NCBI lineage: Eukaryota > Metazoa > Chordata > Aves > Passeriformes > Corvidae > Corvus > Corvus brachyrhynchos. Next base: position 3,681,363 of record NW_008240046.1, read on the forward strand.
TGTATCTAGCCATCAGATGATGCAAGTGCACTTGATGCAGCCGTGTACTTGTACTTCAACGACGGGGGCCAAATACCCCTGAGAACAGCAGCTCATTCATTTTGCATCGAACTGAAGCACATCATGTCAACTCCCACTCTCCTCACGGACTGTGCGTGCTTGTGTTTGCCGGCTCCAGCTGTGAGCGAGTGGGTGCTTCTCCCCGGCAGGCCCGCTCCGTCAGGGGTGTGTCTTTGCCTCCCTTCCCATCCCCTCTACCATTTGCGCGCTCCCTGCGCTCTGACCCGCAGAAGAGATGTCTCTCCTGCCCCCCCAACGAATCTTCACTGCTACGCATTGTGTTTCTAGCCAGTAAACTTCAAAGATTAATCTTTTGTGACAGAAGTAATCTTTTGGGGAAAGCTGAAGTGCACAGGGAGTCTGCCCCTCTCAATTTTCCAAAACCTCTGCAAAGCATTCACAACGTAGCTCTGTACTGAATGCAACACAGAAAGAAACTCTCTTGAAAAAGGCAACAAAGATTTACAGCTAAATTTAAAAATTCAGACACAACTAACAACTGCATTTACTTCAATGAAAGTACATCTGTTTATACTAGAAGTGAGATTTATCCTTGAGCACAAACAAGCACGCCAAATAATTTGATTTTCCAGAACTGCCACATGCAGTAATAGTAAATCCAATTTAGAGGTGTTGCTTGCACTAAAGGTTACAGTAAACACAATGGTCCTGGAGCTCTAGTTTTTATCTGGCAAAACTCCCCAGCAAATGTGCTCAATCAGTAACAAAGAGCTGCTTCTGGCAGGGACTGCACTTAAAATGCATCAGGGCTTAAACCACATTCCAGGTTATTCAGCTTTCACAGCTAACCTGCAGCATTGCACATCACTCCTCCTCAGTGCAGGGGGAAGACTGGGGGAAAGCAAACTCTGACCAAGGAACAACCCAAGTTTGCAAGGACATGGGTCACCACCCTGCAAGTCACTCTTCTCCATCCAAGGGAAATTCTCCTTCAAATGTGCCAGCAGAGCTGTCTGTGGGATCACACCTGTCCTCTCCAAGGAAAATGAGCCAACATGAAAATGCCCACCAAGAAGTCTCTTAAAATTATCTGAGCTCAATCTAAGTGAAAGTAGAGCAAGGAACATGACCATGGATATTTCCACCAGCAGAGCTGAGACGGTGAAAAGCAGTTAAGGACAATTTTCTGGCAGTCACTTCTTTCAGCCACACAGATGCATAAGGAGCAGGATGTTTTTTTCACCACCTAAATATACCCTGAGAGTCTAGTCAGATTCCTTCCTTCCTTCATTTCCTCCTGCTTATCATCAACAACGTTTGGCAGGACCAGTTATGCTCAAGCAACAACCTCTGCCATCTCAAAAGCTTTCCACTGATTTCCAGGGAGTAATAGGAGGGAATTTAATAAACAAATCTGTTGATGCTGCCTAAGATAAAATAGCTCCAGCTCCTCCTTGGATGTGCTGAATGCCCAGTGTTAAGAAGAATTTAAGGCCATGTAATAATTTTTGCACTGTCCATGTAATCTCAAAAGTCTTGGCACAAATGTGGAATTCACTTGTGGGGAAAGAAAGGGGCATTTTATGGACAAAGTGGCACCTGAAACTGGTTAATGCAGTAAAATATAAATGCATTAAATTTATAATCTAGGTTCCAATATGCATTCAATGTAAATTCTTTACATTTGAAAAAGAGGACACAATAATTTGATAACTATTAACTATTATGACAACCCTCTCCATTGCTATTGTCCTCTTTCAGTCTTGGTAGGTAGAACACAAGAGGATAGGGTAGCCTTCCAGCTGGCCAAACAACAGCACTCGTGGGAACAATGTCAGACTTCTACTTGAAAGGCTTCTAAGGAGAGAAGCCAGATTTTGCCATTTTAATATGCTGGAACAGTTTGTGGGAGAGAACTGCTCTTCTCTGATCCTCCTTCAGAATGAAGAAAGGAAAAGATTCAGCAAACTTAATAAATCTGTAAAAAAAGTATAATTAAAACTAAATCCCAGTTTTCAAGTTATTAGTTGGCTTTTCAAAAAGTGAACTGGGGTTAAATTCTAATCCTGTGTTGGTTTTGATATTTTTTTAGATGCCACACTTACTGCCTGTGCACCTGTCAGTAATTACATGGCTAGATACAAACATGTTTCAAGGAATAACTTGCCCTGGTTTCAGCATTTCATCTTCCCTTGCCCCACACCCTATGTTCCTCCAGGTTTGTTGCTTCTAGTTGCTACGCATGAAAAGAGCAACAGATTTACCTCTACCACCAGATATAGGAAAATCTCCCAGGGCTTGACCAGCAGGCAGTTTCTGAAAATGAAAAACAACCTGGGCCAAATCTCTTCCCATTTGTGAACAAACAATTTGCTTAGTAACTAAACTGTGTTGTTGTGGCAAAACTTAGCTTTACCAATTCTCAATCACACCCAAAAAATGTGAATTCAAACATGCATTAAAAATTTTAGGTATAGGCTTCGGGGTAATGGTGGTGGTGTCCGATTTCTGATTTCTTCCACTTTACTTGGCCAAATACCTTTATTCTGAAAATGAAAGGTGAAACTCACACAGAAGCCTTCTTTCATGAACTGTGTTGTAAAGAATAATCATCAGTAAGCTTTGAGACCAGTCTGGAAGTCACAGAACTCTGCACTGGCTGCCAGGTTTGGCTGACAAGCTCTCCGTAGCAACAACTGCTACCAAAAACACAGTGAAAAAATTTCCAGGACAAACACCACGCAGAGTCCCATTTCCCACTGCCAGCCAGGCACTGTGAACTTGCAGCCAAATGCCTTGGCAGGAAGGACCTTTGTACTGCAATTTACCTGCAGGCTGCAAAAGAAATAAGCTTGCAGCAAGTAATGGGTCAAATTTACACTGACAAAAACATCACAAGCAGCCAGCCCTGGCAAGGTGAAAACTGCCCAGGAGAGCTCTCAGCTCATGACAAATTCAACTCCTGCACTGCCAAAAGTGCCAAATCAAGGTAGAAGGGGTGTTTTTGGGCATGCCTGGTGTATAAATAACCCCTGTGTTGCTCTAGGCTCTTCCAGCTATCATGTGCTGCCCTCTCACGGGCCCACAGCTGGGGTCTATTTCCCAAGCTGCTGTGAGGTTCAGCCAAGCTCATAATGAGAGAATGGGTATTTAACACCATAAAGAATCTGGGGAGATCTCCATGCACTTGGTAGCAGTGATGTGCCCAATTGTCTGATTAAACTGCCAGTGAACAGCAGGGCACAGTGAGTAAGTGAAATTAGCTTATCCTCTAGACACAGGGGTGGGATCATGTTCTCCCCAGACTGATCAAATATTCCCATTGCATGGCCAGAAGCTGCATCTCAGAGGGAAATCCCAAGTATCCCATCACACACAGCCCATACTGGCAGAGCTATAGATGGGCTGAAGAAACAAAAACACTATCAGCAACTGAGATCCTCATACTCACTCTGAGCATGTGCAAGGACTGGATCCAAGGGTTTCACTTACACAAAATTTTGAGGAAAAAAGAAAATGTGTTTATGAGTATGGAACTTGACTTCAGGTTGCAGTTTGTTTCAGTTTGAGCAAAAGGAAAATGATATTATAGCAACATATTCATGTTGTGAAGCCAAGAATGTATTTTAGTCAGTCCTAGCAGCTGCACTCATACTGCTGGCTCACAGCTGTACACTTGCAGTCCTACACTTGAGGTAAAAGCAGGAGCAGGTTTGTATCCCAGCTCACACTCCCACAGCACTCAAAAGCTCCACTTCTGCCCTACAGGAAGATAAACAAATGCTTCCCAAACTAGCCCTGCCTTTTGCTATTCTGAAGCATTCATCCTATCCCTGACACAAAACATTTTGACATTTCCAGGAAGCAAAAAATTCTTTTTGCAAAACTCGGAGCACAACAATATTGTTCAGTCTTTAACAACCCAGAAGCTTAAAACCTCCCCTCATTGTGATCATCTACTTCCACCACAAATTGTCAAGCTGTAACAGCAGTGCCAATCTTCTAATTTATCTGAAATTTCCTATTATGTTCAAAAAGAGAGAAGAGAAGGTGAGAGGCAAGTGAGGAAACATTTCAGAAGTTTTAAATCCTGAAATCAGACAGGTATATGAGAATCTCCATACATATCACAAAATGAGTTTCCAAAATCCATGGATGGATAAAGAAAATTTGAAATACTATCTTGAATCCTAAAGACTCCAAAGTGAAAAAATGAATATAGCATTTATGAATGCCTGAGTGGGCAATAGTCAGAAGAGCTTTGTTTGTTTTTTTAACAGTAAGGCCCTTGAAGCCATGTATGTAGTTCATAAATGAACAGAGGGCAAGAACAATTGCTCAGTTTGCTTTGTCTAATTCATCTCATTATGTTCCTGATGGTGGCTGAGTAAGAGCAGAGATGAAAAGCTATTTTCCTAAATAAATACACACAAGTGTCTTTCAAATACAAAAGAAAAAAAAAGGAATCTTCCTTAGTAATTTATTTTCTTGTGGGTGTGGGTACTATTAATCTTAAACACATATCTGCATTGTTGGAAATACACATATGAAGTTTCTTTAGGTTCTTCAGACACTGCAAAAAAGGAACGGGCAGAAAATAAACTTCTTAATCAAAGAAGAAAGACTGATGAAACACAACTGCAAAGCAAATGCAGTTCAATACAGCCTCAGCAACCTGAACTACACCTGTGATAGCTTGCCAAAGGAAGCACTTTCATTGCTCTGAGATTGTCTGCCATAAGGACCCAGGTGGGCCCTTCCAGTCTGAGCTACTGAAAAATAATTCTGGAAGTAATCTACAGCACTTCTTTCTGCATCTTGTTGACAAATACAGCATCCTTACAAACACTGCTGCGTCAGTATGAGGTATCCCAGAACACAGACAAGCTCACTTTCACAGGTTCTTGTCTGAAGTGGAAAAACTCACTTCACTGATGTTAAACATGGGATCAAGAGAATACTAGGTCAAATACTGAAGGCAGCCACCTTGCAGACCTTTAACTCTTTCATACTCTTTTAAAATCTGTACTAGGCTCCTTACTTTTCCTCCTGCTGTTTTGTTCTTGTACGAGAACCTTAGTCCTGGTAAAGAAATAACATTTACACCATCCTGATGCCCCCAGAGGTACTACCTTGATTTTGCTGAGCAGTATTCAGGTTTTTGAGGTCCACCTCTGTAAGTTATGGACTAACTCAACTCATGGTGAACCTAATAAAAAACTTCCCATCAATTACAAGGGGAATTTGGTCCAACTCAGGGGGCACAAGTGTACATCCAGCCAACTTTGAAATTAATCAAGGTGGGGAGAGGGGAATTTCAAGCAATAAAATATTGAAATTTCAGAGATAATTGAGTTCTATGTTTAATGCATCATTCAGATGTTACAAACCGAAATATTTTGCATGGGATTAAGATAAAATAGAATTTGTCTGAAGATACTGACCACAGTTTTTTCAATGTCACTAAGCACAAATTTCTTAAAAAAAATACAGATGTTAATTTAACAATTTCTAAGTACAAAAACAAGTGAATCAGTAAATACATCCCTAAATGTTTAAGACACTTGAATTATCTGTTGGCAAAAATCTTTTCATTTGCTCAAATTAGTGTTTAAATTTCTGCTAATCAATCTGCACATATCAAAGAGGCTTCAGCAGGCAATCTATCTCCATTGCCAGAGGCCAAATTGTGCTGAATACCACTGACAAAGGCCCTTTTCCCTGGTGGAGCCAGTGTTAGGAAAGAAGCCAAAATACTATTCTCAGAATTAAAATCCTGAGGTGAAAATGCTTTCTAAATACATGGAATGGACAAGACAGTATATGCTATGATTTACATAAAAATGCGCTGCATATAAATATTTGAATTGCAATCAGCTAGCAGTGAATGTGAAAAAGCATCTAGAAGCAGATGTGACACAAATAATTGAAGTGGTAAATTGATAGCAAGAGCATCCTCTTGTGTCTTAGAGGCACACTTCAAATTATTATATAAGTGCGGGTAGTCAAGTTTGCGACTGTGCTTAGAGAGAGACACAGGACAAAGTCTGTACCTCCTTTTACTATTGCATATAGCAAATGCCAGAAGACATTCAGTGGTCTACAAATATGTAGGCATGTCACAAGTTCTCTTCATATCAGGAAAACACTCATGCAAACATCAAAAGTGTTTTTATGTAGATGGATATAAATATTTACACAGAAAAGGTGTATATAGATATCCTATCCCTCTCTCTAACTCACCAGTACAATACTGGCATAAGCTGTTTGGAGAGGAAGAAGAGCTACACAGGTCACTTTCTGTCTGTACTTTTGCTTTTTAATTTGCTACATTAGAAAGTTGTGAATGTCTCATATTTCATTAACTAGCATAACAGTGAGATAATTAAATGAAATACTTTCTACTGCACAAAATATTTTTTCCTCTCAGTTACTTTTTCAGAAATTATTTGCCTAGTAACAATTTTTAGGAAGTCAAAGTTTTGCTTACAACAGAAAACAATAAGCAAAGTAATTACATGTCTTCCAAAAGGTTGACATTTTCAAGTGAACCACCCCACAACAGAGAAGTCTTTTACTGCTCATACAAACATGCTATAATCAAAGTTGCAGAGAGCTTTAGGGAACTTTAAGCCAGCAAGGTGTTAGTAAGTATTCTTAGCACAATTTTTCTTAAAACACTGTTCTTTTCTTCAATGGCCTATGCTCTCTGTGGCTTTTCTCCTCAGAACGTTTTTTATATGTCGACCTTAGTACTAACTGAACAGCTTCAATATACATTAGATAACAAAGTGAAATCACTAGTGGACTAATTTGGTTTTCTCTCATCTGGTACAGAGACCTTAGACTAAAAAAGGTCTTGAGATGAGAACGAAAGAATACAGTGAAGTTGCTATTGGGGTTTTTTTGGTTTAGTTTCATTTTTAAGAAAAGCATTATTCAATTATTTGATAGCCATAGGTGGCTCCCTCTATACACAGTCCCTACACTGATATGGCCCCTGAGAAATGTGTAATTAAGAGTAACTTCAGCACTGCTGAAGATAAAGGGGGTGAATGAAAGGAAGGCACCTTCAATTGACTCCAACTGGTTTGGGAAGGAAGATGCTATTTTTTGTTTGTTCAGCCTCCTTGGAGAGGAATCAACAGAAGGTGTGTGCACCCAAGTGATGACCACACAAAGCAAACAAGGTAAGTTAAACCATCTTTGACTGTGAAGTAAGATCAAAGCTTCTTAACTAGGTGTTGAAATCCAGGAGGTTTGTAGAGAGTCTGGGAGTAAGATGGATGATTTCTGTTGAGAGCTACAGAGCTGGACAGCAGCTGTTTTTTGCATCACTTGCCTCACTGTTTTGCCATGGAGTTGAAGCAGCAGTTACTTACAGAAATCCAGTCTGGACACAGCATCTGCTTGATTAACATACAGTGAAAAGAACAGTAGAAGAACTCATGAGACTTCCACCCCAAACTGGCAGTCAGTAGCTCTCCTGAGCCACAGACACTTTCACAGGCAGCTCAGCTGCTCTTGAGGGACCTCTGTGATAGCCACTTAAATTCACAAATTACCCTAGCAGCATCCCAGAGTGTTAGAGTTTAATAGCTGTAATAACGGGGAATGTGTGGAGATTTTCTAGCACAAATTTATCTAAAGGCTTTAAGCCAGGGACTCAGTCAATATGCCATCTTATTTATTGAGACAACCTGACTATATTGCAGTGGTTAGTTGTAGTCCATGTCTAGACATATCATTTGTCTTAACTGAAACTTTTACAGTTGAGTAATTTCAAGTGTTACTTTAAAAGGTTCAGGTTGGAAATCAGGAGGAATTTCTTCCCAGAAAGAGTGACTAGACATTGGAATGGGCTGCCCAGAGAGGCGGTGGGGTCACCATCCCTGGAGGTGTTCAAGAAAGACTGGATGTGGCACTTGGTACCAGGGTCTGGTTGACACGGTGGTGATTGGTCACAGGTTGGACTCAATGATCTCAGAGATCTTTTCCAACCAAACTGATTCTGTGTTTCTATGTAATAATTTTTCATGTCATTAGTGACATTACTCAGAAAGGATAGAGGGATGCTGCCCCAACACAGTTGAAGCCACCAGCAATAGAAAACCATTGGTACAAAACTACAGGTGCTTCAAATTATGTAATATTTCAAGTTAATACCAGCCTATTTCAATGCATCTTCAGTCTACCATGTCTTTCATGTTAAATCCTGAAGCTAAAATAAACCATTTAATGAATCACAGTATGAATGCACACACGCAGCTTTTTGCACCCACTTAACCATGTTTGCTTGAAAACACATTAATTCTGTAAGCCTGACTGGATTCCCCCTTTCACAGCTGTACTGTTCCATTACTCCCTCCTAGAACACACTGCACTTCCAAACAATAATGTCAGAACTTATGGATATAAATGGAAGTTTTGCATAAATAACCACCTAAACTATTTCTTAGTGAGAAGGGAAAATGCTACCAAAACATAAGAAAAGAGAAAAGAATCTTCAAGTGCAGCTGGCTTAGGGAAGAAGAAAAAGCAAAAGATAACTGTAAAAACCCAGCTAAGAAGATAGGTCAGAAAAGCCACTAAAATCCTTTTCCTCCAGTGTAATCCTTCACCTATGCCCTATTTATGTGATTCCTTACAGTATGTTTTGTCCTTATTCCAAGGTTACGGGGACCGAAGGGAATAGGCAATATTGATTAATGGTGTTTCAGAGATTGAAGAGCTCAGCTGAAATTACACATTCTTTGAGAGGTGTTATCTTTTCAGAAGAGCAGGTGTGAACACCATTTCAGTTTTAATTTATTTTATTTTCTGCTTTTCTTGACCATGTTGCTAATGCAGAAGAGAAAGTTTATTATTCATTATCTTGTGCAGTTTGATAAGCTTCTCTCATAGAATTGAAGAAAGACTCAGAGCACATTCAATCATCACCTCAAAGGGATGGCAATCCAAGAAAGCTTAAACACCTCCTTGAATGATGCAGCTAGAAGCCACAATGCATCACTGAAGCTGTTGTGTTGCTTGTACACAAAATATTTTCAGAAAAGATGAATGATAAATTACAGACAAAAAAGGATATCCCAGACATACTAAAATGGTATTTATTGTCTTCATTTGCTTTAGCTTTTATTTGTCTAATTAAGGACAGGTTTCCCTCCTAAAGTCTCATGTCCATGTGATAGACATGCACAACCCAGGTAATATCTGTAAATAGAGTCTCAGCTATTAAATACAGAGTGACATCAGACAGGCAGTTGACTTGCACCACAGCTCCCACACTCCCCAACACACCCCTTTTCCATCCTCTAACAAAGCAGTTTTCAGTCAGACATGTCCTTACCCCTCTTAGCTGGACACACACTCAAAACTAAAAAGAAAGTATTTAACCTGCTGTTAACTCAACTGAAATTTTCCAGTTCTAGATGTCCAGAGAAAGGTTCCTAAATCTGAATTTAGACACTTGATTTTCAAAGACACAATGTGCACTGACTGAAGTCAGTGGACAGCTCAGGTGTAAAACACCTCTGAAACCCGGACATTTTTGTTAACCATGGGAAAAGCAAGACAGCATACTATTTTTAATCCCCCATATTCTGAGGAACTTGAGCCATAACTTTACATCATTTCTTCCTCATTTTTCACAGATTTGTCCCATTTTTCTCACTTATATCACCCTAATAGTTTTCTCTTGTCCTAAAAGCCCCTGAGATAACAGAGCTCAGATAATTCGTATTGTTATTAGGACTTTATTCTCTTTCAGCCTTAGAGGATTATGTCCATCTGACCTAGGGCATCTATTCATTTAGTTGTCTGCTCTCCCTTTCTGAGGCAGCTTGAGCCTCATCTTTGGTGCATCCATTGTTCTACTTTCTTCAAGGTCCTGTCTGACTTTCTCTCCTTTTTGAATCTCAGCTTCATTTTATTTCTATGTCTAGGCAGCAGAAAACCAGCAGCAGTTCAGAGAAGTAGGACAATGGACATCCACACAGATGAAGGGATCCTCACCATCCCCACCTGATAAAATGGGCATTATTAGGGCAGAGGAAGGAGCACAATACATTCACATCATCCACTAAGAGTGTCTGTGGTCAGAAAACCCTAATATCAGAGAATAGGCCTCTCCCTTCACTTAAGAAGCAAAAGCAACCAGGCTCCCTCCTCCGCCTGTCAGGAAAACACACAAGCTACACACCAAAAACAAACCTGCTGTATGTGGTGACAAAGCTAGTGGATGAAAAGACATGCTATGTGCTATGTCCAACACACCAGGTGCCTATTCCATCCAGTTCCATATTCAGTCCCATCAAAGCTGTCTCCTGAATTCACCAGCAGCCCTCCTTGCCAGCTAACCAGAGTATTTCAGCTGGATATACTGCTGCAGTATGAAGGAGAGAAGAAACTGATCTTTCAGGCAATTGAAGTCCTGTGGATTTTTTAAAACTTGAGGTGGGCTTTGGACTGGTGGAAGAGCAATGAAAATAAAGGAGGATTCAGGGAAATGCGCTAACGGAATCTCATTTACAAAACTGATGGGCTATTGCCTTTTCTCTCTTCCTTGTTAGTGAGCTGCTCAGAAAGCAAAGGGCATGCACCAGCAGTCCAGGAGGAGAGACAAAACCCAACCTGAGGAATGATTAATGTACAGTCGTGCAGCTTGCAAGTGAAAAGAACAGCCCTTTTATAGCCTCAGTAGGCTGAGGCTGTAAACCTGCCTTTAACAACGAGGGAAAAAACATGGCATGTATGGCTTGTTAAGAAGCAAACACAGCACTGACAATTTTTCACTGATACACCTGTGACACCTCCATGTGACAATGACCTTACTGATCTTGAAGTCGAACTATTTATGCAACTGCAAGGACTATTCTTATTTACAAATAACTCTAAATGAATCATCATGACTGTTTTCACTACAGCAGGAGAGGAAGACTGTACAAAAGAAGGTGTTTTTTCCTTCTAAAAATCACAAGGTATCACCTAAGAAACCAAGTCTGCCAAAGGGTTGCACATATACAGTACATTTCTTTTCCTTTAATGCCCATATATACATGTCAAACATAGGAGCTCAGTGTACATATACATACATGCATACCCACCAGTTTCTGGGAATCTGCTTTTGTTCATGATCTTATGAAGGCAATCCAGCACTTTTAAAATTAAATATATTTTACTAACTGATCAATTGAAAACAAGGGATGAAACACAAAATCACTGCACAACCCAAGTTAACCAAACAAGGAAGCCTTTGCTTACCCCAGGATTGTTAAATAAGAAACTCCAAAGATCAGGATAATAGTTTAAAGTATGGAGAGAGTAATTACAGTCTCCTGGAAGACACTTCTGCCTGAGGTGAGTTAGCAGCCACATCCTCAGATTAAACTTTCATCAGCAGATCTCTGTATTTCATCAATCTTTCATTATGGCAGAGCTTAGAAAATCATCTGCTCATGTGTCATTAGAAAATCTCTTCATCTTCCAAAGCAGAAACTACCCAAATAAATTATTACAAGCAAAAGAGTTAAAAGGAGGGCCCGCAGACCATTTTGGGGTTTGAATAGGTCAAAATACAGGGAAATATACATTTCTACAGTATTTTATAATTGAAATACTACCTTTCACAAAAAACCCCAGTATGTTTTATTATACAGGTTCTTGGACTAGAAGATATAGCTAATTAATGAAATTCATGTGCAACAACTTCTGGAAGAATTTCCTAACAGAAACTGGCATTTCATCAACTTCATGAACACTTATCCCACCTAAGCAGCAATGTGATCCCTATTTGTGATACCTTTTTCCTGGGTATGGCAAACTCATAATCAGGGAAAGTTGCTTTTGCAGTTAGTGAATAGCTTTGGTATTTCTCACTTCAGTAGCAACAGGTGATTTTACCAGGATGACCCCAAGGACTGTGTGCTAATGTATTCATGAAAAGAGTTGCACTGCAATTTCCAGCTCAACAATACAGTTTTCTCAGCTTGTGTTCTCCTGTCACCAAATGCTTTTTTCTTCTGTGTTAGTGCTTCTTCAGAAAATGCTACATTTTTTATGCTAACTCTCAAAGCATGTTTCCTACACTGAACATCTCTACACCCTAAACAGATTGTACATCTGATTATGCAGTCATAAGTTTGTTTTTTCTGCTTGTTGTTTTGATCTTCTGCTATTTAACACCACATGCAGTCTGAGTTTACTTGCAAATAATGGCTACACTGCTTTTCCCACAATCTTATTTTTTAAAATGTGTCATTAAAACATTAAACAAATTAAATTTCAAAAAGAGTGGGCTCCGGTCCTGAAAGTCATTCTGGACACAAAATTTCTGTAGAAGCACCTATCAAAATTCTTACAAACGGCTATGAATAGGAAAGTTCTGAAATAAAATTTCTTATGATGAAAAAACCCCAAATTCCAATAAAAGTGGCTAAGAACATTTGTGTGCCAGCAAATGAGATATTAAAACTGGTTTTGACTTTGTGTTTAGGTATTAAATTTTAATAGACAGTTTCTTGCTGTTCCTTACAGCAACTGGTCAAGAGAAGTCATGCTCTCTAGAAACAAGAAGTGTTCACTTTGAACACAGAAAGGCCCACTCCCACTTCCGACAGTAGAAGAAAAAATTCGTTTATTTCCTCTTCCAGTTTCTCTGTATTGTCAATGCCACATATATTCAGGAAAACAGCTGAGAAAGCTGCTACTTTTTATGACCAAAAGGAAAAACTGAGTTTGAGGGATTCTTGTTGCTTGTATTTTTTAAATTGGACCTGTACTTCTCCCACATATTCCATAACTAAACATTTTTTCTTAATAGAGACATGAGTTTCTGTAGAGGGATTCCTTATGGAACAAGGGCATATGATACCCCTGGAAAGATTGGACAACCCAGGGTTGCTGAGAAAAAGCCCCTGAACAGGCCCCGGGCTGCAGGCAGGCCTGGAAAGCACCTGGCTGCAGGCAGCCCTGAGAGTCCTTGGCAAGGCATACACTGGTCGGCTCCCCTGTGGATTAGAGGCCATCTAGAGGGACTGGGGGTGAATCTTTGCAAAAGTAGATATAAATTGGCATAGTTGAACAATAAAGGGAGAACAATGCTTAATTGTATCAGTGTACATGTCGTTTATCCAGCCAGCTCTCCAGACTCGGTCCCTAACAAGTTTCTGCAGAAGTCTCTGCAGAGCTGGAATTCATCTTTGGCCCCCAGATATGGCATGAAAAAGGGCAGGAGTGGGATCAGAGATTTCCTACGTCTTGCACATAGCTTTTGGTAAATGTTGTGGCATACCACAGCAGGTCAGAAAGGGCTTATATTCATCTAGGAGAGTCTGCTATTGCCTCTCATCCCTGGTACATTTCACCAAAAGCATATAACATTATTGGTGCCACATGATTGCAAAAGGTACATTTCTCTTAAATGTTTCCTAAAAACATCCATGACTAGGTTCTTTCTTTAGGAAAAGCAGGTACCCAGCCTGAAGAAATATGATTAATTATCTTATTTTATGAAGAACATAATGGAATTATTTTATTTTACAAAGAAATGTAAGCATTTGGGAAAAGAACTGTAAATGATTTTAAAAAAATTAATGAAAATCAAACCTGACATCCTTTACTTGGTAAAGCTGCATCACATTTAGGTGCCCCTTAAAATGCTCTATTTATTTTCTGACCAAGGCAAAGTACTACAAAAACTGACTTGAAGGGAAATGTGTAATGCACCCATTTTCTAACGCATACAAAGCACCCTAATGGTTTATTCATTACACGTTAGAACCTTTTTACTTCCCAGCATTTCAAACTGGATTTGCCCCTCTTAGATCTCTCAAAAATCTGTACCAATGGAAGTGAAAAACAGTTAACCCATGCCCAGTCAACAATCAGTCATTTATCAAAGTAAAAAAATTAGAAACCTTTAGTCACCTGAAAAATTAGTCACCTTTCCTTTTGGAAATTTAGCCATTGATAATCAGAGACTTGTTTTTTACCTTTAAAATCTTTTACTGGGAAAGATTTTTCAGATTTGAAATTACATTTCCCATCAAAAATTAGAGACAGAAACCCCCAAACCCCTACTATTGCAAATATCTTGACAATCACAGAATGGCTTAGGTTGGAAGTGACCTCAAAGATCACCTAGTTCCAACTCCCCTGCCATAGGCAGGAACACCTCCCACTAGACCAGTTTGTTCAGAGCCCCATCCAACTGGCCTTGAACCCTTCCAGGGATGGGGCATCCACAGCTTCTTCTCTGGGCAACCTGTTCCAGTGCCTCACCACCCTCACAGTAAGGAATTTCTTCCTGAGAAACCTGCCCTCTTTCAGTTTGAAACCATTCTCCCTTGACCTGTCACTATATGCTCTTGTAAATAGTCTCGCCCTATCTTTCTTCTAAGTTCCCTTCAGGTACTGGAAGGACACAATTAGGTCACTTCTAAGCCTTCTCTTTTCCAGGCTAAACAATTCCAGTCCCCTCAGCCTTTCCTTGTACAAGAGGTGCTCCATCCCTCTAATCAACTTGGTGGCCTCCTCTGGACTTGCTCCAACAGATACATGTCATTCCTCTGGATGCAGCACTGCAGGTGGGGTCTCACCAGAGCAGAGCAGAGGGGCAGAATCGCCTCCCTGGCCCTGCTGCCCACGGTGCTCTGGATGCAGCCCAGGACACGCTTGGCTTTCTGGGCTGTGCGTGCACATGGCTGGGCCATGCCCAGCCTCTCACCCACCAGCACCCCCAAGTCCTCCTCAGCAGGGCTGCTCTGGATGTGTTCATCCCCAGCCTGTGTTGATACTGGGGGTTGTACTGACCCAGATGTAGCACCCTGTACTTGGTTTTGTTAAACCTCATGAGATTTCCATGTGCCCACTTCTTGAGCCTGTCTAGGTCCCTTTGGATGGCATCTCATCCTTCAGGAGTGCCAACTGCACCACTCAACTTGGTGTCATCAGCAAATTTGCTGATGGTGTGTTTGATACCTTCACCTATGTCATAATGAAGATATTAACTAACACTGGTCCCAATACAGACCCCCTGAGGGCCACCACTTGACACCGATGTCCCTTGAGACTCTGAACAATTGACCACTACCCTCTGGAACTATCCAACCACTTTCATATCCATCTAACAGTCCACTCATCAAATCCATCTCTCTCCAATTTAGAAAGAAGAATGTAGTGGGGGAGTGTGTCAAAGGCCTTTTAGAAGTCCAGATAAATGACATGTGCAACCCTTCCCTTGTCCACTGATGTGGTTACTCCACAGCCAGTATCAGTCAGGCAGGACTTACCTGACCATTATCAAACATGGACACAAAAAGAAAAAGCTTACTAGTGTTAATCAATCCTTACTATCCCTGTGTCAGGATGGATACTAAGATCCTGGACTTATTTGATGTGAATGGCAATGTTTTTGGTACATCAAAATGCTCATTCAGACAGGGAGACAGCTCACTGTCCTGTTCCAAGTAAGTTACTTTCACAACCCTGTTTCCACAGCAACGTTACATGAGAAGCAAGAACGCGACCAAAAGATCCGTCAGGAAGGAAACCTAAAGAAAGACTGCTTCCAGGGCAGGAAGGCCTTTAGCACACACTCCTGGTTGCTCCCTACCACAAAGAAAAACTTCAGCTCCCAGGCAGGCACGTTTCAGGGACAAACCTTAGTTTTCTGCAACACCCTTGGGGATTTTCTTACATCAAGAACTAGAAGTAATAGTAATGGCTTAAACCCATTACTTTTCCCTCAATCCAACTTTTTTCTCCTTCATATGAAATATCTCAAGAAGGTAGAAACACACGCACACATTTAGAGCATTGGCAGTACATTTAACTTGGAGCAGCAGGAAGGCATGCTTTCACATAGCCAGGAGAAACATACTATGAGACATATTTGAAAACATGCTTTTATACCAAGAAGTACTACATATATCTGAAACAAATCAATGTTACGCCTGCAGTTTTATGCACCTGACTGAATTAACCTGAAAGGCTTGTTCAATGCAGGTTTAACAAAGCATGTAAGTGATACACTACAAAAAGCAGAGAGTTTAAAAAGTAACACCAGCAAGAAAAAGAAGAATTTACCCACCTTCTCATGGCCCCTGGGACAGAATTACGTGTACTGTGTATTAGCAGACTGAAATAGCACCAAGTCAAGACAGACAAGGAGAGCAAACACTCACCGACCATTGTCACGCCCCACGCCCCAGACTCTGATGCTCACGATGGGCTGCGAGTGCAGAACTGTGCGGTCCATGGGATCAATCAGGTTCAGCATGTCATTTTCCAGTATAAGGTACATGTCTTTGCCCTGCAATTCCACACAAAGTACAATTACACAGTACATCACCCTCTCAAACTGGCTGGGCTCAAGGTGTTACATCTGTGCTGTTCAGCTTCATCTTTACTCAAAGTTTTGGTTTGTTCCAAGAGCCAATGAAAAAAGTTCATATACTTCTGGTATGAAAAAGATCTAAGATGTTATCTTGCTGCTATATTTTTAAACAATCCCAATCACAAAAATCTTTGATGTCTTTTAAATGCAACTCATTCAGACCCAAACTACTGAGTTACTCAACAAATTATGTGTTTATCTTTTTTTCAGTACATTCTTCCAAATACATGAGAAGTCATGATCTGTCTTACTACTAAAAGCTTACATATAATAATATATGTAATGTATACTAAATGTATACATTAGTAATATATACTAAAACCTGTACTTTTGAGGCACGGTTCCTCCCTTCAAAGTATTTTGTTTCCATAAAATTTAACCAATGGATTATGGGAACAGACAGCAATTTGTACATGTCAAAGGATTTATGGAATACTCTTTGAAGAAAGATTAAAGGGGAAAACCCAGCACTAAGACCTGAATGTGAATTCTGCTAGTGACTGTAGAATCCTGGAGGCAGGACTTCTCCCTGGTTCTTCTGGCATGTAAGAACAAGGATAATGCTTTTTTCTCTTATAGGAAACGAATTTAGAGACAATTTTCCTTTTGATACTAATTCACAAATGTTCATCTTCCTCTTCTTGATAGCATTTGTAATAGGTCTGCTGCCTCTTCTATCACATGTAATATCCCTCTTCTTGGAGGCTGTATATATATTCTGCAGACCACGAGATCCCACAGAAATGATCCTGGAACTATTGCTGAGCAGTAAGACAAGCTCCTGCCAATCAGAAGGTGGAAGCTATCAGCTAAATATAGAGTAATTTGTTTCCTCTCTTGTGCCAGAATCTATACATGAACAGAAAGAATGGACAGGGTCTGAATCCCTACTGACTAATGTTTCAAAACTGACCTTTTTCTTTACCTCAGTGATACAGAAACCCTCTTCCCACTTGGTTACAGTGGCTCAAGTCTTGATGATGTCTAATTTTGTGTCTGTGTGAGAAGAACATTCATGTCACTCTGTCAGGGCTTTCTGCCACTGTTTGCAGGCAAGGCAGCAAGGGGCAGGCACTGCTCATCTCCTCTCCCAACCCCAGGTCTCCTAACGGATTCAAAGAGAAGCTGTGACACAGAGCTGACAGTGCAAGTACCAAGAGGGATGTGGGAGAGATAGGCGACACCTGGTATGTGCAAAGCCAACACAAGCATATTTTGCCTGATGGAAAAAGCACAACTGTGGCCAAGATGCAAGGCTGGATATATAGGGTGCTCCTGGAGAAGCAGAAACAGATGTAGCTGTGATAGTCATGCAAAAAAATATTGGGGCAAACCAGCAGCACTGAGCTGTTAGTGGCAGACAGAAAAAGAAACATCATAAAGAAAAAGAGGGAGAAATTTGCTTGGAGGTCAGAAGCAGTAAACAAATTGTGTGAAGAATGCAACCAAGTGTCACAAAAATTGCTTTCTGGGCCCATTTTCTACTTATATATTTGTTCCACAAGGAAATTATTACAGGAAGGTAAAATCTGTTCATCATGCAAAATACACTAGGATTAGAATAATGAAACTGAATCCAAATTAGCTGGAAAAAAATTGGAGAATGGGCAGATAAGCAACATAAGCCACAGGAAATTATCCTTGCAATGCTCAGGGGGATCACTTGTCCGCAGCCAGAAGCAATATATTTTGCTAAATTTTGTTGCCTTATTATACAAAAGCTATTTTAGAGATGAAAACACTGCATAGGTCTAAAAGAAGTTATTTAGACAGGCTGGGAGCTTGAACATGGGCTTTAATGTCTCAGACTGCTGAAGAGCTGCAGAGATCTGATGGTTTGAAATGAGGAAGAGCCATGCAGGGAAAGTGCATAAAGGAAAGAGAGGCTCAATCCCAGCAGTTTTTCTGGAAGTGTTAGAGGCTGCTGTATACAGGTCAATGGCAAGAACCACTTGCCATACTTTTTCATGTAAGTGGTATTGTAATGTACAGAAATGTAATTCATGGCAAAAGAGCAACACAAACAGATGAGTAGCATTTTTGTTTTTAGATTTTACAGAACAGTTCAAAATTTATAGGTAATTTCTTTTGGAGCAAAGGGCATGAAATCCCACATGAAATTCACTAACAAAGCTTCTTCAGGGTCAGGATTTTACCCACGGTGTGGGAGTTCTTTGTGGTTTGTTCTGCAGTTTTTTAAACCATGAAAACTTGGGGCTACTCCTAACCCCAATTTCACTTTTATTACATTCTAGCTAAAGTAAATCTTCAGGCAATCTTAAAACCCCTACATACAGTCATCTAGCTTCATAATAGATTCCTGCTATAATTGCTCCATCTGATATGTCATGGTGGAGTACAATTTTTTCAGATTCCTCTCTAAAACATGCCTCTTCTAATCATTCTTGAAGCCTTACATTGCAGGCAGGAAAATATGGCTGGATGTAATGAACTCCTTTAGAATCAGAAAGACAGTTTACTTCAGGAGCTGCCTATTCAAGCACAGTGTCTCTATTGTTTTGTCAGGCTGACTTTTTTTTTTTTTTTTAATGAATAGCATTCTTAATTTAAACATCCATTCAAGAGGACCAACACTTTTCACCAACTTGGCTTGAAAAACTGCAAGGGTTTCCAACAAAGAACAAGGGGATTGACATAGAGAAATAGAAAAAAATGTGAACATTATCTCTTAAAACAAAACAAAAGCATATGAGCTCAAACTAAACAATATATTTCAAATTGATCAAAGTGCTGCCATCTGAAAAATGGATGAGGTTACACACATGTAAAGATATTGGGGTTTTTCTTCTCCTTGGGTCAGCAGTAAGTCCAAAGTCCATGACTTACACATATCTAATTGCTTGTCTAGCCATATTATCTAAATAAAACTGTTCTCAGGTGTAAGAAAGAAAGGAAAACAGTATTACTCTATTCATTTATATGTACAATATATATTTCTCACTATAACCCCTTCTGAAGTTATTTTAAATAGATAGATAGAACACTATAAATGTGTTCCTTTAAACATAATTTTAATTTTCAAGGGCACTTTCTCCCAGTTGCTCCCCCGTAGTGTCTCAGCATTGCTGCGGTCATAGCCAAGATAGTGAACTCAAGCCACAGACTGCAACAGTAACTTGGGAGACTGAATGTTATTTTTCCTGAAATTTATACTGAAATGTAGACAAGTCTTTCTTTTGATTTCTTTTTTGTTTGGCAGGGCCATTTCTCTTAGATCACACAAGGGAAAGTTACACCATTCACTCTTTTGTCACTTTTGTATTCAGATCTTGTGTGGCAAATCCACATTATTGTAACCCTTCAGAAAATACCTCAGGAGAGAGGTAGAAAATAAGATTTGGCAGAAGTTTAAGTTTTTCCATGAACAATCAAATAAGAAAGATGTTTTACTGTGGTTTTGTCTCCTATGCCCTCTGTACATCCTACCTTTTCACTTCGGACCCCTCAACATCTTCCACTTCTTCATCTATCCCCAGCACACCTATTTTCCACACCACAAAACCTAAAGCTCCCTTCAGTTTTCCCCAAGTTCCCACAGTGTTATCCTCTCTTTGCTGCCAACTCAGAAAGAAGCACAGAGCAACTGTGGTCCAGTCGATGAAGGCACACTGACCCTTCAGTAAACCAAAAAGAGGAAAGCTGGGTTCTCTCTTTTTCCCTCAGTGTGTGGGAATCTGGCATCCTTCAAAACTGCATGACACTGGTGCACAGATTCAAGAGTTATTGGAGAGGAGCCAACAGACAGACTAACGGTATGTAATTAATTTCCTTCTGAAACACTGATAAAATAATCATCTGAAGATAAACCATCTGTCCCTCAGTTCCAATCTTCTCATATATTTCAGAACCATGAAATGGAAACAAGCCATGCCAGTGTGGGTTTCCTTAAAGCCCTTTGTCATTGTGAAACCTTTCAAAATGCGGTTACAAAGCATCACACCCAAATCTCTGGTCAGGAGGACGACTTCTACTGAATTTCAACAGTTGTGTTTGTGTGTCCCCAGCACTGCCATTGCACAGGTGTGTACTAGCAAAGAAGTAACATGAAAGCGAGATCTTTGTGGCATCTGCTGTCCTGAGCAGTTTGGAACAAAAATGTCAACATTTTCCCTGAACCCTTTCATATATTGGGCAGTGCCAGGCTGAGGTAGTGAAATCCCAAACACAGAACATGGACATATTTGTCCACAGAATTGTTCCTTTGGGATGTTTTATGATGCAAGAGGGATGTTCCAAGAGGAGGAGAAGTTCACTCTGTTCTTACCTCTCCCCAAATGCCAACAGTGTCTCTGATGTCATTTTTACAGTAAGAGAGTTGTCTGATGCAATTGTTCACAGCAACACTGCTCTTTCCAGGAGCCAGATCTTCTTCTGCCATTTCTACCCAGCCCAGAGATCGCACAGCAAAGCACTATAAAGAAACCAAAAGGTATCTGTCAGACAACAGCAACCAGGTAGTTACAGTTAAAGGTCTGCATCTAGAACAGGAAAAAATTTAAGGTCTTGTAGATGGGTTTATGCTCAAAGATAAGTAAATGAAAATGTAATTTGTGAATGGCACAGTGAAAACATTCAAAGGAACAAAGAAGAATGCATGAATTGCCATGAAAGGTATCTGTGGAGGTAACAGTAATGCCTTTCAATAAAATACTTCTGTTAATATAAAGGAGGAAACACGGCAGCAGTAAATATTAGGACGCACAAATACAAAAAAAAAAAAGGAAAAAGCAGAACTATTGAGTAGAATTGAAATTTTAGCTAGGATCTAGAACTCTAACTGAAAAGGAAGAAAACTGGATTATGTCTCTTGTGAGATACCCACTGTCTGGCTCTTAACCAGAAAATTACATTTTTTTGTGGATTATAGCAATCACTTCTATAGTAAGTTTACGTAAGGTAGCAAACAATAACTAATTCCAAGCTAAGAAAAAGATAAGCTATCATAAGAGGAAAGCAGACTTTTTCTAGAAGAAATTTAAAATTACCTTTAAAATAAAAACTCTCTAATTATACATTTTTTAGCAGGAAGATGTTTAGCCAACCAGAGCACTCAGTTGGCAGAACAAGCCAAGGCAACATTATTTTGCACATATGGTACTTTATGCAAACAAAACAAAATGGAAGAAATTGAATGGCACCATCTCTACCCTACATCTTCTAAGGCAGAGACAAAAAAGTGTTAATTCTGAAAAAACACCAAAACCTGCTCATTTGCTCTCAGGCTTTATGGTGGGAGAAATACAGACATCACACTAAGTCAATAGGAGTTTGTCTATGAGACAAGACTCCTTCCAGAGCACGTTACAGGTGTCCCACTCTCAACTGTGGGTGCACCGCCAGCAGTGGGCACAACAGGCTTACTGCTGTACCTCCTGACCAGACATACCCAGTGCTTAAGATGGTCCC
>NW_008240046.1:3703239-3758365 GCF_000691975.1 Corvus brachyrhynchos
CGTGTGCCCCCCAGCTTTCTTTGCTGTCGGCAGCATCCTGCAGGTGCCCAGGAAAGCAGACAATGATCCTGGGAGCTGCAGGAAGGAAGGCAGCGCCGGGGACTGCTGGGAGCCCTGCTGCCTCCAGCAGCACACTGCCACATGGGCACAGAGCCCAGCAGCTGCAATAGCAGGTCCATGCTGGAGTTACCAATCCTTCTTCTTAAGATGCAGTAAATAAATCAGCTTCAGAGTTCAAAAGCTGAATTCATTTGCCACCCTCTAAAACATGCTGTGACATCAGTGAGTTGATCAAGCTCACACACCATCACTGGTGTGCCACTTGGGAACAACTATCGTCAAAAAAAACCTACCCCAAAACACCAAGGTATTTTAAATATGCATGATACGTCAACTTTGGCAAACTAAGGGATGAATAATATTCACCATAAGGGTGAATTCATAAGGGATGAATAAAATTTGGATAAAAAGATTAATGAGTTTCTCCCTCCCTTTAAAACTTCTCCTTCAGCCTTCTTTCAGTTTGCACAATGCACTCATCCAGGCTCACTTTGCCAAGCAGGAAACCCAGCCTAAGAAACTGCCTTCTGTACCTCTGGTACCCACTCCAACGAGTCACTAGTGATGCATCTCATCTCATCTCATCTCATCTCATCTCATCCTTTTTTTTTTTGCGCAAATACACTCTGCAATTGTGTAAAACTCTTTAATGAGTGTAGGTAAAAAAATTAAAGCCTTTCACGCCTCCAGCTTTTTTGTGGATTTTTTTTTCTTTTTTTTTTTGCTTTGCAGACATGGGAATCAACATGCAAATTCTCCCACGCTGCTGCTTCCTGACCCAGCTCTGCTGGAAACCCATGAAAATGCTGACTTTCAATTCTAAAGGGCCATGAAGGAGAAGGTGAAAGAGGAGACAAAGGAGGGGTCAATACTCAGGGGTGCTCTTCACTTCAGGGCTACACAAGATACTAAAAAAACCATTTTTTAGCAATTAGTAAGGTGGTCTAATCTTAAGATTGCAGAATTGTTTCAGGCACATCAGATACTCATGAATCTTGCTAAAAGTGCTGCTATACCCACTGGGCTATTAAATATTTATCTTTGCAAGCTTTAAAAATAGTAATTTTTTCTTACCAGAAGAAAG
Source organism: Corvus brachyrhynchos (assembly GCF_000691975.1). Taxonomy (NCBI): domain Eukaryota; kingdom Metazoa; phylum Chordata; class Aves; order Passeriformes; family Corvidae; genus Corvus; species Corvus brachyrhynchos. Next base: position 3,704,384 of record NW_008240046.1, read on the forward strand.
GGGTTTTTTTACAAGTATTTAAATATTAAATTGAATAGCAGAATACTAGCAGAGAGAAATATTTTCTAAATCATAAGAGAGGTGAAGAACTAAATATATACAATAAGCATACTGTTTCCTCATTGCTCTTCACATCTCAACCACATCTGCAATTTGTTAGCTGCTCTCTGAACATAAGGATAAATACAGAATCACAGAATGCTTTGGGTTGGAACAGACCTAAAAGATTATCTAGTTCCAATCCCATGCTGTGGGCAGGGACACCTTTCACCAGACCAGATTGCTCAGAGGCCCATACAACCTATACAGCCCTTGCACTGAACAGAGTATATCTTAAGAAGGCCAAAAAATTATGAAAGACTATCAGTTCAACTTGACAGCAGGTAAATCTCTTAGTAGTAAAGATGGTGAACTGTTTTGCTATTTTTTTCCTGGCCTTTTTAAATTCTATGTTTCAAATGCTCCAGTGGCAGCATCCACTGCATTTATTCAGCTCACTGTCATAACAGTACAGAATGCAACTCTTGTCTACCTCACATATTGCCCTCCATGCGAAGGACCTGGCTTCCTTCCCTGCTTCTATTCCCTCTTGGTGCTTTCAAGCGAGGTAGACATGAGAAAGTCCTTGGCTTCTGGCACCTGACAAGCTTTTGTCTGTGTATTTCACAAGAAGCCCTTACCATAACCCAAACAAAATGCTTCAGAACAGCTTCATGAAAACAAACCAATTTCCCAAAGACTTGCTGCAAACAAAAACCTCTCAACAAACCCTAAAAAGACTCAACACGCTACTCACAAGGGAATGCATGTACCTGAGTACATATATAAAAGTAACTTTCTTTTGCTCAAAATACACCTGAAGCCCAAAAAACTTTGTATTTTTTGGTTAACTGAATACATATGCTGATGTGACTCAGCAGTCATGGCTGACCTTCACATAGATTTTCATAACTAGAGAACAGGAGCACCCAGTAACATGTGACACATACCAGGGTCCACTCAGTATCAGTATAAGAGAACTATATAAACACACACCTGTGGAGTGGGAGAGGTAGAAGTCTCAGCATGCATGCCTGCACATCTGTCTTCTCTGCATATTGCCAGCAGCTGGATTATAAGAGATCCACTTCATGTTTTATTGTTGGTTGCTTTTTTCCTCCTTCATTATTTGACTTAGAGGTCTCTTTAAAACAAACGAGCACAAAACCCAGCAGAAACCAACCACCTAGTGTTAGGTCAGATATGACCTAATTTTTAGACTATGGCTGGCTGAGTTAGGTGTGACAGCAGAATTGCTTAGTACTCTAACACATTAACACAGCATCATGGTTCTCTGCCTCCCACCAGTGATACTGACAAGCCAAGAGACAAAGTACTTCCTTTGACCTGAAAGAGCTTTGCTAATGCATTCTCTTTTCTTCTGGAACTAACACGTAGAGGCAAACCAAGCCAAGCTAAAAAACAGAGTGTAGCTCTTCTTCATTGAGAATCTATCAGCTCTGTAAAACAATCATTCCTGGTAATGCCAGTTTGTTAAGCACCTCTACTTGAGGCTCGCAGACAATTAGTGGCAATTAATAATCATTGGCCTGTCATAATTTCAAAGTAATCCCAATGCCAACTTTTGGCTTATGGTAGTCTGCCTAATTTCTTTTCTCTCTTAGAGAAGGTTTCTGTGCCTGGTCAGGCTGTCTGCTTGCCCCCAGACTCTTTTCAAGAGCTGGCAAAATAAAAGAGGTTTGAAGAAAAACAAAAGAAGTTGATAAATACAGCAGGATGAAAGATACTTAGGAATTGTATACTGTGTTTGGAACACTGCTGTTTGGGACCGGGAAGATCAAAGATACTATCACAAACACTTCATGGCTGAGAGAAGTGAATGAAAAAATGTCACATAAACCATGGTATGTCAATAATCTTGTACTTTTATCTTGACTAGAGACTTCACATTTCCTGCCTGGCTATACAGGACATTGTGCAAAGAAATTGCACAGAGGAAAAAAATCCACCTTATCTCACACTACTCCATGAAAAGACAGGTCAACAAAAATGAAAACACAAGTATCGCTGCTTGGTTTTACAGTTCTGGGGAACCTATGTTCACGTAGTTGCAAATCCAATTAATGTTTCAGGGTTAATGATCTGTAACCTAAGAACCAAACCCATAAATGCTGTCATCTGAACTCTGTATAGAGCTGTAAACCTCTCTTGCAGTGCAGTTCCGATCCAAAACATTGCTTAAAGCTGGGGAACTTCAGGACTGAAGAAATGAACAAACCACGGAGCACACTTTTGCTCTTTGGCATTACAAACCCTTCACCACAGGGCAGGGTTCTGCTCTGCAGCACCTTTTCCAAGAGGAACCCTGGAAGGAGCTTTGGCAGGGACACAGAACTGTGACGAAGTTCTACCCATAAGCAAATGCACACTCTAGCTGTTGTCTCATGCAGTGCTAAGCATGTAGCATTAAAGAGAATAAAAATAAAATAATTGAGAAAAACAAAGCCAATACAATCCCCTGCTAAAAAGAGGACAAGAGATCGAGTGAACATGACTGATGGCAGGGTAGTACTGGAAACTGGATGGATCATAAAGGCATGGGTAGAAAAGATCCCACTATAGGCTGAAAATTAATTAGAACATCAGTTTGAGAACAACAAACTAATGTACATTACAAGACCACGGACAGATTGCTTCTCATATTGCACAGCTGTTGGCAGCCACTATGAACACATCTTCATTAAGAGTATGTTTGCCTTGATGCTTTAAATCCGTGCTACTTATTTCTTCCCTACTTCCAAGCCCACAGGACTTGGGACTTGGTTTTGAGCAGTTTCCCTTTGTTTCCTTTTATATTTTTCCTTTTTAAAGGTTATATCTGCCTGCAGACATACGTAAATCACTACAATATTTAATAAGGCCTTTTATCACAGACCACTGAGCAGGTTTGTGCCCGAGACACAGCATGTAGGTCACATAATTAACCATTTATTATGCAGCCAAATCTTTGAAATTTCACTTGCATTTTCTTTGATGGTGTGAAAATAAAAAAACCTAGTGCATTATTTTATGCTTTGGAAGATCAAGTATCATAACATATTATCTTTCTATTCTGAGAAGGAAATGAGGAAGAAGTATGTTCCAGTATATTTGTCTGCTACATAGCAAGAAAGATTACATTGATTCCAGATGAAAATATTGGAGAAGATCAAAGATAGACTAACAAGAGAATAGAAAGAACTTAGGCAATTAATGAACCAGCACTTTCATTTAATTGACATGAAGAGACTGCAGTGCATCTACTGTCTCAAAGAAATACTGACAGATGTCACATAAAAGTTCTTCGCTACAAAGAATTCAAAATGCATAATCAAAAACATACTAATAAGACTTTTCAACATTTCCAGCTTCCTGCTGCAGTTCATCTTGTATTATTTAAATTACTGAAAATACACATGAAATAAAAAAATAAGCACAGAAATATTCAGGTCACAACAGAATTCAGAAATCACTAATAAATGCTATTTCAGGCAGATTATTATAAACTAAACTTCCATAGAATTAAATACGGGGGCTTTACAAATACTGTAGAACAACATTTATAATAAATTACTTCTTTAGAGGAGGTCAATATTAAATTTTCTGCTCTCACAGTCCTTTACTCATTCTCCAAGTCACTACAGTCTCATTTCTTCCAGACTTGCAGACTTCAATGTGTAGGATGACAAAAGTCCCTCTCTTGTTTTGAGCTTAATACTTCTGTCTCAGTGGTTCCCCCAGCCTACAGCCAGAGGTCAAATCTGCTCTATCAAGGCAAGAAAATGTTGCATAACATTGTGCTGGTCCAAGATTTTTTAAAATCCCAATTCATTATTGTGTTTCTGAATCAAGTGAAAATCTAGTCATTTGAGCTAAAAATAGAATGAACACTACTATTCTCTACTAACACCCCTTTCTGAAGAAGAAATTAAAATCACCTTATTCTTTTCTCCAGTCTTCTCAGCAAGAACAGGTTTTCACTGTAGATGCTTTACAGATACCTTGACTTCAGATCCTAAAGGGATGGGTTTATACACTTTGCTTTGAGCTGAGGGTGGTTTGGGCTTCCCCATTTAAGAACAGGCAAACATATTTTTCACTAGAAGCTAATAAAGGATGTTCAAATTCGAGTGTATCTTGCAGAGTAACTGAACTGTTAGGGTAACTCAAGCAGATTTCACTACTCTGCAACACACAAACATGACCCCAACAGACACACACATATGCTTTGTCAGTAGAGACAAGCCCTGCAGGAGTTTACAGAGCATAAAGAATGTGTACATTCGTTTCTTTAAAACTAATGCTCTGCACTCGTTAACTTTAACCTTAAATGCTGTATTTTCCCCCTGTAGGCTCTTCTTTGGGCTGACAGATATAAGTGGTTCTAATGCCATCAGCAGTACTTTACTTAGTACTGTGGTGCATAATTTCAAAGGGAATATGCATGACATCCAAATTTTAAAAAAACCCATCAAAACCCACAAACAAACAAAACCCCTGAAGAGCTCCCAAACTTTAAGTGAACCCTTGACCTTACTGAATCACTGGAGAAAAACCTTCCAGCTTCACTAAAGTCAGAATTTTGTCTCTTTAGAAGCAACATTACTACAAGTAATTTGATTTCTGCAGAAGTTATGCTTACAACAGGACCAAAGTCAATGAAGTTAAATCGCTATTGATCAAGTCCCACTTTTCAAAAAAAGACTCAAATAAGCACAAATCCATAGTCCAGAAATCTTAAGCCCAGGTGGACCTCCCACATTTGAGGACCCATTTACTGTCACACTGTCTCCTTGGAGGAGATGGAAGCACCATGGAGTCAGCATCTTCAAGCACATGGAATAATGCATAACTGTGCAACATGGCACTATGATGTATGGCACATCTCATGCTTTTCCATCTCTTAAGAGATAAATATTATCCCTTTTCTCTTGGATGAAATGCAGAAAATTTTGACAAGGAAAACTTCTCATTTTTTAAAGTGAAATTTAGAAGTAGAACTAAAAATAAATATACATGCTGGCTAGAGCTATCTAAATATTGCTCTGTCATTCAACACAATGTTCCATTTTAATTGATTTTTAAAAGAACTTCCTCCATAAATGTACCTTTCAGCAAGTCCACAATGGACAAATAACTTACCAAATTTGTATCACGCTGGTTTCAAAATGTGCCTGTGCAATATATAACATAAATAAATATACATATTTATATATACATATAAATACAAACAGCACCTTTTTCCATTGAAAATCCATGCCATGAAACGGTAAGCACTGTAACATTTCAAACTAGAACAACCTGTTTCACTGAGCTGCCCTACACTGGCAAGCTAATGTAAATAATTGAAGAGAAATACAAAAATATCTGTGAGTTCATTTTGTAACAATACGATGAACAGACATTCAAGAAGCAATTCACAAGCAACAGGCCAATCTAAAGCTGAAGCTGACAGAGGCTACATAGATTGTTTCAGAGGTGGAATGGTCAGTCTCAAGCGGGGAATATGATGGGTTGCAAGCTGTGATTACCTCTGCACTGTGTTAGCAGAGATGCTGGTGAGCTGACAGCAGACCAGACCTCTGCTGGTGGGAGGTCTGCCAGCAATATCAGCCCAGGCTGCGCTAAACTGGGAGGTGCTTGCTGACAGAATCCATTGGTCTGCAGAACAGCCACAGAAACTTTTTGCCTGTGGCACATGAGTATGATGAACTGCTGCTTCTCCCAGTTTCTGTCCATTCCTGAGGGTTCCTTCATCAATTACACACAAAATACTGCTGGACCACGAAAAGTTTACTGTGTTGCACCATAAAACAGTGAAGAAATTGTGATTAAAAACTATAAAAAATAAGCAACATTAAAATATTAAAAAGTGAAGATTCTTATAATAAAAAAAAAAATTGCTTAGCGCAGCAGCCTGGGGTTTTTTGTATTCTACTGAACCACCACAGTTTATTAAATGGCTGTGTACAGCAAAATGCTGTACACAAACTCCAGCCAAGAAAAACTGGACTGGGCACTTCCATGAGAAAAGTACTGAAGATGATACTGGCACTTTGACCTAGTGAAGCAATAGCAACTGCCACCACTGGAAGAAACAGCATCATTTAAAAAAAGAATTAAAATAGGTATATTCATGTTTTCTCAAACACAGCCAGCACTTCCCGGTAGAGAAGCTACAATTTTAAGAGCACTGTTTCCCTTTGGAAATGGTGTCCCATGCCTCAGAGGCTACAGCAGTGCATTGGGTGTTCCACAGTTGCAATTTCAGAGGCAAGGCTGCCTCCAGTGCTGCCTCACCTGACTGAGCCAGGCAAAGCAACCAGGGAAGCTGCCTCCCCACAAGGACAGTGGTCACTGGCATGCACCTAAACTGCCGACAAAACCTGGCATTCATGGCAAGGGTAGGAATTGTTCCAAGGGCAAAGCATGACCCACACAGCTCCCATCTGCATCATTCAACCTCCTGTAATTCACTTGGCATCTGTCTTATTACCCCAACAATGATTCTGGTCAACACACCTGTGGCAGACAAAGCCACTGTCAATACTGGAACTTTACAGGCCATGAAGATACTCTGTTTTGATTTGAAACAGAGGTGTTCCTATGTTTTATCTTCTCTTTCCCAATCCTGCAGAAATCTCACAGCCCATACGCTGTACATTTTGTACAGTGTATCTTAGTAAAGAAAATCCTGATAATGCCTCCAAACTCAAGATGTAATTCTTGCATTGCAAACTTGGAAACTAATGGTAAATTTTCAAGCATTTTCCATTCTCTTTCACATGAGGAATAGCTTTGCGATGTGTTTTTCTAAGGAAGACTATAAGTAAAAATCTCTCCTCTACATCCCTCCTACTGTTTAGGCACTCCTGTCCTGATCCTGCATGTTAGGTTCACAGCTAATTAGATCCCAGAGATATATGGGATTCCTAGGAGTGAAAGACGTGTAATATTTTGGAGGATCTTAATTATAATCTTGAATGGCTTGAGAAATTAAGCTACATTATCCCAGATATTTATACTTTACATATAATACAACAAAAAAACCATACTGTAACTCTGTGTGCCCTTACAAAGTAAGTCCACGAGATTTGGGAAAATGCTACATCCTCCTCTGCCCTGAACTCATCTTCATATTTGATTAAACAAGACTCCATTTAGGAACATGGTGGAAGCAAATATCCTCTAGATGGAAATCTGTATTATGATGTACATCACACCCTGACATTAGCATTTTTTACCTAATGACACAACAGATGTTAATAATAACATCATTCACAGAGGTAAAGAACAAGCAAACACATTGTCTGAAAGGTCTAATGAGCAACATGAAAAAAACGCTTTAAAAAAAATAAATCATTGAGGATATATATTTTAGTGCTTTAGTTGGCTATTTCTAAATCTGCTTTTGAAGCAGACCATTTTTAAGCACCTGCATCATTTAACTGCATCATATCTATAGATGGGAGGGTGCCTTCATGCTGCTAATGGCAAACAGCCAAATTCAGAAACAACAAACCAGTTTAGAAACAGCCATCCCCATCACTCACCACTGCTACCCAGGAGCTGCAAAGGTGGAATGGCGAATTACACCTGAATCAGTTGGTCAGTAAGACTAGTCAAGGCAGATAACCCCCCCACAAAAACCAGAATCTTGAAATTAATACATGGGATTATATATTGTGGTTCCCTTGTAAGAGTAAAGGAATGGGTACAAGATTTTCTTCTAGTGCTATTTCCTAGGGAATGAAAACAAAAGATTGTTTTGAAAGAAACAAAGTCCTAATCCAAAAAACAAGCCAAAATACAATTTTGGCAGAAAAACTGTTGAAGATACCCTATTTCTCTTTTAGATTTAATCTACTTTTGTAAAGAGACTTAAGGTGGAATAAACTCCTCAAATTTAATTAATTGAAATTAATTTAATTGAGGCTTTCTGCAGCATTTCATGAGTTCATGAGAAGACTGTAATGCAGCCTGAGGTGGACTGCTGGGAAATGCTGAATACTCCCTGCTGGCACCAAGAATTTTAGAAGCTACTCTGACTGTAAGAAAAGATTATGTACTTCTTTTCAGTGAAACGAATCCTTTCTTGGGATTGCTGGACATGGCAAAAGCTCCTCTCAGGTTAAGTCTTCTCTTGGATCAGAAATCAGATTCATGTCCAGCCCCAAGGATACACGCTGATCCTGTGTCTAGGCAGGGTATTTGCTTCTGGAAAAGACCAGAAAGAAGCAACTATACAATGCCTCCAAAATACATATACCTGCTTCCATAGTAAGAAAAGCAGCCAAGATATGGATATTAAATCTTTGGGGGCACATAGTATTTTGTAAAATTATTTTGATAGTTCTATTTACAGGCCACTTTCACAACAGCCACAAGTCAAGTTGCCAAAGGCCAACTGGTTAAACTCTAAAGCCTAGCTAATCCATAGGAATTCATCACCAACTCACTTTCCATGTCTCCAACTGTGTTTTCATTCACCTACAGGGGAATCACTAAATATAAATATCTGCTATGAGCATCTCCTGATGCTCTCTCTCGGAAATAGTCTCATTCTCTTCCTTTGAGATCCAGAACATTTATTGGTTTCTAACGTAGAAAACAGTCTTTTGGAGTAAATGCCTAGTACTTCCACAGGTTTAAATACATTCTGCCCATTCTTAGATAATTCTATATAGCTGAAACTACTCTAAAATGGTGAGAAGGCTGGAAAAGTGAAGCTTTGCTGAGCAGACTAATGTGGACAGGGAATTTGAAAATCCATGCTTGAAGAGAAAAGGAGAGAATAAAGGCATGTCCAAATGTCAGGCCAAACAGGCCAATCTGGAAAAGGTTTTGGAGAAAATGAGTCACATAGGCTTTCCATTTTCCATCCACTCCTAGGGACAATGACAGGTGTCCCAGAAGGTTCCATTTCTCTGTATGGCCATAAGGAAAAAATTTAGCACCTTCCTATGTTTTTACATAGGGATGTTGTATTTTATAACAATGAAAAAAAAGACAACTCAGAAGAATTTACAGTCTGGGACTGGTAAAAGCATCTTTTGCCTTCCTTGAAACACAATCAGGAAGGCACACATTGCTCTATAAATTAACCAGGAAGGTTACGATCTGTCTCCTGGGAAGCACCAATTCAAAACTCATTTCTAGTTGTGCATGTTTCACATGCAGAATTAGGATCCTCATCAAGCGCAATGAGCCATCTCTTCAAGAAATTTCTACCAAAATAAATTGCTGAAATCAAGAAGCTGGATGTAATAACTCTCCTCTTTCCATTTCTCCTTTATGACCTTCTGCAGACAACCTAACCAAGACACCACAGATACGAAACTATGAACTGCATCTTCAGCACATGATACATAGAGAAACATTTGTTCTTTACTGACAGTTGTGAATGCTTAAATGTGTTGCTGTATAAGTCACTTTTCTTACAAAAATTACATGAATTATACTACATGCTTTTACCAAAACAAGCATTTCTGCAGTGCTTCAATCTTTGCAGAACTTGACACTCAGGAAGACAACTACTGCAGCTTTCCACAAGGTGGCACGGTTCCCTTTGCTGAAATACAGCATTAAACGTGCCATAGAGAAGCTGTTTTCTTCCACAAATGTACTGGTCAATGTCATAAATAGGTTTAAAATCTCTAACATACCTCTAAAAAAGTTCATTTTACCAAATTCTTCCAATAGATAGTTTAATGAGTTAAAGAAAGCTTCCTTCTCTTACGATGAAATGAAAAAATATCAGGGCTTGCTGCCACAGAAAAGCAAGCTTCAATCAAAGATAGTTAAGGCACATAATATGGCAGGGGAGAGCCTAAAGGGCTAAAACTATCTGATTTTTCCAAGTCATCAGTATCAAATCCTATCAAACTTCTTTCAGTCTCTCAATATTTGGGGTAAAATGGACTAGCAAGGAGTCCACCTAGCCCAACTCCCTCCCATCCATGTGAGAAATAAAGATCCCAGAGCATTTTCCACAGGTGAAGATTATCCCTGCTGTTTCTGGACCACTTCCCATTCCTGTGACATATGGCCATATTTGGGGCAGAGGCAGATGCAGTGAACAGCTCTGCCCCCAGCCTCTCCTGCTGCATATCAACATCAGCACTGCTGAGCTTCACCTGCAGGACCCCACATATGGTTATTCCTGCCCCTGCACAGCATCTGCACTGGGCAGAAATCAGGTAAGGTGCTTTGACTCAAGTGATTTTAAAAAAGTCAAAAACATGTCTAGTTTCTCGTCTATTTCTTGTCTTGCTCCTCTCAATCACTTCTGTGAATGTTTTAGTGCTCAGTTTTGGTTACCCATTTAAGCATTATCAGCATAGTTTTGCCTGAACTGGAAAAACAGGACTAGTTGTGATAGACATTTCACACACACCAGATAGGTACCTGTTCCATGAACACTGAAGTTTAAACAGCAAATGAGACAGGGAAGGGAGATCATGACACAAATTATTTGTCCACAAAACTACTGCCATGGTCCTCCATGCCGGAAGGACTCAAAAAATACTCAGTGCAAATCACCTGGTAAAGTCATAGATATATCAAAATGCTGCCTCCCTGCAAAGCTTTCCATACTATAAGGTTCATCATGAAAGGAACACCTCTGTCATTCTCAGGACTGGAACCTAATGCTCCTTACTGTTTCAACTCCATTTACTGTGCTCAGAATTTAGTGCTTGTCACTGTGATGAACACAGCTGAAACCCTTGCTTTGAAACTACCAGCAGGCCAAGCAAAGTACAACTATTTACATCTGATTCAAACATCACAAGCCAAATAATCAAGATGACAAAGAAAATTAAATGCCCTGATCAGTCTGTTTTCTCTCTTAAAATATATCATTAATGCTATTAAAATTATCAACTCTGTTACACACATAATTGTTCCTGGAAATAAGTAGTTTCTGATCCTGTCACCTGCTGCAGCTGTATGGCACAGCCAAAACACTTATTTAAATTACTTGGATTTCCAATTATAAAGATTCATATACACCCTTAATAATGGATGCAAGCACAAGGCAAAACGATCAAGAAGACAAATCTGGAGATAGATATGCAAGCATTCAAAACTTTCTGCTGCTTCTTTCTCCTCAAAACTCTTCGATTACAACAGTAAAAGCTTTGATTTTATTATGGTGCTTCATCACATAATGGTTTAATTTTTCCCTATGAACTGCATTCTCCAAGTAGGTTGCATTCTCTCTTCTAAAACATGAAATTTCTTGTTCTAAATTGTAACCTACTTGTTAGTAGCTGTGAGCTGAAGCAGACACACAAAAAAAGAAGAGTACTTTAAAAAGGGACAAACTTGAAATAAAGAGCAAATTCTGTCACTGAATGCCCCCAGAAGCCATCCAGGCATAAAAAAAACCAGAGCCCTGTCTCACACAGACACTCAGTTGTGCAAGAAGGCAGTTATTACAGTTGGACAGTAGAATCTTGAGCTCTAAAATCCAATTTCCCAGCTTATGTGATTTTAAAATAAGTCACACTTTCCTCACCCAACTGAATGAAGCTTTAAATCTGCAACTTCCTTTGATGGAATTAGTCTTGCATGGTCAATACCCATTGTGTCAAGAGGAGGGGTACACTTAATTTCAAGGAGACAGTCTGCACCTTGCAAGTTTATGCTTACAACTGCTAGATTTTTAATTGTTATACTGTTGTGGATCTTCATACAGACCTTGGCTTCTGGATCACTGTTGATGCTACATGAATCATCATCATCAGATTGTGGACCATTTCTGTGACATAAAAAAAAAAAGGACAAAATCAGTCTTAAAATCATATGAAAATTACAGCACAACACAAAACAGAGCTGGTCATTCCACTGAGACTTGTGAAGTCATTGTACCTGAGCTTCAAAGAGGCATAGCGTAATGTTGCTCCTTCAAACTCTTTCAGACTTGGGTCTGGGTTCACAGTGGCTGCATGCAGGTCCTAGAGACAGAGGCAGTGCTATCAGTATAGTTTTAATACTATTATAATAGTATTAAGTACACCATCATGTTAATTCTTATCTCAAAGGGAAATTAAATCCTCCCTGCAAAGAAGCGATAGTGTTTCTGGCTGAAGTTGAAAAGAGGCATGCATATATATATATGTATATTTCTCAAGCTGCATTTCATTCAGTGCAGGCATCTTATTTGTTACATCATGGCAGTTGCTCTGCTAGTTTAGATTGAATCCATTCCAAGTGGGAAGATCAGAAAAGGCAACATGTTTGTGAGCTAGACATCCCTAGCAGTACCCCCAGTCACTTCGGCCTATGTTATGAATGACATTCATGGAAAAATAAAAGGGGAAAAAACAGCCACTGCCATGCAAAAAACAAAGGTAATAGTAGTAAAGGTTCTAAAATCTGACAATATACTTGCCTTCCAAATGTCACTATTAATCTTTCCCCCATTCAGTACAGCAAAATCACTCCATGGCTGTTTCTAGACACATAATTATTCACACAGGAAGAAGCACATTGATTAAAAAAAAAAAAAAAAAGAAAAAAAGAAAAAGAAAAAAAAACACAAGACACTGTTGTTAGCATTGATATTTACAGGATGGGTTAGGAAACAGATCACCACATTAAAAAAAAAAAAAAAAAAAAGAAAAAAAGAAAAAGAAAAAAAAACACAAGACACTGTTGTTAGCATTGATATTTACAGGATGGGTTAGGAAACAGATCACCTCAAACTTCAACTACTTACTCCTCTATACCATGGCATTTGGAGGAAAGGAGAGAGAAGACATGCCTCTAACAGTTACTTACCAAAACAAATGATTGAAACAAGGAAAGTTAATATAAATTAGGAACAGACAATGAAATTACTCTTTAACTATGATCTTAAAAGCAAGCAAAATGAATTTGAATATGAATGTTGGCCACAGCTGCTACAGTCTTTGATAAACAGCAATTAAGGGGAAACATTAGGATTTCCTAATGGCACTTTTGTTAAAAGACGCTAACAGTACTGGAACTAGAAATACTGAAACACAAAAAATATATACAAGGATAAGATACATACAAGGTAAAAATCAATTATTTCTAGAGAGAAAGCACAAGAAAAGGGCAAGGAAGGGAAGGAGAATTAGTACGGAGTGCAGAGATTTCTTGCTGAAAAAGTAGTTCTGAAGTCTAGCAGCTTTTTTGAAAAACAACCCCAAACCAAACAAAGCACCCACCCTCTCATTCTCCATTCAAGTTTCTCAAAAATTTTCAGAGGTGTTCACTGGTACAATCAAGCAAGCACCATTGTGTTTAGCTTTTGAGGTTCAGGCTTTTCTGTAAAGCTTGAGAGGAACAACTGATGCTGGAGTACATCTGTCCTCTGTCTCACCAGGAAAGAATTCCCACTGTCCTCAACAAAAGCCAGGAGATTTGATTGCTGGGAGACCTCTTTATAGCTTCACCAAGTCAAGAATTCCTGAAATTAATTCCCCTTTCAAGATGAGCTCAGCTGGGCAGTCCAGCTCAGCCCCAAGGTGAAGTGGTACCCACTAATATGGCCCAATGCATTCATCTGCAGGGTGGACTTCTCACCCTGGAAGCATTCTCAATATATACCCACTGGAGCAATTATTTTGTGAGAAGCAACTCCCAGGAGTAACCCTTTCCTAACATGCCTTTGAATTAATTGAGTTGTTACCTTTTCCTACCAAGCTCCTTCTCTTTAATTATTAGCTGCTAGTGGTTATGTTACCTACAGAAGAACTTCTAGAGGTGATCAAGGCCTGGGATGAGTTAGGCTATAAGAAGACACAACTACCATCACCAAATTCTGCTATGATCTCAAAGAAGGTCTTATTGAAACTTAAACACTACAGCTTTTTCTCTGCACAGGGAAGTGGGAGAGGCAGCAAAATTTCTAAAATTTGGAAGAGAATGTTACAAAAGACAAGGATTCAAAAAGGAAGTAATTTGACAACACACAAGAGGAGACTGATCTAAAACTAAGTCAAATTTAAACAGCTGTGCAAAACCAAAATACATTTTCATGCTTTTGAGGGGGAGGAAGGGAAGGAATGTTACAGGTTATTCATATTTAGCATTTATTAGCATTTTTGTTAAATCAGCAGGATTTTCGCATAATGCTTAACCCATAATTGCTTTGGATTGAAATTGATTTATTATCTTGTGAAAGAAAAATTGCCTTGCAGCGTGTGTAAAAGTATGACATTTTCACATTAGTTTCCTTTTTAAAACACTTTTTGCCATTTCTATGCATTACAGCATCATTCCTCCCTACCCATTTTTTAAAATTCTCTGTTCAACAGTAGTAAATGTTTTTCTTTATGCTAAATATCCAGAGTAAGCTACAACATAAAAATGGCTGACTTGATCTGTTCTTTGTTGACTGCCCTCAGCTGTGAGCCACATTCTACCAAACAAAGCAAAGCTTCTGTGTATTACATCATTTAAGAGACAGGGACACAATAAGATAAAATGAAAAAAAAAAGGAGGAAACAAGACAAAGGGTAAAAAGGTTTTACTCTGGGGGGAAAAAAGGTGTTTCTAAATGTTTGTTTGACAAATTCAAAACCTGAAAGAGCCCAAATAAACTCATTTCAAGACTGGCACATGATGCTTCACAGACAAATATGACTTAGATAAAGTATTTTTATGGACTCACAGAAGCTGCTGGTTCAGATACGAAATGCTACCCATGCCAATCCTCAATCCTAGATTATACTATTTCATCTGCCTAAAACATGTATATCCCCCAGCCTTTTCAGAATGAAGCAATACAAATCCAGCATGGGGGAATGAGCTGAACCAGCCCTCTCAAAACACATTATCTTGAAGCACAGGCTTCAACCAATGAGGGAAGCAGCAGTACACAGCTCACACATGGGTCCAGCTTGGAGGGAGAAGCTCTTCACCACAAGTGACACTGCCCATGGTAGTGCTGGGATAAAGGCATTTGGGAGTCCCTATTCTAGACTGAATTCCAAATCTTCTGTGAAGTGTCAGATTGACCTTATCACAGACACCCATATTACTCTTTCCCAGGGAGGGAAAGAAGGAGCACTTGGGTATGCAGCAGAGCAGTGAACAGGAATCAAAACAAGTATTGCCTGCCAGTGACTTGGAGGTGATACAGTGCTGGCAAATACCAATTGCAGAGAGACTAAAAACCAAAAATTCATGATAGCTGACACTGTCAAAATTATTTCATTATCTACCCCTATCTCTTAAACACACACTATGACTTACTTCTCTCTTACTGCTGCTCTGCACTGGGGTTCTGCTCAGAACCGGCTGAATCACAAAGGATTCTTCATCCAGTTCCTTTTAATAAAGCTTGGCATCTGTGGTTTTGAGAAATGCAAGGCTTTTCCTAACAGTTCCCACTATAACTCCAGCTATGCCTGTTCATT
This sequence comes from Corvus brachyrhynchos, assembly GCF_000691975.1. Lineage (NCBI taxonomy): Eukaryota > Metazoa > Chordata > Aves > Passeriformes > Corvidae > Corvus > Corvus brachyrhynchos. The sequence continues at coordinate 3,719,818 of NW_008240046.1, forward strand.
GTAGCTGTTTCAGTATTTGGAAGTGGACAAAATCCTGAGCCCAATTCATGCTCCTGTTTTGAACTCCAGTACAGTAAGTCTGCCGGTACTGTATTGGAATGCTATCTTAATAACCACTGAGTCAAAAAGCCAGTACGGCTTCAATAACTGTAAGATGCTTATCAATGACTGCAGAAACCTACAAAAAGCAAGTTCTTTTGCCTATACCTCCAACTAAAAAAACTACATGATATCATACTAATACAAATTTTGGGGATGTGCTTATTTTCTGTATCACCCTTTACAGCACACTATATGGTCTTGGTGCTGCCATAGAAACGTCTATGCATAAATCTTTGCTGGAACAAATTCCTTGCTGAATTAGAACTGCCACATCAAAACTTAGATGAGCCTACTATGTACTCACATACATGTATGTCTTGCTTAATACACCTATACTGCATTAAAATCTATGTTATTGTACTTCATGCATTTTGTACTCTCATGCTGCTGCTGAGAATTAATGATTATTATTTATAAACACAAACTATATTTCATTTAAAGCAAACAGAATTGTGAAAGGTTAAAAATACACCTAATACATTACCAGCAGGTCTGAAATATTAATTGTGAAGACATGTTAAACAGAAGTAGAAAAATATTTCAAATGAAAATACGCCATTTTTCCTCTGCAGTTTACCAACCATACTGATTTCTGTGTTTATGTGAAAACCATCTGTAACTTCTATATAACCATCTATAACTAATAAAAACCCCATTCTCTACACTCTAGAGTAAGAAAAGTAATAATGGTAAAGTTATATCCTTCACATGTACATTACAGGAATTTATCCTAGAAGCATGTGCAGCACTTTACATTCAGCATTTCTGAATTTTTTCTTGTTTTCTACCAGAATAACAGTTATAGTAACAGTTATAGTTCTTTCTCCATGAATCCTCTCAGAAATTACTTCCAGCATGCCTCGTGCACAGTATGAGAGCTTGACTGATGTAAACCATAACTGAAATGTTGTGGTCAAGTTTGCAGACCTTATGAGTAGCATTTATGAACATGTGGGAACAACCTTTCTAAAATAATGAACAAGATTATACATATTGAAGCCTATACAGGATAAAAGTTTCAGGATCAAGATGGTAATACACACTTGAATGTCCTTAACTCCTCTTAACTTCCATGTAAGTTAGTTTGGTGCATACATGAACAAAATCAAGAACACAAAAAATGTTCTCTCTAAATGAATTAAAACCCAAAAAACTAAACCCCTAAAGATTGCCTGATCCAAAACTCAGAACCAGTACAAAGACTTCCCCTGACAGAGCTGTGGACATTTTTCTGAAAATTCAGTATAAAAATAATTTAAAACCAACCTTATTTTATATTAGTAGTTAATTCCATAGAAGTCTTCCCAGCATACTAAAACAAAGTGATTGTATTTTTTGAAGCATACTCTTCTTTATAACAATTGATTTTATTTTTCTACTTACATGACACCAAACAAACCCTAAGATTGTGCCTGAAAGCATTATCTTAAAAGGCAGTACCATGTACTGCTCTTTCAGCACATGTGGAGGACAGAGTGTATCTCTGTTTCTAGTTAAAACCTGACTGCAACACTGAGAGTCGTTGGTACTGGCAGGGTGTACAGAGGCTTACACTTGAGAACACTTCATGTTTATTCAATAGAAACTACCCTGTAAAGGAACTAGTGTCTCAAATGAAGGCTCATATGTCTATTGTGATACTCCTACCAAATGAACCAAGAAGAAAGAAGATGCAAACAGAGTCCAGCCAAAAGTCTGCTATCATGTGCAAAAATTTTATGTATCCTGTATCCATATAACACAGCAATGCTTCAGCGTATGCTACAGAACTGCCAAAGTTTCACACTCATCAGGAACTGCCTGTCTAATTTTTCTGAGACATGGTTGATGTCATCTAACACATCCAAAGTTTAGGGTGTTTGATCAGGCACAGCCATTAAAAATGAACATAGAGAACAGATACTTACGACATATTATCAACAAGTAGCTACACTTTGGGACATATCAGGCCAGTTTAGCTAGCAGCTAAACCTGCAAGTTCAAAGAGTTATTTCAATTTTCCTTACAGTATGTAGCCCACAAGAAGACACAGTAGGTTACCTCAGTTTCTGGAGTAGGAGATGGAGTAATGGAACCAAGAGATCCTTTTCGTGAGCCCTGGAGATCTGTTGGGATGGACAGAGGGCGCTGCCATTGAGTTGTTCCTGTTGGTATGTGCCAGTAATAGATCCCAGCAATGTCATTTATTTTTTTCCAACCAGGTGGTAAGTCTGGGTCTGTCTGAAATGAATGATCACTCCATATATCTGCTGAGAACAGGGGGAAAAAAAAAAAAGTCACACAAAGACACAAACAGTTTTTCCATGGGTCTGCACAGCTGGTATTGCTGTGGTACAGTTCCTGTGTAAATGACCATCAGAAAAACATACCAAATTATTGAGGCTCAATGTAACACAACAGTGGACAACAGGTGAATAACCTGTTGTTATACTGCTGCTCTTTAAGCCCTTTTTGAAATTAAAAGTTCCTTGTTAGTCTATTCTTCAAGCCTTCTACCAGGTGTTTTATCATGGTTGCTTTTTTCTGAGTCTCTCTCATTTCTGCTACCCATATTTATGCACACACATACAGACAGACATACAAATGTCATGACAACTTAAAATAATTCTTACACTCTGAGATACAAACTAGTCTATTTCTTCCCCAGAGCCACTTAAGAAGTTCTTAAATTACTGATTTACCACTTGAGGACTATTCTAAGCAAGTTCTTCAGAAGAAATGCTAGACAATATCATTAAACTCAAATTTAATAAAAAGCCTCACCTATGGCCCAATATCTGAAATCAGCAACATTCCCATAACCAGTTCCAGAAGTTCACAAATATTCTAAACACCTGCTTCTAAATGTCCCCTGTTGTGGCCTCTATGGCATTCGAGTACGTAGTTCCTGACTCCAAGGTCTTACACATTTTAAAGCCTATTCATCTTCAACCTTGACCATGTTTGTTTTCCAACTGAATAAATCAACTGCACTCTTCTCAACCACATAAAAGGCAAATAAACACAAAACACTTTTCACAATTTGGCCACATCATGCAAGAAGTAATGTGATTAAACATCTAAACATCACAATGTTATCATATATCTAATATCTAATGTGAAGTAATGTGATCAAATATCTAATCATCACAATGCGTGGCAACATCTGCAAGTCCAGTTTAAGTTTAAAGTTCAGGCACAGCTTCTGTCCTCATTATACATACATGTGGATGTATACACAGCTACTCAAATACACAGTCAGGAGAGTGTTATGCTATGGTTGCATTAAACTACTAGTTTCAAACTAATCAACCAAAGACACAGAGGAACCAATGTCCTGTTATTTATTGTTGCAATGACATTCAGTACCAGAAAGGCCTAAACAGGAATTACTTTGAAGTAAAAGCAGACAAAACTCACAGCAGAAATAAAATTGTTAACCCAGAGACTTAAACCAAAAACATTTCTGCAACAATTAGTTAAAAGAAAAGAAATTATCTCATATGTGAACAAACAGTTGGAAGGAAATAATGTAAAATATCTCGGATAAGAAAATACCACCTAGCTGAGTAATACTAATTTATTTTGAAAACTTATCCATTAGCAAAAATGAATACACCAAAATATGCTTGCATATGCTGAGAAATAAAAAAGGAATTGTATTTGTTTTCAATTAACATAGCTCAGGAATTTCAAAGAGCAGCATTTCCCACACAAAACAACTGTGATTGATGTCTGTGTGCAGGTACTCCTCACACAAAGGGACTGGCCTCAGACCATCTAATAAGCACAGCTGAACAGGACAGCACCGGAGGGCATGTGTTCATCCATCCTGCGACACCAGTGTCCTGGGTTGCAGTGTATTCTATTACCATCCTCATGAGCTGTTGAGATCAGGTGGGGCAGTGTTTCCTTGCCTCCTCCCCCCAGACTATCTTTCTGTTAATGGCCCATCATTGTCCTGCCGCCTGACTCAGAGATAACTCCCTCCGGACTATCTTCTGTTAATGAGCCTAATCAACACTTTGCCTCATGACTCATTACCCCATTGTGAGATGCTCCACCCAGAGGGAGGAACCAAGCATCCCATCGTGGATATAATCTGAGACTCTGAACACCAGAGTGAACCCTTTTTCAGTGGATTTCCAGAGGACAGGAGCTACATGGCCACCACTGGACTTCCTGAGGAAGAGCAGACTGTTTTACTACAGGATCACTGCTTCAGAGGAGTGCAGCCACCATTCTACCAGACTGCTACCACCACCCTGCCTAACTGGGACTCAGGTTGTATCTTGACTCTGTCAGTTTGAACCAGTGTTTTCTTTTAGTTTTTTTTTCCTTTTCTTTAATTTCCCCATTAAATTGTTACTCTGACTTGGTATCTCCCACTGGTTTGTTTTTCAAACTAGTACACACCAGGCCTCGTGTTTGCTATGCAAACCTACTTGAAAAAAACCCCAACCATATGTGTGTCCCAGCTCGTGCTGCAGAATGGGAGACTGTGGGGATAACCTTTTCACAGGCTGTGGTTTCCTACTAGCATGAACTGGAAAGCCTCCCTAGTGCACTGACTGTTCTAACAGATGAAAGCAGTCACCTCGTGCAAGCCGAGTGTGCAAGCCAAAGGTAATGCGGCATCACAAGAGATACCAGCCCAAGAAAGATAATAAAATAAGCATCAACATACAAAATCGAACAAGACAGATGAATGCACTTGAGGCATCACAGACCTACTACAGGACATAAGTGGCTTTACTTTATTTGAATGTGGAATTACTGGTGGCAAAATAATTTACCTCTGAATTTGAATGACCCCATTCAATGGCATGACATTTCAAAACATGTAGTTTTGTTGTGCAGCTGCTAGGTGTTATCTCCACTTCCAAGAGAACTTGGTGGTGATGATAAGCAACGTGTGGGGACAGAGACCAGAGTTGGTGTCTCTCTGCCTAGTTCCTTGTGCATGAGGGAAACTGGTTTACTGAAGGCCAAGCAAACTTCCTTCCTGAAGAAAACACTCTTAAGTAAGGCAACAGGTCTAATGCAATAAATTTTGTATTGAACTGGGAGAGGTACTTGGAAAAACAGACATGTATTTTGCACATGCATGTCTTCTTCAGGTGAAAACAAATCCCACCAATCATCATGGCTGGGGGACTAATTTATGGACAAAAAGAGTACTCTGGAGCAAGAGGAAATGCAGGCACAAAGGGCTTCAGTTTGGCAGCATACATGATTTCAAAACAGAGACTGTAAAAATGCTGTACAGAGTTATCAGAGTGCTGGAAGTTCTGTACCTGGGAGGTGCAGTACAGTAAGAGCATCTGTGCCACAGGACAATTTTAACTGTTATTTCACATGTTAAAACCATATTTTTGAAAAACTGGGAAACAGTCACAAGGTAGAGTCATACTAAGACAGAAAATACATTCAGGGAAATCTGAGAGGTATCGTTGCATCATTCAAAGGACACATGCTTTGCTTTTCCAGGGATTCATTTCAACAGAGGGATCTCATTTTGTCTCCTTGTAAGAAGTAGCAGCAGATGTGAGTGCACAGCCTCTGGCTAATGCAAATGCAGCTCTGCTGGAGTTAGTGGAAGCACTACACTTTCAGTCAGTCTTTCTAGCTTAAGGAGGGCTTATTTCACTGTGTGGTAAGCAGAATGCCCAAGTGAGACTGCTTGTCTGCAAGGCTCAACAATACTTGCAAACACTTGATCTACACTATCTAAGTAGGTTAAGTAATAAAATACCCACACTGTACAGAGATAAAAATGAGATATCTCTTTTTTGTTTTGTACTTGTAGCTTAGTTATCTCAATTCTTATGATGGTTTTGTAACAATTTTTCTTCTGTTAGGATCCTCTGAAGGAAAGGGACACCATCCCAAGACCGGATTTGATCCAGACTGTGATTGCCTATCACCATCTCAAAAGTATACTTTTGCAGTAAAAAAATTAACTGAAAAGGAGTGTTCATTGTCCAGGCTGGAAGCATGATGGTACAAACAGGAACACTTCCAGTGTTTTCCAAATCTAAAAACATAATCTGGCCAATAAGAAATCTATAAAGTCACTTCTGAATCTCTGGTGCTCCCATTGCTCACATTCCAGGAGTGGAGGCACAATATAAATGAAGGAATTCAAACTGAAAAGCACCTTGTTTGTAATAAGAGATCTGCATCAAAGCTTCCTATGTCAAAAATTACAGAGACTTGGATAGCAACAGTATCCAACAACATGTTGTCCTAGTGTTTGGGCACCAATGGGAAATCACTAGCTTCATATCTGATGTCTGTCTTCATTGCTGGGCTGAAGCATAATGAAGAGCTGGCCCACCATATCACACGTGTATTACAGATGCTATCCTTCTGAGCAGCTGAGGGGAAGCACAAAAAGGAACTGGGAAGACAGGAGGATAAAAAGGTTTCAACAAAAGGAAAGAGGCGGGTAAAGTACTGTTTTCTTTTCTGAAGTTCCAAAATCTTGAAATGAAAATGTTTTACTTCTGTCTTCTGCATTTAAATAAAAGCAAAACTAAAGGAAAAGAAAGCCACAGAAACTTACGCTTTTTGAAGAGATGCCAAGGACTTCAGCAGATCCAGGATTTCATCCTAAGGGAAGCATATTTCCCCCCACCCTATAGGCACACTAAAGATCAAGGCAGGCGCTGAAGGGAGAGGAAGACTTTGTATTAACGACTGAGGGCAAACGAAATTCAAGGAGCGCTCTCCATTCAATAGCACAATAGAAAGAACATAAGCCTTGTGTATTTTTATCCCATCTATTTCCAGCAGTGGGCTCAATGTGCAAGCTTAAATTGTTTGGTTTTAACGAAAAGAAGTCTCTAAAGATAATGTCTCCTCACTGTGCATGCACTACAGCAAAATCAACAGCTTCACCTATTCCCATGATTCACACCAATGATGGCCAGCAGGCAGCCTTGCCTAAGCACCACTGCAAGAAGCATGAATGCTATCTCAGAGACAATGCAGCAAAAATACGAGTCAATAGGTCGAGTAATTATAAATCAGACACATCTGTCTAATTTGGGGAATGTTATTCAACAAGGAGTGATAATCAGCCAGAAGATGCTCGTTTGTCACCATCTTTGCTCACAGCATGTAACTGGTTGTCATGACAACCCTGTCATGCTCCTCACTGAATTGCTGAACCAGCCATCACTCACATGCACTTGGGGAGAGGAAGCTTCTCTAACACTTTCCAGGAAAACATGCTGAAATGTGGGATTTACAGGCATACATGTAACCAGACTCTATCTGTGCCAAAATGATTTGCTGTTTTGATCAACTGTAAAATCAACCATAGTCAGAAAAGACTGAATTTGTAAAAATCCTAAGGAAGCGTGGAATGAATCTCCTGTACTATTTTTATTTTTCATGAGATGTGATCTTTGTCTGGCTGTATAAATGTTACTACATTTAATTTAATGTATAAGAAGCATATAACATTTAATGCATAAGAAGCATTCAAGCAGAGATGACTAATCTTAAGGAAAAGAGAGGAAAGCAGATTTGTCAACATTCAGGAAAAAAACCCAAAAACCGCAACTAAACACACTTGTTTTGCTGTCTTACGTTCTTCTCCTTTTCAATGACCAAAGCCCAAGCTGTTGATAAAAGGACCACAGTACTATACAATTACCAAAGAAAACAAGGGCAAGTGTTTCAGCAGAGGGACTCTGAAGAACTCTTGATGACAGCCCTGGATGAGGGCTATGGATGATACTAGCTGTCCTGCTTAAATGGGAGAATTTTTGGGCTCTCCAAGTTGTCTGCTCAGGGGCCACACAGTCTGAGGTCCAGAGGTGAAGCCATGAGAAACCAGCACCACAGCTTGCGTTTAGAGGAGTTGATATTAACAGCAGCAACAGTAGGAAAAAGTACTGCAGTAAGACAGAGAGGAAAGGTCTATATATTCTTTCCTGGAAAATGGGCAAAAAACTAGTAAACACAAGAAGACTAGCCTGTTCACCAACTAAAAACACCTATCCACAAAACAAGCAGACTCTGGTAAAGTAAGTAAGGAAGACTTGGAGGTGACCTGAACTGCTGTCTCAAGGGAGCTGTTGTGGTGACAGACAGACCAGGAAGAAGCCAGCCTCTGTCCCATCTGGAGGAGGGTGGCTGTTTAGCCAGGTGGAGCAGTGGTGACAACATGAAATTACAGACTGAGCAAAAGCTGATGAATTGCTACCTGAGAATGCTGTACTGGAGACACATCCTATGGCTTGTCCACAAACTCTATTTTGTGATGAGATCTCAATCTCCTTATTAGGATGCTGATGGACATTAGCAGAGCTGGGCAACTAAGAAGATATACTGAGTCTGGTTGGAATTGGGTTAATTGTTTTTCTTAGCAGCCTGTAAGGTACTGGACATTACATCTGTGACCAGAACAAGTGCTGGAAACATACCAGTGGTTTAGTTATTGCTGAGCAGTGCTTGCATAGGGCCGAGATCATCTGTGTTCTCAGCCTCAAGCAAACTGGCTAGGAACTGGCCTGCTAGTACTAGTGTTTGCATCACTTTTTTATATAAGATTATTTCTTTCTTCACTTAGTAAGTTTTCATTATTGTGAGTCATGACTTCTTCTCACTTTTGCTCTTCCAGTTCTCTTCCCCATCCCACTAGTGGGAGGAAGAAGCCACCACAGAATTCAAAGCATATTAGCCAACCTCATATCCAGGAAAAAATAAGCAGGTACCATCTAGGGTGGAATGAAAAAGAGTCCCAAACAAGTGAGGGCAGCATATAAATGAATGCCCTTTCCACCAATTTGGTGCTTAAATGAGATGCTATCCGAACAAAGTGCACCAATACCTTAGAGGATTTCTACCAGAATTTCCAAAGCAGTCAGAATAATTTGCTACTGTTCTAGCGAGTGATCTGCTGCTTATAAATACATTTTGCATAACACAGAATGACAGAATGGGTGGGGTTGGATGGAATTTCTGGAGATCATCTCATCCAACCCCCCTGCAAAAGCAGGTACATCTAAAGCAGGTTACACAGAATTGCATCCAGGTGGGTTTTGAATGTCTCCAGAGAAGCAGACTCCACAACCTCTCTGGGCAGCCTGCTCCAGTGCTCTCACCCTCGCAGTAAAGAATACAACCAGTATAAGTGGGTTTCTAGCTTATTCGAAATGCTAGTTCTCTATTCCTTCCACTAGATGGCAAAAGCTTTTACTTAAAGAGGAGTCCAAAACACAGCAGACTGTATACCTCTAATTTGGTCTAAATCCACTGTGATCATGTGTTGTGTGATTGTGACCCAAAGGATGTCCTCACTGTGAAGGACTCTGAGCAGCAAATAATTCATTAAGAGCAGTATTTTCATTATCATCATTAGAAAATTCCTAAAAATGTTATTGCAAGTTAACTTTCAGGGCTAAACCAGTGCAGCAGCAATCTGCATCTGCTTTTCTGATTTTTTTTTCTTGCATAGTATCTCCTCTTCCCATGCCTTTCCCCACAGACAGAAGAACTGCAGCATATGATCTCCTGTTCTAGGTTCATAACGTATTTAACTACTCCGTCTTGTTTCAGAAGCAGGGTTTTGTTTGGTCTAAAGAGGAAGAATTAAATGACCACCCCACCAAGGGACTGCTAGACTCACAGTGTCGCAGCGGCAGGGACACAGCACACCACGGGAAAACAAATGTGCATATGCATGGAGTCCAGCCTTCCTTCCCTTCACAAAATTTATCTGTCACAACAGCAGCCAAGCATTTCCTAGAAAACCTGGGAAAATCACATTGATAGCAGCTCTGGATTTATGTATTTCTCTCTTAAAGAGTCTGATTCTCCTGTCTCCTCAAAGTGAATCGGTATGCTAGTGTCAAACCATCCACAGAACAAACCATTAATTTTGAGCAATGAACAAATATAGTCTGGAATTTTCACACTAAACAGAAAGATTCAGTCTGTAATACTGACCCAAAAAGCAGTTAAACACAGATGTCCTTCTGCCTTCAAGACAATGGATGCCTGCAGAGCAGGAGAGGATGTTGTGCCAATGTCTGGCATATGGCAGTAGGGTCACCTCAACAGCTTCAACTCTCCACAAAGGAAGTCCTGCACCACAGTGCTTTACTTACAACTAACACTCTTGTTTGACAAGCTTCAAACATTAGAGTTCAACATCTCCCAACCTGTAACTCTCCATTTTACTGGGACTGGCTGTAGACACAAGTGGTTCCCATCTCCCTTACACTTTCTGCTAGTAGCTAGTGCTACTTAACTTGACACAAGCCATGAAAGACAGAGGAACAGATCTTAATCCCTCCAATACACTTGCCATCAATCCCTGGTACTAAAGAATGGCAACAAGGTTGGACTCCACACTTTTAATCCCATTTTTTTGAACCGAGAGATAGCTTTCTATCCACTCTATTCTATTTCTATTGTATCCTCAATAGTTTAAATTGAGGGTTGGTGATGTCAGTGAGTGCCTCTTTAATCCAAATGACATGAGTAGTAAGACAGAGTATGGAAGAAAGAATCTGACTAGCAGTCACCATTTTTTCTTTTCCATTTTAGAAAAGGAACTGCATAAAAAATACTTGCATTAAAAGTCAGGTATTGGGCAAAGGTAATTCTTTCATCTAAAATACAATGAGGCCTACTGACTTCAGGAGTCAATGTAGAGAAAGGAAGGACTGCACTTCTCTGGAGAATACCCTGCATAAATATTGATATAGTCTGAAATTTTAGGGATGTACTCATTAATGTTTTTGTGCATATGACTGGCTAATTTTAAAAGCCAGTCAAGCTGCCCAATGGCACAGCCATACAATTCAATTGGTGGCTTGACTAAAGCTGCTTTCCTTTGACAGCTTCATTTAGAGCACTGTGCAAATGCATTAGAAAAACCTTTTCCTGAATTTAATGATTCAGTGAAAACAGAACATAAAATTGAATTACAATCTGAGTTACTATCTGAAATTAAATGTTTTACTTCACAAAAAAAAGCAAAGTTTGCAAGAACAGTCATTTCTCCTCTCATATGCAAGCTCTGTGCATCCTTTGGCTCACACAGTGCAGCAGATGCTCTAGGATGCCATGAAAATGACTGCTTTATCTTCACACCAATCTTGTGAGGCAGGAGAGAGCAAGCCCTGTGTTAAACAAAGCCAGGGAGGGGTAGGAGGAGAGGTCTGAGATGCATTCAGTAACTCTCCTGGAGTCATGCCCAGACTCCAGGTACTCCCTGGGATCTGTGCAGGCTCCCTGCACCCAAGCACCAGACAATCACACACGGTGCACAGAGATCAGCCACTGCACTCCAGTGCGTCTACACATCAGAGTCCCCCCTTCAATCCTACAGTATGGACTGCTCTTTCTAATATGGCAAAACTTGGTCAACTAAGTACTAGCAGTAAAAGCTGGAATGTGACTTTTAACAATCTATATAATGGATCAGTTTGCCACTTTAAAGCTGTAGTGAAATGTGCATTAGAGAGCAAACTGAAGGCTCCTGTTTGTTTCCAACATAGAAGCTGAAGACCTACTATTTCCCCATCTCCAAATTAATTTCATGTTGCTACAGTACTGAAGGGATGGGAGAATTTATTATGGTAAAATCCATTCTGTTAGAGCTGCATATGCATGAAGCTTTGCACAAGCCTAGGAAGCAGCACACTGGCCCCGTGGCCGGCCTGCAGAGAGAGGCACTAAGGGAGAAGCGTGGGCACCACGGGCAGCTCCAGCCCACGCTGAGGCCTTGTAAGATGGTGAACTCAAGCTTCACCTCCCAGCCTTCAAACTTGGAGACTTTTTATAAAAAAAAAGCCAACAACCAAACAACTTTAACCTTTTCAAAAGTAATTTTGCTTCAGTTGAAGTAAGCCTTTTCAGCACAATGCATAGAGCCATACATGAAGTGCAGTGTACAGCATCTACAACGGGAATGCTCTGTGAGCGGGGGCTTCTGACAGCAGATGGAAGCACCAGGGGAGCTGGCTGTGCCTCACCTGCCGTGGAGAGGGAAGCGTGCTGACAGCACACAGGGGGGTCTCTCACAGCCCTGCAGTTTATTCAAGTATTTCACATCACTACATTGGTATATCAATTTGTGATTAAATCTTTAGTCATACTGTCCAAATACCTTCTGGTATTAAGAAATCTCAAAGATGTTAATCATCTTTGAAAGCATCCATCTAGCATTAGAAATATCACTATTTTCATTCTCATATCTACTTCATGGCACTCCAGCACTAAAATTCTATATTTTTCACAGAGTGGATTCATATATGTAATTGAAGCTAAACTTGAAAATCTGCATTTAAGGAGATACAAAAGGTATCTCTGATATTAGCAGTAGCAAGAATTAGAAGAAAATTCAGAAAAAATAACTTTGGGCCAGATCTTCCTGGGAAGTCTACATTAGCAAACAGTAGCCAGGAACAAACCCAAGACACAGCAACTTGAGTCCTATGCCAGACAGCATTTGAAAGAGAAAAATGAAGGGATTAATTTTAAAATTCTACAGAACCACAACACAATTTCACTTGCAATTAGCACCACATTAATTCAAAGCCCATTAACAAAATGGATGCTTTGAAAATGAGGATAAATTTCCCTTAAAGATGCATACACCCAGAACACAACTTGAGAAGTTGTCTTTATTGTGAACCCTGAGATAGAATATCCCTGAACACAAACATTCTGCTTGGTAAGAATAAAGCATGCCAAAGCACAGGAAATCAACAGACAAAATCTCCAGCGTATGATAAACCACAAGCCACTGAGCTCTGTAAGCACTGGGGAAAAGACCTTCTGGTATAAAGAAATCTCAAAGATGTTTGTCACCACAAACAGCTGATTGTCATCACATGTTGTCACAAACAGTAAAACGAGATGCACAAGCAACAGAATGATCCTTTCCCCAGCTGAAAACAGTAGCTAATCTTTGGTGGAAACCTTACAATTTGTGGACATGCCAGAGGACTGCAGGTGGTCTTGGAAAGATGGAAAACCAATCATGTAGGATGAGAAGAGTGCTCTTTCTGGATTTCTATTCACCTTTGTTGCTGTGCAAAAACAAAAGACCACAGATAGATCCTACAGGATTAGGATACACATAGTTCCAAGAGCTGTTTTTCAATGTACAACCTTCACCTTTCAGTTTTCTCCTACAGACAAAGATGCCCATCTCCTCTTTTTTATCAATTTCTTAGAAGTTCCTTCACTGTTACTCTTCTGCTACTTCAAATCCTCATATACAACAGCAGATAATTAATTACCTTTTGCCACTCTGGAAGAATCAAGGTCACCAAGTTTTTTGAAGTCAGCATTTTAGTACTCACTGGCAGTTGAAAAAGTTATACGTTAGGAACCAAGATCAAGATAAAAGTCTCTATGCCTACAGTTTTAATGTAGGATTGAACTACTACAGGACTAGTGCATGCACCTCACGTGCCCTACTATAGAAATGGAGGTAGCAGAATTGGAAAAGACAGACAGATAAAAATCTCTCTGCAGGAAGAGACACTAAGTGAAGTAGGACTCTCCAGCTTGGAAAATAAATGACAGGGAGGAGGGGAGGATGTCAGAGAAATCTGTAAAATCATGAATGGTGGGAAGCAGGCAAGGAAAGGAAATCATCATTCACTGTTATTTACTGCTTTCTAAAACAGAAAAGCAATAGACCCTAAATGAAATTATTGGAGAGCAATTTTATAACAAAGGGAAATACTTTTTCATGTAATACATAATTCAGTTATGGAGCTCTTGGTCACAGGATGTTGTGGATGCCAGAAATACAAATGAGAAAAAAAATGATTAAACAAATTCATGTTAGAAAAATGTATCAAGGGCAATTAAAGAAGATAAGATGAATGACTTTCAAGTCTGAAAGTCCTAAAACTATCAGTTACTGAAAGTGAAAAAGATACCATAGGGGGAGGAGCACTTTATGCTAGCCCTGTTTTTTGTTTTTAGTGAAGCAGTAAGTTTCTGCTACTGACCACAGTTGGAGAACTGACCCATTAGGAACTACATGAGCCTAAGGTCTGCTGTATATGGCCATTTGGTGATGTACAACATGGAAATGTAACCTCTCATAACTCTTGTAAAAGCTCTGCCTTCCATTTACTACAGTAGTTTACACTGGAAATAGTGGAACTAATAACATTATTGAAAGACTTTGATTAAAGTTGCCACAGCAGTTATACTGGATCAGATTAAAAAGCCACATCTCATGTGAGAACTCTCAAACCAATATATCCAAGCTTCCTCTAAGGGATTTATATATAAATATAGATATATATTCCTAGAAGAAAAATACACAATAAATTTATTCTCATAAATACAAAGGCGCACAGTTTCCTACTCTGAGATACAGAACAGCCTCATATGACAATAGAAATGCAGGAGTTATGAGACTGAATATTATTATCTTTGCACATTTGTCCCCTTCCATTTTACATTGACATGTATCCAAAAGGAAGATTTTACTACTTTTATACCAAATTCTACATCACCATTTAACAAATATAAATTTATTTATAGACAAATATAAGAGTTGGTCTTAAATATCTGTATGAATAAGGAAAGGGGAACATCGCTGAACTACTGAGGAACAGTTAACTAACAGCAGATCTGTCTGGTGATTAGTGCAGAGACAACTGCTGTGGAGAGGTAATTAACACTACACGCTTTTACATGACAATTACTACAGTTCAAAAAAGCTCTTGTGTCAGCAAGTGTTTACAGTCTCACTGTCCTTACATTATTTGCATTACAGAAAATTTCAGAAGTAGAAAGATGACAGCGACATACTGTAAGCAAGATGCTAGCCAGAAATTCAGTTTATGCACTGATAACAAATTCTCAGTGAATCCTGCCACCTGAAAATAGAATTAGCCCAGATAAAACTGGCCAGGAAAACACACAATCCTGACATAGTACCTGTAAAATAATAAGCCAAAAGTCAAAACAATCCAATCTGGTGGCCTTCACACTGACCCTTTTGTAGTAGAGTTACCAGAAGGAGAAAAGAGTTTTCTCTCTCTTCTAAACTTTGACCACCACCTTACCCATCAGCAGTCATAAAACCACATCCCACCAAAAGACTTTTAGTGTTTTACCAAATGAGATAGCTGATTTGTTCATTACTGCAGAATTCAAGCTGCAAGGCTCATTCCTTTCAAAAAGTTTACTTTTAAAACACTGTAGGAATGAAATACTACTCTTGTGAACTCACACTTGTTTTCAGCATTTTTGACAGAAATTTTTACCATTTTATGTCTTGTGATATCTGGAACTTTTAAACTCCCTATCTCCTGGAATCCTGGGAAAATTGCAGCTTGTCCACTTAAACCAAATCAACAAATATTCAAAAATCCTCTCATTACAAGCCACAGAATCTCCCATGTTTCCCTCTCAAAAAAAGGTAAAAGCTGAAGAAACAAAATTAAAATGAAAGCTTAACCCTAAAAGATAAACAATGGCCTGTAATTTATTCTTGCTTTTGAATACACATTGGTTTTAGACTCCCATTTGGGGACAAGGTGTATTTGTTGCGAGAAAAAATTATATTTGTTTTCCTTTTGTTTTTAATTGGTTTACTGGCATATATTGAAGAAGTTATTCATCTCTACTGTAGCCTTTATAAATGCATCATATCTATAAGTATTCCTGTGCAATTAAAATGAGGATGTAAAATTAAATGTATTGCTAATAAAGGAGCAACATGTGAAAACTCCTGCCCCTCCCTTCTACTTCCAATGTTTGATCTGTCCATTTGCCCTGTCTGCAGATGGGGTGGTTTGCAGAGGAAAAAAAAGAGATCTACTATGCAAATGTAGATGTGCTCCTTCATCCACAATAAAACTTCTGTTGTACACTTGAATACTAAAAATACAACTAGTAATTACTATTACAGTGTTTTTCAAGTGTGGTCTGCAGGGAGTGCAACTTTTAAATCAGTACATTTTATCTGTGGATTTTTTTTTAATAATGTCTAACAGTTACTGCTAACTGATGTTAGCAAAATTTGGAAGTAGTGAATTTCAAACACTGGTAGAACACATAGATAACATCTCTACCTACTTCCAGTGGAGAGAAAATCCACCCTTCTGCATCATTCCTGGAAAACTACAACTAAGAAGAGTCACTACTCAATTGGTTTTATTTTTGAACAGCTGAAGCTTGTCCCAGATTAACAACAGCCTCCATCAAGTCAGAGACATCTATCCACCAAAAAAAGGTGATTTCCTCCAGGAAGTGTTGAGTACACTGGACCATGCCCCACTATTTTCTGGACCAGCTTCTTGAAACTTAAAGTGGATGTGGACAGAAGCCACTGGGAGAACAGAGAATGGGGAAACTTCCACTGTCACCCTATTCCTAAGGTAGCTTCTTTTAAGAAGCTGCATTTTCCCTGCAAAGTAATTGTAGGATTAGAAAACCTTAGGAAAGAGGAGCTTGATATATTTAAAGTATAGAAATCTGGAGTATAGTTCTGAAAGAGAATTCACCTGTGATAGGAAATCAAGAGAACTACAGAAAATAAATCTTCTGTTAATGATCATACATTAATTCTGATGTTGCATAAAAGCCTTATTTCCTATACTTACCCTGAATACCTGTAGGCAATATAATTTAACAGAGCCTAATACACCCATTTTAGTGGGAAAAAACCAATCCTGTAAGAAAAATGAAATAAACTTCCTCTTCCATGCCAGTGGAAGCTTAGCCCTGAAACTCCTGTTGCTCTGACGTCATCTTCCTACTTTTCAGATATCTTTGTTAAAAAAAGCATTGGTTATGTTTCAGCACAATCAACCAAAGGAAATTTACGTAACCAGAAAACTACAAAGTCCCTTAGTTGATCTGCTGACAGCCTCCATGGGCAAAAAAGGGAGACTCATTATTCTGTTTTAGTTAAGCACAAAAGAAAAATAAGGTAATTTGAGCTTAACACCAAATGTCATCCTGAAATTCTGCTACAGTTAGAGTGTGACAAACAATGCTAGCTTACCCACAAAAGAAAAAAGTGAACTAAATTTCCAGTAATTTTACAAAAGCTAAACAATATCACCGTTCCTTATTATTAAGTTTGTTCCGTAAGGAGCAAATACAGTTGTGCTATTTAATTACAGTTCCCCAAAGTTGTGTAAAGGTTTTGTGTGAATCAGCTTTCCAATAAAACATCCTTTTTCTACCTCGACAAATTTATTTAGTTAGAGCTGGCAAGATGGGCAAAACAAAATATCCAAGATATTTGTCAACATTCTTTGACAGCTCTCAATTCAATACTGGCTGTAAATTGCCTCACATTTCAAACCCCCAAACCCACACTCAGTATTGCAGAAGTTCCTTTACCTTGAACTTTAGGGAATGACTAGGGGTACCACTGATACACTGTTTAGAGATACTGGTTTTCTTCCTTTTGACTGCAAGAAAAATACAGGGAAGAATTTGTCATATGTAAAGGAGAAAACAAAAGTCTGGTTTTGAATGTATTTAAATCCCTGTAAAGATCTTCGAGCTCTATGGATCACAAGTATAAAACATCATTTGTCAATTCACTACTGAAATAATGAGCATTCAGAAAGATACTGCTGCAACCTAACCTGTCAGATACCAGCTGATCTTCCACTGAGCAGAATTTTTATTAACAGATAAAATAACTGCATTCAGTATCCAGGCCTAAGTGACTGTCAACCAATGAAAAATTAAAATAGAAGTGTTACTTACAGTTACTAGATGCTCCCGTATAGTTCAACGTGTACTGATCTGCTACCAGCATCCTTTAAGTTTGCTATATACATGTCCCAACAGCTTCATACTCTCCTTCTGTGTAGCATCTCCAACTCAAATATGAGAAAATACACTGCTGTGCTTAAACAGACACTTACTTAATTAGCCTAACGAGGAATGGTACTTTGGATGGGAGGGAAGAGAAGCCACCCCCATTCAACTGCTGGTAAATGTAACAGAGGAAACACCACGTGTTGACCATATAAATGACTGCACTTTCTAATAAGCCAAGAGAAAATAAGAGAGATGGCTATACACGAATTTCAGCAGCGTATGCACACGCTCCATCCTCTACTGAATTCATTCCAGCTTGCACTGATGTATTTTCTGACTGACTCTGCTTAGTACAGAAACAGTACTTTCAGCCAACAAGTCTTTAGATGACAATCAAATCAAGATTTAATCAGTTCAACTTTGAACTAGAACAGCCCCTCATCCTGCAAATAACCCCTGAAAATATATTTATGTTGATTTTTTTTTCGTCAGCTGCCCGTATAAACAAGAACAGTTTAAAAAAATCTAAAGCAAAGGTTTGCTCTTCGAAGACAAAATTCTTCTTATAGCTGTAAACCTCTGACTTCCTGAAGGTGCATTGCAGGAATGGTAGAAATTGATTTAGTGAAAGGCTTCTATTAGTGAGTGCTGTTCCCACTGCAAAGTCCCTCCCCTTGCTATAATCAATAATTTAAGCAAAGCCAAGAATCATGTCAGCCAAAATGACCAGGATAACTTGACTGTCTCTTTCTTACAGAGTACAAGTAAAATTAAATTAAGGTCTGAATGGGAATTTATTCTAATGTTAAAATTAATTTGGCCAATCTGAGTTGTGCTTTTTGGCTTTCATGCTGAGTAGGGGAGGAGGGATGGGGTCCTTTGTTCCTTACTAAAAATTTCTCAGGTTCAGAGAAGTGCCCAAAATTGACTTCCAAGAAGTAAATAACCCTAGATTTAGAGTATTTTATCAATTATGTGCAAACAAGAAATGTGCTCAACAAAGTTAAAGCCCTTACTTGTGGATTATGACAGTGCTACTCCTCTCTCAGTCCCCTGCAATGATGTCTGAGTTAATAACTGATGCAGTGTTTAAAATTTAAATTGAGATCTGCAGAATCTCAACTCAAAAGTAATTTAAAAATAGGAAAAATGTATTTAGTTAAATTGTGTTATTGTTTAGGTCAAAATAGTTTTATTAAGAAACAGTTTCTTGAAGAGTTCTGAGAATGATTTTCAAGCAAAAGCCTTGAAGTAGTCTTACTGTGTAATAAATTAGTCCAGTGTATCAAATTATGTACATATAAAATAATCAACATAACAAATAGCAGTTAAAAAACAATCCCTGTAACACAACACCATAAAAAATGGATTAAAATGCCCCGGAGACACTATAAGCAGGAAGCAAAAATATATGCTTTGGATTTGGAGTCCCCCCAAGGACTTCTCATCACCAAAGTATCATGGATAAATCTACCATGCAAGCCGAAGGACACACACTGCTGGGCTTTAGGAAACCAGATCCAGACACTACAAGGAACCCACTTAATGTCATTATCTTGAGCTCTGTGGCATCCAGATATTGGACATTTATGGCCTAATCCTGAGTACCCAGGGGCTCTCAAAATGAAGCAATCGAGTCTTAACAGCAAATATAAGTGCTTTCATGGGATTGCTTAAAAAAGGCTTCATGTCCCTTAAGGCAGGGACCATACATGTGCTCTCAAGCGAGGACCGAGTTCAGAGCAGGGTCTCTGCAGCATGCCAAGTTGTATCACACACCACCTCTTCTGGCCCATGGAGACGCTCAGTACTGCTCTGAATCTACCCACCTCCTCCTGATGCAACAGCAGCGAACCCAAGGCTGCCTGCAGCACCATCTATTCCATGTCTTAGTGGTACATGCTATAAGTTGCTGTATGTCCAATACCATAACTTGCAACAGCACGATTGTGACTCAAGGGACCCACGACCCCAATTCAGCCAAACCCATGTTGTTAATTAAAGCTGAATTCAACTTCTATCAGCTAATGCTTGACTTATGTGAGAATTCAGCACATGAGGAACCAGTGCACTGAGAAACTGGGGTCTAAAGTAGCCTCTAACTTGAGGAGATCAAAAGAAATACCTCCAATTGAAAACATAACAGGGCAGGAACTTGAGGAGGATTTAAGTCTGTGTCCCTCACTGTACAAACATCTCCTTCCACAGGGGCCTGAACTAGGATCTGACTTTCTCTTAGCAGTACTTCAGTATCAAATAACTCAGATCTTCCCCTTTTTGTGCTCAAGTTTTTAGAACTTCTGTGAAATAACATCCCAGCACAAGCAAAATCCCCAGTACTCACTTCTGCTGTCAAAATCAGTCCATCTGATTTACTGTCATCATCGCCTTTGTGCTAGCCTTGCTTACCTAACCTACTGTCCACAAACATCCCTGCTTGCTTCCAGCTCTCCTTCAGCTTGTGCCAAGTTCTCATTTATCTCCACAGCTGCATTTACTCTCCCTTTGCTTCCCCCTTCAGGTCGTGTTCCCATCTTCCAACCCATCTTCCCCACTTCACAACCCACTTGTTCCCCCATCAGCTTTCTCCTCTGAGAGCACTGGGGAGACCAGCTCACCACTGCTGGGCCCGACGCTGGGATCACAGCAGGTGCTCACAGGAACAACCGCAGTGGCCCAGGCTTTGCACTTCCACTCTGCAGAGTGCAAAAAGGCAGGAACATCTTCTGAGCAGGAAACTCCCCAAACTGTGCTGGCCATCCCCAGCTTGCACATCTGGTGAATCACTGCTAGCCCAGCAACTGCAAGGTCCTGAAGAGCTCAAGGGCCACTGCAAAGACTCATTCTGCTGAGTGGTGATACCATTCCTCTACCACACCTCCTGCAGCTGATATACAGGAGCCTAGAAGATGACAAACAACATCCAAATAGGCTGCAAAGATCTTCAGAGCACACAGACCCCATCTAGAAGAATATAACCTCGTTCTCAGCTTGCACATAAAGTGTCCTCCCAAAGGTAATACTGTTTTCCCCTTCCTTTCCCTAGAGATATCTATACCCATTTCAAAGCATCAATCAGGTGAATTGAAGTTTGGCCCAACTTCTATGCAGCATTCAGAAGTGCTGAGGCAGAGGTTTACTGGATCGATTTTGGTCATAATTTTTTATTACTTGAACAGCTATATGAACTGGGAACTTTCCTTTTCTTAAGGAGAGCTGGTTTGTCTGCTATCAGCTTATTTTGGCTTTTCTTCTGTGCAACTTCCTGCCTTATCATCCCTCTGAAATCAGGATCCTGACTTTTCCCCATTACCTTCTCTGTTTTCTGTGATTTGTTTTCCCTTCCTCTTTGCTTAGTCCTCCGTCTGACAATCCTAGGCATAGAAGAGCTTTTCCAACAAGATGCATTCTACCTCAGAGAGGACATGCAGCATCCAGAACTACACACTTCCATCCCTAAACTACAGAAGCTTGAAAAGTTTCCAAAAACAGTTTGTAAAGTTAAGTACTTGACATGGTTAAGTTATTCACCACTCCTGAAACTTGAGCCTGCCCTACAGATGCTCAGAAGAGTTTTCCACTTTGCTAGAGCACACAAAAAGCATGTCCTAATATCTCTTAACATTACACATTCATGTAAAGTGCATTGTGGAGTTAGGGGAAATGTGCAATGCACTGGGCACCTTGTGAACTACTCTACTCAGGCAGTAGTATGACATTGGCATTTACTTCCCCGTGCTGTCTTGGCACCACCTCTGCCCCCCACTGCCACCTTTTACTTTCCCACACAGGTATTCCACATGTTCCAGGAGCAGGCCCTGCAGGCATTTGTTTATCCCACAAGTACACATTTTACTGAATAGAAAAATATTCATTTTTAACATGCTCAAAATCATAGTACTGCACTTATACAAAGCAGCACTATGATATTTTCTGGATCAGGAATTACACGCTTTACTAAGGTAGCATAGTTTCTGATGAACTGAAGAATTGTTCTTTATCTTTTTGGCAAACAGTTAAGTATGAAACTGCAACTGTGACCACACAACACATTCTGAAAAACCTTTTCTATAGTCCCAAATTTTGGTAATTGGAAACAGAGTTTGGGAGAAGATGCTAATTGCTGGTGTGTAAAACATCTATTCTGCCATTCCTGAATTTAAGCACATTAATTCACCTTTACATACCCATTTTTATTATCTATCCCAATTCAAAAGGGTGCTGATTAACACTCCTAATTGTGGAATCTTTAGATTTCAAGTCAGAGCAGTTGAGCATCCAAGATACAGATTTAGGTAGCTCCACTGAGAATCATGGAATAAAACCAACCTGACTGCCTAAACACAGCAAGCAGCCTCCCTGTGCAAGTGATAGTGGCAATGTGTACTTGAGAGGATCATCTTTCAAGTTCAATTTACTGTCAAGTACAATTTATTTTATGGCCTTCTACCAGTAGATCACAGTAGATCCTGATACTGTGAACATTGTGTAACCGTGCTGCCCTTGAAGTTTTATTTCTTTTAAACTGACCCTAAAATCTTCTTACAGGGATGGCTAAATAAGAGACAAACATGCAGTTAGTTACTTCACATGCAGAATGTTACCTACATAAACACTGGGGATATAGAGCAATAGTCACCTTTCTTATTTCATAAGCAGTCAGCAAATGGTCAAGCCTGAGGCTATAAAACATGCACTGTTCTTGAGTGCATGGTTATCAGTAACATGCAGGATTAAGAAAAATCCAACAGCTCAATATTAAAAGTTGTCAGCCTTTAGGATGCACAGTTGTCAACCAGAGACTCTTATTCCCAAAAAGATGAAAATTGGGTGTTTACTTGGAACCCTACAACTGTATAGATGGTTCTCTCGTTTTATAAGACCTGTGTTAATCCACAATGTAATTTAATGTATTTTTAGTGTATAAATCTTTTTCCCCACTCAGGAACACAGAAAACATGTTCTGAGCAAATAACAGACTTATTGTCTGTATCAGATAGGTATTGCAGAGGAATAATCGTGCTTTTAAGAGGGCATCCATTTTAATTTGGTCAAAGATGCTGGTTAAAATCAGAGTCAGAATTGACCACTGCTATAAATCTTTCTGACTAGTTCATGATTTACTGTAATTTTTATCGTATTAAGAGGGCTATTCTCCTCAGACATGCTGTTATTTCAGAACACCAGGCTCTCTTTAGAGGAGTGACACTCCTGATCCCCAAGGGCTGGTCTCACAGCTGCCATTTCTGCACTGGATTGAACTCATTCCTTTGTAACCAGCCATTAAACTGCCCTCTCGTATCCGCTCGGAGAGCAGCAGCACACAGGCAGTTGGTCTATTGCAATTGCACACAGCAGCAGCACTCCTGAGAAAGAGGACACTCATGGTTTTAATACCCCTTTGATTTCAACCAGGGAGAAACAAGGCATCATGTGACCCAAAGGCTGAGAGACCAGGGAGCCCGAGGAGGCTGCTGCCCGTGCACAGCCTCCCACAACCCCAAAGAGAGCAAGGAGGGCGGCTGGCATAGAGCAAGAAACATCCATGGCTCTCTAGCACCATGTGTCCCACATCTCAGGGACCTTCCTAATCATGGGGATATTCCTGGCTCTAGAAGGAGGGAGTTTTATTTAGATTAATGTAAAACAGAAAGCAAAAGCAAATTCCAATTTTCTTGTAGGTTTTGAGGCAAAGAGAATTCTTTTTATTACCTGAAGAATTCTCATTTCTAATTCATCAGATTATTACACAGAGCACTGCACTTTACTGTGGCAGAATAACTTTCCACTGAATTTCTTTTTCAGGTGATACAAAGATTAAGAAATGTGCCTGCCTTCTATAGCCTTCTGGGGAACTTAACAAAAAGCAAAGAAGCAAACAAAAAAGCAAGCCACAAACGGAAAACACTACCCTCATTCTCTCCTAGGTTTGGGCTCTGGGGCATGTGCTTTGCTGCTGCTTGCACCACACAGATTCATACAATGAATACATGCAAATTCATCCAGGTGACACTGGTGAATACACAGAGAGGGAGAGAAGGAATAGGTAGATGGTGTAATAACACAAGATGTGTTTCCTTTGAAAACTAGACTAAGGAAATTTTCTTGAGAGAGAAGGAGGAAGGGTTCCCCGTGATTTGAACCCAGTTCTGGTCCATTTGCAGTATTAAAGCCACCTGGAGCCGGTGTCTGGTTATTCATAAGACTCTCCAAATGACAGAGGATGCAGATGGATAGATGCAGTAGGTCCCAGAGGAGATGCAGTGCCTGAGGCCAACAGAGGCAAGCTTGCTTGTTTGGGGGACTGCCTGCAGTGCTGGGTGTCAATCAGCTCTGGCAGCAAGTCACTGCCTGTCTCTAGGAAGGCTGCCTGAAAACCCATTAGGGCTTGGCATGTGCTAAGATCTCAATGACATCCCATTGCTTTGCTGACTATAGGTTTTTTCTCCTTCTAAAATCACCTCAGGCTCATTTTTTTTTAAGTACTGAATCTCAGAAAGAAAGTTAGATAGCTGAAAGCACTCATAAAATTATCTAAAAGTTGAGGTCAATGTAGTTCTTGTCAAGATGTACATATAGCTAATTTCCCTGGAGAAGAAAGAAGAGTTTCCTCAAAACACATTTCTTATACTGTACTGTGCTTGTGGTGTTCAGTGCCCATTATTAATGGATTCTAGCATATCTGTTTGTCAACATTAACATTTGTTAAAATAAGTCAGTTGCTTTGTATCTTTAAATTGAGTTTTACTTATTTTTGACCTCCTCACTCAGAGAGAAGGTCAAGGCTCTTGGAAACACCTTTTTATTAGACCACACATAGAAGTATCCTGCCCAAAGGAGAGTTCAGGACAATGCATCATTGTCTAAACAATGATGCCTTCCCAGCGCAACCAATTTAGAATAAAATTTTCAGGGTTTTTGAATTATACAACTCCAAAAGAAAACACACAAAAACAAAACAACAAAAATACCTCACAAAACAACATTCAGATTTCCAGGATTTGAATAATGAAATATTGTTAAGAGTGGGAAGAGAAAGACAAAACAATTCAGAAGCCCTGAAAGAAGTATATTGTTATTTTCAACAGTGTCTTCTCAGGAAAACCATATTTCTAACATAAACTGAAGTGCTAAATACAATCTCTGGATTAAACATTATTAATTCCCCATGTATCTGCTGGACTACATTCTTTTATAGATTAACTGTTCTCAAGACTGGGGGATTTTTTCACTTCCCAGAAGTCATATGACTAAAACTCTACTGCCTATTTTCTTCCGCCTAGATAAACGTCTTTCTTCGCTTAGGCCCTAACATCTATTACTGAAGCATAAATGCAATGGTTGGAGAACACTGAGCTGCGAAGACCCCACACGATTCTCTCCTTCTACCCCAGATGCAGTGGCAGTGAAGAGCCCTGTCCATGCCCAAAACCACAGACCTCCAGGATGGACACCACCAGGGCTCACTGCACAACTCTCCAGCTGGGAGGGCTTCTCTTTACCTATGTCGGCACATCGGGAGCATCATCAAATGACTGGGATGGAGTGGGCACACTTACAAAGTTGTGCATTAGAAAAGTAAAAGTCTTCACTGAACCTAAAAACCATCATTCAGAAAAGCTTTTTTGTTGGATGTAGGTAGCTATCAGTAGTTTTCAGCATCTCCAGACAATCAGGTTCTTCTCACAACATGTACCCACTGATTATTGAAGAGCAATTATTTATAAACTAGCAAGAGGTGCAGTTAGCATATTTCTAGGACCCTGTATAGGGCATCTGCTGGTGCCTCTCTTAAAGTGGCTACAATCAAGCAGGAAGCTTCCAAGCATTCCCTAGCAGACAAACAGCTGTGTGCAAGGCCAGTGCTTATATTTTGATACAATCCACTTCTCCACTGAAACTGCTGACCCACCTCTCTCCTTCCTGGCACCAGCTGAGAAAAGCAATGCCTTTTTGAAACAGTGGCTGTGAGGAGCCTTTGCTTGCATACCTGCTTCATCAGGCGAGCTCGGCGAGGCGCTGTCCTGGGACAGGGTGGTCCAGCTGGAGTCCTCATCGCTTGGGGCCAGGTTTTGAATCCTATGGAGGGCACAGTCTGTTTTGGCCCCAGTTTTTGGGTGATCTTTCTTTGTCTCAGGGCTTGATGACACTGTGGCAACCTGGCCATCCTCTGGGCTTGGCATCTTGTTCTGTTTCCGCGGCAGGACTTCCCCATTGACAATAATAGTAGAAGCCTGGCTGTTGCTTTGTGCAGACTTATCTTCCATTGCAACAAAACCCGGCTCTAGATCTCGAGCTGATGTCTCTAGATCCGCATAGTAATTCAGGAAGCTCTTGGTCCTCCTTGGCTGTGAGGGTAATATTTCACAGCCAGAGGAATCCTGCGGGATCGGCTCATTGCTTTCAAACTTCTCAGAAGTTACATTTACGCCTGCAGTGGTACTGAGGTTTTTGTTGGGATCCTGCTGTCCCTGCTCGGCAGCTTTCCTGAGCTGGTTTTCTCCATTCTTCACCAGCTTTATATTGGCAGAGCTGTTCCCCAGAAGGGGCTGAGCTGCTGGGTCGGAAAGACCCATAGCTGTCTGAATGTTAGTCAGCGCGTACTTTTTCCTGCATTTCGGAGGAGTGCTGTTCTTGGTCTCTGTGTGCCTGATTTCTGCATTCAGAAGCTCGTTGTGAGAGGAGCGCAGGTTCAGGGTGTTGGGCGGGGTGGCGGGGCTGTTGCGGTTCACAACGTCCGTCGTGCTGCCGCTTGCCATAAACACTGCCAGCGCGTCCACACCAGAATCGACTGAAAAGCAAAAGAAACAGACATGAAACACATTCATTATATACATCATTCTGCTAGGGCTTCTGGTAAAGGCATGTAGCCCTTTGGGTAATTGTTTTACAGGAGGAAAATTACCACAACCTAAGTGGGGAAGAGAAAAGACAAAAGCTTCGCTATTAAATAAGGAAGAACAGAGGCAGAAAAACATACAGAGAGATCATCAGGACCACATAGATGAGAAAAAGTGGAAAGCTTGACCCTATACAGGACAGTTTTAGGGCAGAGTTTTAATTTCTCATTCTGTTGCAGGCAGGCTCTGGGACAGCAGAGATGCCCTTTGCAAATGCCTGGGACTCTCACTATCATCCTTACCATAACTATTTTAGTATTTCCCCTCTGTCTCCAATGAGGAGCGAAATAATTCCTCAAGTGCTCATCACTAGGAAGCAGAAATTTGAGATATTTCTAAGCAGGCTGCAGACAGATGCTGCTTCTTTTTCATCTAAGGGTAGTGCTGTTAGTGCTAAGCCTGACTGGCTGGTCAGTTGGTGACTCCCAACACCTGCATTTTCTCCGCTATTTGTCTTTCTGTCTTTCCCCTCCCTACCCTTCTGCCTTCTTTTTTTTTTTTTTTAGAGACTGGAAGTAGAGGGTCAGGGAATATGAGCAGAAGATTATTTCACAAAGGTGTATTTGATTTCCAAGGGGAGGCAAAAGAAATCCCTTGACAAAATATCCTGGTGGAATTCAATCAACTTTAAAAATAGGGCTGGCTCCAGAGATGCCTTACTATTTCTACAGCTCACAAAGGGTAAAACATACATCCTAGGGCAGAGCACACCCACTACACTGTTAAATAATACCATTCTTTTGCCTACATGTAAACAAGTTTCTGGCTGTTGTTAGCCAGGGTCACAGCTCATATTTTGAAAAAATATTAAGTTTATTGAGGGAACAGATTTTTAGACTATTAAAAATTATCAAAATATGGATAAAGAAACCCAAAACTAATTAAAAAACTGTAATTTGTTCCTGTACGGTCTATTTATGGCCTCCACCAATCTGCACAAGTACTCCATGAACACCTTCATTTACTGTGGCAGTCACTGTTGTTTGATACCTGGCAACTAAATTAGAGACCAATTAATAAATCACTCCCATCTGCCACAACATGAAACACCCTTTCTGTTGTTCCTAATTCTCAGATATCACTGACTGCTTATATAGCACATAAAAAGGTATCTGGAGCTTATCCAGGAATGAAAAGCTGTAATTTGAGCTAGCTGATGACAGATCATTCCAGCTGAGCTGTGCTGCATCTTTTTATATTTGATATATGACAGAACTGACTGCTGTACAGATTTACAAGAGATTAAATATATGGGTTTTAAAAGAACATATAATACATAAACAGAGGGAAAAGGAGCACTTCACAAGGTTACCTAAATGCAGGCACAGTTGCTAGTGTTCCCTCCTCTTTGATGTGCTGTCAAAGCTGCTCACTTGCAAACATCACTCTGGTTCACTTAAAACCAAGCAGATCAAATAATAATACTCTTTGTTCCCTGAATTACCCACCCAGCTGTTGAAGAACAATTTCTAAAGCTTGTTAGAAACAGAATTTAAACTGAATTTTACAATTATTCATGTTTGCCAACTTCTCAAGCCCCAGTCAGTCAGTCTAAACCAACTGCAAATTCTTTAGAAGATGGATCACCCCATGCACACCGTGCAAAAGCCATCATCTTAGGTAACAGCTAACAAACATCCTGTGAGCAATTTCAGCTTTAGCCACATGAGACTTTAAAACACAACTATCACAAAATTTAAAGGAACTATGTAAATTACTTCTCAGATAAACACATCATATACGTACACATAGTTTTCTGGATCTTGTTTAAAACCAACCAGGTCTAATGTAAGCAAGGTTGCATTTGATCAGATGTTACCAAAATGTTTTACATGAAACATATATATATATCATCAACATATACATATCATACATATCAACTCACTGCTTTGTATTCTTTTCTGAATCACTCAAAATTTGACAACCTGAAAGTTACAAAAAAAAAGTAAAGTAATAGGGCAGGATAATTTCCCCTGCCACTGCCTGACCTTTAGAATTTATGGAATTGCATGGTATCTAGGGATTTCACTAGATTATATTTTACTTCATGCTTCAGCAAATTAAAACAAGCATTTATGGTTTTCACCAATAAATACAATTACCACAATATGGAACAAGATTGAAATTTATTTTTCTCCTTTGCTACAAATGAGCTGCTTCATGCAATGTTTGCCACTATTTTTGTTACTGAACAAATTTCTTTAAAAATAATCTTCCTAGACAAAGCTTAAGCATTTGCCTGCCAGCTTATCTGTAGCCTGTCCCCTGCTGTTATTGTTTCATTGCTGAGAACTATTGTTAAGAAAACGCCCTTGGAAACACTGCAACAAAATGCATTACATTTGACTAATCTGCTTCATAAAGACTCTCCATTGGTTTGATGAACACTGGCACGCTGTTCAACGACTAAGCCAAGGAGTCTTTGCGACCCACGTAGTGGTTGTGACTTGGGTGGTAAGTTGGGCTGGTGTATGACCACGAACAGAAAAATGTCAAAACAAACCTCTCACTAGACACCATTTCCCCTCCTGACCCCATCTCAGGTGATCTGTTGATCAAATCATCATGATCAAATGAGCAAGGAACAGGCAAACAGCAGCACAAGGTGTGCACAGAGTGAAGCAGGCTGTTCTCTCAGGGGCTGAGAGCCTGCTCTGGCATGCACGCAGCCGGCTTCCCTCTGCCCTTGGAAGCAGATATAGACATGAGAAAAAGGGCGGGGGGGGGGAAAGAGAAAGGGAGGCAAAAAGAGAAGAAGAAATACAGATGGGAAAGGCCAGATCTTCCATCTCAAGGGTAGAAGTTGCTACGAGACTGGGACTAACTAAAGCACCAGAAAAATTGGAATGCAAGTAAATGCCTAAGAGCACTGAAGAAAGCTTGCACAGTAGAACAGCGTAAGGAAGAAGAGCGATAGCCTGTCCCTCTTCCTTTATACAGGACACAGTGATGCTTGAAACACGTCACTTTTCCCAGAGGAAGCACAAAAACTTCAATAAAATGCAGGAACCATGGGTTCCTGCACCCAGGGTTCCACAGGCGGACTCCATCCCCCTCTCAGACAGCTCCTTGTGCTGCCTGGCCACCAGCAACGACAATGCTACTGGCACAGGGCACCCAATTTTCAATTCCTCTACCTTCTGCTGGAAAGCAAACACAAATGGACAACCAGATCAGGAATCACTGAGTTGATACATATATCTCAGCTAAAGTGGGGGAACACTGGTAAGTTTTAAGTGAGTAAAAGTAGGGTATTACTCTAAAAAATATTCTACTCTGGTGAAAAGCTAACAATAATTAGGAAATTATCGTTACTGGGAATAATAATAATGTTAAATTGTTGGTGCTTCAAGACAGCACTTAACTTGGTAGAAGACCTGTCATAGCAATTCATTAAGGGTTTTGACTTGCTTACTTTTTAAAAGAGCTCCCAGCCTCAACTGTAGACTTTTAACATTCTTACAGATCTAGATTAAAATACTTTTACCACTATAATGTGTTTAACGCAGAGTAGTGCCAATTCTCTAAGGATCATAATAATACAAATAACGCTACTACCTGAATGGCTTTTATTGATGTATTTTAATCTTGTCATAAAACTTACAGAGCTAAAGAAAGAAAGAGAAAATGCCATTGCAAACAAAGAATAGTGCATGAACGATTTGTCTTTGCCATCTAATGACTTTTTTGCGTCGTATGATCTATGGCAGGTCTTAAAAAAGCTGAATAGAGAGTTTCTTCAAAAAGGCACAGTTAAAAAAGAAAGGAAGTGCTTGCCCTTTTTCATGCGTAAGTGCAAAATGGAAGTGAAATATGGTCCTGGAAAGAAGAAGAAGAAAAATAAGAGGAAAATTTCACATATTTGCATAGCAGAATCTTTTAAAGGGCATCTGACCTGGAAGTACTTCTGACATGGCTCGCGGGGCGTCAGCAATGCATCAGGAAATAGATTATAATTTGATATCTGAAAAGAGGGACCATTTAAGAATTAAAACCAAAGGAAAACACAAAAGAAAAAATACCACATTTTAGAAGTTCCTGAGAGATGTTAAGCATTCTAAATGAAGCCCACAGCATAACAGTGAGGATCTTTTGAGTTTTCAATGATATTTGACAGTCATTAAAGTATGGGAGAGGCTAGTCTACAGAAAAATGAACATGTAAGTAAAAATAACTATTACATTTTTGTTAATGTACAACTTTACTAGGAGCACAAATTCAAAAATATTCTCCAGTTTTAGTCAACATACTGTAGCAAAAAGTTCAATA
The DNA here is from genome assembly GCF_000691975.1 of Corvus brachyrhynchos. Classification (NCBI taxonomy): domain Eukaryota; kingdom Metazoa; phylum Chordata; class Aves; order Passeriformes; family Corvidae; genus Corvus; species Corvus brachyrhynchos. Next base: position 3,750,855 of record NW_008240046.1, read on the forward strand.
CATTAGAAAATACTAGGTTTTTCCCAATTACTCAGCTACAGCTTACTCAGGAAACCACAGCAGCACTGGTAAAAGAAAAGAAAACATAGCAGTAAGGCAGGTTCCCACGAAAATTTGCAGAATGAGATCTAGCATATGAAATTAAGAAGCACAGAATGCAGGGTTGATCCCACAGGAGGGAATCACAAAAAGAAAGCTAGGCAGTAAGTTCCAGTATGGGACCCTTTCCTGGCCAGCTTCTCATAGATAAACCATTTTGCCTTAAAGTCACTGGTTTGGAGATGAAGGACACAGAGTGAGAGACAAGGTACTCATTACTATTTTTGTCACTGCATCTAGGAAACAGAGGGAAGAAATTATACAAACCTTTCCATAAAGCAGATTTCCCTTCTGCAAGGATATCTCTTGAGTACATTTAATGACGTATTCATGCCATGGGGCTACAGCCCCAGGTCTTGTACACTTGGGCTCTAGTTAAAGTCTAAGCAGCTGTAGAGAACACCTTCATTATACAATGACTGCAGCTCAGCACCAGCTAACTCCTTTCACCTCAAAGGGTGAATTCCGATGTTAAAACATTCATTCTAAAACTACAACCAGCTAATAGTTAAACAGATGTCAGGCAAAAGCATCCTAATAAACTCCAGATTTACATTATTAGCTGAAATCAGAATCGAGACTAGAAGCTTTCTTAGTACCAAATGTCATCTGATTCTTCTTACCTAGATACCTACACAAATTCCAGGTGACACCTAACCCTTTCAGAACAGAAAAGGAAGAAAAATACTCAGATGAAGTGCTGTGGTGTGTGATCAGAGACTACAGCTGATGATTCTCTTCTGGCTGCTCCCTCTGGCAATGACATCTCTGCTGGACTGAGCTTGGAAGCTGGAAAGAGAAAGCTCAGCAAAGCCCAGAAAGCGAATTATGATGGTGGACAGAGCAGTTTGGGGAATGCAAGAGCAGGAAACGAGCAAGGCTGCAAACACCTTACACACATGGTGCTCTCAAATCTATTTGCAGACTCCTCCACACAAATCTCTGAGTTCCTGAGGGTGGGAAGGACCTCTCCAGATCATCAAATTCAACACCCCTGCCCAAGCAGGGAATCATTGCTGCCCTCTCTACTCCACCCTGGATCTGTTCTCACACCAGAATAAAATCAGGACTTCAACCTGCTTGCTAAATGCAGCTCCTCCCATTTCCAGCTATTTCCTGCTTCACCCAGTCCTACTGAAATCACCATCTGGTAACCAGCTTTCTGTCCTGGCTCCTCCATCCCCAAGAGGCACCCTGCCAGCCCCTGCTGCCACAATAATGACATTTCTCCTTTTAGAGCTAATCATGCTGCCAACCGACCGCAACACCCTAGCAGCAGTGCTGTTTCTGTTCCAGTGATGCTCTTATTAATGGGAATCCATAAAGCTGATCTGTCTTTATATGGTGTAATTGAGGAAAAAAACCTTCAGATTCTGCAATGCGTTGTAGCACTCAAATTGAATATGCCTTCCCATTTACTATTTTTTTCCTTTCCCCTTCCCACAAAGCCAAATTCCTCATCTAGCAAAAAATTACAAGACAAGATGCTTCTCAGAATCTGATTCTAACAGATACGAAGGAAAAAGAAAAATAATAAAAAAATTAAATATAAATGACAAAAAGAAGCTGGCTAAATCCACTGTTCCTGTACTTTTCTTTTTATTAAGATAGATAAATCTAAATAATCAGTGTATATTTGACTGCTTGAGTGAAACTTTATATTGCAGAGAATGTGGGTCATCTTGTACTACTAGAGTATTCTGAAATCAAGTACCACTTTAAGAAATAAAGAGCAATTCTTTCATTTATATAAGGTATAGCCGTGACATGCCATAGTGACTAATTCTGCATTTAGTGAGGGGGAAAAAACAAGATGGCATGCTAAGTCTTTTCCAAATTCAATTTTCTCCCTTTAATTAGATTTCCCCCCATGTGTAGAATGGAACAGTCGGGTAGGCAAAACCAGTGTTGTCACAGCAAGAAGATGGAGTGTGTTTTATCTGTTGGCTACTTGTGAGCACAGATAATAAGACCTTCTGTCACTGGATCTATACATTCACAGTGACATTTGCTAAGTAAATGGCTGTAATTTTTCTAATCCCATTGCTTAAATTAAACTCATGAGCCATTACATTCTGCTTTTTTAACTCAATCTCTACAATAAAGATTGCACTTTGGACTTATTTGCTAATTTACAAATAGCCCTACTTTTATAAATGCTAATACAGGGCACAAGCATAAATGTCATTCTCCCTTAAACAGGCACACAAACTCAGAAACTGTAACTTGAATTTCTGCAACTGAGATGGCCAATAAAGCAAGGAGGACTTCCATATTCTACAGCTTCAATCTCAAGTGTCATCCACAAATATCTCTTTCCAAGACTGAAGGTAAACAATGTGTAATCAAAGCTGATCAGAAATACCAAAACAAAAGCAAACTGTCATACGAAAGAGAAAGTTAGGATAAGATGTCTCCGTGAAAAAACATTACCAAAATGCCTTGTAGGACAGGCAGCCTATACACATGCTTGATGGAGCATTAGAAAGGAATCAAGGGCCACAGATTTGGCACATAAAATGACTTGGACTGGTTCAGACTGATTTCAAACCAGGGATTTGAATTTAACTTTGATCATTTGTCAGTTCCTAAATCAGGAAGCAGAGCCACTCAAAATATGAGCGATTCTTTAACAGGGTTAGGAAAACCTACAAGGTCCAGCACCAGCCTTCCAGCTGTTTGAAAGAGCACTAGGCCAATCCCAAGCTCTTTGATCAGGTGACACAGGCACCAAAAGCAGGAAAGACACTAAGCACAGGTCACAGCACCAGTAAGAGAAGTAGGTAGAATGTTAACTGAGACCCTATCAGGTGGTAAGTTCCAGCACAGATGCTGTGCTGGAAAAAGAAATAAAAATTAAACAGATTGCTATCAGTAACCACCTCCCACACACCTTGTCTGCAGCCCTGCTATTTGCAGCTTGCAAACTCTCCCTGCTCCTGCAAAGCCTAGAAACAACGCTGCACACTCCTGAGCACAATCTGCTTCTCCAAGAACAACTAAATGCATGCACATAAATAAAGACATTTCAGCTTCCCTTTTTAAACTAATTTATTTTAAACTTCTGATGGCCTGGCATCATGATTTCACCTGCTATAACTGCACCTGCCCTCTGAACCACATATTATAAATTTATGGCTAGTTATACATTAAAGTTTTATCAACCAAGATTATCCGAAATGTTTTTATCCTCAGATTACCCAGACTGGTAGCAATAGTTTTGAGCCATCTATTTTTACTGCCTCATAGCTGAGATCTTAAAAAGCATTTGAAAGAGCATTCTACAGCAAAAATTGTTTTCTCTTTACTGTAAAGTTGTACTTAACATCAAATTAGACTCTAGAGATGAAAATTTGAAAATGAAAAAAATGGAAAACAATCTTTCAGTCAACACTCTACAACTCTATATGGAAATAAAGAATGAAAGTATGTGTCTATCAAAAGTATGAATATAAAGAAGACATATAATTTCATTAATTTCTAAGTGTTTGCAAATAATTTCAAATTGCTAACAGTTAGTTGAGACCAGTGACTAAAAATAAAAAGTCCAAGTCTCAGTCACAGAAAAGAGCAGTAGAGTGACAGATTTTGCACAGTGAGACTATCAAGGCTCTCAAGAAAAGCAAATTAAGATTTTGCATGTTGAAAAGATTGTTTGTGTTCCACGTACATCAAAAACATTCTGTATCTCACCTCGGTACGGTTAGTATATATGTCCACTTTTAACTACATCTGCTAAAACTGTCTGAAAATTGGACTCATATGTCCTACCCACATATTCCTTGCCTCCAGTAACGGAACAGAGCTCAGGGTACATCAAACTAAAAAAGGTTCTCTACATTTCTAGTCATTTTTTCATCAAAGGCTGAAATAAAATAAGGCTCATTACACAAAGACATACATCTCAGCAAGGCTGAAAGTTCCCTGCAAAGCTACATGTTGTCTTCAACCAAACTTCAACAGGACAAATCAGAAATATTTCAAAACATACAACAGTTTATAAACCAAGTGTTACAGTACTGCTTAAGATGACAGAATGCCAAGAGATGACAAAAAGTGCCATACCCTACTGTTGCTGCCTGTTCCGAGCTTCCCCTCCCCCCTCCCAAAGACATGTGCTCTGAGCTCTTTTGTTCTAAGCGCGGGCAAAGCCAAATGTAACTCAGACTCTCTACCAGTGTCTGATTGGCCGCTCACCCCGGGTCCGCCCCCAGTCCTCCCCTTTCCCCTTCTCCTAATAAAAGATGGTCGAGGGAAGGCAAAAGCCCTCTCTCAGCTCAGCTACCTTCCTGTAAACATCTCTGGTCGTCTGTCTGGGTCCGCCCCCAGTCCTCCCCTTTCCCCTTCTCCTAATAAAAGATGGTCGAGGGAAGGCAAAAGCCCTCTCTCAGCTCAGCTACCTTCCTGTAAACATCTCTGGTCGTCTGTCTCATTTGAAGGCTTCTAACTGCAGGGAATTGAGCGGGCAGGGAGCTATATTTCTCCCTCTTTGCTTCTGCTGATGGTATTTGCTCTGCAGCTGATTCAGGTACCGATTTTAGAGCTACTAAAGTGCTAGATTGCCTGTGCTACCTCTCAAGGCTGCTCGAGGCTTTCTAAGGCATTGAAATACAAGCGCTAGCCGGTATAAAGCTGAAAAGATACCTTCCGCACCCTACAGTATTATTACAGTACCCAACGTCATTATAGTACTAGAATACAGCAGTGACTTGAATCCTGGCCTGATGCAGCCAGCAGAGCTTCCAGAGAAGGCTGCTGTACTATGCTGAGAAACCTCTGCCCACAGCGCTCATAGATAAAACAAACCACGTGCTCGTAAATGAAAGCCAAGTATCATATTTGCTTTATGGGCCCCATAAACTAAATGGATCAATCCATAATAAAGTGGAAGGAGAACGTAACAGAAAAGCAACTGCACTTACTGGCATTTATATTAATTACACTGAAGTGTGGCTGAAAGCAGATTCGGTTTCAACACTTGGCTGTAGAGGACATTGAACAAGTGGAAAAGAACAAACTACTAGTATTACTGGCCTGAACTGTAACACAGAATCCCGAGTTCTTGACATGCTAGCCAAAATTCTCTGTTCTTCTACAAACTCACAGATCTTCACAAGGCATTGAATACCAAAGGAACTAGAGTTTCTGTGAAAGGGGACAAACACACGATGCAAATCTGCTATCATGGTGGTTCTCCATGACCATAGGCAACTCCAAGTGGAATTACAAGGAAACAATCAGCTTCTATTTCTGATTCCCCCATGAAGAAGAAACAGACCTGTCAGGGTCCTGAGATAGGGCCACTATTTAATTATGCTAAGAAACAAATACGTAAGTGACAATAGGCATTCAGAGTACTACACTCAGAGTTCCTAAAGAAAGCTTTTCATCTGCAGGCTCTGGGTCAGCTCCTATGTGCCAACATGAGCATGTGCTTTGGAGCTTCACCAGGATCACTCAAGAGGAAGATGAAGTTCTTGTGCCAGTCTCCACATAGTAAATGTGGAAAGGCAGAAACCCACACCAGAGAGGCTTTAACATAGAGAGCAACCCATGCCATTGGGTACTTCTGCAACTTCCACTCCATCAGTCATCTGCCTTTTCCTCAGCTATTATGTGGAGCTCTTAAAGAAACTTTACAGAAAAGTGTCATCTGCCCAAGCATGAGCCAAGCAGTGATAAAGCTTGAATCTCATTCACCAAGATGTCCTTCTCTGGAAAGAAAAGGTCAGGAGATACAGGGCAGGATTTTGCAGATGTTGAATTTTACTGACATGCTTCTACCAAGAGTTGCACAGTACATACACCTCTCCTCCTTTGGCAGAGGTGCCTCTTTGGGTCAGTTATCTGTTATTCTAGGAGCAGCTCCAAGCCCACAGAGGCACACCACGATACATTTTTATACCAACTCATCTTGTGCTAATGGCAATGTAATTATCAGCACCGCTGCAAGACTGGAAGTTTAGGGTTCTTTCAGGGGTTTGCTGTTATTTATAATGTCACCATTCTCACATTTGTTCCTTTATCTCACTGCAGTGAAACTCAGATTTTCCAGCAGTTTCATGAAACAACAGCTCCCTTGCAAGCTCAGTGCAAAGAAAGGCACAGTTGGGCATTCCTTGGGAAGCTGAATAGACAGAGGCAGAGCAGAAATTTCAGTGTTCCTCATGGGAAATAAAACCCCAAGTTTTAAAAAATCAACCCTGCTCTCTCTGCCCTCAAGCACTTTCAATTATTTATAAGGGCAGCATTACCATGGGAGATGATCATGAAGAACCAAGACTCAAATCTTTCCCATCTGCAGTCCAGGGGAATGCCATCTCACAAGGAATATTTCCTTTCATTGTCACCCTTGATTTATGAATGCTTCAGAAAAAGGGCATTTCCCAAAAAAAGTTTGCTTGGGACAAAAAAGTCACCCTCCACTAAAAAGTCTAAACCAGCAGGCACCCGTTAAATTCACAGCTTTCCATTTTACAATTTAAAAACCTTGCTGTTTCTTATACATTCAGCACCTATATAGGAAATATGTTTCCTAGCACTGGGCTTCAAATAAGCCATTTTCTATTTAAACTGTTACATGTTTCCATGAATATAAAACCTTTTGTTATTTTCATAAGGCCACACACTATTCTACCCACTAAATTTATTAAATCATTCAACAAAGCAGTCAATGCCATAAGTGGATGAAATATTACCTTACCACCAAAGATGCAACGCAGCTGCTATACTCCACACAGACCTAATTCTTCCCTTCACAGATTTATTTAGGTATATGTGTATGTACGGACAGAAAATAAAGTCAGGGAGTAAAGCCTAAGGCTGCACCAAGTCCTTGATGTACAACACTAAGATTGCAACAACTGTAAACATGAAATACAATAACTGAGTTGGTGCAATTACTCATTATTTATGCAAAGAACACAAAAGCGAAATCATGTGTTTTATCAGCACTTCCATCAAGATCTAATCTGTTATCAGAGATTTCATTATGATCCACATCTCCCAAATAGTGGGCAATTTTGATACCATTATTGCTGGATGTCCAAAACACATGTTATGTTAGGCACCAGGAAGCTGCACAAATCATACAGTAACAAAGTCAAGAAACAAAGAAAGTTTCCTGGCTTAGAAACCCTGACAAGTTAAGGAAAGGAAAAACTTAGCTTAACAAAAGCACAAAGCAGTCATGAAGTAGGTGTTTTGATATCCCTGTCCTCAAACTGAGGGAGTTCTGGTGCCAGTTGATTCTAATGCAAGTTTTGGCCCCGGCAGATGATGGGAGTCCCAGCGTTCACCCAAGTAAACAATTCCACTTCTTCATGCCAAAACTGTTCAACTAGACAACAGAAAAAGCATTTCAGGCTCTTCTGGTAAATATCTAATGGCCATTACTTGTTGTCTCTAAGCAG
>NW_008240046.1:3758406-3806785 GCF_000691975.1 Corvus brachyrhynchos
CAGGAATGGATTTGATGAGATACTTCTACACCAGAACATTTTAAAACTCTGAGCTTCAAGCCTAGGCATGGGATGTGAATATCATGTCCTGCAGTACACCGAGAGGCCACATTTGAAAGCTGGTGTCTAGATTTAATGCCAAGTGATTCAAACAGATCAGTCCAACTCAGTACTCCAGCACATGACCACCAAAGACCTGTCAAAACTGTAACAACCATTTATTTCCTCCATTGTACCATAGACAATATCCCTCAAAAAAGTCTTTGGACACAATATCTAAGTTGGCTCTAAAGCACCATTTTAAGACATACCTTTATGGCATCTATGAAAGTAAACATGCTTTACTACTTCCTAGGATTTAGCCCTGGGGTTAGGCAAAACCCCACAAAGTCAGGTTCTGAATGCAGGGTCTCACCATGCAGTTCCTCATGTCCAATGGCAAAACCACCAGAGAATTCCCTGTCCTGCCACAGCTGTCAGCTCTCACTGCAGTTTACCACTTGCATCAACCAACACAAGTATGTGCGGAGCTGGATGCCCGAAGTGGTCAGGGGTTTTAAAGGAGTCTTTTAAGGAACAGAAAGAACAGTACAGAAGTGAGAGCTTATTAAGCTGGCTTTGATGCCAAGAAAAGCCCTGGGAGATCATGTTCTTTTGCTACAGCAGAAGGAAGAGTGAATACAAAAGTTAACCTACGACAACTTCACCTCAGTAGCCTGAGGGATGAACAGAAAGTGCACAAGGACCAGCAGCAGACTTTTGGAGGTGGGGTGCTAGCCCACAGCTCTCCAAGGAGGTCACATCAGCTCACTTCCCATGATCTGCACTGTGGAACCGCTGCAGTGTGGTGGCTGATGGAAGGAGCGAGGTCATAAATTCTAGGAGCTCCCTTTTTGCACTTCTACAGAAGACAACCTTCAGTAAGAGATGATGCAATAAAATCCAATAGGATACAATTCAGAGAAAAAAAACAATGTGAATAATATTGAATTCAAAAATATAAATAATCTGAACTGGAGATGTTAGCTGCAGTTCGAAGCAATTGAAGCTATAGTGCAAAGTGACATTTTAGGTTGAGCTCAAGTAGCTTGTTAATTTGAAGGTATCTGGTATTAAAAGCCTGGGATGGAAGGGAAGAGGAATAGCAGCTAACCATAGAACTCCATAATAAATGAAATTGGAGACCTTGAACACAGCTCAAACCACAGCACACTGCAGTAGATCTGGTCAAGTCACACAGCAAGCCAGTTTTTAAAGTTCTAGAAAGCACCTTTGCAGTTTAAACATAAATCAATATACTTACTATTTGGGTACACACACAGAAGGGCTGGCATCGATTAGAATATGTCAGCATTCTTTATAAATACTATTTCAAAATTTATAGGCTTAGCAGCCTTCAAAAGTAATAAAGCAACAAATAAATTAGAGCGATTGCATACATACATGAGCTGCTTGGCCGATAGTGAGCCCCTGGGTACCGCCTGCCCATAGTGCCAGTCAGCACATTACCACACGCTGTCAGCTGCTTCCAAAGTACAGATCGAAATTCTTAACTGAGGGAGAAGAAAAAAAAGTGAAGATTTAGTACAACAGCTGTATCTTTTTCATTAAAATGCTAATGACCCCTACAAATTCCACGATAACTACATCTATAAATTATTCATAGTCATGTTGTCAGAGGAGATGAACTGTTGTGCTATACATGCAGCACAAATTTATTATTGGTGGTTGGCCTCCATTAATAAGCTCACATAAATTTTGAGGCACAAAGAAATCTCAGGTCATACAGTGGCTTCTTTTGGCCCATGACAGAGATAGAACAACAAACACTGCAAGAAAGAGCTTGCTATTGGCTTTTAATAGAGATAGCCAGTAGGTGAGATTTAAAAACTATGTTTGTCCTAAATTTTGTGAAGCAATCATTAAGCAATCATTTATGAATATTTTACTATAGAAGCAAAACTTATCCGTGCTACATAACACTGATTGCTTTGTTCTGTTCTATCCAGCAGTGTCTTTACAGGAATGCAGGCTATTAACCCATGTACCAATTTTCTTGCACTATCAAATCCCCAAGCAAACAAAAAATTGCATGGCATATCTTACAGTCAGTTTGGAATAACAAATCCAAAGTCTTAACTGAAATGCTATTGAACCTGTCAAATAACTAGTACAAAATGTTTTAGTCTAAAAGCAAGTCCCATTGGTTTTTTTCTTTGGTGTAGAATTTTTTACTAAAATATGACTTTCAGTTGCTTTTCATCTTTACCTTTTTCTTAGTTTACCTGAATAGCCTTCATATTCCCAGACATGTACCAATACATATTGAATGTTAACCACACCATTTGTTAAGATACATTCCCTCTTATTTCATTTTCTCCCTTGCTGGAAACACCAGGAAAAGCAACAAATTCTGAGGAGTGTTTTTCCTTATTCATTAAGGATTTTTACTGTCTCAGGCTGCAGCTACAAGCACAAGCTGGTTCTATCCAGGAAATAAAGAGAAATATCAGGACACAGACAAAATAGCACTGCACTGAAACTGGCAGATAGCCCCAAATCTTCAGACATGTCAGTTCCCTCACTGAACACAACGCTAGCTTATTCCTGAGTTAGACAAGCCTTTTATATATACTGGCATCCATGCAATTCTCTGGTGAGCTGGTCTGGGAGCCAACACAGCTGAAAACTCCAGACATATTTTCAGTCAGACTAGGCTGCTGAACTGGCTCATGGTGGTTGCACAAGTATTGGTAGCTAGTGAGAGCAAGTGGAAAGAATGGGACCATGGCAGCCTGAGCTTAAAATGACTTTAAATGTAATTGCATACCATTGCTACATAGCCCTTGTAGGTTACTTCTGAAACAGCCACCTATAAGGCTGCATACCTGACAGTCCAAAAAACAGGTAAAGATCTCCATTGTTTTCCAAATCAGTGCTGACAAAGCATGTCCTGTTCAACTCCCCTCGATGGGGAAAGTTCAGTGAATCAGTGAGACAGTACTCTCTTGCCACTAAAAGAATTCTGGCTGTTAAGATGAAAAGTGAGTGGTATGCAGTAAAATTAACATTCAGCCAAAAACCCCTGCATTTCTTTTGCAGGACAATATGGGACAACTCCTTGCCATGGGTCAAACAGACCTTTTCAAGCTTTTTTGGTGGCCTACTAGTTCAATACAATGTAAAGTTGCGCAAGGGAAAAACCTACAGGTGGCTGCTTCCCCTTTCCTGTTCCGTAGGAATAAAACTAAAAATACATATTTATTTATTGAAAAAAATTAAGTCGCTCCTCACCCCAAATGGACCAAGTTTGTAATTCATAACAAAATACAAGAGAACAGTCTTTAGCTGTGCAAGGATTAGAAAATAAAATTACTGAGGGGAAAACAAAAACTGTAACCAGATGACAGTATTTACAATTCTTTTCCAGAGCTTGTGAAAAGAGTTTGATCATATGTATGTATGGAGCTGCAAGATTATTCATTTTTCATAAATGCATTGTTGTCTTTCTAAAAGGTATACACTTTCCCAAAGCAATAACACTCACTAAATTTTATCAAATATCTACAGTTAAGACAGACTATTCCTTCTCTACCTAGCACCACAGTATTAAAGGGGGCCTTCTGCACCATACCATAATAAAAATCCTAGCAAATAAAAATTAAGAATCCCAAACCTTACAGTCATGCTCTCAAACAGCTGAACTATAGTACAGCATGGTTCTCCTGAAGTAGTGCACCCAGGCTGGGAACAAACCACTCCTGGGAGAGGTCAGGACACAAAGGTATGGCCATTTTAAAATATCACATTTTAAAACTCCATAAATCTCAGTGGAAAAGACAACATAAAGATAGATTCTCATTATAGCAAAGGTTTCATCAGTTACTGCATAAAATGTGACCTTCAAAGATTTACAAGGTGGATTAAAGCCAACTATGAAAAGTCAATTAAGAAGCAAGTGTCACACAGCAAGTGAAGTTAAACTGCTCCACAAAATAAAAGTGATATTGGGTTGTATGTACCAGAGAGGACATACTCAGATCAAGACAAATGAAGATGCTGCTTGGGTTTGGTTTTGGGGGTTTTCTCTATTGTTTTTTGGTTTCTGTTTGGTTTTGTTTTGTTTTTCCTTAAGAACCATCTTTGAATTGTGACCAGAGTAGCCAAAACGACCTCCCCTTTCTTTAAGCACATCCACTCGCAAATTTTAGTCTCGGGGGGATTTCTGCTCTTCAGCAAGCTCAGGGAAATCTCACAGAACTGTGACCGACCTTGTTGGTACCCAAATGCCATAGCTAAAGCATCTGAAAATTAGCCCTTATTTTCCACATACATCCATGAGACCGATAAACAAAATGGAAGGGGTTCTCAAACATTGCTTTTGAAAAATCCACATATCATGCATGTACAGGTTTGGGTTTGGTTTTGATTTTAATTGTAGGTACAACTTAGATATCCACAACTCCACATAAATCTGAGTTAAATCTGAATGTACCTAGTAAGTCAGATCAGGTCTTCGTAATAGTTTTTAACCTGCTGGCTCACATTTGTTTTGTAACAAATGTGTTTCTTAACAGCTTTCTGTGGCTTGTTGTTTATTATGGTACTGCAAATTTGCTTTAAAAATGTTTTATAGTGATTTTTCCATCTTTATAGTTATAATTTAAAACTACATATACACAAATGGACAGATAGCCTTATGGCTTCTCTTCAAGAAATAACTTGATATAGCTCTGCCTGAAGATTTTTTTTGTGGCCCTTCCCAATAATCTTCCCTGATTCTCTTCAGGTGGCCATCCGTGTTGGAACCCTGAGCTTGCGAAGAAGAAGGAAGAAGAAGAAGAACTAACCTACACCCCAAATCCTCCATTTCGTTACATACTATATCCCAGAAACTTAAATTTTCTACATCTCTACATATTCCACCCAGTGATATAACTTTAATTACACAGCAACAATCTCAGTGCTATCACATAATTTGGGAAGTTTTTCCCAAGGCCTCAGGTCAAATGCAGTGCGCTTTTGAGGATCACTGACTGTCAGCACTGAAAGACTGAAATTCTCTGAACCCCGGGTTCCAACACATCCCCACACTGCAGCAGTTACAGAGAACCATGGAAACAAAACCTGAGCACTAGCACTGCATACCTGCTACCCAGGGAGCACCTGAAAGCTCTTCACCTCAGGCCAAGTCCCTTTTAGGAGCTGTGGTGACAGAGCTACCAGCCACTCATCATCACACACAATGAGGACATACATCACCTTGGAAAGAGGCCGCCATGACTTTCAACTGAGACTGTCATCTTCCTAAGCCATTTTCTTTACAGAGCTTTTCTTGCAACTTGTCCACATTTCTTGGGTTTTATGACAGCCACATAAAACTTAATTTTACTTGTATTCATCTTTTGATACTATGAAAAAAACCCCAAAAGACAAACTAAATTCTGGTATTCTTTGTGATTTTTTTTTTTTCAGTGAGTCAAACCAGGAGTTCTGTCCATACAGCAGGCACACAGAATCCAGTTTGCTTGAGCTAATTCCCTTTTGTTTCAGAACAAACAATGCATAGTCCAACCTCCATACTATTAATGGCCATTAAAGCTATTTTGTGCTTCACCCAAATTTATTTTTTCATGCTTGCTGCTGCTTATGAGGTCAGCTGGCTCCTTGACCTTCCCTGGTTCTCTACAAGCAACATTTGCTATAAATACATGTGTGTTCAAACAAAAACACAGGTACCTTCATATTGGCTGCTATAAGCTCATACAACAGATTGCACCAGCAGACCTACCCTCACATGCCCAAGAAAAAGGATATGAAAAAAGGAGATGACTGCAAATTAGCTACAGGAGTCATCCAAGTGTGACTGACTACATCACTCAACACTCACAAGGAACAGCTACAGTGTGGGGAAAGAAAAGGTTATTGCACGATGTTTCTCAAGGGACAGCTACTCAAGAAATCACACTCCAGCACACTCTGTGTGATATTCTGGCAAATAAACCAATTCTACCTTTAAAGTCTTGCTTTGAATACTAGAAAATAGGTCTGCTAAGGAATGGGTAAGAGGAATGCTGTGCATTGTTTGAAAAGCACACACAGGCCACAGATCCTATACAAAATAGATCCAGTACAGCCAAGGGTTCAGACACTGAAAGAGGCTAATCTAGGAGGAAAAAAAATTAAAACTCAGTCTGTAAGACTGGTGGATAGCTCATTTTAAGAAATCACAATCGAATATACACACAAATTTTGTGTACATATTTGCATATATAACACAAATTTATTGCTTTTCACTTTGCCTGCTGTCATAGGTTAGCAAGCATAGTCCCGGAAGGGACGTCCTTGCCAAGGGGTGCTTACAGTTTCCTCTGGGAACTGATAGAACCTATCAGCTGGCCAGTTTGAATATGGACAATTCTCTAAGCCACTTAAAGTTGTGATCACCTCTGTGATCCACATTTAAGAATAGGCAAACTCCCCCTCCAAGCTCTCTCTCGTTTCCGGCGCTGGGACAGGTGGCTGCAGGGTCCGAGCAGGGCCCAGTGGGCCCAGCCCAGGCCCTGCTTGGGGCTGCAAAAATGTATTTTACACTACTGAGAAGCAGTAAGTTTTCAAAGTTGTAAATCTGCTCTCCAGACTGTATGTTAAACTAAATAAAATCAGTTTTTAATTTTTTTTTATACTTTAGCTTTATGTTTTGTCTATCATCCAGCAAGTAATGAGTCCTTATGAAATTAGAAAAGCAATCCTCCTCTGGCTTGGGTAAATAGAAAGATTGGCTTGTCCTTAAATGATTGATTACTTCTAAATTACTGTGAAAGCTCTTTTTAAATAGGTCAATGTAAGTGACAAAGTAAGCAAAGCTACTCCTTTTCCCCTCTCTGTTGGAGGTATCTTTAACATTTTCAGCATACACTCATGGTGTGGAACTTAGGATAACACACCTCTAACACACTGCCTAAATGATACGCTGTTGTTGTGAATGCAATAGAAATAATACATGTAGTGAAATTTGATGAGTTTCCCAGTTTTTCATTTAGATACAGTATCTGAGGGGTTGTACCTTCTGTGAAGCTCAGAAGCTGAAGTGTTTCCTGCTTTAAAAAGTGAGGTTTTGTTGCTGTTGGGTTATTTGATTCAGATTTTTTGTTTGTTTTGGTTTGGCTTTAAAGAAGAAATTGGATGACAATTATAGCATCTCTGATTCAGAGACAAGGGAGAAAAATACAATATTTTAACAGTTACTTTGTGGTTTTTTGGGTTTTTTTTACCTGCTTTTTGAAAATTTCTGCAGCTAAAATGGGAGAGATGAACCAATTTTGACAGGGAATTCTGTAAATGTTCATGATGAGACTGAGTTTTGTTTTAGTGCATTGTGAACTACTAAACTTGGACAGTACAGTTTAATGATAAACATTCAAGCTGCTCAGCTAAAAAGTCTGCTAAGAATACTCCTGAAGGTGGTATAATTTTTTTTTCTTCTTTTAGGTCTGTTAATAAACTTCTTTATATTCTTTCAAGTTTGGTGCCTGCTTTGCATTTCTCCTAATTCTTATCTCACAGCAGATAAACAGTAATGAGTATTTTGGACCAAACCACTACACTAAATTGGTGTTTCCGCCCGGTTACAAACCCAACCCGCGACACCTGCATTCAAAGTAGTGACTGGCAGCATCACCTGTTAGACAACAGTAGGAAAACACAATTCAAACAAGCAAGCAAAGTGCGAGCCAGGCCATTAGGAATTTGTGCTGCTGATTTCTGGAGGTACCTACAGAGACAGCACTTTCATTTTCTGTACTTGGAACAGCTACTGGACATGGATCTCTCAAGTCAAACTGCCTCTTGGAGAAAGTACAATGTTGTCTACTAGCCACATCTCTTGTATCATTGCATGTGTGACCTTTTTGGAGGTAATCAACAATTCCTAACCATTACTTTCATCTAGTAACTACCAACATTTTTAAAAAATACATATTTTCATTTCAGGAAGGTTTTTTCCCAAGATTTCTGTTACCTAAGAGACCTTATCTGTCCTCCCAGTTTTGTCTGGCAGCACGCACATCAAGGAGGTTATGCTCTGCCCTCCACCTGCCTTTGCTGAGAGGCACAGAGCCACCCTGCTTTCCAAACTACTCACTCCCTGTCATCTCCACTTGCTGGCGCAGGATTAAAGTTTTCCGGGAACCGGAAAGACAAGCACAATCCCACAGACAAGAGGATGTCCTGCCCGCACTCCCGCCCTGCCACATTTTCTATGGTTTTACCACACATGGACCTAACACCAGACATGCTCAGATATCTGGAAAGTCCTGTCCTGCCCAGAAAGTCTGGCAACTCCATCATTTCTCCTTCCAACAAATTCTCACTACTCAAATTCTTGTTGCATGCAGACATTCTTGCTTGCATTTCTCTGTCTTCCATACTTCTTGGCTGCCTTTGTGCTTCTAATTTCTCCCTTAACAAGTTTTGATTTGGATGCTTTCCCTCTTCTCCATATTTGATGGGCTTTTCTTTTTCTTGGTCATCGTTCCAGGTACTGTGTCACCCACCTGCCTCGTTTAGGTTCCCATACACTCTGTGGGGATGAATGTTATTATTTCCCACTCTGTTCTGGAGGATATCATCACTGTTAATCACTTGAACAAAATTCCTACTGTTTAAGGCTTTATCACACAGACCATAACTCATCAAAATCATGTTTTTCTGAAATTTAGCATTTCAGTACTTCTCCAGCTGGATCACATAGAGCAAGCTGAATTCAAGGCATCCACAGTCCCCTGACCATAGCCCCTGCACAGATGATACATACTTTTTTACATTTATTCTACATTAAGTTATCTCAATGCAGATTTTGTTCACCAAACAGCAACAGAAAACATCAGGACATTCTGTGTATAACTACACAAGTCCATATATGTTTTAACACAAGGAAAAGCACTGTCTATAGCACTTGCAAGTTTGTTACAAATACAGTTAACCTCATTCACTCAGTGCAGCTATCTGAACTGGTATCAGTTAACGATCCAATTTTACTTGCTCATTGGTAAGGATTTGTGAAGTTAGAAGTAATTTTGCACATTAAAAAAGAACTGTGGTGCTCTGAGCATCTGGGGCTGCAGCAGGTTGGGCTGTGTGCCAGGAGGACGCCTGGCAAGCTAAGGAGCTGTGGGAGGGCAAAGGCATTACACGATCAAAGCAATCATCACTGGGTAACACAGATCTCCCTGTAAAGCCTGAACCAAGAGGGCAATATTTCAGATATATATTCTGAGCCTCATTTACAATAAGATTCATGAGAAATATTTTTCAAAGCTGACTGTCTGGTAAAAACAGCATTTCTAAATGAGAAGGTACTTATTTCTTCTGAAGTTAGAGATGACAGAGTGCTTTTGTTTTCTGTGGGAAGCTCTCCAAGCACAGCTAGGTTTTCTGTTGTAGCATTTCACCACTACTCTCCACTTTCTTCTTCCTTGTATCTTGTAGGAATCAATGCAGCATTGTTGCTGCCCTTCCAAGAATGGATGCAAAAATTGGAAGCTGAGACAAAGCAGAACCAGATACTCCATAAAAAGGTTAAAATTTCTGTGTTTGCTAGCTCTCAATTAACTAGTGTGAAGAGCTCCAACTTCTCTCACCAAACTGATGTATCTGCTAAACCCCAAAGTTTGTCAACTGTCCAGACAGAAAAACAAAAACCAAACCCACCACTTTCTAGATCCTGCTGGTATCCTTCATTAAATACTGAAAAGGAAGATAATGACTTTGTATTATTACTCGAGACAAAAACTCCCAGTTTATCCATTTTGTCCATTTGCATCTAAACAATCTAATCCAAACTCACTGTGCTCTACCCTTTCAAGAAAGCAGTGAGCACAGCAGAACCCATCTACTGCTTGAAGACCAGGATTTCAAGCCAAAGCTGTTTCTAACTCTCATGCATACTAGAAAGCCCTCAAAAGACACATTGAGCTAACAAAACTAAGCCAACTTCCAGGGTGTGAGGACAGAGGAAGAGAATTATAAAGCAATACAAACAGCCTGCACTGTTATTTCTTTAAACAGTTCCTTCTAGAACAGTTGTTCCATGACCTTCTGAGACCTTCCGTGGCGTTCCTTATCCCTGTCCCAACCAATGTCTGTTTTTTCTATCTCAAAAGTAAAATATCCAGACTTCTTGCATGTCTGATTTTGGAAGATGAGAAATCCTGTTGGCTTGTCAGGTACTGGGAAAATACATCCCCAGCCTGGTAAAGTCATGTGAGAAGGAAGGGAAAGCCATGGCAACAGATGCTGCTGGGGAGCATGACACCAGATCATTTCTCCACATACGCAGCCTTAGCTGGAGTCACAAAGCTCTGCTGCTGTCGGCCTCCCTCCCACTCCAAGACCCACAGAGAACCATTTGGATACATCACAGGAGACTGCACTTCTGTGCTGCACAGAACACTGATATCCAGCACAGGTGTCTGCATTAACAGGTACCATTACTGACAGCACAGAGGAATAGCACTACTGTGAAACACCTCTGTTGAGTACAGCTTTTTCCCACATGAGGTGGCAGAGCAAGTTGCAGTACAGCTAATCAGCAAAAATGGATAAACCAAGAACTCTTTCTGAAGTACTAGAAGAACTGGACCACCCCCATTCATGAACATCATAATAAACAATGTAAATACTGCATAGAAATACAGGTACCTCCAGTGTCTGTGCCGAAACTTCAATGTTTAA
The DNA here is from genome assembly GCF_000691975.1 of Corvus brachyrhynchos. NCBI lineage: Eukaryota > Metazoa > Chordata > Aves > Passeriformes > Corvidae > Corvus > Corvus brachyrhynchos. Next base: position 3,769,141 of record NW_008240046.1, read on the forward strand.
GATGTGGGATATGAAAGGTTCAGAAAGGGTGCCCCCAACCCAGAGGATCCCCAGACATGGAGCAGGTTACTTACTGTTCCCAGCTTGTTGGTGGAAGGCTTGTACAAGAGCACCAAGTTCTGGAGTCCTGGAAACCAGCACCCCCTCAGGTCGCTGCACAAATTAGGCAAGCTGCAAAACAAAACCAAATCCTATATTTTAATTTATGAAGAGTAAAGAGGGATTAATGAAAACTACTGAGCTTGCAAAGGTGCAGGATACCAGAAGAAACCTGCACAGCCACCCCCTGTGCTGGTGGGAGCCACAAGGCAGTGGGAGCCTGGGAATCAGATGAGCACTGACAAGTGACTGAGTAAGCCAAGCAGCCACTTTCAGTTTACATCCTTAAAACCATCTGCAGTCAACAACATGCACACAGGAGAACTAAAAGCAGAACAGAGGATCCACGTACCACAGTGCAGGGATCTTCCCAAACCAGGCAGGTGTCATGATCTGCTGCCAGCCTAGGGCAGCTTGGGTACCTAAGAGACACACTGCAAGGCACACTTTAAATTCTCTCTCCCTCCACGCTGCAACACAGACCTGCAGTTTTCCCCATGCACAAACACTGAATATCAAGAAGAAAATTAATCCAGATGATAGACATGAGCCCCAAGTTACAAAAAAGCAGCAAAATGTACTCAGTAAACAGTATGTTCATAAAAAATCATGCTTTCAATTATGCTTGTTTAGTAGACATCAAGTATATAATTTATTTTTGCAAAGTCTGTGGACTGCTTCACAGTCATTTCACCTCTGGCAAGTGGTTACATTAATGCCGTGGCATTTGGTACTGAAAAACATATATGTATTTTTCAGTACCAAATGCCACAAATATACCAAAATATATATAAAACCTCACACAGTGAGGTTATCCTCCCATCAAAAGATGCTCCAGCAGCAGCAACATATCTGTCAGTCAAACTACATTGTAGGGTTCAGGGCGGTATTCAACTTTCTATTTGTTCCCCCATGTGGAGAAAATAAATATGCAAGACCAAAGATACAAATCTCATCTGCTATTGCTAATTTGGTTTTTTTCTTTATTAAAGCAAAAGCCAGGTTAAATCAAGCCAAATTATATTGCATTTTAAAGAGAGATTTTTTTTTTTCTTTGTTCTAACAGAAATCCTATAGTTCTAACAGAATTATAAATCCTAGATAGTGCTGAGACAAAGCAGATTATTTAAGAGAGCTAAATACATCCTTGCTAAAAAAGGTATTTGACCTTTGGAACTTGAAAACAGACCTTTTTATAAGCTAGATAAAAAGTAATTTTAAAATGTAAAGCTTTTTTTAAAAATCCAGAAAATATACTCACTTTATTTTCAATAATAAAGTTGCACTTTAAAAAAAAAAGTTCTTCAGGAAGAAAACAGACCAATTCTCATTAAACTAATATTCTAACTCAATTTAGCACATTTGAGATGATCAGATTTCAGTATTCAAGAGACAGGAAAAAAAAGAGGGAGAGAAAGAAAACACGTGTTGTTAACACCTTCCTACCAGGAAAGCCAAGAAACCAGCAAGTTCCAGCTGAGATACATGGGTTTATATAAACAAAACTTCCTGGGTCAGGTGCTGAGACCCCAAACTTCTTCACAGGCTGAGCATACATGCCAGCTTTTCCAAATAATTTTAAGGGATTTCTTCCCAACGTAATCAAAACGATGCATCTGTGTGGCCTGGCACTGCCATTTTTATAATGAACCCTTTGAATCCTATATATGAAACTTAATTTGTTCTAAACCAAGCCTAGGATAACTGCAACTGAAACAGCAGTCAATTCAATAAGCTCAAAGATAATAAAAATAATCTCAAACTCAAAATCTATTTACACCTGAAAGAAGACAGTTTTTCCATGCAAACTAAGATAAGGTCAGCTGCCAGTTCTGAGATCAGAAGAAAGCCTGAAATACAAAATAAGGGTCTCAAAGGTATGAATAACCAGCCTATTCAACAAAACAGAAGATAGAAAAATGCAAAACAAAGTTTCAACAACTGACATCTGACCTCTGACCAAAAAGGACCTTTAACACTCATGGCATAAATTCCTGAAACTGTGCTGCCACACACCCAACATTTTCTATTTCCCAGCTGAGAATCCACCACCCTGAGTGTTTTTCCCTTCCTCTGCATGCTGCTGAAAATGTCCACTTCTCCACCCACATTTTTACCACATTGCCTGCCTTGAAAATTGGCAGACTTGAAAATGAAGAGAGGAATCTTTTTTCACCCTGTTTATAAACCTTCATATTTCAAGAAAGGCTCAGACAGCCAACAGTAGAGCCAGATGAGCCTCCCAGACCTGTGCAAGCAGGAATAACTCATTTAGGACCTTATTAAAAGCAGAAAATTGAAAGGCAGATAACACACAGGCTCTTATACCCTTAGTAGAGAAGGAATTAGCAAATGTTTAACACCCACAGATGACAAAATAGTAACATACCGTTACCATTAATGAAATAAACAACTGGCTGAGGTAATAATAGGTGTGAGTTTAAAAAATTGTCCTTATTTTCTTCTTTTGCAAAAATGGGGTACATATCAGTTCTATACTTTAGTAACTCTTTGTCCTGAAGCACACACACTATATAAATGGTAGGTTGCTCAGCAACAGCTTAGTACTTTTCTTTTTGTCTTTAGATAGTAAAATAACCTGCACCAGCAAGATTTTCAGATGTTTCTGCTGACTTAGAACGAGGAATTCTGATTTAAATCTACCTACATCTAAAAACTGACACAAAAAAATAAAAATATTCACCCTCTTCTCCCCTGCCCAAAGGGCAACTGCTTGTCAGATGGGCTAAAGAACAGAGCAGCCAGACTGGACTTGGGGGTGGCATATCTCTCCATGGAGAGCAACAGATAATCTTCCACTTCTTCACCTTGAAAGTTTGTTCTATAAGAAAATAAATCCATCTTTTTGAATCAGGGAACACAAATTTTAAGAATTCTGTCACTCTGGAGCACTCCTCTGTGTCCATTACAATAATGGCTATATATTGCTGTTGGACTGCAAACCTGTCTGCTGGGCAGGTTGAAAGGGTGTAAAAGCAGTAACATAAAAGTCAGTAGGAATCCAGTTGCTCTGCAAAAAATAACTACAGACTTCACAATTGCTGCACTTTTAGAATGGAAGCACAGTTATGAACTCCTGTGTGAGACTGAGGATATTACACATGTACACTATTCATCACACAGAGCTGAGTGAACTGGTATCAGTACAAAACCAGTGGCAGTTTTCATACTGCAGCTTCCTCTGGGCACACACGGACATGCAAACATGCCACATTCAGATTATCAGAGTGGGAGCTCTGCCTTAAATTGTCTTTAAATAGGAATCCCAGGATCCTTTATACCCCCCCCCCATTAAAATTTGCCTCTTTCTCCAGTTTCTTAATAGAAGAAAGAAGTCATCCAGCATAATATCAAAAATTAATAAGTACAGCATGGTCATCTATTTTAGGGATATATTTTTCTCTTTCCTTCTAGAAAGTACATTAACAGAGTCTAACTTCAGTCCATCAGACAGCCTCCCAGTAAGTCTCATGCAACCACCCCAAGAACCCAGGCTGCTGGGGTTTGTTTCCAAAAGGAGAAGGAAAGCTTCATTTTTTATGAGGCTTCTAGGGGTCTTAGTCTGGAAATAGTTTAAAACCAAACTAACTAACAAACAAACCCCAGCAAAACAGCCTGACAACCACGGAGAACTCACATAACATGATGATGGCCAAAAAACTCATTAAAGATGGGGTGGAGCAGAAGGCTGCTGTCACGCCCCAAGAATTCCCTGACACTTTCAGCATCTACCTTTCTCTGCATCTCACCTTCTTTGGCAGTAGTTTCTGCCGAATTCACAGAAAGAAGCATCGAACACATTAACTCACTGCCCCAGAGGACCAAAAGGAAAATTGCATCACTTAGATGGTTTTACCTTCCTAAATTTTTGAAGGTCAGGAAGAAGCATTTCTTTCACAATTAGTGGATAAAACACTGAAATGCACATGGCACTGTTTTATTTATGAACCCTGACGAGTCCAACAAAACTGAAGAGACTTCGTGTTCCACTATCGGCAGGAGGGGTCCCTCTCTTCCCCTTCCAGGTTAAAAAGCATATTCTGGATACCTTCCTGGAAAGGGCAGGTGGAGGCCTCAGGTCCTCCTGGGACATGGGCATGTGTCTTTTGCCCCCTGTTCCCCACGATGAAGACTGACCAGGGGGTCACTGCAGAAGAGACTGTGATGAGGGAAAGTCTCTATATTTATGAAGGACACTAAGGTCTCCTCCCTTCATTTTAGTGATTCTTTTAATTAAAAATATCCAAAGCAGATATTGAAAGGTGGCTTTTTTTCTTTCTTTTAATGTTTTGATCAGAAACAGGCACATGGGGACAGGACTAAAACATTTATGCCACTCTGGCCCCAACCTATATTTTCATTTTAGCAAGTCCTCCTCACCATTGCCCTCAAAACACTTATGCAGACCTTCACATTGCTATTGACTGCTCACAAACACCAGGGTATTACTTTGGTCCTCTGGCTGCATGACTCATTGCTTTTCTCAAGTCTTACTGTTCGCTGAACTGTGCTCCACAGACACCAAATCAAAAGAAAGCAAAGCACTGGGTGACACTGAAGCAGAATTCATCTTCAGCCTCAGAGTGGTTGACATCTTCCAGTGCACAGCACTGGCTTCAGCTCACATGGTCCTGTCATACTGTGCACTCCAAAAAGCCCACTTTGAACTGTGTTCTGCCGCTATAGTTACACATAAATCATACTACCTTACCATTAAAACCCTTCATGGAAATACCCTATGCTTACAGCCCCAGAGAACTGGTATTTTCACTGGTGACTAATTCAGCTTCCTAAGGGTGAACCAGGCAGCCAGGGCAAGGAGCTGCTCCAGAGAGACATGTGCTGCTCTGGTGTGAGGTCTCAGCACACATACATCCAGTATGCAAAAGCCATTGGAATAGGGACAGCTTAGAGACATCCAGAACACAGCTCCCACACTTCAGGGCCCTGCCTGAAGCAGGTTTGCAACGTGCTGAGCATCCTCCCAGCAGCACAGTGAAGCCTTGTATCCCCCTTTCAGTCCCTGAGTCCACTCCTCTCCAGCTTTCAGTATCACTGCTATCATGACTCGCAACAAGAACCAGACAATTCCTGCTAGTACAAAACTGTCTGAGCAAACACCTGGGCTGAGGCTGACAGTCTCTAGGATATTATGGCAAAAGCACAGCATGATCAACACAGGGGTATGTTATCATTCAATAGCAACTCTTCAAGCAAGTACCACTGCAGCATGTTTTCCCCCCAGCGGATGGCAATCATGCCCATATTTTCTGTTTGCTCACGTGTCCTGACCCAAATTTTAGAGCTCACAAAAGCCCAACACACAATTTGATGATAGCACTTCAGCAGCAAAACAAGTGTGCTTTGAAAACACTTAAGCAGTTGAGTTTAAAAGAATTTTAAAAACCTTAAAAGTGGAAATAAAAACTTGAATCAATATTTGAAAACAAAGCAGCCTGGAATTTCTCTCAAAAAAACTTACTCTTAGCACAACGGGGTGCAACACGGCCAGCTGAACAATTTTCCAAATATATTTTAGGAATAAAACTTACTTTCACACAGGCATCGTATCTTAAGGAAGCAATTGAAAGCTAATATATGACAGAGACCAACCATGAGGGTTAGAAGCAACTAAAGATGCTCTTCCACAAGTTGCCTGGAGAGCAAAACATCTCCAAATGATATGACTTCTTAGCAGACACACCATACTTGAGACCAGGTTTTATCTGTCACTTAGAGACCTGTGGGTGATGAGTATTCAGGTCACACACACACACACCTCTTCTGCAGCAACCCACAGCACAACTATTCATGTGATAAACACCCACGTCACAGCAGAAACCAGAGGCAATGAATAATGCAGGAGATCCAGTCACTCTACCACATATCATACCCATGGGATATAGAGGCAGCATTTCAGCTTAAGTCATCCTTCCCCCTCCAGGGCGCAAGCATGCTCTTTAGCAATTCCCTCTTCACCTCAGGTTCTGCATATACATTAACAAGTCAAACCCAGCAAACCAGGACAAGTAGTTACAGAAGAAATAGGGACACTAACAGAAATGCAATACACCCTCTCACAAGATCACATTAAAATATTTCATCATCTGCTCAGCTCAAGAGCTCCACAAACCAGCAACGGTTTCCCCAGAAAGGTAGTCCTTTGTTGACACTTCCCAAGAGATGCACTTTCTCACCATTGAGACAGTAATTTCTCAAAGCATTAGCTAAACTAGGATAAATTAAAATGGAGCCACACTCAGCCTTCACTTGTAACTCTGCCTGAATGAAGCCAGGTTATTAAATGTGCACTGCAAAGCTGAAAGAAAATCTGAATTTGCAAGTCACCTCCTTTTCAAAAAGGCATTATGACCTATGCTTTAGGCACAAATTCTCCCAGTAACTCACTTAAGTTATTCATTCCTATTCTGAAGACTATTATCACTGTATCATTCTCCACAACCCCCCTTAATATTCTCCAGTACTTTCCACAGCTTATGCTGCACACACCAAAGTGCTCCATCTTAGAGCATCCTTGAGACCCACCATATCAGGGCAAGTCACAGAGATAACAGATATCATGACACAAAGCACTTGGCAATGCCAGCTTGACTTCTCTGGCACACTCTGCCTTTCAGCATCCTGCTTAATCAACCACTCTGCCAGCACGCCTGCCCTTCACACAGCTTTTGTTGGGCACCCACTCATGCTGAAGATTTAATGTGCCATTAGAAGGGTGTCTTTGTCTCACATCTGAGTTGCTGTATGCTGTTTCTTTCACATTATTTTCATATACCCAAGGAAACCTGTATAGGAAAGCTTATCTAGCAAGAGACCACATTGCATTCATTAATGCCCAGGCAGACTTTCAGACTACATGCCTAAAATAACTGCACCAAAAAAAAAAAAAAAAAAAAAAAAAAAAAAAACCAAGACAGAATAAATGCTCACATCTTATACAGGTTTTAGTCATAATTAATTTTAATGATGCTGTTACAAGACTTCATAATTTCAGCTTCAAAGCCAGCTAAAAGTCAGTAAAGAATTTCTAACTTCAACACGTACTAATAGAAATCATACTGATTCTGCACACCAGGGCAACATATTCAAACCTTTTTTGCCTATATGTGATTAGTTGTAAAAAGAGATCATCTCATCTACCTTACAAGCCTCTGTCAAGTCTGGTTTGCGGTGGGACAAAGTTAAAAAAAAAAAATACAGCACATTTTTGCCCTACAGTAGAAGATCTTATGCAAGCCTATGAAAGGTTTGGAATAGACCATTACGTACCTGCTTAGTAGAATTAAGGCAGAACCACTATTAGAAGCAGCTGTCAAATCTGTGCTATCTCCATCACCTGAAATATAACAACTGTTGGGGTTTTGGGGACTTTTGGGTTCTCCTTTTGTTTGGTTTGTTTTTTTAACAAAACAGGGTCAGCTAGTACTTGGAATTATTTCTTGCTCAGAAGAACTGGTGGTTAACAGAAAAAATCCTTAGCTAGCTTATTGCTTTATTAATCATCATTGCTGGTGAGCTGACTCACTATCTAGGGTCGATCTCTTAAGGAAGCAAAAAATTTTTTTTTTTTTTTTTTTTTTTTTTTACTTAACACTACAGTTCTAGTGCTATGCAGTATTTTCTCAATTCACTACCTCAGATAGGGAGAACTATTAATGGTGCAATCACCTGATGAAAAGAATGAGATTAATTTTCCAATCATCTTCGAAAAACACACATTCTTCCTACTGTCTTAAATTCTGCTATGAGGCTAAAATCTCTTACCTAATACATTTACTGTTTTGACTGTCCTTTTTTTTTTAACCAACTTGAGGCCTCTGATAGAAGAGATCCTACAGTTTCTCCTGAGAAAATGATAATTAACTATTCTAGAAACACCAGAAAAAAAAACTTTTTCCAGGGAAGAGAAATTAGGAAGATAGAAGATACAAACTCGTCAGCTATAGAAAGGTCAAGAGAACCACTACCTAAAGAAAAAAACCTCAAAGAATGGCTGTCACATGACAAGAAATTTGGTACTTACATACCAGACAAGTAAGTCCTGTATCTTACATTTGCTTCCTGCATGGACCAATGACTTCCCGTTGTTCTCAGGATGACTCAGACTGCAGAACAGCATTAACTACACCTTTACCCAAAATTTCACAAAGCTTTCCTTTACCATCCTATTGGCTTCAAGAGTTTATTCCCCTAAGTTTAGCCATATTCTACCCTGCAACATGCAAGCATAATCTTAATTAATTTGAAAAATCTTTTCCAACAATTGCAGACAAGTTATCAGATCCAAACAACCACATGCCCCAAGACCATGATCAGCAACTCTACTTAAAAAAAAACATTTTTCAGTAACAATTTCTGCTCATGTATGATTACACATCCAAGAACTACAATGCATGCTCACAAGTCTGATGTGGAAATTACTCATAAAATAAAAAAATAAAAATCGAATATTGATTAGGAAGCTTTTCCAAAAGACAACCACTTTAAAAGTGGTTTATTTAACAGAAGAGCAACAGTAAGACCACAGAACAATTATTAGCTAAATTGCTTTGCCCAAAATATGTTCATTTATGTTCTTTCCAAGGTCTCCACTCCTAAGGTTTTAAGACCTAGATTTTTATTAGCAAGTGTTGTCTTTGTGTTATTTTTTAAAATAAGCTCATACACATGAGAAGCAGCTATGTCTGTATATTAAATCAAAAAGGCTTTAAATTAATTTCCTCTTGAATCAAAAGGAAATTTTCCTACAGGACATCACACACTTAATTAAGCAGCCAAATGGTTATATTTACACATCATGTCAATACTAAAAAGTCAAACAACAGAAACTAAGGTTTCACTGCAATATTGCAGAGTCCTCAGTAAAATCGCCTGCACATTGCTAAACCACTTTCGTTAAAAGACAGGAATGACAACTCAGAACAGACCTGATCTAAGCAGCTGTTACCAGATGCTCCAAATGGAAGCAATAAAATTCCCTAATAATTCCTAACTAATGATATTGCCTTGCTCTAGCTCACTTAGATCCCTATAATTTCTGGCTATGAATTAAAACCTCCCGTCATCCCTTTGTTTTATCTAAGGCCTCAATTCCAGAGAATTACGTTGAATTTTTTCCAATTCATGCAGAACCATCCATGTCAGTAAGAAACCAAGGGGCATCACATATAACCACAGTGAGAGGAATCTCACCTCTCAGCACTGTGCACCCAAATTGATTTTAAAACAATAAGAAGCAGGGATTTTTCCCCCCAAAGACTGCCCTGGTTGTGCACTGCAGTGCTTTGTCCTCCTAGCACCCCGATTTCAAGAATGCCAGCTATGTTTAGCATTTTGCTTGGAGGTACTGCAGGAATCTAGGGTCAGCAGTAGCCACAGGTGGTCAAATTTACTCAAAACAGTTAAGTTAATCAGTACAGCAAAAAAATGTAACCTCTTGAAGGGACACAGCAGGACTGGATAGCTTCCAAAACGTGTACTGATAAAGACTAGAAGCTGGCTTTGACGGGAGAATTCTGGGGCTGTCTACGTATTGATCCGCTCTGGTTAAACTGTGACAAAATATGTAAAGTATGAAATCAAAAAGAAGGTGCTCTACAACAGGAAGCAAAGCATATGATAGAACAAATTGAACTGAAATGCTGATAAAGGTCTTGAGGAAGCCTCCAGTAAATCAAAAGAAATTTAGCCACTGATTTCACTGAACCTAGATTGAGGTCTGTACCACAACTGAAAAATAAAATTCAAAACTCTTTGTAGTGTAAAAGTACTTTTCCTCACAGGTCACCTCCAAAAGGTCTTGGAACTTGTTAGTGTTCAAGTGCAGAATTACAGCTCTAGGAAACAAAATTACTGACCAGTCACACCATGTTTTAACACAGACAGCTGAAACGGGACCATCTGAAAGTCAAAAACATTAAAATTCTCCATCAGACCCTTCAAAACCTAAATGGTGCCAGAAATGGCTAGAAAGCAGTATGCAAAGTAAACCTCTACAATTTCTGCTGAAGTCACAAATGGCAAGAACAATAACTCCCATTGTTTCCAGCTTACCCACCTAGGAAGCTGGTTATTCTCAGAGCTAGTGAGGGAGAACTAGCAGCTTCAAGACTTCCTGTCAGAGATAAGAGTGTGTATGTGTATATACATATGTATAAGTATGCATGTGAATGGACACAGGCACACATTTTAGACGCCTGCAAGACCAGCTAACTCTATTTAAAATTAACTTATTCCCATAGTTAAAAGCAACAGTGAAATTTAGTATCATAATTAAGCTCAGTATAAACTTGAAATATGTAAAAACAAGAGCTGGAACTGTCTTTAGTCTCATGTAGGCAGAACTTAAACAGAGTCCTGGAGTAAACAAGTTAAAATCCACGTATGAACAGGCAGTGCTCACAAGGAATCATTTAATGTACAATCAGCTGCAGAAAGTAAGAGTCAGAGTTGCTGTTCCCCAGCCAGCAGAGTGATGGTAACTGTAGTTTTACATCTACGCTGATTTGAGCTGACTGTCTCTTCCAGCAGCCCTTGGCCTTTAGACTGGTTCCACCACCTCTTCACAGACACATGGTCACAAAGATGCATCTTCTTTGAGGGATTAGTTTTCAGCTGGGTCCTCCAATGAATCTGCTTGCACAGGGGGCCAGAAGAATGCCAGGGATGAGGAGATGGTGTGCTGTAATAGCTTGAAGAAGATGGACTGACACCCTTTAACAGTTGCTGCTAACAGTTTTTAAAATGTTAATTTTGGAGCAGTCAAAAATGATGTGAAACCATGCCCATAATCTTTCACCATGCCTTTGAATTTCATTGAAAGATGTCACATCTGGCACATGTGACAGGCCAGGAGCACTGCCAGCACTAATGGTTTGGATGACACATGTAGCCAGTGTTCTCAAATCTTCTCTGCCCCCTCTGTTTTTTCAGTATTGTTTAAATACAGAAGAGTGAAAAAAATAAAAAAAGAAATTTAATTGGGATCATATCGGAAGCTTACAGAAATCCACACATCCTGATCTAATTTCAGCACAGCCAGATAGATCATCCTCATTCTCTGCAGGAGGATGAGTAGCTGATACAGGGACAGACCTGCTCCTTGCAACCTCGGAAGGAAAGGGAAGGGTAATCCCAGCACCAGTCACGCAAAAGCCCCCTTGAAGGATCTAGGAGCTTCTGGCATTTGCTGCCCACAGTAGCAAGCATTTTAAATGAAATACCTTTTGTCAGAAACATCAGCCAGGCTGGGCAATACCCAGAAGTCCTGCAAGCTTTGGCAGATGCAGGAGACAGAGTACAACAAGCAGCCACCAGGTTTCACTTGGAGAAACATCATGCAAGTCCCCATACACCGGATGCCATACACAGATATGTTTTCTGCTCAGAGAAACATTAATCTGACAGAGGCAACAGTGCTCCTGCAAACTGAACAGTTTATGCAACAGTTGCGACAGTATTAGAGTAGAAACAAAGACAACTGAGGGGAAAACCTTGTTCATAGCAGTAATTAGCAGACAAAAACTGTTCCAAATTAAATCAGTGGGGCTAGGATTCTGCACCCTGTATTCATAATTAAGACTACGGGGCTTTTTGCATTTCTTTTCAGTTACATATCCGTTCGGCCAGATATTTATAAAATCTTTCGAGAGATCAATGTACAAATAAATAATTTTAAAAAATCATTTTCCATATAATATGCCAAGATAGATGTGTGTTTTAAAACCCGGTTTGAGAGGATGCCTTAAAATTCTCAGCATGTTCATGCCAGTTGCCACCTGCCATCTGATCTCCTGGCATATTTATTACCAATTATCTTTCCAATTCATCCTGTTTCTGTCTGTACTTTTAACAAGCAGCTTGTGAACTATCTTAAAGATAGTCTGCTAAAAGAAATAAAAAATCAAACCTATTTCTACTTACAAAAAAAAAATATTCCATAATTCCTATAGCACAGGCTATACAGCTGCTGTATGTTTAAACCTTAACAAAGTGGATTTTTTAAAAAACAGTTATTGCTATTCAGCAAGTATTCCTATAACACAGGTTTTGCTGCCCATCTTTTTGCAAGATCACCGTACCAAAGCCGCAGAGAATACTTTTAAAAGCTCACCACACTCAATGAAATACTACTCCAGAAGATAAAGTCCTAATTAGGGATACCAGTATGCAAAACTCACACTGTGGGTGTGAGCAGACCATTAGATTACTACACCCTTCTTTGTTGGTCATCTTACAGGCACATGAAGAATTATGCTTAAATTTAACACAGTTCTGATATGGCTGGTACAGTCAGCAAAAACACAGCCTCCAAACCTAAGAGAATGAAGTAGCTAGGTTATGGCAGACCAGGGCATCTGACTACAGTGCTGTAGTACTGACCCAATTCTATGAATCCTGACAACCAGGAAAGAAAGAGACTGAGCTTTGTATAAGCTAAGTAAAGATTTCTATTGTGATGGCTTAAATAAAACAGAGCCCAAGAGAGGAAATAAATGTTACCCAAGTCATCTGGCATGTTTGCTCTGTCTCAGGTGCAAGGACAGCAACCCTCCCAGACCCGAGACAGCATTTCCTTGCCAGGGTCATGTCCACTTCCCCCCTTGGTAAAGAACACTTTCAAATAATTTGAATTCTGCCATTGGCCTTGTTTCAGCATATGTTGTGATGTCTTATTTGTAATTACTTATGCTTCTCAAAAATGGAGAGGCTATCAGGTAATAAAATATTACCCCAAGCCATCTCTTCTCTTCAGTAATTTTGAGACAGATCAATGCTGACATTAAAACAAACACAAAGATTTCTGAAGGGATAACTTTTAAACGACAATCCTCTTTTCCCTCAAATTAGAATATTTTGTTCCAAAGCCAGGTCTCTATGGGGGGAATGACATTGGCTGGACACCAGGTGCACACCAAAGCTATTATATCACTGATCTCCTCAACTGGACAGGGGATAGAAAGCTCCTGGATTAAGATATGGACAGGGAGAGAAACTTCACCAATTAACCACCATGGGCAAAACAATCTCCACTCGGGGAAATTAATTTAATTTATCGCCAATCAAATCAGAGTAGGGTACTAAGAAATCAAATCAAATCATCAAACACCTTCTCCCAATCCTTCCCTTCTTCCTGGGCTTAACTTTACTCTCATTTTCTCTATCTCCTCCCCACAGCGGCACCAGGGGACTGGGAATGTGGGCTGCAGTCAGTTTACCACATTGTCTCTGCTGCTCCTTTCTCAGAAGAGGTCTCCTCACACCCTTCCCCTGCTCCAGCACAGGGTCTCACCCACAGGAGACAGCACCCCACAAATTTCTCCAACCTGAGTCCTTCCCAGGAGCTGCTCTTCTTCATGAACTGCATGGGTCCCTATCCACAGGGCACAGTCCTTTGGGCACAGGCTGCTCCAGCATGGGTCCTTCACAAGGTCACAAGTGCTATCAGCAGACCTGCTCCAGAATGGGCTTCTTTCTCCATGGGTCTACAGGTCCTGCCAGGAGCCTGCTCCAACATGGGCTTCCCATGAGGTCACAGCCTCCTTCAGGTGCCTACATGCTCCAGCATGGGGTCTTCCATGGGCTGCAGGTGGATCTCTGCTCCGTTGTGGACCTCCATGGGCTGCAAGGGCACAGCCGCCTCACCAAGGGCTGCAGAGGAATCTCTGTTCCAGCACCCAGAACACCTCCTCCCCTTCCTTCTGCACTGACCTTGGTGTCTGCAGAGCTGTTACAGGTATTCTCACTCCTATCTTCTACTTGCTACTGGTGTTGCAGAGAGTTTTTACACTCTTATATCTGCTATCCCAGAGGTATTACCACCATCACTGGTGGACTCAGCCTTGGCCTGTGGTGGGTCCCTCTTGGAGCTGACTGGCATTGGCTTTGTCAGACACAGTGGAAGCTCCTGGCAGCTTCCACAGAAGCCACCCCTGTAGCCCTCCACTACCAAAATCTTGCCATGCAAACCCAATAGAGGCACACAGAGGCCCAAGGTGCTGCCAGGCCTCCCCAGCAGCCGAGGCTGTGGCCAGTAACCACATTTGCCTTCTCCTGCCCTTTCTGAACTCCAATGCCATCCAACAAGTGAGAAGCCAAACTGTACTTACACTGCAAATATTCTAGCCAACTCTTTTAAAACTTTATTCTTAAACAAAGGGCATCTGCCTGTAAATACAAATACACAGCATAGCAGTCTGCCCTTTCCAAATATATGCTGCATTTTCTCCAGCTGAGAGGAGAGGGTTGATTTTAAATAGTGACTAAAAATTGTTTACCATTTTTCAGTCTAAAAGCACAACTATTGTTTTGCAATTAACATCAATTTTCTGATGCACAAAACACGACCAACTTAGTCAAAGGCTGTCTTTGCCTGACAAAGACACAAAGTAACAGATGTTAAAAACACTGTACTGCCTTTGCATGTTTAGAACAAATGCACTTCCTTAAAAAAATAACTGTTTAAAACTCTTTTCTTCCAATTTGTCTATAAGCTTATTCTAAATGTTACTGAGTGAAGTAACATCTAGAAACTGTATCTAAAGAAATCTCTCACACAAACACATACATCGTTTCACTGCAGACACTCCCCATGACACAGAGTAGCTTATTCACTAGCACATAGATACAGTAGGGCCCTGTCCACAGTAAAGGTGGTAATCAAGCTCTATATAAAAAGAAAAAAGTGATGGTGATTACTGGAGGAAATGAAACATAAGAACAGTGATTAAAGTTGGGAAAAGACAGATACTTTAGAGGTTTTAAACAAGTGATTTTATTTCACCTGATAGTGCTGAAAGATCAGATTCTTCTTTTGCACTTAAAACCTGCTTCTCAACCCTCTATCTCTTGTTCAGAGATGTGCTTTTAGCAAAGATTATGTTGCCTTTATTTGCACAATAAGGGAGAACATCAGAAATTACAATAAACCTCAGACTTCCTTAGGCTGAATCACCCACACTCAACTACAGTAAAAGGTAAACACTTGCAATCATACAGCTGTATTCATTAAGATCCAACTTATGTAATATGAGCATCTGTATTTATTTTTTTACCTATCAGCTGAACCAGTGTCATTTACAAGATTTCTTTAAATATTAAGCTAGTGAAAAATCACAGCGGAGGCTAAACACAGAGTAACAGCACAGAGATCTAGGATTTTGTTATACTAGTTACTGTGAGAGGGGCCTTATACAAATTGGTTAAGCTCATAGTAGGGTCATTTACAAGCCTACTAAAAATCACAACCACCACATGTAGTACCTGTGATTTCTTGACAGGTATCTTAGAACAACCTAGAGGAGAGAACCTGTAACACCCTCTACAAGTGTATTAGTAACTTGTTTTGATGCTTCGAGACCCTCCACTGAAGTATAACCTGTGCACAAAACACAGAGCTGGAGGAGTTCGCTCCATGATTTCCAAACCAGAGGACTATAGCAAGATCCAAAAAAGGGACAAACCAGTAAAGGAGACATGAAAAGACACAAAGAAAAACGAAGTGACCCATTACTCACAAATAAAACTATCTCAACAGTCATTGGAGACTCAAGACTAACCATTCTCATGCCACAGCCCCTGTAAGATAAGACAGATCTTCAGGAACTCAGCCTAACCTGCCCACACTAGGCAGTCAAATTGAGTGAAGAACCTACTTTCGCCTACTGCTGCAATTTAGCATCTTCTAATATTCTTAACTCCTAATTTCCAATATAGTAGAGGCTTGCTCAAAGTCTGCAAAACATATCCAGAGTCAGTGACAAAAGATAATATGCAAGTACACACTATTACTAGTAAACCTAAGGTACCCTGTTATTTTGTGCTCTTATGGTTTCCTTCATTTCTGGCAAAGGTACAACCCTTTACAACAAAACAAACAAAAAGCAGCTATATATAGATTGCTTGTTTTAAGTGATAAACAAAGCAGCAATTTAAGCTAGCTAATGACAAGACAAATCTATTGTAAAACTTCAACATTCCAAGGGATAAGAATAAACAAGTAATAAATACCCCCACTTGAGTGAAGCCCAAAGTTAATATTAGGATAAATCTTAACTCACAGAAAATCCAAGGGTCTATAAATGGTCCCGACCTCAATGCATTTCTTCTAAAGCAATCCTTTTAGCTGCTCTGTTTGGTGGAACACAGCTATGAACAACCAAAGGCTGAACAATTTACAAAATTCAAGATAATGTATATATCTGAGTAAGTGACTGGACCATGTAAGGAGCTACAACTTTCCTAACAGAGATAGTCTTTAAGTAACTACTGCATGAGCTCACTAGTGCTCAACACAGCAATCCACAGGAGCAATTTCCCTCAGCAAGATGTCTCAAAACAGGCCACGTTTAATCCTCATTCATTTTACGACACTGGTTGAATTGTGAGCTAACATGCAGCAAATGAAGTCAACTTCTTGGTTTAGATGAAGAAAGAGTAAAGACAGTGCAAGACTGATCAATTGTTAAGGTGTCATGAATCACACTCTCCCCTTAGCAGCTGCAGGAGAAGCTGCTTGGTATCCTTCAGGAATAACCAAATCCTTACACGACAGGACCTACAATTACTAAATAACTATCAACAGGCTTGTTGATAGTTAAACAACTATCTACTTGTACAGGCTTTTCAAAAGCATCTAACACTGGTACAAAGTCCTGTGAAAGGATAAATCATTCATGGAGAAAGTGAAAGACCTGAGCTCACGCACGTCTTGTTCTCTCTGGAGATGCTGCTGCTGCAGTATCCCACTTCCAGGCCCAGCTATCAGAGGAGCTGTCAGCATGATGACTGATTTAACACCCACACTAGCTGCAGCAGTCTTCCACAGCACAGAAGCTTTATACTGCCGATGCCTATGCTGGGGAAGTATTAGAAACATTTATTCTCAAAGTCCATTCATGCTTTGCAGCATTTTCTTTTCTGACATGTCT
This sequence comes from Corvus brachyrhynchos, assembly GCF_000691975.1. NCBI lineage: Eukaryota > Metazoa > Chordata > Aves > Passeriformes > Corvidae > Corvus > Corvus brachyrhynchos. Next base: position 3,786,210 of record NW_008240046.1, read on the forward strand.
GATGTCTGCAAAACTCAAGGCCAAATTAATGTCAAAGGTCCTCAGGCTGGCATTGGCACATAATGAACAAGGAAATTGCACCATGTAACTACAACAGGATAATTAGTGTCTATTTACTTTGTCAGAGGAACACAAACAGGGTGAGTAAAATAGGCTCAGTAACCACTTTGCTGCTGGAGGTTCTGTAGAGGCAAGAGGCAATTTCCCACAGCATTGTCTCTTGAGAGCATGCAGCAGAGGTCAGCTGCTTCCTCACCACACCTGAAAGGAAACCCAAAGGACTAACACCTCTGGGAATTCACACCCACAACACAGGCATAAAACATGCAACATCTGATTGAGGCACAGATCAGAAACAACAGCAATGGCAACACACAGCAAGATATTAAGCATTCAAGATTAGAAAGCTGTGTTTTTACCTTCTATGAAGTGCTGAGTGGAGAATAATACCCACTACTGCATTTCATGCCTGCCTTCAATTTGGATAATTCCAATTAGCAAGATAGATCTCTTCCCAATCGCAAGAAACTCCTGATGTTTCTGAAAAAATAAAACCCAATGCACCCAAAAATCCAACTGTGCCCTGTGAAACAACAGAACTACACAAGTTTTGCTCCTCTGCAACAAACAGGTCCTTCTCCCCTTTCATTAGAAATGCTTTATTTTAGATTTCCAGACTGCTTCTGTTCAAAAAAAATGCTTCTGTGCAGCAGGGTTCCCAATTACCTGGTGGACTCAGCATACCCTGAGCCTCCCAGACCATGGGAAGCTCAGGGGAACTTTCTCTCACACCCCCTGATCTTCCTCTTCCTGCTCTGGCACCCTTTCAAGGAGCCTCCACACAGAGTACGGTGATTCCAGGCAGTGTATTTAACTCACACTTAGTGATACATAAAATCAAGCCACAGCATTGGCTGAAACAGGAGGGCAGGGCCACATCACAAAACATTTGGGAGAAAAAAATCCCACAAAACAAACTAAAAGAATAAGGATAGCCTCTTCCAACAGTAACTCACTGGCTTAGCTGTAATATTAATTTTCATTTTACTCAAATCCATTAGGCTAGAAGGATGCTCTTTGGTTTATGAGAACGCTTCTCCCAGTGTACCCAAACAGCTGAAGTTCCTTCTCAGCAGTGTTCCAAACTGAATGGATTGCATACAGCTGCAAGGCTGCAAAGCTGGGTGATTTCACTTTACACTTCAAGTTGTGGCAATTAAAAAATAAACAAATACAGAAAAAAGCAGTATTGTTTCTCTGAAAGCAGCATAACTCCACCTCCCCATTCAACACTACGCTAAGGCATGTCCTGTGTACTTGGACATGGCCCATGAGTACTGCCAAGTATCACACTGACCTTCCCTGCCCCCACTGAAGCCAGAAGCTGGGGACTTTTAAAATTTTCACCTTATTTTCCAACATTCAGTCTAGCAATTCTGTGCTCTTCTGTGAATCTCTGTTCCTTTGAAAAAGGGAACATAGAAGAGATAATAGCTACAAGTTGGCAAACACCATATATAAACCAGAAATCCAAAAAAAAGCATCTATTAGTTTGCAGCTGAATTTGTTTCAAATGCAATTAAGTGTATTTTAAGCTACATATTATATTTGTGCTCTAAATTATAATTACTTGGGTAACTTAGGTACAACACAACTCAAGTGTTGTAAGTAAATCCAACTTTTCTTTATCATATTATGCCTTAGTGAGAGCTCTCTTCAATTTTGAGGAGTTAGTACAGGAAAAGAAATGCAACACCATATTAGCACAAATGTAAGAAAATAATTGCTTAGCTAAAATTTCACCATCTACTGTTTTTGCAAGTATCTAAAAACACAGCCAACAGTCACTAGAATTGCTGAATAGGTTTTTTAGAAAGTGGGACACACACACACACACAAAAACCAGAGCAAAATTGCAGATCCATCAAAAAATCACTTTGAGTTCAGATCAGTTTCTTATCACAAAGGTTTTGTAAAACTGCTACTGAAGTAACGATTTTTTTTTTTGGCAGGACATCAAGAAAAAGGACTTGAAAGATCAAAAAATGCCCACTAAATAATAAATATGTCCCCCAGATACTTTTGACCTTGAAAGGAAGTGGTCTCAGCCATGGTGAATGATGCCTGTATTATTCCTCCTCACTTTCAGAGGTACGTTCAGGCACCAGTCCTCCATGGGAAGCGATGTGATTTCCATATGGAGGCACCTCAAGCTAGGCACATTGCCCAGATCAGAGTGGCAAAGGTGAAGCACCTTCCATGGTCATTGTTGCAGCTCTCAGAGCACAGAGCTGAAGGACAGAAACAGAGCAGCACCAACCACACCGGATAATGACAGTCACTGAGAAAGAAGAGCAGGCCTCCAAACACTGCTCTCACGGAGCATCATCCCATTCATCACACAGCCCAGATTTTGGTTTCACTCTGCTGCGTGCTGATAGAAGGCCATAACTCAGTGACCTGGCTCTGGAAATCTGTAAATTTCCATTTTCCTTTTCCAGGTCTGTTTTTACTTACCAGAAGAAGAAAAAAAAAAAATCCTCTACTTTGTAAAAATGAATAGCATTTTTTATTCCTGTTCCAAGCCAAAACCAACACCAGATGGAAACTCATTTAAAATTCTTACATCCTTAGCTCTCTTTCTGTAAGGAGGCTACTACTACCAGCTAAGCAGCCTCACGAAAAAAAAGTAAATTAAAAAAAAGTCAAAGGAATATGAAAGTGATTTACAGTATATAAGATGAGTGAACACAGAAGAAAACTGACAAACCACAGTGACTGCTTAAAAAATAATAATGTCTTATTATTTACTTTGAAAACAATGAAAAGTCCTGAAAATACCATCAGATCCCACCAGGTAAGAAATGCATAATATGTGTTCCTAAGGAGAGTGGAGGAAACCTGAAGCAGTTTTACTCTGCAACAAATCTCAGCTCCTAAAATATATAAGGCCACAAGCTGACTTGCTGTGAGTCAGACCATGCCAGTTGCAGAGGCCAAAGACACTCAAAAAGCCATCACACCTCCACTGCCCACCCCTGGGCTATGCAACAAGTTGAGTGAGCAAGCCAGACCAGGAGAGAGATTGAGACATCTTGTTGCTTCCTGAGTTTCTGTCTGTAGCTTTAAGGTGGCTGCTCTGCATGTCACTGGGTCACATTTCTCTCTGGAATAATAGGAACAGTTCTGTAGGTGACTCATTCATAATTCATAAAATCTTAAGCATTTTGCAGCTCTCACTATGAATGCAGAACAGTCTTTTCTAGTCTCATTTACCACAGCCAGTCTCAACAACGAACTGATACCAAGAATCAGTAACAGAAAAGTTTTCTGATACTGAGAATATTTTGCAAATAGTATAAATACAGCACTTATACAGCAATCTTATTCAGAACGTGTGCAGTGGCCCTTACTGATCAGTCACTACAGAAATCTGAACAATGGCATGTCTTTTTAAGAAAGTGAGAGCTGTCAAATTGCTATATTTATACTATTTGCAGAGCATTCTTTATTTAGATTTCTATGGTAACCAGTAAGTAAGAGGACTGCAGTTCGTATTTTGAATTTTTTCATTCCCCATAGTCCAAACCAGCAGAACTACTCCAACCTTTTTTCAAGAAGGAAAAAGCAATCAGCAAACATCTTATGGACTCAAGGCTGTGTTTTTAATAATTAACTTGAGATGGAGTTCTTCTCTAACATAGCAACAAACAAATCATTCATTTAAGCTATCCTTTTTAAAGCAACTTAGTAACAAAACTAGTCTGATATGCATTACTCACCAGCCAAAATTTGTCAAAAATGGATTTCTGCTGTTACATCGTTTTATTTGTCAAAACGCAACCAGTGAAGAGAAAACAGGGGCAAGTTTGTTCCCCCTCTGTCACACAAGGAATCAGGTACCACATACATTGTGAGAACCAGTACCTGCTGCAGGGGTATGGTCCTGTTGCCACAGGAGGAAGCATGTTCATTATTAAACCACACCAATTTAATTCGAAAAGCGGGTCAGATGATGTACTGCAGCACACAGTCACCCTACACCTCCAGAACAGATTATAGCTAGTCCAATGGCAAATTGTGCTTGCTGTAAACACTAGAGGGACAGCATAAGTAGCAAGAACCAGCTCCCTCACCCACACTGCCTGTTTATGGGCTTCCCATCAAGTCTTCCTACTTACATTTTGGGGTAATAAAACATAAGGAAGAAGAACATAATTGCTCTGTTTTGCAAATAATCAGAACTCAAAGAGAGTGCTATTTATTTCCTTTAAGGAGGAACTGCAAAGCAGGACAAAAATCTACCTCTGTCCCAAAATACAAGATATGTCCATTTTAACATCAGAATTGTATGTATTCTCAGGTACTCACTTCCCTCCACTTGCTAGTCTTGATTTCTGAAGAGGATGCCAGCCCCAGACACTAGTCAGTTAGCCTTTAGCTCCAAATATTTCCAAAACCCTCAGAGAAATTATTCCACTGTCAATGACAAATGATTTTTATGGAATATTCCTCTCCCACATCCCACATCTGGCCACTCTCTTGTCAGCATTTTGGTTGTCAGAGATGGTACCACACTCCTACCTTCTGAAAGCTCATGAGCAAGTCTGGAGCAAGCCAGCAGCTTGCTCCCCAGCAAGCCTATTTTTGCCCAGTGCACTGAGTTAAGTTTTTGGGAGCTGCAACTCCTCCCTAGCCAAAGACTATTTTTATCAAGGAAAGAGGAAGTCCTGTCCCCATCTCCGGTGAGTTTCATCGTACATCCACAATTCCCAAGTGAAACTGCACAGGACTTTGAGAACTACAGCACTCTGGCAAGACTACTGAGGGTTTATTCATGAGACAGCCCAAAACTACCCAGAGGAAAGCAATCGCTGAAGGCAGCATAGCAAGAGCCCTCCACTGCCACGTTCCCCTCCCACTGTCCAGAAGCCAGACAGATGACCAGGCAGCAGTAGATGAGAGCCAAGACAACCACGCTGTGCCCACCCAGAGTCACCAGTGAGGACCGCTCTGTCTCAAAAGCCACCTTTTGCCAAAACTATTTAGCACAAGACAAAAGACACCTACCACCAGGGCTTGATTAGCACAGGGTCAGTCTGCATTCAGTAATGCTTGTGATGGGACAAGTGGGATGTCACCAGCAGCCCCACAGCACAGCGAATGCCCTCCATGCCCTCACTGCTGCCTGGAAAGCACAGAGAAGATGGCAGAGCCGTTCCAACTACCCAAAATATCCTAAAGCACTGAGAGCCAGGCACTCTTTGCAGCTTGGGCAACTCGCAGAGCCAAAATAAAACAGCAGGGAAACACCGAGGAAGGTACACTTTACTGCTGGAGCTCCATGAATGGGCACCATTTTGCCTGGGTCCCCCAGGGGTCTGTAAACACCAGCCACTTGATCCCTCTCACCAGCTTCTCCCGCCCTCAAAAACAGTGGTGCTTGAGCACAGACAAAGGCATCCTGTTTTAACACACCACTTTACGGCAAGAGCATGGAACAGCAACAGTAAGCCATAGTCAAAAAAATTAAGAGAACAGAAGTTCTGTGGAACAGAAAGCACTTTCAAAGTACAGAATTTCACTGAGGATGCAGAAGCCAGTGAATGAGCACTCAGTTTCACTAAAATTACTTCAGACTAGTAAAGCATAACATTACAGAGGGTAATAAATTTGAAAAATAAGAGCTTGTTAGATACAGTAGAACTGGAATATATTTTCTACCTGTGGCTTATATCCCTCCCTTAATTTAATAAATCCAATTAGTTTCAACATCACTGAAGGAAAACAGAGTACTTCAACTTCCTCATGGTCCTATCTAATACAACTAACCAGTTTAAACAGGAAGAAGTCACAAGTGCCTACCAAGTAATGTGTCAGCCAGAGGCCGGCTCCTCGCCAACAAAAACTGCAGCATGTTCATCTCTGCACCTCCACACCAAGCTTCCTAAAAAACCACTCTTCACAGCAAATCATTCCTTAGAAACTTCTTAGTGTGAGCTATGCTGAAGCATCTCCTACTACGTTCTGCGAAGCACACTGAAAAGGTCTCAAATATTTCCTCACTCTGTGCTTGCACATGTTAAGTCATATAATCGTAGAATATCCTGAGTTGGAAGAGACCCACAAGGATCGTCAGAGTCCAACTCCTGGTCCTGCACAGGACAACATCAACAATCACACCACATGCCTGAGAACATTGTCCAAACATTTCTTGAACTCCGGCAGGCTTGGTGCTGTGACCACTTCTCTGGGGAGCCAGTTCCAATGCTCAACCACCCTCTAGGTGAAGAACCTTCTCCTAATATCCCATCTAAACATCCCCTGGCACAGCTTCATGATGTTCCTTCAGGTTCTATTCCTAGTCACCAGAGAAAGGGGTTCAGCACCTGCTCCTCTGCTCCCCCACAGGAGGAAGCTGTAGACCTCAGTCTCCTCCAAAAACAAACCAAGTGACCTCAGCTGGTCCTCACATGGCTCCTCCTTTAGACACTTCACCATCTTCATGGCCCTTCTTTGGACTCTCTGTAATAGCTTTATATCCTTCTTACACTGTGACAACCAACAAAGCACTCAAGGTGCAGCTGCCCCAGTGCAGAGCAGAGCGGGACAATCCCCTCCCTTGCCCAGCTGACGATGCTGTGCCTGATGCACTGCAGGACACAGCTGGTCCTCCTGGCTGCCAGGGCACACTGGTGACTCAATGTCATGTTTAAAAGAACCACAACTCACCATTTAGGTGGCACACTTTAGCACATTCTCTCTACAGAAGTCACTCTGAAGCATTCCCCTGCATTCAACTACTCCTCCGCTTGGTTACACTATCTTAAAAATGCACCTCCTGTGTACTCACCATGCTGCACACTGACTGAGGTCTAGGGAGGGATAGTCACTGTATCCAGCTAATTCCTTTTTGTACTTACCAAGTGATTCCCAGCCTGACTCACTGACCTTTGCTACTTCATCCTCACAAAACACACCATGATCGGACCACCTCTATTCATCCCATGTTTGATGACTAGACCCAGACTGTCCCTGCTGGAGCTTAGAAAAAGCAGGAGTAGCAGGGAGATCAAGAACTGAAAGAGGCACCAAGAAGCTTTTATTTTTTTTTAAAAAAGGAAGATTTATACCCATATGCCTAACTATACTTTGATCCAAAACACACAGTTGCTTCTAGAAGCTGATACCCTACTTCAGCAAGAACAGTCCCAAGGACAAGAATCAAGAGTAGTTTGGACTGCACCTTGGGACCTCACACCTTTGTTTTTTTGTTATAAACATCAATGCTTTGTTTTGTGAAAGCCCAGACCAATTTCCATCACAAGAATGACAGGAATCCTCCAGAGCATTAGCATTCTTCCCACTAACAGATAAGTGAATCACCCTCTTCGTGACCCTACCCAAAATAGCACACTGTTGAGCTATGGTACACTGGGCAGGTCCAACCACGTTAACACTGTCTTGCTCTGTCCAAGTAGAGCAAGCTTAACCCAGCTGTAGATGGCTGCTGGGCCTCCCACCATCACAGCAGGAGAAAGATCACCATCGCAGCAACACAGCAGTCTGGACGGAACCTCCCTGCTTTCAGCCCTTGCTCCAGACTTCACCCACACAATCTCCTTCACTAACTGAAAGACATGCATGTCAGTAAAGTGCCTTTAGCAGTTCACCGTCATATACACATGTTCCAAACAGAGGGGGGGGAAAACCCACTCCCTTTCAGTTCTCAATTACAAGCCAGCCTCCTGCTATTCACAATACTGCAGTGATACTCCTACACAAGGGCACTTGCTTTTGAACACAAGAGATGATGAAGGAAAAAGCCCCACAAATCTATGATACTTCCTCTCCACAGAAAGTAAGCACACAAAGAGATCACCATAAGAGAAAACACTATAAAACATGCATTAGAAAAAAAAACAAAACCAGAAAAAATGGACTGAGTGGCCCAGCTGTCATCTCGGCCAGCCTGAGATTCTGCCATGCCGGCAGGTACCACTGTAATCCACAGTGGCTGCTACTGAAGGAAATGCAGCCAGTGCACAACAAAATGCTCAGAAGAGCAAGGCAATAAGGAGGCAGGACTTTGGATGGTTTTATCTAGCTTTTTAATTTGTTTTGATCAAGCTCATGTTCCTTCTGTTCAACCAAGTAATCCAACAACTTGATATGTGAACCACTCAATACTCCTTTTAACATGGAGCTCATACATCACTGATAACCAGTTGGTTAGGATGCAGGGATTACAAAATCCCTGTGCAGCTCCTGTGGCTCTACATAATTAAGGGCACAAAACTTTCCTGGAAAAATATCCCTAGTATCCAGCTACAATGAAAGGGGAGCACATCTACACAGTTTGGCTGACCCAGATATCCAATGTTCAGCCTCTGTAAGTTAATAAGCAAAGTGGAAAGACAGAAGAAAGTAAAGTGAAATTAAAATAACAACAGAAAATCCAGGCTAGGACTAAAACATCCCCTCACCACCCCCAAACATGCCCACACCAAAAACCAAAACCCAGTGTGAACACAGATATATATAAGGAATGATATAAGAACATTTTGCTACATTGTCCTCCAGTCAGGGTTTGGATTTTAAGGTCATACATAACCATTCCGAGTTTCCCAAGGAAAGGGGAATGTGATGGCAGCAATAGTTCCTCTCTATTTCTGCTGACTTTTAAGAAAAAAGCAACTAAAAAATGAAAAGCCCATGGTAGGCATCATAAAGCTACTAGACCTATATATTAGCATTACAGAAATTTAGATTCTTCCATAGTCTGAGGTCTTTTTAAAGCATAACTATTCCACCTCTTTGAATTCTGTCAATATACCTGCAGCACTGTAAGCTAGCTAGAAAGAAATACATACCCATTGCTAGGAAGGGGCAAGTTGGGAAATGCAGCACAGAGCTGAGGAGATGCTCAGCACACTGCACAAGCCTGAGGTGCCTGCCCCCCCGCCAAGGCACAAAGGGGAACAGGGAGCCTTCCTTCCTTTTTTCTCAGCACAAACCTGAACAGTCAGGCATCATTTGCTATCATCAGATAAGATCTGGCTTTTGGAAAGTTAAGAGTCTGACAGCTAATCAAGATAATTCATCCCAGAGAACAGCTTGCTCACTGCAGAAATCACTAACACATCCAGTTGCTTCTAATATAAAAGTCGGATTACACAGCAACCCATGCCACTGACACTGCAGTCTAACACTTGAAAATTCACTACAAGGCATCATCACCAAAACTACCAGTTTACACTGTCAAACAGCACCTTAACAGCATATTGCAGTAGTATTTTCTTTATATTAAATATGCAGAGCATAGAAATATGTCAAACTTTGAAAAGCATCAAGTACTTTTCTTCTAAACACAGATTTCAAACAGATCATTGACAAACAAGAAGACCTAGGAACACCACAGGGGTGTGTTCTCCAAATATTTTGTTCAGAGGGTTACCACAAAAAATGTGAAAGGCCTCCAAAAACCCCTACTTGAATCTAGCCAGAAATGCATACCACACAAGCACAGTCCTTCCACTAAGAAAGCAGCCTATGGGGTGATTTTGTTTATGCACCGATTAGGCTGTTAAAAGCATTCAGAGGTACCCCACCTACCAGAGAGTGCATTCCTCAGGGTGTGCAAAAACACAAAGGTCCTATTTTTCATTGAAGATCTCTAAAACTGTAACAGAGAACAGATTGTTCCCTAATATCTTTCATTCAACCCTGTTTGTGTTCCTGCAATTCAAACACATTATTCACAGCATTTAACTCCCTCCTCATATTAATCCCTTAAATTTGATGAATATATCAGCATTATTTTCCTCACAGAAACCCAAAGCCAATTTATAAAACAGTAAGACTTGAAGACCTTCAGATACAGTGCTATAAAAAAACATTATAGTAGAGTCCAAGTTTTGTTGTTTACATAAAACTTTATTCACATTACAAAGTAAAGATGTAAAGGACAGAATGCCTGGATGAGTGACTGGTGTTGCAAGTTACAACTATTTTTCTTTAACCTATAAAGCCTTTTCTTTTAAATACAGTCTTATAGATGTAAAACCAAGAGTAATATAAGTGTACAGGAGTACACTAGAAACATCAGCAATGCTGACCCTAAGCACAAAGGTCCATCCCTGAGATGGCACCAGCCCGAAATGCCAAGGCTGCATGCTGCTGCCCAAGCTCAGGCACATTGCTTCTGGCCCTGAGCCAGATGGCATGAAACCAGCTCAGATCTCTTCCACAGTCACAGCACATTTATGTGCAATGCAGATAATCCTTCTAAAACAACCAAGTGCGGAAGATGGGGGGGACATGATACTATTTACTACAAGAAAACTTCCAACAACACTTGGCTGAACAAGACAGCAAATTTCCCAGCATTATTGCATTTGTATCTTGCCATAAACACCACCATCCAAAGTCAGCTTGCTTCCAAGCGTTAAACTCAACAAATAAAACCTACTTAAGGAATTATACTCATTTACATATCAAATACTAACGACCACTTTATTGTTTTAACCCTTTTCTTATTCCTTCACTGATGTTAAAACTTGTTTAAACAAGTTTCATTTTCTTACCTTCCCACGTTTTTGCTGCATGTTGGCTACAATTTAGTAGAAACAACCACAGGATTGTAAACTGTGTGTTTGGAGAGATGGCGGAAGTGGATGTTGTCTCCCCGGACGTTAGTAAAGCCTTTGATACCATTTTCCACAGCATTCTCCTGGAGAAACTGGCTGGTCATTGCTTGGATGGGTGCACTGTCCCTCAGGTAGAAAACTGGCTGGATGGCTGGCCCCAGAGACTGGTGATGAGTTACCTCCAGCTGGCAGCCAGTCATGAGTGGTGGTACCCAGAGCTGAGGATCAGCTCTGTTTAATATCTTTGTTGATGACCTGGACAAGCAGATGAAGTGCATTTACAGACAGTCTGCAGATGACACAAGTTGGGAGGGAGTGTTGATCTGCTGGAGGACACAAAGGCTTTCATAGAGGGATCTGAACAGGCTGGATCAATGGGCCAAGGTCAGATGGACAAGGTTCAACAAGGCCAAATGCTGGGTCCGACACCTGGGTCACAACAACCCCCTGAAGCACCACAGGCTGGGGGTAGAGTGGCTGGAACGTGGCCCAGTGGAAAAGGCCCTGGTGGTGCTGGTCCATAGCCAGCATGTGCCCAGGTGGCCAAGAAGGCCAATGGCACCCTAGCTTGTGTCAGAAACAGTGTGGGTAGAAATACACCAGGAACATCATGAACAGGGCAGTGATTGTCCTGTCCTCAGCACTGGCAAGGCCGCAATTCCAGTACTTTATTCAGTTTTGGGCCCTTCATTACAGGAGAAACTTTGAGGAGCTGGAGCATGTCCAGACAAGAGCAGAAAAGCTGGTGAAGAGTCTGAAGCACATGTCTCACATGGAGCAGTTGAGGGAGATGCAGCTGTTTAATCTGCAGAAAAGGAGGCTCAGGGGAGCTTTTTCACAAGAGAGCTGAAGTTGAAAAGAGGTTGCAGATAGGTGGGGACCAGGCTCTTCTCCCAGGTAACAAGTCATTTGACAAGATGGAGCAGCCTCAAGTTGTGCCAGGCAGATTTATATTGGATATTAGGACAAATTTCTTCACGAAAGGGTTGTCAAGCATTAGAACAGGCTGCCCAGGGAAGTGATGGAACCACTGTCCCTGGAGGCATTTAAAAGACATGTAGATGTGGTTCTTAGAAATAGGGTTTCGTGGTGGACTTGACAGTGCTAAGTTAACAGATGGACTGAATGATCTTGGAGGTCCTCTTCCAACCTAAATGATTCTCTGATAATGGGTACCATCAGCACACTGTACGCAGAAACCAAGTAAGAGCTGGAAAATATTTGACCTATGCGTATAGAATTACTGACTAACGCTCAAACACAATCTGATCTTGCTTGAGGAACTTGCATGAGGAACACCAAGGCAGCACTCACACACTACCTCAAACTAACATACACTCTGTTATCTGGTCCAATCTTCCAGTTGTTCCTCAAGTTATGTAATTTTTACAGAAAACTTGTCTTTATTCAGCTGCTTGGTTTTTCCTACACTCCTGTTTTCCCCTCTCTATCTATATGTATCTATACATGTATGCACCAAGATCTTAATATGTGAATTACAAGCAGGCATAAAGGCACCTTTTTTTTTTATAAAATCAAGGACAGAAATCTGAAGCTCTGACCATTTTCATTAGAAATCAAAGTTATCATGACGATTTTTTAAGTGTTTATTTATTACTGTTACAATGCTTCCTTGCTTTCACATTCTGGCTAAAATCAGCTGTGGAAATGACAGAAGAAAGGGTGTTTTTTTTAACACCATAAACTTTAAGCCAGAACAGAAGCAGGAAGTTCTGGAAGTTTCACAGGAAAGCTGGTCAGTTTAGTTTTATTGCTGGAAGCTACCTCAGCATTTCTTTTAACATTTGAATAGAGAACAGATATGAATCTCTGAAAATTAAGGTTCATGTGCAACAAAATCAAAGCAGCACATGAATGGGTGTTGTTATCAAATTGAACTCTAATCACCATCAAGCTCACCACATACAGGGAATTTGGTGTGATGTTTTATTTAATAAAGTGATACAGCCTCAGTTTGTCAAGATAGTGACTACACATTTTGAGTTAAAATAACACATTGTGGGACATTAAAAATTACTACTGAACTATCCCTTTAATACTCCTGAAAAGTTTTGGCTACTACACAGAAATACTTGGAAAGCTGTATTTCAAATCTTACACTTTTCCAGTCATGTACTTAGAGATAGTTAAGTCATAACAATCAATTTTGGATGGGAGGTACTGGAAGTCAGCTGGAAACCTGGGCTGAGCCCCCTCCTCTCCTCACACAGCTCAGAGCAACCAAGAGCATCTGCCAGCTGCCCATCCATCTCGCTGCATATGGGACTCCCTCTCCACAAGTTTGAACTACTGTAAGTGTTTACACCACAGAATCAAGCACAGAGTTTCATCATTACTACTTAGCTTTAATTCCAAACAGTTGCTATTTAAAAGTTAACAGGATATACATGTGTATATAAAATGTGGACTAAAAAAATAAAATAAAATAGAGCTCTCATGCTTGAGTCATTAGAGATGATTTGTTTCTTGGCATAAAGCTAAATAAGGAGGGGGAAAAGAACAAGAACAGCTGGACAATATCCAGCTTTTTAATGCCTCTAAAGCAACTGAAATTTACTGGCAAAAGGAGAAAACACTTCAAATAATTTCAGCCAAAATAATTTTTTTCTTCCTAATCCTTAATAGCTGTAGACTAACTTATCCACCTCAACTGCTCTCCATTCTTTGAACTAGTGCACAATGCACAGTAGTATCAATGTGGATGTGTTTTACAAAATTAATTCAATGCTAAAAGAACCCGCACTGGACTGCTCTGTGGCTACCACTAGTAACTGCCACACAAACCCGAACTTCTCCGAAGTAACATGGCCAACCACAAAGGGCACACTGGTGTCCAAGAGCAGGTTTCTCAGTCAGTAGATCCTGACACATTTTAAATGAAGTGTGCTTTGCACTGCCCACCCGACCAAGGAGGAAGCAAGGACTGCCACATGCAGCACCCCAGGCAGCATGGCTTTGCCAAGGCAACCAGATGACGGGCAAGTGGTGAGATGCACACATACCAAACCCTGGTTGGGAGACCAGCTGCAGGGGTGAGTGTAAGGGCTCAGTGTGCACAAGAGCAAAGATGAGTGGCAACCTATCTTTCACATCCTTGTCTTTTGAAGTATCTCACAGTGCAAAGAACTGAAAGGAAGGCTGCAGCAGAGAGAGATAAAAGGTAGGACCCTCAGAAGATGACAGTTTCTGATGTAAAGCAGTATCTGACAGGACCATGAGGAGTCTGCAGAGAGAAATAAGTGACATGAAAGGACAAGAAATAAAACACCAATGGATTTGAGTATTAAAAAATGTGCCCTAAATACAAGCTTTTAAGCTAGCTATAAAACCTCACAGTATTTTTAACTAAACCATTAATTATAACATCTAGAAATGGACTTGAAACAGCTCAGCAAAAGGTTCAAGATGCAGCCATGGTTTAAAAAGCACAACCTCAAATTCCATAGCTTTGCATAAACAGAACTAAGATGAAGAGCAATGTCAGCCTAATTAATGTCTTCTAGAGGACACTAGTGCAGATTCCTTTATTGTAACATGCTGTGCTAGTCACTCCAAAAGGTGCTGCTAAACCAGACAAGGTTACCTCTTTCAGAAACTCTGGCTCTGGGAATGGAAAAACCCTCAAAATACACGGTGTTCCTGAACAATCCAAATCTGCTGAAATACACCCAAGCATGATAAGACAGAAAACCATTTGGAAAAGGAAGCCTGGCAGTTTCTGCTTGCGTATACAAAAGAGCGTGTGAGTATATAAATACAAAAACTAATTCCAGCAGGAGGTCATGGAAGTCAAGTATGGAACATTTTATGTGAGGATCAGGAGAATTGCTCCATCTGTGCCAAGTTTATTACTAAGATTCATTTATCAACAACCTTAAAGGCACAGGTCTATCTCTAACCATTACCATGATAAATCAACAGTGGGAGAGATTACCCCATAAAACCCAGAGATTCTTCTACTTTTTTCTCTGGAAACATACAACAGTGACACCTCATAGACAAGGTATTGAAAGTAGAGGGACACAGGGTCTGATCCACCCTGACAATCTTGCCCAGTCTCAAACAGCACCACTCTATCTGTCTGGCATAGATAGAGCTCATTCCACAGTGGGTCTGGCTCTGGTACCAGACAAAAGGAGTCCTAGAGAGGAGCAGCAGTACCTGCTGAAACTGGAACAGATTTTGAACTGAGAAAGGGTAGATTTAGACTGGACATAAGCAAAAGATTTTTATTATGAGAGTGGTGAGGCACTGGAACAGATTGCCCAGAGAAGTTGTGGATACCCCATCCCTGTAAATAAATATTCAAGGTCTGGTTGGATGGAGGTCTGGTCTAGCACACAATAAGATGTCCCTGCCCACAGCAGTGGGGTTCTTGGACCAGATGGTCTCTAAAGATCCCTTCCAATCCAATCCAAAACATCCAATGACTCCATGATTCTACTTGCCCTATAATCTCCTCTCTGCCTTTCCTGGCTACCACCCATGCAAAGCACACCTGCTTGGGAAAACAAGAGAGAACCAACCAAACAGTGCCAAGAGACAAAAAGATCCGAGGTACACAAAGACAACTCTACAGAAAGCCATAAGGCCCTGGACACTGATCCTCAAGCAAGCAGGAAGGACAGCTCCACACGAACAGTACGCAAGGGCCACTCAGAGAAATGCTTAACTTCTGCAGAGCTGGCTACCTCTCCAGAAGGAAAAGTAGCTCTCCTTTGAATGTTTTCTGATCTTAGACCTACCTCTTCCATAGTTCTAGAATATTGACTAAAATGACACTTCGGTGCATTTTCCATCTGGAGATTTGTCAGACATCTATCCCAGCCACAGAGCTGCCCTCTTCCTCATTGCTCCACACATAATACAAACAACAGAACACCCTCCATAAATCGTGCAAAGTTTAAATTGTTTCAGAAATTGCATGCTCAGCATCTGGGAACATATACATTTCTTAATGATTTTCTCAGTACTGCCTGTGCTACTAAAGACTTTTCAACCCATTCACCTCAGGAAGCATATATTTAGCATGAGCAAAGATCTATTTTTTCGGAGAAAAAATGTCCTAGCTTGAAGCTTAAATAAATCAATGTCCCTAAGATTAAGGTATCTTGCTGCCCTCAAAACAAGTCCAGAAGAATTTCTTTCCAGCTGAAAAAGGTAAGTTTTATGCCTTTTTCTGCCATTCTGTAAGCAAAAAAACCTGTGATTACATTTTTTTGGTGTTCAGAGTTAATTAAGTGGTTCTTGGAGACCATCGAGATTTGTTACACTATCTTCATTTCTATTCTAGGAAAGCAACCTGTAGTGTTGTCCCAGTCATTGCTTTTCCAGGATGTTAGCTCCTCCAGTGGGTAACCTCTTCCAGCTCATCCAAATTTTATCTTCTCCTCAGAGTCTCCTTTTGAAAGTCCCTTTGGCCCAAGACATGGTCCCAGGAAAAGTAACCCATTCTAATCTGTACAAGACCACTCACTTTCTCCACCTACTGAAGACCCAGACACCATCTCTACCCAAACAGAAGATGAGGGCCAGATTCTCTCACTCTCCTGGTACCAGTATCACGAGATTAAGTCCTTAAACATGAGGAAAGCCTCTCCGTGTTTGGGCAAAAGCTCAACAGTTACCACCCAACTATCCACCAAACTGTGTTTTAATAAATCCCAGTGATGGATGGAATATTCAGTAATGGAGCTACAGGAGTGCCATGCCAATGATGGAGCTGCACACATATAATCACTGTAAAATACTAACAGACATGCAGCTTGTAATTTCCTTCCTTTTTTCCTACCTGTCCCCACAGACAAGGGAAATACCAACACTTAACAAGTCTGCCTCGTTGGAAGATATGACTGCCATCACCGAAGGAGATGCAACTGAAAATCCTCCACTATTCCCCCTCCAAACTCATCGACTCCAGTCATAAAAGACACATTTCACTGCTTGCTGCTCTGCTCTACATTCATCTTTGGGCTCTGGAAGGTTTTACTCTCTGGGAGACCAATCACTTCACTTCAGGTAACAGCTTGCAGAAAAAGATGGCTTGTCCAGATCTATAAGCTTCACATGTATATCGAAGGTGACCACTTGAGATCAAAGCAAAATAAAGCCTTGAAGGGAGCAGTGCATGTATCAAGAGGCCAGTTCCCAACAGCTATCTGTACTCAAACATACAATGGAGTTGCTCATCACATAAGCCTATGATTAGTGGTCTCCAGATGAAAATAGGAATTCAATTTAAATTCTTCCAGAATAGCCAGAGGCTTTTTGGTATTTTCAGGATGTCATTTGGGTGTCTGGACTTTTACACAGCCTGAAACAAAGAAAGAAATATAAGGAAGTCTGATATACAGCCTGAGCACAAAATCTATGCTTCAGCTATAATGAAAGGATGTTTCTGCAAAAAGCAAAGTGATGCAAACACAAGCAGGACACCAATGGGAAAACATATGTGACTTCTGTGGCAAATTATACATCACTGCATACAATATTTCACTGTGGGCAACACACTAGAAGGAGGGAAAGCAAAAGAAAAAAAAGAAAAGGTGGGGAATAACGGGGGAAAAAGGCACTCAAAATGAGAACATTTTAACTTTCCTGCAATCCCACCCACTGCAAGGACACAAGATGCTCATGGATCCCAGGCCAAACACACTCCTGAGGAGCCTTGTTAGTCCTCTCCAGAAACAGTGTGGAAGTTTACTCTCTCCATTACACTGGAGTGAAAGTCCCCCTTACACAGCAACTCTGCAGGTAAAGTGGAGGGAACTGGAACCACTAACAAACACCCTGGCATGAAGATGTCAGAGCTCAGCCTCTCAAAGGAGGGCCCCAGCCATGAGGCAGCTGTCTTCTGCAGATGCTAAGAGCCAATGCTTCCATTCAGACACATGCCATATACTAACCCAGTAAGTAAAAACCAGATTATTTTTCCCCAACTGTTCCTTCCAGCATACTTTGTTCAATGGAAAGAAAACTAAAACCTAGAGAAGTTGTTGTTTTCATTAATCTCTGCAGACTCACTGCAATCATAATTGGGCAGCCTAACTGCTCAGAAGATTATGCCAATGATTCAATTGCACTGCAATACAAATAAAGATATCTGCATAAAGTGGGCTGCAAAGTACTACATATAAAAACCTAATGAAGTTATACATTTGTGCATCATTACCCTTTCTAATAGAGTTTGGAAAATAGAAGGCAACATACTATTATATATCATGTACTATTATTCACATAAGTGCCTAAATTACAGAGTTTTGGGAGATACTAGTTATATGCTTATTAAAAAGTCATTTATTTCATTACATAATACACAGATTTCTTTCAAGATTGAAATAGGAAACATGAAAGCGACATCTGAATAGCAAGTCTAAATTAAAAAATTTTTTTGCTGCCATAACAACAGCTTTTCCCTTCAGATTTTGGTTTCCCGTCTCATACTGAACACAGCAGGAGGAGAGTTTCTGAACTCTAATTCACGCTCTTCACATTTATCATCTTCTTCAAAAAAAAGTGTGCTGAGTACAAACTGTGACAGGAGTTCACAACTTCTCAGAACACTGTATAAAATTGTTCATGCCACAGAAGTACCAAGTTAAAGGACCTGAATAAATCAGGTTTAGACTAAACATTTACACTAGAGGCTCTTGGGGGCAAGGGGGAGGTAAACATCTGCACCAGATAGAGCAGAGACACAGAAACCATTATTTTAGAAGCAGAGGACGCCCACAAATGTGCCAAGAATGTTTAGAGGTAGGGATACAACCAAGTTAGCCTTTGCAGCACTTGTGATGGAAGCCTTGCCCACCTTGCACACACACACGAAGATGCTGAGTAGCTGTGAATCATATATCCATTAATGAAGGCCTGGTGATATTTCACACCCAGCTATCACTTTTTGGTTCTCTTCCTTCTTCTTTTCACCTTGTACCTAACTGATTACAGGCTTGGCTAGCACTGGAATTTGTTCAGCTTCACAGTACACTGGCCAGGGAACTCCACAGAGGGGCTGCAGCAGTGCCAGTGGCAGCACAGAGCAGTCAGCCCCCAGCTGGGGAGGCAGGATCCCACCAGTCCCTCCTTCAGCAGGGGAATGGGGACAGGGACTGATGTCAGGGCACAAAGGGTACTTCAGGTCAGCTGACCTCTGGAATCAGCTGCTCTTCAATAAAGGTTTTCCCACCCTGTGAACACTAACTTCCAAACCCCAAATTCAGGGTTTGATGAGCCTACCTTTTCAGAAGCAATTTAATATCAAAAATGGCTTTCTAAGCACTCCCTCCCTTCTCCCTCAAGGGATTTTGCAGAGCTTCAGGGAGACAGAAGAAAACTTCCTCTCAGAATTTAAATATAAATTTATATTCAAAACAGACTTAATTCCTAAACTGCAGTTTGTTTTATGTGAAGGGATTTGTCTTTATCATAGAAACCACAGCTGTTAAAACAGTGTCTGATAGTGCTTTTTTCCTATCATCACTATTCCTTCATTAACCACAGTGTGTATCTTTTATCTTAACTGTCAAAAGAAGCTCTGAAGTACTGAGGTATACAGCTTCTACTTGAGTTAAGAAGGCCATTACCACCCTCACATCAGAGACACATAAACCACAACTACCCCAACACTGCACAACACTGAAGTCACATAAGCAACATCTTTCCCAAATTGTTCTTTTAATCATTCAACATGCACATCCTCATCTAGAAACACCAAGCAAGATGCAGCCCTCCTCCACAACCAGCTTTTACAACCAAGGATGCCACACGCTGTTTTTCATAACAGTAAGAGGTAACACCAAGTCAGAGTGCAGCTGGCTGCAGTGAGATGCATGTTATTCTTCCTTTGACTTCTCCACATACTCTTCCTTTGACTTCTCCACATACTCTTTTCGCCTGCGCTCAGTGATGTGGGCTTGAAGCTCTTGAAAAAGAGCATGAATCTAAAATTACACACAACATTTAGTCTGAATGGGTCTTTGAAGGTTTTCAAGAGATTTCTCCTGGATTCAACAACTAGCTTTTGGAAGAGCTAACAGCAGCACCTTTCTTGTATCCCTGCAGATGGGATGGCTGTACTCACATCTAATCCCCAAACCTTCACTTTACAACCTCCTCCAGCTTCTCTGCCTTAAATCTTCGGAAGTGCAGGGAGTCTGGAAAGAAATGGAATAGAAAAAAATTAAAACCAAAATGAATTTTTGCCTTTTCTTTCAACCTGTCTTAAAAGAACTCTTAAGTTCATTTAAAATTAAGAGTGCAGCTTTCAAGGCATAAAAAACGTTTCTTAAAAAAAGAACTTTTACAATGAGAAAGGAATTGGAACAGAATACCTCAATATTAATGGTTTTAAAGAGCTGAACAGGAAGTTCATGAAAGGTATCCTTAGCCATGAACACTTTGTGGTTTTCATTGAAATGTACTGATGTATCACAACTTCGGCTGAACTTCTAACTGCACATATTTCAGGGCATTAGGTAACTTCAGAAAAGAAGTCCTCTCAGCACCAGGGAAAACTTCTCCATTACAGCGCTGCCTCTCGTGTTCCATTGAGCTGGTGGGCTTTCAAAAAAAAACCTCGGTGGCCAAAAAAGACCCATGCTGGGAGAAGGGGATGATGAAACACATAAGTAACATCAGTCAGGGTCTAGACAGTGATTTTCTATGCAAGCCTTTCTTGTTTCCATGCCGTGGTAAAGCCAGATTGAGAAAAGGTGTTGAACTGTAGCTAAAGGCACTCTGGAAAAACAAAACACCGCAGCAACGGGAGTCGGGCCAAACACAACTGGATGTGTTTGCAAACCCTGCCAGGAGCATAATGACCATTGTAAAATGTAGCTGTCCTGACAAGGCAAAGGAAAAATGCTCCCAAGCACATGCTATTCAAAGCCTGTGACAGCTTAGGCTGCC
>NW_008240046.1:3806796-3815573 GCF_000691975.1 Corvus brachyrhynchos
TTTTAAATTCTTAAACAATCTGTTGACTAGTCTTTCAAGAAGAAATAGCCTGGCACTCACTCCAAGTCTTTTCTTCACATAACTATCCGTAGCAAAAGAAGACTTGACCTGCAAGTAAGCCAACAACCAGCCAGAGGAATTTCCCTCCTGCCAATTCCTGGATGTCACACAATCCCTGTAGATGTATTTACCATGCTAGTTATCATTTACATGACCAAACTCTAGCTTGCAGCTGGCACTTTAACAACAGTGCTAAGAATCCAGGTGGAGAAATTTCCCCAGGGACTATGGAAAGCCCTTAAGGGCACCTACATATCAAATCTATGACTCGGTAAGAAAAGATAGATGTGTAACTATTTTACTACCAACTGAACAATATTACTCAAGATATGTCCCTCCACTTTTTCCCCCAAAACACGTAAGCGCAGTTACCAAATATTTGAAATATGCAGGAATCCTTACATAAACTAGACATTAGAACATGTGTTAAATTCCCCAGCACTGCCAATGTAGACAGATCCTTTCATGATAAAGCACAAATGGTTATGCAGGAACTGAAGGCAGGCACCTTCATGGCAGATACGCAACATTCATAACTCCTTTGTTCTCATGTCTTGCAACACAAACCATCTTACTAGTCGTTAAATACTATGTTTCCATATAATTTTAAAATTGTTGCTTTCCTCTACCAACACTAAAAACACTGCTTGAATTAGGCAGTTTAATATGACCAGGAAGGCTTAATAGAGAATGAGGTGAATTTAACAGCAACCTTTAATTATTTAAATTAAATAATTTCCCCCCCTGCTTGGGGCAGGGGGGGAAATTAGAACTAATCAGCCACAATGAACTTTCCTATCCATTTCAACCTGGGGGAAAGTTTTACATCAGGAAAGTGTTTGTTAATCTTTCTCTCTGGTCACACAGGGACATGAGCAATGCTACTACAGGTTACCCATCGGGGAGGGAGGTGTTCTGCCCTAATTGCAGCCAAAAGGTAGGTCTGTACAGAGAAACCTCAAATAACACTGCAAGTTTACATCTGCCTTGGCAGGGAGCAAAACACAAAAAGGGAAACAGGGAGAGATGTTTATGGTCCAACCCACCACAGCAGACTGAAGCATCAAACAGTACATGTGCTTACAGCTCCTCTGCTCTGTGCCACAGCTTCCCCGACCCTACTCCCGTTGCATCATGTACAAAACCCATTAGTAATTGTCTGCTGCTGTGCTCCTGCCTTCAACACAAAGCCGTGCATTTTTTGAACGCTGCTTTGTATCAAACCCACTGCAGTCAGTTAGGCATTGCTAAACACTTTTGAGTCCAAACACAGCTACCCTACTTCACAATATATTGCAGATTGTTTTAGAAGTGGAGGAAAGGAAAAAAGCAAAGTCAATAAATCTTTAGCTTAGGGCAATGTTACCTTGTGTTCTGCAGCTGCTCTATAGAAAAAATTATGCTTTATAGCAAAATTTAAGAGAAAGTTTTTAATTAAAGAATATCTTGATCTCAAAACTTCACCAATCTGATTCAAACTCCAGTTCCCTCTCATCAGATAAGTAGTTTTGGTTTATATACCAATTTTTTAAAAGTACCAGTTGAACTGCTAGGACTAAAAGCATATATCTGAAAAACAATCCTGAAACTACAAAGGTCTCACTGTCTGCCAGGAAAGAACATCAAAAACACGCTCCAGCTTGGCTGGTGGTTGGACACTGCCAGCCTAAAGCCAAAGTGTTCAGAGCCAGATACTCCAAGTAAGAGCGAAGCTGTCTCTGCACTCTTCAGTGCGCAAATGACCCAATGTCAAGACCCAACGTCCAACCTGGGGAGAGAGAAGGCATAATTTCCAACAAACAAAGTGACATGGCTTTCAACCGTGATTCAGGCCCCACTTATATCAGAGGGAAGTACTTCAGCACATCTATTCTACTAGCACAAGTAGGCCAAAATCAAACTAATGAAGACATTAAAGTACTGCCTAAAACGCAAAAGCAAAGCCAAAGGAGCCACATATTGCTAAGCGAAATGAACACGTATTTTCCTGGTAGGTAAAAATGTTTTCCCAGAACAACAAAATTCCTGCCACAACTTAATAGCAGCATCCCAAACTATTTAGACCCAAAGGTTTTTTAGGAATTTTGGAAACAACATCTTTTACAGAATTAAGACTGCATAATGCCATGTTTAACTCCTGACCATGAGTGACCCAAAGTTAGCACTTCTCCTCACAGTCCATCTTACCTTACTTGCACCAATTCCAATGGGTTACTTACAATTAACATACCACCTATCAGTTACAAGGGTGGCAAATGTTTTCCTTTAGAGAGGAAAAGCTTCTTTTCTACACTGTTATTTGAGTCTAACATGGGATAGATTGTACCACCTGTATAAAAGGTTCACCACTGACTCTCTACATAAAAACTTGAATTGCTGCCATAAAGATTTTAAATACAGTAGAGTATTTAGAGAGGTCAACCCTCATTCTTGCTCTATCATCTTCTCTGTTGACCTTACAGAGCTGTCTTGATTTGCCATGCAGGTCTGCAAGGAACAAGAAGAGACACTGCTTGGACCATCACTCCCTGTCTTCATGGGTTGGAGATGGCAGCCCCTAACTTACATACCATGAAGTGGGGACAGCTGAGAGCAGGCAACTCCTAGCACTGCTCCTAGGTCTGCTCATCCTTCTCCAGCACTATGTTCAAAGATACAAATCACTTACCCACAGTAAGGCTACACTGACATTTCAAAAGATCACGGAGAGGAGATGTCCTTTGGTATTTTTAACACAGGCAATTTTTAACACATACAAACTAAGCCCCAGACCTGGGGGGTTTCAGGTCACACACAACATGACTATGAACTTTATAAATTCAGATAATGATAGTATTTATAAAATAGAAATGTATTATGCAACTCTCTGTATTTAACACACTATTACAATTATGTATGCAGTGAAGTCCTTGCCAAAGCTTTTGCAGCAAGAAAAACCAGAACTCTACTGAAGCTTTTGGAATTCACCTCCTAGCAGCCAAATAGGAAACTGCAACCACTGTTTGGGAAACCATATAGCCACAAGCAGTTCAAAGCCCAGGAATTATAGAGCATTTTTCCCTTTCCCCTGGCTGAGAAAGCCAGTCCAGTCATCCTTTGTGCCACTTCCAAAGACAATTAGCAAAATCTGTTTCAATTAGCTTTTCCAGAGCTATGAGCACAAAGAAGAGTACTGTACAACTTCAGAAAGAAAAGGTGAGATCAAAACAGGCAAACTGAGGCAGAAATGGAAAGGAGGCAGGGAAAGACCAGATAAAGCAAGGGACAAGAAATCCCAAAGTATGTCCCCCCAAAATGCTGGGTACTATGTGGGGTAAAGCCAATGCTTGTGTTCAGAACAAGGAGCCTTATTATACCAAGTTGGATTTCAAATTATCTTTCTCACTTCTCATTATCAAAATGATTCATTTCTTCCTAGACAAGACCGCCACAGTACACAGTATAATGGCTCTACTTCTTCTGTACAATGGTTAGATACATCTGCATATCTGCAACATCTTACTTAATACCAGCAAGATTAATGCACGTTTTGAGCATTCCTAACTTCTGGTTGACAAATTTTTTGTGGCAATATCCCACCCCTAGTCTTCCCCAACCTAGGCGTCTCCTTTGCTCCTCTATTGTTTCCCCTTTAGTACAATCCTTAACTGCTTTGTAACTCTAACAACTGCTACAACAAATGTTTTATTAAAGACCAGATGAAATAAAAATATTTTTCCTAACTCACATTTTAAGGTAGGAAAAAGAATATAAAGGATCATTTACTCTGACATAGTCTACCAACAGATTAACTTACGCTGCATTTTGTCCCATTTTCCATACATGGCTTTAACCATTCTTTCCTTTAATATCTGTTTTAAAACTTAACAGACTGACTGTTTCTTCTGTAAACACACAGTGGTTCAAACACACCAGGGCTGTTACCATTTCAAAAAATAACTTTTACACATGTTTATATTCTATTAGAGCCAAATCAAGAAATATGCAAAGAACGAGAACACAATACTTCATTGCTCAGAGCAGAGGTTTAAAACACCATGAAGTTCTCTTTCACAGAGTCTACAAGAAAGATGGAGAAAGAGGATATAGCGACAGGAAAGCAGGAAATGGCTTCAAGTCAAAAGAGAGTAGGTTTAGAGTAGATATTAGGAAGAAATTCTCTACTGTGAGGGTGGTGAGGCACTGGAACAGGTTGTCCAAAGAACCTGTGAATGCCCCATCCCTGGCAGTGTTCAAGGCAGGAAGAAATTCCTTACTGTGAGGGTGGTGAGGCACTGGAACAGGTTGCCCAGAGAAGAAGCTGTGGATGCCCCATCCCTGGCAGTGTTCAAGGCCAGGTTGGATGGGGCTCTGAGTAACCAGCTCTAGTGAAAGGTGTCCCTGCCCATGGCAGGGGAGTTGGAACAAGATGAGCTTTAAGGTCCCTTCCAACCCGCGCCATTCTATGATTCAATATGGAGAATATAAAATATGTTTAGTCACCCAAGAAAATAACAGCTTTTCCTACAGCTCTGTTTCACTTACTCCAAGAAGTAGCAGTCTGCTGAGGAGGAAAAAATCGAAGTTCGTGTTTTCCCTGCCAATATGAAAAGTCACCTCAAGGAAATCCACATTTTATGCAACAAAATATACCTATTAATTTCTGTTCTTTATAGAATACCTAGTATAGAGCAACAGCATTGCTATCTCTGTAACCACCAGTAACCACCAACACTGGGAATTAGTCAAGCAACTAATTGCAGACAAGCACAATTGTGTCACAGGCCTTGAGAGGAGGTGTTAAGTCACTCCATGCTGGGGAAGGGACACATGAGACCTTTCAGCTCAGTTGGCGGCTTGCAGTGCTCGTCCTCAGAAATCCCGCACTGCTGTACTGAGATAACAAGTATATGTTTGTACAAAGGGGTCAGTGACGTGAAATTAAGCCACCAAATTTCAACCAATTTTGCTATCTGAGAGCATGAGAATTAATTCATCAGAGCAAAGCTCTACTGCTTACACATTCTAAGTTTATTTGGAGCAGCAATTTATGCTCTGTATGCTGAAAGGTTACATACACATGACAGTCTTAATAACAGTCGCTCAAAAATTCACACAGAAAGATCCCAAGTACTATTCCCACTATGCCTGCCTGGATGCACAGGCAGTGTGTAACTTCCCTTTTATAGCACTAGGAAGTGTGGCACACATGTAATTAAAGCATCAGAGTTCCTTAATAATAATAATATGATTCCACATCTGATGGTTGGCTGCAGTTTAACAAACAGAAGAGCAATTAATGATTTGCACAAAACCAGGATGGAGGCTAAAAGCAAGATTTGTTTCCTCTAGACAAAGACAGAAGGACCCAAGTGATAATGATTACCTGTGAATATTCAGGAAAACAGATCATCTGTGATAAAAGCAACCTCAAAGTGTCTGGTATGCTATCATCACCCCTAGCTCCTATTTTTATCCTCAAAAAACAAAACAAACAAACAAAAAAAGAATTGACTAGTTTCTTTTGTATTACCAATGGCCCTACTCAGAAAAATAAGATGGTAATTACTCCTCCTTTTAAAAAACACCTTTTCTTCTTTTTAATACCTTCTTCTGCCCTTATAATATGGGCCAGCAGTCAATTACCATCTCACAGGAGTAAAGTCCAAAACATGCCACTTGCCTGAGTGGTGGCATCAACAGACCTCCTTTGGCAACACAATCACTGCTAACAGGCAACTTGCATCCAAAGTTTTTAGTTCAAAAAATTAATACAGTTTAAGAAACTCATCTATCACAATCAGTATTTGGGGGGAAACCCCATCAGTGCAGTACGACCTAAACACAGCATCTACCTACGCAATTTCATTTAGAATGCAGGAAAAAAACCACAAGACTTGCTGTTCTCCCTCCTCCCCTTCCCCTGTGATTCATTTCTGAAGACAAAACTTCTCATTTCTAATATACATGAAATGCTCATGCTTGCCTGACTGGATGTGGAAAGGAAAGTACAAAAAGAGTAACTGGGTCAAGGGAGCAATTATCAAAAGTTGTATTAATGTGGAGAAAACCATGTGACAACAAGAAAACCAGCAGATCTAAAAATGCCTGTAGGCATGCTATTTCTTAACTCTGTACTCAGAGCATCTAACTAAAAGCTGCCAATCCCATGCTAACATTACAAATACTTTGCTTTTATCTTTGAAGATAAATGAAGAAAAAGGTTGTTTTAAACACAGATATTATTATAGCATGAAAAAGCATGGAGCAAATGAAGGAAATGAGCTCTTAAAGCCTCCTAACACTAC
This sequence comes from Corvus brachyrhynchos, assembly GCF_000691975.1. Classification (NCBI taxonomy): domain Eukaryota; kingdom Metazoa; phylum Chordata; class Aves; order Passeriformes; family Corvidae; genus Corvus; species Corvus brachyrhynchos. The sequence continues at coordinate 3,813,144 of NW_008240046.1, forward strand.
TTCTCTTCAGAAGCAAGAAGTGAACTTCCTGATCTTGATTCTGACAATAAGCTGCTGTTCTAAAGTAAGCTCAGTTTCTGAAGCCATTCCTGGTGGCCCTTAAGATAACAGCACTAGACTTAGACTTCCCAGTAGAGCTGCCTTTTTTTTTTAATACTTGCTCCCCATCAGAGGGTATCAAACCCACACTGTCGTTTCACTGGCAAACCTCAGCAGACACTCAGTAAAACCAATCTACCTCAGCTGCATTACTTCACCTTGTAAAATTGTGAGCTTCTCTGGAATTCAAAGTCCTTTGCTTCAAATTGAAACATTTTATCAAGATATTGTGTTGCTTTCTAGTTATGGCTAAAACCGCGACAACACCCATTTCAAAAGTACTAATAATTTTACTACCATTTCCTGTATGGTGTGCAAATACCATCTGAGGTAAGAAAGTATTAGCTCCACAAGAGTCAAGCATTCATGTGTGCACTGCTCTGTTCCAAAGAAAAGGTTCTTTCACCCACAGCTTCTGAGAGAGGTAGAAACATGGCTAATCAATGAGCCTGTCACACTCAACTTACAAGCCTTTGGAAAACACTAGTTTTTAATCATCCATTTTTACCAACCAGCTGTGGCCACTTGACAAGATTTGCACAGGGTCTCTCACAGCCTATTAAAACTCCCTGTTGTGCTGTGAAAGCATTTGAGGTAGCTTATGCTTCTGAATTAGAGATAATAAAAGCTACAGACACTACTACATTAACAATAGCCAAGAAAATGCAAAGGAACATAGCTTGTGCATGAAACTCCCACGTGGAAACTCCAGTTTCTGCAAAACAAAACGCAATTATTCTCAAATTTGGGTACTTAGAATCTTACAGGATAAACCCTGGTCTGTCCTTAAAACAGATGAGGGGAGAAAAGAATAAAACCTAGAAAACATTTTTAAATGCATTTATATTGTATTTAGCACAGACTATGCCTCCCCACTGCTCCACAGAGGAGTTTTATATCAAGGTTAGTGCCTAACTCCATGCAAATGATTTAGGCTTATTTTACTGTTGCATTTTGCAGCCAATCTAGCTCCTCTGTGTCATTAAAATTCCTCTTCATCTGTTTATGTACTCGTTCCTGCTTCCACCTGAGCCCTCTGGCAGGTGCCTTTCCTGAGCCAGCCTTTGGGAGCACCAGTATCTATCTTCATTTTGGAATTGCAGGGTATGTGTGTCCTTAGAGCATCTCCTCTGTCAGTTTTTAAAATCTCTTCAAATTCAGTTTCATCCTCTACCTCATGGATCTAGAATTTCAACACCTCATTTCAAGCTCACCTTGTGCAAGGAGGATTCACATCCTGCCATAACAGCACATTGCATCTACCCATGTTAAAAATATTTGCTTGCAATCTCAGCTCAAAGAACGACTCGAGAATGGGGAAAGCCCAGTTCCCTGCCTGAACACTGGCTGCTTGAGGAAGATACTGAGTATTTGCACTCAGCAGCAGGAAAAACTCAGGACATGCTCACTCCATGTGCCAAGCAAGAGCGCTCTAGGAAAACTCTGGACATACGCTGTGTGCCAAGCAAGAGTTTTCTAGGACAGCCTGACAACACTGTGCAAAAAGCATCCATCCCATTAGTCTGGGAGAGCTAATGACAGTAGCACAAATATCAGCAACCTGTGAATTTTCCATCTCTGTACCGCAGCAAAAGTATAGGCAGCAGAAGCTAAAGCTCAACACTAGTTAAGTTTGAAGTCAGATCAGCATGTCCTGAATCAGCTCCACACTGTCCAGGCTTGGTTTTACGGCCAGCATGTTGTGTGGGCTGACAGTCTTATTTTAAACCTTTGCATATGTGTTACTTAACCGATGGATTTCAAACAACCTTGGGACTTACAGACATGAACCTTAACAGCTTTCTAGGAGTAATAGGATTTATCAGGCCAAAAATTAAGGAGTTACAAACTCAAATTTCTGATTTATAGCAGAAGCTCATATTTCCTAATTTAAGTCCTAATGCAAGCTGGGATACCAGATCAAGTGCTGTTTTTTCCAGCTCTATATTTACACTTCAAGGATTACGTAGAAGCACATAGCAGAAGCAACAAAATCAGCTAAATGCCTCAATGTGAGCCTTTTGGGGGAGGTTCAGAGAAGTTTGGGTTACGTGTCTTCAAACAGGCTTTCAAAGCAGCATAGATCTAGACATCCATCTCAACTCAAGGAAGGAGGATCCAAATTTTAAATTTAGGAAAATAATATCTTTACCTCGCATATGTGCAAAAGCTTAGAAAATCATTGTGAGGAAGGGGTTCTCTTCTGCTCTGGCAGGAGGTGCAGCTGAAGAATTTCAGCCTCACCCATGCAAAATTAGATATTTATTTTGGATAAATCCCACAAAATGTTTTCTGCCCAGCCAGCACTCCTACCTGCAGGTTTGGCAGGAG
>NW_008240046.1:3815681-3823071 GCF_000691975.1 Corvus brachyrhynchos
GGGGGGCGCGGTGGGGCGGGAGGGAGGCCAGCCAGCCGCCAACTCCGGGGCCTCTCCGGAGACTGGCAGGGTAGACTGCTCAGTAAAGCCTCAGGGTTACTCCAAGGCAAGGATAGTGACAGCTCTCAGCTGCCCCATCTCTGAGGCTACAAGGGTCACCAGAGCCTCTGCTACCAGGGAAACAGCAAATTTAGGGATGTACCTTGCCATATCCTGCCTGTCAGCTGTTCCCATCCCTGTAAAATGTGTACACACATTGGAAAGGCATTGGAAAGGAGGGAAAACGAGCACCACCTCCTGACTTGCTGGTTGGACCAGAGAAGCACTGAGGGATTCCCCTTTTTTCTGCCTAAAAATGAGCAAGTAGAACCACATCACTTCATTGTATATGTTGCTACACACTGGCTGGCCAAAACCAGAGCATGGAGACTATTTCTGAATCAACATGCAACACATGCTGGCTGATTTTAGCCCAAAGCAAGATAGAATACAACAGAAAAGTGACTCCTGCCTAAAGGAACAAACCTTTAACAATGCTCTGAGGATCCCATAACTTCAGGACTTCCTTGGCATCAAGCCTCACTGACATCCACCAGAGTCTCCCAATCGCCCCTCTTGATCCCCTTCCCCACACAGACCCTCACTGAGAATACCTGAATTTTCTGTGGTCTGCCATCAAGAGTTACACTTCAGTGCAAGGGCATCATAATATTGACATGCTGTTAGGGTGCAAAGCCAAACTTCCCAGGGAACACTTAAACTGTTTCCCTGACAAACAGCACCATCTTTATCACATTAGGACATATCTATATTGGTTTTCAAAACAGAATTACTGGTCCCTAAATGCCCATATGCCTCTACCAGAAAGCTTCCTATATTTTGGCAGGTATAGAATCATCATTTTTACCCATGCTTAAATTCATACTTGCAAAGGGAAATATATAGGATATTTCACTGAAAAATTTACACATGTCAATGCTGACATAACAGCATGCAAAGATTATAAAAATAAGGTTAAAACACACCTACATAATTAAGCATGGTTTGCTAGCAGCTCTTGCACATGCTTAAATAATAACACATGCTTAAAGCCAACACTACTTTGTGTTACTTCAATATCCTTTGTTAGTCATCTTACCACCCTACAAAGTTATCTAACAATAAGTCTGATCTCAAACCTTTCCGAGAAGCAAACACCAAATAATTAAAAACATGGGTTTTTTCTAATGCTTCTCTTTTCAAATACACAAGTATCATCAAAATTTTTTCCTAATTTTGAGACCTTTTTAAGGGAATGAATGTCAAACTTGTATAAAAAAAAAAAATCCTGTTTTTTTGAGTACATATATCTTTTCATATACTGTGTTAAACCACTCCCTTTACTGATGGTTCTTCTGTTGTTTCACTGTTTTCTTGAATTATGGTGGGAAAAAGAGAAAGGGAAGGAAAGAAGGAAAAAAAAAAGAAAAAGGCAAGCAGACTCCCACAGGACTCAAAAAATATGAGTTATTTCTCAACCTTCCACTCTACCAGGGTACCTGACTTGGTAAGACCTCACATTCCCCAGAGGTTTCACACCCAGATGAGTATCAGGGAGGAAAAAAACCCAACAAAAACCCACAGAGATCCTGCCTCTCCTGCTCACTTAGGAGGCATGCAGGGTGCCAAGGAGACAAGACCATCACATAGCGCTGAAGGTTTTCTTAAAGCCACATGCATCCCAAACACCCAGGCTCCCTGCTGTATTTACTTCCAGACGAATCTTGCTGTAAATAGATTCTTGCTTCATAGATTGTGGCCTATTCATATAGATCTCCAACTCATCTAAATAACTTAATTAAACTATCTTTCCATTATGCCACATTTAAATCCCAATTTCATCTGTCAAATGCCAAATTCTCCATGGGAGAGCATTCCTCCTCCTTATTTCTCTTCCTTGCAGTTCCCTTTCATGTTTCGTGCTGGTTCTCTGCACAGTGTCCTCCATAGGTATACAATTCAACACCTTGCTAAGAAATATCTTTTCCTAACAATAATCCTCTTTGCAAATAGAATTAACAAGGCAAGTGTAAACACGAAAGCAATGAACTAGTTGTCATATTTACCCAACTGCTTCCACCTCCTTATAATGAAGTTCTATACTAAATACATAGGATGGCTTAATGTCAAGCTCCTCATTTGCTGAATTCTGCAGCTGGCCTGTAAGAACCCTGCAGCATATCCCTTCAACTCATCTGAGAAATTATATTTACAAGGTTTCCAATAAAGTCTTAACTAATTTGTGCCAATATCAGTCACACTAATGACTGCCATTTAATAACTGTTTGGAGGGCTTCCTACCCAGAGAACACTGCAAAGAAAATACAAGTTTCTACAACAGACGAATACAAGTTTCTACAACAAAATATATGAAGCTTGCGGTAGTTTCTTCTGTTAAAACAAGTTAATTCATAAAGGTAAGGAACATTTAATGCCTGTCAATTTCCTTCTCTTTGGAATCTGTCCTTCACACACAGTAATTACATCGGGAAACCTCTCTCTGTAACTAGCTAATAGACATACGGAAAAAATCAGTTGTGACTAAGAGTACTGCATGAAACATATTTTAACACCAACATTAAACCCAAATGCTTTTTCTAAACACATCATCTACACTTGAAATCTGCAGAAGTACTTTAGAAATGTTCCTTTTGGCGCCTTTGAAAATTAAACTGCACTTGCACTAAAGGCAAACAAAAACGAACCTCCAAAAAACGAACAAAACAACTAAACACACTGCAGAATTGCTTAAAAGCATATCGTAGTGAAGCATGACTAGTGCTTCCAGGAGGGTTTTCCCAAAGGCAGACAGAGCTGATACTTTGTCTGACAGGGTATATTATCTCGGGTGCAATGTAATCCAGCAAGGAAGACAAAGGAAAAAAAAGATTCCCCTTAAGTTTTCTCCAGAAAATAAAAACAGCCAAGCAGTAATAAATCACTCAGTTATAACTCTATTTTGGCATAGCTACAGGAGGACACCACTGAGATTTTAGTGGAGGTTTTTAAATTGTGAAGTCTGACAGATTAAACTGCCAAATACAAGTCTGAGAAGAGTTTGCTTAAAGTACTTTACAGCCATAGCACTATTCATAAGGTAAAACAAACCAGAATTACAGACACTGGCTATCTGGGACTGAGATCAGAAGAAAAATTTGCATATTTTATTTTCTAGGAAACCTCCCTCTATCACATATTACTTTTAATGCACCACTACGCAAGTTAGTAGTTTACATTCATGAATTCCTAGACTTCATTCAGCTGAGATCAGTGTTCAGTAACAAATGCAGGAAAGACTACTGATAAAGGCACATATTTGCATCTAGTTAATCATCCTAATTGGTATGCAGATAACTTTAAAAATGCACTAATCAGTGTTACATTCAGATGGAGGGTTTGTTCAGCAGTAAAAATCACAATCTAAATACTTATCCAAACAAATAACACATTTTCAGGGGAGACTGAAGCTCAGCACATTTCAGTTAAAGAAAGAAAATGGTTTTAACATTGGAAGCCAGAACTTAGAGGCTGTCCTTAGATCTCCAGTTAAATCGAGTTTTATCTTTTTAAGACATAAAGAAACCCACTACAGAAGGTTAACTCACTGTCCTGCGAGTGATGGAGACCAAGTGTCTGTTGTCTTTGTCAGCGCAGACTCCTACATTCATTTCCAGTCGCCTTGGTGCAGGGTCTGCTCTTACACCCTGGGCAATAGACTTCAGCAACCAGGACCTCCCAGATGAGGCACAGATAAACCAGTGTTCCTTAGCAATCCCAGGGCACTCTCCGCAATGTTTCCCTCAAATTCTTCTGCTAGAGCTCTACAGCCTCCCACCTGCAACACCCCTTGCAGGTGAATGGAAAGTGGTAAAAGAGACAATAATCTCAGCAGGGATTCCGGGGAAGCCAAGCAGAAAGAAGGAATTCTTTTCACAGCCAGAAGCAGACCTACAGACAAGCAGCACTCCTGGCTAAAGCCCAGAGAGGCTGCAACAAGGTCCCAGGAGGCTGCACACAGACCAGACAGGCATCTGGAACCAAAAGCCACCAAATGTTTTGAAGGGAAAGCTTGCACCCAACTCTGGTAACACACAGCTGAGAACAGCCAGAGGTTGAGAGAGTATCTCTAGTGGAGGTTTTGAATGAGGGCATACTGTTCTTATTTTTCCTTCAACACCTGCTTACATGGAGACAAAAAAAAAAAAAAAAGACAGATTGCAGGAGACAAGAGATTACAAAGAAAGCAGGCTGAAGGGTAAAAAGAATTAGGAAACTAAAGCAGGACACCACACAGAGCCTTCCAAAAATCACACTCTGCTCCTTAAATCTCTGGGGACAGGATGGATTAGTCCTCTGTCCGGATTAGTCCTCTGTCCAAGCATGATGAGACAAGGAAACAGGCACAGAGGTGCTAGGATACTGGTCATTGTGAGAAGCGGTCAGGTACTGCTGACAGACACAGTACCCATTATACAGCATCTGCAGCTGGTTGTATTCCATGTTGCACACAGAGTATTTTTCGAACCAACTACAGACTTCATACAAGTTCAACTACTGCAACCACCATGCCAGATATCTCAGCTATTCTGCAGGGCAACAAATGAGACAAATTCCATGCACAACTACCTCAACTAGACTTGTTTTCAAATTTGCTTTAACTTCATTTAATTCCGGTCTTCCAGTCCCAGCATATCTTGGAGAACTGGTCTCAGTTCACACTATCTGGATCTACTACACAGTCCCCCAAGACCTCCTTTTTGAGAAGATTTATGAATTACTTTTTTATTTGGGGGGGGAAATTACTGCAATTCATTTTTTAATCTGGAAGTTAATAAGATCAAGCATCTTACACATGCAAACATAGTCTCCTTTTGTACAGCTTGGACTTAAAGGAAAAAGATTTTCTACACAATTACATGCAGTTGTTAGATGACACATTATTTTGGAGGGGGGAAAAAGAGCTAACATGCAAAACATTTCAGAAAGTGTCCACTAAGCACATTGCAACCATGTAGCAATACAAACTGTAAAGCAGGAATTTTTATAGCGGTTTTATAAGGTCGTATTTCAAAAATAAGAAACACTAACACATAAAATCTATATTCAGTTAACTCAGACATACAGAAAAGCTTTTCCTGAGTCACCAAGCCTCCTCTCCTACTGCCACAGCCAAGCACACAATACAGACTTCCTCAACATATCCTCAAGAGCCAGTTAAACGACTTGCTCCCATTTATCCTATTTTAAGGTTGTTCTAGAACCTGAGCCCATTTAGGGAAGAAAATGTGTAAATTCCAGCTTAAATTTATTTGTGCCGGTTTATATCCATTTGTTCTCATGCCAACATTGTTCTTTAGCTTAAACAGCTCCTCTCTCCCTTTCTCGTGTTTATATCGCTGCTGTACTTGCAGACTGCAATCATATTCAATCTCAGCCTTATTTGCTAGGCTAAACAAGCCAGGCTTTCCTTGTCTTCTCTGGAATAATTGACACTGCTGTTCTCCAGGCTCAATTTGCACTGACCCACCCATGGCACAGGTGAGAGAACCCTTGCCTGGCACTCCCCAGGAGCTTGCACCCATTCCACCACCTCTCCTTCCTGTGTCCTGGCCTAACACACTCCACCATCACCTTTACTTTCTCCATAGCAGCAAGGCAGCAGCAACTTGGTCAGCGATCAGCCAATGCACCCAGCACATCCCTGGCTCTACTGTTCCCAGTAATGGAACTCCTTGCTCACAGCAGGGTACAAAGGCAAGACTTCGTGTCCCACTAGAAAGGGATGTACAGTACAGTTTGTTTTCAGGGTGGATGATTTGTTCCAGTCTGACTGCATATCCTGTGTCAAAGCTTGCTATCTGACGGAGATGTAATCAGTCGATTGCTCACCATTACCTATCAACTACCAGGTTCACTTTAGATTTTCACAACCTCTGCTAAAAAATCCTCACAGCAGGCAATCTCAAGTACTCAAATTCCCCCTTAACTAGCTCCTGAAGTCACCACTCTCTTCAGCTCAAACCCTGCAGCAGCCCTTTCTAAGCTCCTCAGGCATTTCCTAAGGAAGTCACCATCCCTTCTGACTAATGGCACAGCAGAGTCCACTCAACACCACACCAAAAATGACCAGTTATGTCACTGGTTTCCAACTTAGCTGCAGAACTGAAAAACAAGAAGAATAATCCAGGTTTCCAAGTCACGCATTCCCTCTCCTAGCAAATGATTCCCACAGTTCTAATCTACTATTTAGATGACTCTTGCTGGGAAAGGCACATTCACTTGCACTGCTTCAGAGCCAAGAATTCTCCTTGTTACAACAGTTATGTTTACTTCATAACACAGGATAAAATTACTCTTTATCCCAAAGAGTCTTCTCCAGACCTTGATTTCCCTTAGATGACAAAAAAAACCACCCCAAAAATACAAGCCAAAAAGTATTCCATCACACACTTATTGCTATAAAGGAAGAACAAAAATATCCACACTCCACATGACTGTTCCAGGCAAGGAAATTAATCAGCCAAGATTTTGTCCCAAGGTCACCGTAAGAGGATGTCTCTTCCTTTAAATGCTAGGACATCTGCACTCTTATTTTAACTAAATGTAATTATGCCGGCAGAAAATAGTTTTAAATCCAAGACAGAAAACTCATTCAGGCGTTCAGAAAATACTAGAGCACGAGACGGCAGGATGACGACATGTAGGATCTAGAACAAACTGGAGGAGCACACCGTCGAGCTAGAGGACACAGCAAAGCTGCAGCAGCTCAGCAGCAGCTTCTGGGACAACACAGCAGATCTTCCGTGAAGCACTGAAACTTGCAGCAGATACTGTTACCCTGAACAGCTGACTGGAGATACCATTTACCATGCACAGCTACCAACAGCATCCACAACACACAAAGCCTACCAGCGCATCCCCACTGCAAAGTTGGGGTTTTTTCTTGGTTTTAAGTATTTTGTGTTTAAAGCCCAGAAGTACGCTTACCCTCCCTAGCAAGCAGGAGCCCAGACAAGAGCTATAAAACATTGCAAACAAGCAGGCAAAGCAATGAAGGACAAATACAAACCGTTACACTTTCCATTTTATCTGTCTCTCTAGCCGCTACGAAAAGTAGCTCCGTTGCTGCCTTGGGACCCAAGCAAATTCCTGACAACTTCCAAGACGCGTTCGTGGGGTTCACGTTTTGTTCCGAGGACTGTTATTTTTTGCACACTCCCATTTGCAGCCCCGCGTGCAACCCTCGAGTACGATTTAATCACAGAGCTCAACTCGCTCACTCTAGTAATTAAAAAAAAAAAAAAAAAAAAAAGGTACTTCTACGGGTACTTTTGCCACTTTTCAGCCTTTT
>NW_008240046.1:3823677-3837832 GCF_000691975.1 Corvus brachyrhynchos
GCGGTGCCGCACTCGGGGCTTTAGGTCAACAGCTCACATCAGAGCAGAGGTACCTCTGTGAAGGGGTAGGGGTTGTGTGTGAGGCAGGTCTACCCCCTGAAAAAAAAATGTATTTTTTTTCTCCTTAGGGAAAAAAGAATGGTCTTGGCTCGTGCTTGGCAAGTGTAGTCATGCCCATATCAAGGTGAGGCAGTGGTAATTGGTAACACTCCCCAAATGCCCCCTGCTTTATCGCAGTGCTCCTCTGGCAATAGTGAGAGGCAGAGAGGTAGACAGCCGAGTAGGCTGGGAAGCCCTAGAAGAAGGTTTTACCGCTCTCTACAATTACCTGAAAGGAGGTAGTAGACAGCTCAGGGTTGGTCACTTCTCCAAGGTAAAAAGCAATAGGACCAGAAGAAACAGCCTCGAGTTGCACCATGGGAGGTTTATATTGGATATTAAGGAAAATTTCTTCACTGAATGGGTTGTTAAGCATTGGAACAGGGTGCCCAGGGCAGTGGTGGAATCACCATCTCTAGAGGTACTTAAAAGGACGAGTAGATGTAGTACTTGGGGATGTGATTTAGTGGCAGTTGGGTTAATGGTTGGACTTCCTGATCTTAGATATCTTTTCCAACCCTAACAATTGTATGTTTCTATGATTCTAAGAATGGGTTGTTTTCCACACTGGATATGGACTCCAAGTAGCAACATGGCCCTGGGTTAAACACCCACATGGCTGATGAACATTAGCAAACCCCTCTGGTCACGGACTAAAGGTGTGTGCTTGGCATCGGCATAGTGCTCCAGGCAGCTGTGTTCTGGTGGGTGTCAAAACTCAGGTAACCAGTGTGAATGGAAAGGAATGGGGTGTTCTCATGTGTGGCAAACGAACAAGTAAAGGACCAGGCCTGGCAACTTCACTGCTCTAACCTGTATGCACTGCTATAGGGTTACTGTAGAGTTGAGATTAAATCCCTAGACACATCTTGAGATGGATTAGTAGAGAATCACAGCAACGTCCTGAACAGTTAGAAATAAGGCTTAATAGAACACATCCATAGGAAGATACTTCTGTTTAGCACCTTCCAAATACGTGGAATATTGTCTGTTCTGTCAAGATAGGCTTTTGAGATTACAGGGGAAGTAACTGGTCATTGCTAAAGCAAAAAATTCAACATAGGATGGTAGTTCAGTGGAAAGCAATGTAACAGACCTTTTACTTCTACACCTTATAACAATTTTAGGAAGTCCCTGGAACAGTAGATATGCAACAATCAGCAGTAAAATAGTGTCGTATTGGAGTGACCTAAGATGTATAAGGAGGTCAAAGAAGTCTATTACAATAATGAAATTGCATCTCATACATTTTCCTACATGTTCTTGTAAATGTAAACACATTTAGTAGTCCTATTGAGGTGCCCAAGTCTACTTTAAAATTTATTACACCTTTTACAACAGCAAATCTATTTATCTGCAAGAGATGATTTTTCCTATGCATGCTAGAACCTTCTTCTGTATTTTGTTCCCTGCCTTTACAACCATGTTCCTGGTAATAGCAGAACACTCATGAACTGAGAACAATTTAAAGGATTGTTAAGATTAATAGCAATATTATGTCTTTAATTAGAAATGTTTATGGTTTTAGAAGATCATATTGACATCCACCAGCCTAAAGAAAAGAAAAAAATATAAGTACTACAGTGATGAACAAGAAGAAACAATTAGGGAAAGTAATTCAGAGCAAAGCACCTAAGAATTATACTTTAATATTTAATAACTTACTCTTAAATGTATTGTTCTTTTTTGTAGTGGTACCCACCTTTTCAATTTGTCTTAAAATTGGACATGATTTAATCTCCTAACACTTTTATAAGCTAAAACTCCGATTTTAATTGATATTTTTAGATCCAAGACTATGATGATGGTCAAAAAAAGCCTCCAAATGGTTATAATGATCTGTAATAAAAACATGTCATTGTGATCAGTTTCAGAAGGACCAATGACCTCCTGAGAGGTCACCAAATTTCAGCATTTGCAAATCAGGTTGCTTCCCTCTTCAACAAAGCACATCATCCAGCAGGAGGGAAGGCTTTCATGCTTGGACAGCGTACTGGAGAAGAACTCGCCCTGGAATAGGCACTATATCTACTGAAGAGATGCAAGACAACTAGCAGGTTACCAAGATTGTTGGTGAATAGCCTATTAATAAATTTCCCTGAGAGAAAAGCTCAGGCAAGATACTCAGAAATTAATATTCCTTTAATAAAAATAAGTGCATTGTGCTTTTCGCTATGTGGTAAGAGTTACGATTAATATTTAGTTACATAGTCTATATAATGCACTTTGGATTGCGGTGTAGAAAGCAGTGCCATAAAAATGAAGTGTTGGGGAAACAAAATAAGGAATTTCATACACATCCCAAATGGACAGCCGCTCAATACACTCACTTCTTGGAAACATTTCTACGTGGATGCACAGCTTGCCTAGGCTCAGCAGGTCTCATCAAATATTTCATAGAAACATAGAATATCATGATTTGGAAGGGACCCACAAGGATAATCAAAGTCCAACTCTTTTACTTAAGACACAAGCATCTTGTGGAATAGTGTTTATAAACAGCAGTGGGGGAAAAAAGAGGCCTTTCTATATTATCAACTCATACCAAAAGAATTTCATTATCATCTTGCTGTTCTGTATGTGAACCACTGACTGCAATTTTATTTTGGTCAAAGTGTCTCCGACTTTGCAACAAGGAATGACAGTCCATAGGAGTCTCCATTGGCAAGTAAATCTCTGCAACTGACCTACCCCAGTGCCACACGGGTTTGCAGGCACTGCATCAGTACTGACTGTGCTCCAAGTGTGCTCTCAGGAAAAGTTCGTCGTTTCTCCCCTGCTTTCTTCTATATACCAGCTTTTTACTTATGGGTCAGTCCGTGTAGAGGGATAGAGTACGCAATGATCCCATCTCGAGAAACTCGTCTCTCTTACTGCAGCGGAAAGCAGGAAAGTGGTGACTATGAAATAAGCAAGGCTACCATCTAGTGGTGTCACTGCGCTTCCACAGCACGGAGAAACACACCGTCTTTTGCTGAATATATTGGTCCCAAACACAGAAACTTAATTAAGAAAATTCAGTTATGGCAGAATGGTAATTTTCTTTGCAACACTTTCTCTAACATTTTCACACAGATACATTAAGTCTCCATTTTAAATACAAAATCAAATCATTTTCGAGAAAAAACATAAACCACCACACACAGTGCACAAGCAGCTGGGAGATTTAAGAATTAGACTCGTGGCATGTGTTTTTCATTACAGGCTTGAGCATACTTAGAGGGTTCAGTCCCCCAGACACATTGCTTCTCAGGACCTGTGTGAAAGCATGTATCGCTCCCATTCTTTCGAATTCCTGTCTCCCTAGTGCTCCCTGGGCTAGCATATAGTGAAAGATTAATTCTGCCATGGACAAACTTCCTGTGTTATTTATAGAGAAGCAAAGGCCACAAGACATCAGTCTCAGATAAGATTATTCCAGTAGTTAAATCAAACCAGGAACTAAATCAGGGCCTCCTGCTATACTCATGGAGCCCTCTCCCATTTGCTGTATTAGCTGTCTCAGGCACATTGCCACTACGTTAACGAAGGCTGTATGGGAACAAGGGCAAGTGGAGCAATTTGTAGGCCAGCAGCTCTCTGATATCTTGGCGTGCCAAGCAAGGCAGAATGATAATTTTGAAGTTTCTCTCTAGCTCTTCAGGAATGCAAAGCCTTGCATCCAGGAATGGTTGTTAAGGTAATTATAAATGATCTCTTATACATCTGTCTAGATGTAATTCTCTGATCTCTCCTTTCTCTGCCTGTTACACAGCAGTTTATTGAGATTTCCTACAGGAAGGGTGAAGGGAAGGTGGCCTGACCTGACTAGCCCCCACGCATATAAACTCCGTGGTTATGTGCTGAATTTACCCAGCCCACCCACTCATCCAAACAGGGGCAGCTCCATTTTTTTTATTATTACAGGCAAGTTCTGAGGGGTGTGAGCAGGGTGACTGTGTTTGCTCACAAACAATCACCATATTAGAAACAGGAGAACATACCAACCAACCACTGTAGGAAAACAGTCCATTTGGGACTTCCTTCTGGCTGGAAAGGCCAGATGGGGGAAAGCTGCTGTTTGTGACAAAAAAGCTGCTATTAATGCAGAGTTTCTAAATGCTACAGTAGCTGCTTAGGCACTGCTAGAAGCCAGTAGCTGCTTTCAGAGCTGACTTTTCTGCAAACTCCGCTTACTCTTTTATGTGGCTCTGGTGGACAAAAATACTCAAAAGCTGCCACAGAGCAAGGCCTGTAATTATAGGTGGTCAAATAAAAGAATAGCTCACACTTTCGAAGCTGACATCTACCTAGATTTTCTTGCCTTGGCTGCTTAAAATGGGAACTACAGCCCTGATGGGCATTGAAACATATGATCACCAATATTTACCTACAACTGAGAAATAGGAATACAACAGAGATTTTGCAATGTAGGTTGCATTTGAGACTACAAATATTTTGAGTTGTTCAAACAGCACAAAATAAAGCACACCTTGGAAGTTTTAGGAAAACACCTATCCATTGCCAGCAGCTGCTGTGCTTCAACCCCGCTGCGCTGGCATCTTGGAGCTTTCCCTGGAAGAGCTTTGCTGCAGGTTCTGCCCAACAGGCAGCCAAGGATGGCATATCAGCACAGCTCCCTGTGAGGCAGTCAGGAAAGCCATGTTTCAGGCCAGAATGGCTAACCCACTCATGGTCTGTATGGGGCTTTGAGAAACCTGCCTGGTATAGTTGAAGGTGTTGCTACCTGCTACAAGACTAGATTTTTGAATAGTCTTGTGAACCTGGAGAGGTCACATTTGACTGGAAGCTGGAAAATGTTGTTCCAGTTTTCAAGAAGGGCAAGAAGGATGACCCTAGGAACTACAGACCTGTCATTCTTTCTTCAGTGCCTAGTAAAATTATGGAGAAAATTATTCTGGGAGTTATTAAAAAACATTTGAAGGACAACACAGTCATTGGTCACAGCCAGCATGGCTTCATGAGGGGAAAGTCCTGTTTCACTAACTTAATTTGCTTTTATGACAAGTTAACTCACCTAGGTAATCAAGGGAAGCCAGCTGATGTAATCCCTTTGGATTTCGGTGAAGCTTTCCATACTGTCTCTCAAATATCCTTCTGGACAAAATGTTCACCACACAGCTGGATAAACACATCACGGGATGGGTCAGCAACTGGCTCATGGGTCAGGCACAAAGGGTTATTGTGAGTGGGATAGCATTAGGCTGGTGACCTGTCAATAGTGGGTTTCCACAGGGCTCTAATTTAGGGCCAGTGCTCTTCAACATCCTTATAAATGACTTGGATGCAGGACCTGAAAGTATAATAGGTAAGTTTACCAACAGTACTAAATTGTGAGGAGCTGTTGACTCCCTGGAAGGCAGAGCGGTACTGCAGAGAGACCTTGACAATTTAGAGGGCTGGGCAATCACCAACTGAATGAAGTTTCACAATGGGAAGTGATGGATTCTGCACCTGGGTTATACATACAAACCAGTGAACAAGATGCTGGTAAGTAGCACCTTGGAAAGAGACCTCTGTGTCCTGGTCAGTGGAAAGTTGAACATGAGTCAGCAGTGCCCAGGCAGCCATGGGGGCCAACCATGTCCTGGGGGGCATCAGGCACAGCATTGCCAGCTGGGCAAAGATTGTTCCACCCTCCTCTGCCCTGGTGCAGCCTCACCTTAAATATTCTGTGCAGTTTTGGTCATCACAATACAGGAAGGATCTAAAGCTGTTAGAAAGTGTCCAAAGGAGGGCTATGAAGGTTGGTAAAGGGTCTTGACAGGAAGTCATACAAGAGCAGCTTGATCTGTTGAGCTTGATCTGTTCAGCCTGGAGAAGAGGACACTGAGGGGAGACTTCATTGCAGTTACAACTCCCTTGTGAGGGGAAGAGGGGGAGCAGACACTGATCTCTTCACTGTGGTGACCAGTGACAGAACTTGAGGAAACAGCATGAAGCTGTGTCAGGGGAGGTTTAAGCTGGATATTAGGAAAAGGTTCTTCACCCAGAGGGTGGTTGGGCACTGGAACAGGCTCCCCAGAGAAGTGGTCACAGCACCAAGCCTGACAGAGTTCAAGAAGCATTTGGAAAATGTTTTCAGACACATGGTGTGATTGTTGGGGTTGTCCTGTGCAGGGCCAGGAGCTGGACTTTGATAATCCTTGTGGGTTTCTTCCAACTCAGTACATTCTATGATTCTATCATGCTTAGTAGATGATCTTTAAGGTCTCTTCCAACCCAAACCATTCTAGAATTCTATGATTCTATGTCATGCATATATACACACATCCACTAATACACATTAAGAGGTACAGAAAGCTAAGATAAAGTTGGAAATGCTAGGTTTGCTAACAGCAGAAGGCCAGTGCTTTGTCTCTGAAACAAGAGAGACAAAAGTCCAGTGTCTAATGTCCTAAATACAGCTAGAAAAGCCCAGGCTGCAAATGCACTCAATGGGAATTTTGCCCTACGTGTATAAACGTACACGGGAAAGAGCAGCATGTTTTGCGTTTATATTTGCAACTGTAGAATGTGATAGAGTCCCATTGTTTTTCTGATCCATAGTGTAGTTTCCCTCACAACCTAAATATTTTTCTCCACTGAGACAGGGATTTGTTTCAGCATGCGCATTCACAAGCTAAACTCCTCCACTAAAATGGGATGGCTCAAGGTCCAAATGATAGTGTTCATACCAGCATGTGCTTTGGGCAAACACTTCAAAACAGCGCTTGTTAAACTGACCTTCAGAAAAGAAGTTTCTCTATCAGTGACAAACACTGTCTAAACACTTCTCTAAAAGTGGGCATTTGGAAATACTCTCCTCCTTGTGTAGCATGAAAAAATTCCTGAAGCAGAGAGGGAAAAAATCCTCCCTTTCTCTGCATGGTTGGTACTCTGAGAGCAGCATCTGAAGATGCATAGGAGGTACTGTATGGTTAGGTTCTGAGACTGGCTGGGTCAAAGGCAGCTTGAAAGGGGTGATGTTTCCCAACTGGAATTGTTTCACTGTGTTTTTAATGTTAATTGCTTGCAGTTGAGCCAAGACTAACAACCTTCCACCAGTGACATCCCCAGAAGTGTCAGAGCAGCTGGGCCCCTGCGCTGCTGCATCGCCCAGCCGGTAAGAGCAGCACGTACAACACAACTGTATTGCATTAGCGAGACACTGGGTGGTCACCACGTGTAAAACACTTTGTGTCAGCATTATAACTTAAGCAAAAGGTTATGTTCTGCCAGATGTACTTCTGGAAAGTGGCTATTAATGTAAGGTTAAGTCTCTCATTCTTCCGCACTTTGAAATCGAAGACTTGACTTGCAAGTACAAGTGGATAACTACTGTTATTTGTAATTAACATAGGCATTGGTACAGCCAAGGCTTTGCAGATCTCATTGCCTAAAAGGCACAATTTGCTAGCATGACTAAGGGATGCATTTAATGCTTCTATATGCTGTTACAGGGTGGAGAAGCAAGAGCAGCTCAGATCTAGATTGTGAGGCTTTTTCTCTACCGTGGTCACAGTGAGAAAGAGTCAAAGCTGTGCTGCTCTGAGTCACTTCTGAGTCACTACCCCGCCAGGCCTGCCCACCAAGTATATGCAGTGGCTAGGAACTCTAAGGTATGCCCTAGGAGTGATTAAGAAGAGGTAGTTTGATGCTGGCTCAGGTGCAGAAAATGTCTTTCCCATGCAGTCCTGCACAGTCAGCCCACTTCAGGACAGGACTAGCTAGGCAGACTCAGGGCAGACTCAGGGCAATCCAGGGACCCCAAGCTCTTGGCTTCACTCACTGGGCTGGCAGCAGCTCTGTGCCAACATCACAGTGCAGTAGGTCCAACAGAAGAGCCATGCTTGAACATCTTAGAGACTGTCTGCAGCTAAAGCCTTAGATCAGAGCACTTCTCCAACTAAAAACAAAATCCCCACACTTCTCAAGAGTGTGCACATGTAGATTAGGAAGCAGATTCTTTGGCACAAGTTAGTGTAAATATTGTGCTACATATGTCCTTGTTGTGTAGGAGTTCAGGGTAGCTTTTACTACCCTGGACATTTTTGTTGTGCAAGTGAAGTTTTTAGAGAACGTGTTAAGCTGAGCACAACTTATTTCAGAATTTATGTAAGTGGGGGTGAACATACATACAAAGATCAGTTGGAAACTGTTGACCAGAAGACTACTCATAAGATACAACAAGAATACAGGACCATGTCAGTTATGTGGAAAAAGCAAGCATCTTCCAGGATTCTGTGACTAAGTTAGCTAAAAAATGGGGCATTGGGGTTTTTCATTATTTATTTATTTATTTTCATGAAGTGGCTTTGTTGTTCGCTGATTTCAAATGTCAACTACTTTCAATTCCACTAAAGTTCTCCATTTGGATAAAAAAGATAGCATGAAGGAATACCTTTTACACCTGCCCATCACCATCAGTCTGCTTTTTCTTCTCCCCAAAAGATGATAGCTGATGTCCAGGCCATAGTGTAAGATGGCTTGCTGTGCTGAACTGGAGTAGTTACAAGATTTCACAGTAAACCCCCTTCACATGAGAGTCCTCTTCCACAGACGCTTCTGTTGTCATGCAGGCTGGACAAGCCCTTTTTTCTTCAGCAGACACAAAAGCCCTTGCTATTCCCTTCTGGCAGAGCCATACTTCTCCCTTCTTCATCCAACAGCAGGCTAGCTAATTTCTTCATTTGCTCCTCACATTCCCCCCAAAGCTACACTAGTATGTAAAGAGAGCATAGGTGACAATAGACTTGGTCCAGAGTTAGATCCCCCCTCAGCAGCTCCTTAAGGTGTATATTCTGTCCTTTTCCTGAAAAGGTTTAATTCTAGAGGTTGGAGGCTGCTGACATAAAGAGGTATTTGGGAGGTGGCCCGTGGCTTTCCCTCAGCACCCCATAAACCTGAGGAAGTGCATCTCTACCACTGTAAAAGTACTACTGAGTCAACGTCTTAATATCCTTTCAACTGACTGACAACATTTCTCATCTCTCCTTTTTTCTGCTACTCTCCTCCAGCTTAAGAGTGGCTAGTGCTCCAGAGATGATTTGAAGCAGCCTTTTATTTTGTTTCACAAGAAACTCATCCCGTCTAAGGTAAGCTCTTCCAGCAGTCTCAGAGCACAGGCAGAGATTAATGCTTTCTGGGTGCTATTGTATGGCTGTCAAGCATTCAGAAACAAATCTAAGGATAGGGTTTGTGAAGTTGTGACTGAAGGAACTGAAGACTGCAGGAGAGAAGCAGACTGGGGTCACCCCAGGATGGCCTGGCACAACACAGGGCTTGGGAAAAGGCACAGTGTTGTACTAGAGAGTGTATTACAATAGTCAAGTGCTGCTATTTACATGCCTCACAACCAGTAGTTTAAAATCACATGGCTCATCTTGTTTCGTTTTGTGCCTTTTAATCTGAGGAAAGCATTCTCTGGATGAAAATGTAAGTAGGTATGCAAGTCCTAATCACAGATCATCCAAGTATTACATCAAAATTAAAATTCATTATTATTAGCTATTATATGTATTTTGCTAAATCATTGCACACAATGAGGTCCTCTTGAAATGTGTGTTTTACGTCTCTAGATAAAAGCACTAATCCTAAGAATGTTTAAGTCGACAAAACAAAGACAGAGGAAGGAAGCAGGGATTGTTCTCTTCTACAGGACTAGAAAGATGGATTATTCCTGCCTATAGAGGAAAAAGGGTAGATTGCTAATATCACCAAAAAAGCATTTGAGGGAAAGAAGACAGATGCCAATTGTCCAGCTGCCAGTATCCTGTCTTTCTTATCCATTGAGACAAGCCTTGCAAGCTTTCATGTCTTTCATAGCCAGACAGTATATGTTTTCATTGGAAACTAAGACACCCTTGTCAACAATGATGTCCCTCCTACCCTTCTTTGTGAAAAGAGAAAGAAGTCACTCTCTGTTTGTCCTACTTCTGCTGTGAAAGAAAGCATGCTATTGCTGTGCTTCTGATAGACACCATCACTGTTTGGTGGGCACAGTTTCGCAGAGGAATGAAGAGAAGAATCATCAGCATCCTGCCAGACAGATCTGAAATCAAGGAAACCATGGCTGCACTCTTTAGAACTGAGACTGTCAAGGCAAGCCTTCAAAGCTACATTTTAGCAGTTTAACACTTCTACCTACAGACTTCCAGAAGAGCTCTTGCATTCTGTAGAGCTTGTTCTTTACCTGCTGGTGGACTTGGCTGTAGTTCAGAGCAATTGCAGAGTCACTGCTAGCAGTCAATACACACAAAGACAGTCCTTGGCAGAGCAGCCTTTTCATCAGCCTGACCCTTCTATCTGCATTGCTTCTGTGTTACCCCTCTCCAGCTGGTCTTCATCTTAGGTCAGACCCAGAGTTCACATCCTTCAGTATGTCTCCACCTCAGAAGCCCTTAATTATTCAATCCCTAGCCAAAACATATGCTTCTTGTGGACATCAGAGTACAAGAATATAACTTTTCCAATCTTTACATTAAGTAAAGAAAGATTTGGGGGTTTTCCCCCATTCCCAACTCAGCTCTGAGCTGCTCTGAATTTCTTTCATTTGCAAGTCTCCTGCCTGACATTTGAGATGTTTCAGCCCAGAGCTCCTGGCCCATGGACCTGGAGAGCAGCAGCTGACAGCCAGGTGCTGAGTAGTGACTGAACTTAGACTTCCCCACATGCTGGGCTGCATGACTTGCAGTCACCAAGACTCCTCACATTGCAACCTGGCTGCAATTCAGAAAGAAACAGATGTCCCTCTTCCTGCTCAAATCTTTAACGGACCCAGGCCCTCTATAAAAGCACTCAATTGCTTGGCCTATTGATCCCTCTGATCTTCTAGTTAAAGGCTGGGGCACTCTCATGCAGGAATTGCTGCTCCAGACAATTTACCAGAAGAGGGGTTGTTATAGCCTTACACAGATCCCTGACACTCACTGTCCCTGCAGTGGCCTCAGATACCTTGTGACACAGTGTACAGGTTCTGCCTGGGATTAAATTAGTTTTCTCCATAGCACCTGTCATAATGCTGTGTTTTGGATCTGTGTTAGGGTTAGGATTAGGATTTAGAGCAGCATAATCCTACCATTCCAGGGACACATTTGTTCCCTCCACACCTTTCTCATCTGCGCCACAGCTTCAGCCCAGAGCTGCTATTAGGGCTAGGGTTGAGACCCACAAAGTTTACAGCTTCAGGGACACTATCACAGCAGGAGGCATGCCAAGGGGAGCATGGCACTGCATCAACATTGCTCCATCCACATGCAAGGATGCTGCATTTGCATGTAAATCAATCTCTCTCAAGCACACTGCTATGGTAAAACTGAGCTAACTGCAGGATTTACCTCAGGCAGCATTTACTCTCAGGCAGGATTTACCCCCAAGCCAGCAGAGGCACTTACAGTAAGTCAGCACAGTTATCTCAAACACCTTCTACTCACTGTAGGGTAAATGCAAATGTGCAGTTACCAGGAGAATGGCGACATGTAGTAATCCTGTGGCTCCAGCACCTGCACAACCATGTACCTGCATCCCACTGCCCTGGGCACCACCAGCCAGCTATGGACAACAAATGTTCATTTTGAAGTTAGGGAGTAGGGAATTAAGGAGATTTCCAGGAATGGGTTTGGAAACCTACTCTTGGGAAGTGAGTCGTTATAAAAAAATGAAGAAAAGCACAGGTCTGAGATGTTTACTAGGCAGGTGAGGATACTGCAGCAGAAGATGTGGACTTGGACTGCCTCAGGGCTTGGATTTTGGCAGGACAATAGGAAAATTATTTTCTAAAGAACGGTATACAGCCTCGGCTTCCATTTCAGGAACTCTGCATTGTCTAAGGCCAGCTTTGCCTCCTTCGCTACCCTACTTATAAGAGGTAATTTTGTTTGGAGATTCCTGAACTCAGGAACAGGCCTTAAGTATAGATCTAGTTCTTCCTTATGTAAACCTTCATCTGGAATATGATGAGAAGGTAAATACTGACACCAAGACCTATATCTAAGAGAGAAATAAATCTGCCAAAAGATCATATATGTAGCAAAGACTCCTCTGTCCACACTTTCTAGATTAGACATCTGAGAAAACCTGTTGAACACCACAAGTACTACTATTACATTTGGACAGTGCAGAAAGTTCACAAGTATGTCCAGTCACTTTTCCAGGTGAGTTTTGATTTTATTGCAGTAATGGGAATGAATTGGGTTAAATGTGTTAGGCACGTCTATCTTCTGCTCTGAAGAAAGATGGTCCAGAGACTTTCTTCGTCTTTGCAATGAGGTGGATGGGGACTGCATATGACACAGCACTCCTTATGTGACTTTCTGGAGACAGGCACCTTTATGCAACAGTAGCAGTTCTAGAAGTTTGATATTGTTACACTTACTGTTTATTTTAAAATTAGTGTATTGATAGATTTGACAGCTTCTTCCAAAGACACAGTTCTGCTATCACTTCCTGTATGCTGTACATGGCATGCAGAGCCTGAAATTACACTTACCCAACTGTTTGCAGTCTCTCTCAACAGCACAGACACAGGAGCCAACCCAGGGATGCCTAACCTAGGGATCTAAGCACTGCCATTGCTGAGGCAGGCTGAAGTTATAACCACCATTTGCTGCTGCACAATTCAGACATAGGCTTCTCTTGCCTTTTTTAGCCTGCTCTTCTGTAGGCTGCAAGATGAGTGCTTTGCTATCCTCTCAGAGGAGCTGCATGCCGTCTCTCCTACATGTCTGTCAGGGACCATTAGCATTGGACTTGTTCATTCAAGTTGATTTGATACCCTTGCATCTTACAGTGCACTAAGAGTTCATCATAAAAGGAAAGATAGTCAAAGATACCATATATAGAATTTATATTTTGGGCCATTTTTAGCTTGCTTATAGGCATCAAAGACTGTTTTTAGCCACAGTAAAGGGAAAAAAAGCAGAAATAAATGATAATGTCATTTACTGTGAAACTTTCCCCTGTCCTCCCCAGAAATCTTTGGTTTTGAACTCTGCTCTTCCCTTTACTGCGATAGACTGAATCACAGGATCATGGGGTACTTCAGAAAGGGTTCGCATGATATCTCTAGACCAGCCTCCTGCTCAAGGCATGATCAGCTAGAAGATCAGATGAGGTTGCTCAACGCTTTACCCTGTCTGGAAACATCCCAGCTTCGTCCACAAAATACAAAACCTGCCTTGCTATTCTGTTTTTTCTTCACTAAGTCTTGTAGAACCACTGTGAGACTGCATCTTGAACCTTTTATGGCCACATTTCAAAAAATAAACTGCAGGCTTCTTTCCCAAGGAGTTCATTGTAAACGGAGTAATGTTGATGAATATGTCTCAGTTCAAAAACGCGTGTGCAACCACCTGATGTGAATGATTCCCCACTAAATTACAGAGAAATAGATCTAAAGTAAATTTAAATGTGCTTGAAATCAAGCAGGCACTTAGAAATTTTGCTGCACTGGGGTCCAATCGTTCTGAAACACGGTGAAAAACCAAAGGAAGAAAGTCATCAAAACCAAACAGACTGCAGACATTCAGCTGACTCTTTTGTTTAGTATTTGCATTGTTTGAAAGACAACTGTGAAGCATCTCGCTTATCCACAAGGCTCCCATCAGGCTGTTTACCAGTAAAATCTGAAAAGCTGTTGGGAGTCCACGTGATTTCTAGTATTTTGAGCAGGTTGGTTTTGTTTCCTTGTTCAGACGTTCTAGTCCAAAGACATTGTGCGCAGAAACTGTCAGGTCATGAATAAAAGATAAAAAGCCCGCTATTTTTTAACCAGCTTCACTGGACTGGTTCAGGGGTTGGTCCAAACTGCAGACATACAATCAGCACACAGGAGACTTTAATGTCGGATTTATCACACTAGAAATTTAAAAATAAGTGTTTAATAATTTTGTTGAATATCAAAACCATTGTATATTTTATGCAACACACAGAGAACAGGGTCTGATGCTTAGGCGCGGTCAGGCACATAAATGTAGACATGGGCTTTCGGGATGCACGGAGCCCAGGGGCTGGGCTGATGGTGGAGGAGAACCCTGTTGCCCTGGGTGATGCCAGCCGCTTGCCCACGCTGCCGGCC
>NW_008240046.1:3838872-3867538 GCF_000691975.1 Corvus brachyrhynchos
GTCCTGGCTGGCGCTTCGTGGACGTGCTGGGCTTCGAGGATGAGGCGCTGCGCGCCGTGCCGACCCCGGCCTGTGCGCTGCTCCTGCTGTTCCCGCTGACGGAGCAGGTGGGTGTCCCCTCCCGCACACAGGGTAGTACTGGCTGCCGTCAGGAGTGTGGCTGTCGTCCACCCAAGCATCAGATGGTTGGGCACATGGATGGGGCTTGGCACTGGTGCAGTGTTGTGCTTGGTCCCAGCCTCCAAATAGCCTCAACTGAAATGAACTGAGCAACTAAACAAGGGCTCTCATTCCATCCCAGTTTTCCTATGAGACTTTGCTTTGTATATCAGACAGGGGAAAAAAACCACGAGCACTCTTGAGTGTGAGGAATAGCAATTCCATTACCATGCTGAATCATTGGATCTGGAGAGGCCTACATTACTTCTTTAGTATATTAATATTAATATATTCAGTCCACTTGATGCTAAAGATGGGCTTTGAAATCAAGTTTAAGTAGCAGGTTCTTAAAAGGAAGGATTATAACCTTCCAATAGTGATGGATTTTACAGTTGTTGATACGTTGTTCTGATGGGGAGGGGCTTGTGAAGGCAAATTTTCTAAAGGTCCAAAGGCCTATTGTAGAGACATGCTGAGTAGTCTTGTTCAATGGACCGAAGCTACTGGGAGATGATCTAAAAGGGCCTATCCATTATATTATTTCCCACCCCAAGCTATTTCCACTGTATGGCACAGATGGAGAAGCTAAGAACAGTGCCTTTGGATATCACTGAGTCATGCAGGTAGTCCATTAAGTGTTGGCCTGAATCCAGTTTAGACATATGCTGCTTTATTAGTACCACAAAGACAATTTTCTGAGTAAATCTTTATCCAGTCTTGATACTGATTCTCCTGCACAACAACTTATTTGTCCAGTGGTTTGCACAATACAAAGGTAGGTCTGTGATGAAATGCCTAAAACAGTTACGTGTTTACAGCATGAGAACTTCAGGAAGCAACAGACTGAGAGAATAAAGGACCAGGAGATCAGTTCCAAGGTGTATTTCCTGAAGCAGACAGTCAGTAACTCCTGTGGGACAATTGGTCTGATACATGCAGTTGCTAATAACAAGGACAAATTGAAACTTGGTGAGTATGAATGTTCCGAAGTGCTTGAATTTCCTTTTTTTTTTTGACAGCAGATTGCATGGATATGGGCTTTTGGGAGACAGGTGGGGCTTTCATGCATGCCAAGTTGAGGCATGCTGTACTGTTTCAGTTGGTAAGTGGGTCATCCAGCTTTTGGAGAGGGGCATGTGTACTGCCTGAAGCACAGAAGGGAATGTGCTTTGACTCCTGTCTGGTAGCTGCAGAGGTATTGTCCTACTAAGCCATGCAAGAGGAAAAGGACCCATTGCAGGACTGACCAAAATCTGTCTGTAATTAGGAAGTACTGTGTTCAGAAGCAGTTATTGACTTTAAGTTTGATGTCAATAGAAGAGATGGGGTTATTCATGCTACTTATGTCTAATGTAAATTGATGTGCTCAGAGTAGCCTGTAAATCAGTCTAAAACATGTTTTCTTTTTGCTGGAGAAGTTGTGTAGATAAGGGTTTGTAAGGAGATTTTTCCTACTGAGGTAATAGTTTTGATGGTTTCTTTACTGTAGAAAAAGATTCTTTTGTTGTTCAAAGACTAGAGATCTGCAAAATACAACTACCAGTATTCCAAGAGAACTTGGACCCTTTCTGTGGTGTGGGATTCCTTTTTATACAAAGGAAAACACATGTGGAAGGCATAATGAGCATTTAAGCATAGTTTTGCTTTGTTCTTCTTAAAAAGGATTCACTGAAATAACACACTCTTGATGAGCGAAGCAATGATGCAGCACATCTTTTATGTGCTAGAGCTCAGTGCATCTTAGTACTGCACTACTAATTTATGTTCTGGAAAACCAAAGTAAGCCCATCATGAGCAAGTGCTGCCTTCATTTGAAGGCAGTGAGACAATTTCATCTACCCATATTCTGGTAGTTATGTGTTGCAGCCCGTACCTTTCTTGAATTACTTCAAAACAGGATTGTACATTTCTGCCAAATGTGCAGTGCGGAATCAGAAAAGCTAAATCCCATCTGAAAGTGATTTTCAAAACAAACATCCAGAGCAACCTGAAGTACTCTTCCCTGAAACAACTCTGGTTGTTTGTGTAGATTGTTACTAATATCCTCTGGATAAATAGCTTACTTTAAGTGGTAGTTATAATGTGCTTATGTTGGAGATAGTTACAGGCTGAATGCAATGACTTGTAGTTAGTGCAAAAAGCACTGATTACTGTGGGCTGCATCTAAACTGTGACTGATGCTTTACCTATACTGAATAAAATGTTCGATCATCTTGTGCAGATGAGGGGTCTGCCCTGAAGAAGTTTCTTGATGAAACAGCTGATTTGTCTCCTGAAGAAAGAGCTAAGCATTTGGCAAATAATAAGGTATATGAACTACACAAACTGCTGAGAGCTATCAGCACCTAAAGATGTAGTAACCTGTATCTGCTTTCTCTTAAGGCTATACAAGAAGTCCACAATTCTGTTGCGCAAGAAGGACAATGTCGGGTAAGATGTGAATGTGTAAAATCTTGGGAAAAGTTTTAATGAAGGTGGTATAGCAACATTTTTTGTCTGTCAGATAGCTGTTAGAGTTCGTGAGGAAAGAGAAATGAGTGACTCATGGGTGGATACTTGTTCAGGATTTCTTCCTCAAACATGGAATTAAAAATTTGGGTCCAGACCCAGTCTGAAAATACGACTATACATTAGGTTTTCTGGTGCTTGACCTTGTAGAGGTCCTGCCACAGGCCTCTTCAGCTGAACTTAAGTTTTCAGTCATTTGCTTTCTTGTTGAAGTGTCCTCTGTTCTGTAGTCACAAATTGGGTTTGCAGTACTAGCTTCAATCTAACAAATATATCTGATGGTATCTCCTAAGGTTGAGGACAACAGTGTGAATTTCCACTTCATCCTGTTTGTCAATGTGGATGGACACCTGTATGAATTGGGTAAGGTCCTGTGAAACTCTGCAGTTAGGCTGGGCCTACTTCACACTGCACAACAGTGTTGGGGGCTCAGGCACGATACTTTGTGCTAATTAAACTATTTGCTGAGGCCTTCAGAGCCAAAACACAGTTTGTACCTTCACCTGAAGATTTAAACTGAAAATGGATTGCACTGAAGGCCTAAAACATGTTGTCACTGGTAGAGCTGAGAAGACTGTTTCCATCTCACTCAGATTATTGACAATTTGTTCTGACTTTCCAAATATCATATGTGTACTTGTTTGGGTCCACTATGCTCAGTTCTGCTAATTCAGAAGCATTTCTTTCACAGATGGCCGTATGCCATTTCCTGTAAACCATGGCACAAGCTCGGATGACTTGCTGTTGAAGGTAAGACTTCTCCCTTGCTGCTTGTTTCCCTGAAAGCAAGGCTTATAAAAAGGTGAGAAGTCTGCATTTGGTGTATAGTGGTTGTACCTACTTGCTCTGCAAGACTGTACTTCAATTTGCTAAATTTATGACAACTAAAGGTATTGTCCCCCAGAGCTAGATACCTGTTAAGTGTATTTATTAGCTGGTGTTATAAGACTACGTAACTTAGTTGATGGGACTCAGAGAGGAACTGCAAAGACTTGTTCTCTACAGCAAGTGTATTTGGTTAGTCTAAGCAGCTATATGTTTTCATCCCCAAGGATTCTGCTAAGATCTGCAGACAATTTACAGAACGTGAAAAAGGAGAAGTTCGTTTTTCTGCTGTGGCTTTCTGCAAGTCTGCCTAAGACTCTGAAGAGATGCGAGGAAAGCAGTTTAATAGCACACCAGTAAATGCAGTTTAAACTCCAGTGCTTCAGTACTTGTTAAACACAGCTGTTCTGGTAACTTAAATTATTTCCACCTTTTGCTATACACAGAAGCAACATCAGCCGAGCTTATGCTAAAGGATGAGCTCAAGTTTTAATGTGAATGGTTTGGACACATCAGATATCTTTAGACTCTTTTTTTTCACATGTTAAGTAGAAAATGCTTAACAGGGCTTGTTTGATCTGTGTCATGTTAATGGAGTTGTTGGTTGATATTTCCTTGTCCTTAATGAGAATAAAATGTTCTGCTGGAAGACTAAATGGACTAAAGTGATGACTAATTTTCTCCAAAAGGAACTGTGTGGCATCCTCTGTAAACACTTTCAAAAGACGCTCAAAGCTCTCCTCTGAGGAATAAGTTAACCTCAGGGTAGCAGGGCAATTGCTCTTTCTAGTGTCTTGAAGGCTTTCAAGGATGGAGAGACACCGGTAACATGTTGCAGAGCTGTATGCTGCACTACCCTTCTAGTAAGGTTTTTCCTAATGTCCAGTCCAAAACTCATGAGCTACAATCTGCCACCCTGAATACACTTATTTTGGAGGAGTAAGGTGTGATAAATTAACAATTGAAATGTCACCTTAATGTGGTTTGTAATATGCTACAAGCCACAGAATACCCACTGGGTTTCCTTATAGGACACAGTATTAGAACAGATATCTCCCTACCTGTAGCTGAACCAAACCTGCTGGCTAAGGCAGAACACAATCCTGGGCTAGGCTGTGTGTGCTTACTAACTTGTGATTCTGTTATGAAGACCTTTAAAGAGGCTGTACTTAGCTGTCCTGTCCAAAATGACCTAAAAAGAAGAAACCCCTACTACATGAATTTCTAATAGCAGGATGAAATTTTGGATTCAAGGAGAAGAGACTTAATCTGTAGTACAAGTTCCTTGGCCTGAACTGTGACCTGTGGAAACTGTTTTCACCTGAGTCTAGTTGCTGTTTTCTGCTCTTGCTGCTCCTTGCTGATACTTCAGGTAACTGTAAGCAGAGATAAAGCAGCCTTTAACTTGGGCCTTTATTCTAATGCATTAGGTCCCAGTCTGTCCCTGGCAGCCAGTGTATACAGTGCTGGGTACCACAGTCTTAGATGGTCACTGGTGCTCTGGGTATGCTGCAAGCTGTTCTGGCTTCAGGGAGATTTTTTGAAGGGTAATTCAAGCTTTTATTAAAGCTTTCTGTGGGCTGAAGTTAATTTGTATTGGGCCTTGTTCCTGCTCATATAATTACCTGATAGCTGAAGCTAGTGAAGGGTTGCAACACATTTTAATTTGAAGCCTAAGGATTTGCTAAACCTCAGGATACTCCAATTCTAAACATCAGTGTCTTCAGTTTCTGTTAGCAGCGAAGTGAAAACTATGGCTGAGAAATGGTGTTACATGTCGTTGTTCTCTACAGCAGCATCTTCTGCCTTTCCAAGGAAGTTGTTGTAGGGTGGAGGGAGAGGCCTCCTGGGGCGTCTCTGCTGCAGCCTACTGCTCCAGCGCAGACTCAGAGCCATGCCTGTGGCTCAGGCTGCTTAGCAACACAACCTTCGAGAGAGAAAATGCAAGTGGCATGAGCACAGCAGAGTGGAAGGTGCAGTGAAAACCAGCTACAGGAGGAGGAGCATGAGAAATGCCAAGTGAGCTGTATGCCTTACCTGGGGCAGTGAGCTTTAGTGCTGCAGAGGACCCTCTCCTTGACCTTTGGGCAATTACTGGGGGCACATGCTGTGATTGTGCCTGTGTAGAATCAATGCTGAAGCAACCTGAAAATGCCTTTGATATACTACTGTATATTTCATAGTGATTGCAGCAGTCCAATATTTTGTGATTTATTTTTTCTTTTTGTTCTAATTAGCAGTACAAACAGTGCAACTGAAGTTATTTCAGTGTTTCATAATTTTTTTTTCATTCTTCTGCTCAAGCTTCTGAGTTAAGAATTTACCAAAAGGCAACATTTTAATAATTTAGGCCTCATGAAAAAAACAGGGAAAGGGTTGTGCTAGACTCTTCTTATTTTCTCACATTCTGGTCCCAGGTACAGTTTCAAAGGATAGAAATAAAGAGAAGAACTAAAGAATGGATGTTATCTGTCTACTCCTTTATAACACCTCTAGCAAGGCTGTTGTCCCCTGCAGAAATGATGACAAGGGCTTAGCAAACAGCTGGGCTTTACTTTAAAACATCCTCAGTTTCAGAAAGAGGAAGATGAGTTATTTGGGATGGCAAAGATCTTGGGAGTTGGGATAGAGATTGCAAACCATGGGTGCTGATCTGTAAGCTGAATAGATGGAAGATATTCTAGATATATAATAGATGGAAGATGCAATATTACAGTGCAGCTGTTCCCAATGTGTTACTGCTTTCAGAAGAAAAGTCACAATGCATGGAAGTGTGTATGTGACAAAAACAGACTGAAAAAGTTATAAACAGAAAACAAGGAAGGTGTTTTAAAGCCATTTCAGGCATGTATAGTCTCAAAATAAATGATTTTTCAAAATTTTCAGCTAATTTTACCTACTTGCCAGTTTTTGAATTTTAATCTTTGCCTGTAATTTCACACTTTGGTGGAAATGTTTGGGCCAAAAGGTGTTTTTTAGAGTGCTATGTATGAAAATACTTTTCGTGAGAAGATGCTGTTATAATTCAGTATTTTTTCTTGGTCACATCCTATCTGAAGTGAGGCTCATTTCTTGTCTCTCCTTGTTTTCTCCTCTTTATTCTTATAAACAGTTCCATGCGGAACTGTTACTTTTCCTTGATTTCCTGTGCATCCTTCTGAAGTAAATTAGCTCTTTTGACCCTTTCTACTTCTCATCTAAAGCCCCTTCATGTTTTTCCTGAATTTACCCCTGAATTTCCCCTGTGACAATTGTTGAGAAGGGCAGGAGCTTGTGAAGCCTGCTGTGTTTTATGCCCACTGTGAAAGAAACCTGAATGGCTGTTGCCACTGCTGCTCTTCCACATAGAGGAGTCTCCTGAGCAAATTAATTTGAATTAACAGTTTCCTGCCATTTTTGTGCAGTCTTTCAGAGGTGAACATTCAACAGTTAATATACAGAACTATCCTTGGAAATATTTGAGAAATAATGAAGAATCTCAGGTAGTATTTTAGGCTTATCTGTTTAGACCTGCACATTGCTAATTTAGAGCTGTACCCAGGGTTGACTGTGTGCCATCTATCATTTTGTAACTTGCCTGTCTGTTGAAAGCTGTAGTCAACTTACTCTGTAGATGGCAGCATTGGGAAATTTAGAGCAACAAGTCTAATTTAGGACCAATGACAGAACGGATCCAGAAGCTTTTTTAAGTCCACAGCTAGTCCTACTGCTTTCAGTGGGATCATTCACATGCTTAAGCACACTTCTGATTTCAGAGCCAATTAGCCAATCCTTATAGTAGTCAAAAGTTAGTCATACTGCAATGTCCAAAGCCTCTTACACATTCTCATAGTCTTTGGCTTAGATCCCCAGTTTACTTGCAGCTGATGTGTATCAGCTTTTGTCCAATATATACTTCTGTACAATATATATGCTACTATTTCCATACTAATTCGAATTTGTTTTGGGGGAGTGAGGAAAGAAAGTGTGGGATTAACTCCAACAGCATCCAGCTTTTGACACACAGACCAGTTTATCACTCTCAGATATTTAGGATGGAGAAGCAGTTAGCTGAAAAAGGAACTAGACACACTAATATCCTCTGCTGTTGATATAAACACAGCAGGGAGCTCTAGGGGTCTGTGGTGGGCATTGGAAGCAACCGAGACTGGCAACAAACCTTGTAGTCACAGGATCCCGCTCCTGGTGCTGCCAGCAGCCAAGGAGAGGCTGATGACAGAACTTCAGCTCAGTGGAACTGTGGACTAAATGAGAACACACAAATTGGGAAAAATGCAGCCAGAAGCAGAGTAACAGCATTAAAGTTCCTTTGTGACCAAAGGACATAAAATGTCACTCGCATTTTGTCATTTTTTACATCTTGTACAGGATGATACTAAGTTACAGGGAGTGGTTGACATTCCAAATGCTTTGAAGCCAAGGGACCTTGAGGGCTGAGAGGATGGGTTAGAAGAAACCTCATAGAGTTTGACATGGTGAGGTGCTGAGCTTGGCACCTGGCTGGAGCCACCCTATGGCTGGGAGGTGATGGGCTGAGGTTCAGCCCTGCTGCAGCCTGGGGATTTTGGCAGGTGCCAAGTTGAATATAAGCCCATATGTTGGGTGCTCTCCCTAGGAGTAAGGCAAATCATATACTGTGTTGGGAGTTCTATTGGGAAGAACAAGACCAGCAGGAGGAGGGAAGTTATTATCCATTACTACCTGGCACTGGTGAGGTTGCACCTGGAATAGTGGTTCAGTTCTGGGTCCCCCCACCCAGTCCAAAAAGGATGTGGAGGAATCTGGAGAGGGTCTAGCAGCAGGCTTCCAAGGCAGGGAGCAGCCCTGTGAGAAGAGACTGGTGGAACTGGGTGTGTATAATCTGGCATGGAGGAGACTAAGGCAAGATGTAATTGTAGTTTACAACTACATCAAGGGCAGTTGCAAAGATGAAAAAGCCATTATTTTTTCCTGGTAGTAGGAGATGGTCTATCAAAGGACAGTAACTGCAAATTGCAGCTTGGAAGGTTCAACTCAGGACATTTGGAATCTAGAAGAATATTTCTTCATGGGAAAGTAATATACTGGAACAAATTGTCAGAGAAACGGGAACATCTCCATCCTTGCAAAGTTGTAAGAGACCAGAATGTAACAACCAGCTTCTGTTAAGCTGCCTGAGGTTATCTACTACAGTATGAAAAATGAGAACAGCGATCAGTGTTGCTCCAGCTTCAGGAACTGAGTGCTGTGCTCCTTGACAAGGAGTTAATGGTGAGTCTCCTTGCTGTGCTTTCTGTTGGGAAGCTGTTCCCAGCAGGAAGAGCTGGAGGCTGATGCTGCTGACTGCTGGTTTTCTTCTCTGTCTGGGGTGGGAGGACAAGAATGGCTGCAGGAACAGCAGCCAATGCATCTAGGGTGAGGTGCAGGTTTTGTTACCAATGGATGCCACTTCACAGAGAGCTGGGAAGGCAGAGGCCAAGGAAGGACCTGAGGGAACTCTTCCACAGTCAATGAATCAGAAACTGAAGTATAAGGAGTCCTCCCTAAGGATGTGTGTAACATCTCTATGGGTACCCTAGGGGGAAAAAGAGCAGTGAGTGATGGGGAAAATGGAAAAATGAGAGAATTCCTGGACATTTTTCAATTGTCATCTTTTCAGCAGTACCATAAAACTGTTCAATGAAGTTTCCCAATCCCTTAAATAATTGTACATCAAAAATGTAGTGCTAGGTGAAGCTCAGTGAACAAATAATGAGGTATGTAGAACTGATTTGAAACTTACGTACTTTTTGCTTAGATGAGTTTCAGACGTGGTTAGATGATATTGCAAGGCCTGTAGCAAGTTACAGAAAGTGAGATCTGCATGATGTTGGAGGAACCAGACTAGGCAAAGGTATTTCAGTCAGTTTAGCATTTCCAGCAGGGTACCATAAAAAACAAGACAGTAAATTCCATGGCTTAGGAACACGTATGCATGTTAACATCTACACTAAGAGTAGAAGCAGAAGAGCTTCTACTCTTAATGTGTTGAGAGTGGGAGAAGTGCAGCTTAACTTTGCAAATAAGGAATGGAGACATAGATTCCCTGATTTTTTTTGCAGAGAAAGTTTTTATATTTACTCTACTTTGGCTTTGGGCCTGAGTTAATACACCCTCCCTCTTAGCTGGACATATTAGTTAAAGCTCAGTGTTAGACTAACCTCAGCTTGACTGACTTGGAGAACAGTCAGGTGAACTCATGTCTGTCTGCAAAAGAGGTCTGTATTGATACATAGTCCCCTTATAATGCCTGAAGATATTTTTCTAGTAAGACTTATATTGCAACTCAGCATTCAAGAAACACTACTTTCTCCCTCTTTTTCCCCTTCCCATCCCACAAAAATGTTTAGCAGCACTGGGGAGTTGAGGATTATGCATAAATCTAAATCGCAGATGATTATATGAAGAGTGGTTGCAGTATTCAGGCTTTCTGACATACAGAAGAGTTGGGTGGCAAGGTTGTGGCCATGTTCCTGATGGTTTGAAGAAGTACAGATGGAAGAACAAGATGGTTCAAAAAATATTATAATTATTTGACTAGCTTGATATTTTATCTGACTTTACCAACCATTCTTTCTCCTTTCACTGAACAATTGCCCTGAAGGTCGTGTCAGTAAACAACACATTTCTCAGGATCAGTTCTTACTGAACAATGTGAGAAAAGGGGCTGGGTGGCTAATTTTTCCCAACTTCAGAAAGTGACTGTTACAGGTTTTTGATGCAGCCCAGTGCTGTTATGAATGTGATCTTCCCTAAATACACAGTTTTGGACTTGGCTTTCAATTTTCATGACCCTCTGAGAAGAAGTCATAAAGTAATCCCTGCTGCATTTTAGAAATGATCAGTACAGGCAGCAGTGACAACAAACTTTCCTGTAAAGTGTCATTCAAATCTTTTACCAAAGATGGCAAAGTCCTGTTTGGTTTGAATCAGTCCGATGCATGTTCATGGCCCTTGACTGAGCAATGAGGGTTTAGGAAAACTGTTGCTCTTTGTGAAAATGCAGTGTTTCAGGGCAATGAGAAACTGCTGGTTAAGCAGCCAGGGATCTTGTACAACACGTTTTACAAAAGTTGTTTCATTTCTACGGTCTGTCTGCTACAGCTGCTGCAGGGATCCATGTCAGTCAGGTGATAGACTTTAATCCTTTGCTTAGCTGCAGTGTGGATGTGTGTAGCTCATGACTGTCACTCCTGAGGCTTCTAATAGGGGATGGTCCCAGGAGAGCCTGGGACTGCTGCATGTCTTTCCTGCAGGGAATATGCTTGTTATTTTGCAGGCTGAGAACCACACACTCATTGACAGAACAAAAAAACTGTAGTAAGAAATTAACTTAAAATCTCTTTGATTTTCAAAGCCTGAGATATTTCTCCTGCCAGCCTCAATTTGTAAGTGGGTTTTTTTACCCTATAACTTAGCTGGTATTTTTGAAAGCAAAATCTACAATTGTACTTGGTGAGTGCAATCAAAATAAAAGAATGGAAATTCAAAAAATTGAAATATTAACTCCACAGCAACATTGGGTTTGTTCCTTACTCATTTGATACATGCATGTCAGGAAATGGCATTTTGTTCGTTAGATTTGATGGCGCAGGGAAAGGTTCCCTGCTCAAATACATTAGCTAAATTTAGTTCCTAGGCTGCAACAGGTGAATTTATTTTTAAGTACTGTGTAGCACTTGGGGTCTGATTTTGCAGAGCACCTCAGCTCCTGGTTAGTCCATGATCTCAACTGAAATCAAGCCTTCAGTTAGGCTTGAGCACATGGTTGAATTTATGTATAGGCTGAAGTGATTTCCTTAGTCAGACACTTGATGATATTTCCACATCTGTTTAGACTCAGAGCCTGAACTCATTGCATTAGGAGGGTAAAAGTCCATTTGCTCCCAAGCAGAAGCCCCTCACTTGATGTTTTTCACTCTGGACTGGACAGGGAATTAACAAACTGCCAGTTCTTCTTACAAAATTATACCAATTCTACTACATCAAGTGGGACAGCTTACCTTGGAATGATTAAACTTTTCCAAGATTTCATATCCTCACTCATCAGACCCCATTTAGCACAGGAAATTACAGTTAAGCTGTAAAAAGACTTTCCCTGACTAAATCCAATGTTTATAAATTATAACAAGGCAGAAAATGTGAATCTCAACAATGTAACTACAGTCTGAAGAATTCACAAGTTCAACTTCTTTCCCAAATACTTTTTACCACAGCAGTAACATGAGTTTGTATAAATAATGTATACATTTTTAGCATATCTGCACAGTGTAATAGATAATATTTTGTGTATTAGAAGAACGCAAACCTGTGTGGGCTGTCTCCGCCTTCATTCTCAGACAGGAGATTTTTGGACTTTTCACCAGCAGTGACCACCAACAGAGCAACTTCCTTCTGTTCAGGTTGTTTTGTTTTTTTTTTCATAAGAAAGCTGCTGGAAAGCTCCTTAAGAAATAAGCTCTATAAAGCTTCTTAAGAAACAAAAAAATAACAAGTTGGATATGCTTTATCCAGTCCCACATTATTTTTCATGTCTATGGCAAGGTCTCAGTATTTGTCATTCCAGTACTTCAGCAGTCAGGCCAAGCTATACTTCTTACATCTGTGCAATAACCTCACATACAATATGGACCAACAGGTGCAGAAAAGGCTCTCTCTAGAGAAAAGAGCAGATCTAGCAGCAGTCAGGGCCAGAACCAGTCACACAGTTTAGATTTTCTTGTGCTGTCCTAAACAAACCACTGACTGGACAAAGATTCATTATTTTCTCTTATGTACATAAGAGATTTAATGTACTTTGTGTAAAATATGCATCATAGTATATATCATAAAAATATCATGGATCACAATCATATATAGAATTATTTTTGAAACTTTAAGGCTAAATAAGAAATCATAAAACCTAGATGCAGCTAATACATCCTGTGTGGTAATTCTTTAAAATTCTTGAGATAGAGCTACTGCTCACAAGCATATTCACATGTAAGAGGAAGAGGATTAGGAACAAAAATAAGAACAATTACTCCATTGAATTTAGGGAAAGTTTATCATACACTGACTTCTGGAATACACTAGGTTTTAAATCCTAGGGTTTACAGTTCTAGGATTTAAATTTGGCTCTTGGTACCTAAAATTTGTGCAAAGAGACTGGCTTTAGCTGTTTTCTGTTGAACTATTTTTCTTTATGGATGATTGCAAACCCTTCAGGGATCACCCTACAAACACTGTCAAAATAACAGTGGTGAATGTGTGGGGTGGGGAGCATAAATTAGGGAACTTCAATGTCCGGTTAGTGCTTGGCCATGGCAGAATAAGTGGCCAGCCCCTCAGAGGAAGGACTTCGCCCCTTGACTTTACATGGAACCAAAACCAGTCAAACCAGGAATGACACTCAGCATTCCCATTTAGGAGCAGCTTTAAAAAGGAAAATAGCTGCAGTGTGCACCAACAAATTCAGCTTAATGGAAAGTGTCAGCACCCAGGAGAATTCTGGCCCATGACCCAGATAATACAGAAGCAAACCATTGTGTGACTGCATCTCTTTAGCAAATGTAGTACTGCAATCAGCAGTCTGCAAAAATACTCACTTTCAAAGCAAGCTTTCAGTGAAGATTTCAGAATGACTTTTGTTTCAGGAGGGAATCACAGATGCAAGCACTAGAAAGGCTTTTCAACACCTGTTTGTTTATTTATTTATAAAAATTCTTATCTGGGGCAAAATAAATCCTTGTGCATTTTATTTGCAAATAAAGCACAGACAGTGAAATCTGTAACAAACCAAAAGGGTACATGGTGATACCCTTAAAGCTCTGTCCAGCACATATAAGGTAACTAGCTGGAAGAAACATCTGCGAATAGTAATATGCATATATTTTGTAAGTTGTGAAAATAAATAAATCACCTATAGTGTAGGAAAAATACTCTGAAACTCATGCCATTTCTTGTAGGGAATTATAGTTGACCTTTCTGTGTTAAAAAAAGAGAGGACACCAGAAAATATTGGAACGGAATTCTGGAAAAAGCTTCCCAAACTACAGCCTGTGCCTGCTCATGGTATTCAGACATAAAACTGCAGCCCGCATACAGAAGGCCAGGCCTCTCATTTCATAGTTAATTTAAAACTGTAACTAATCTGGAAAATGTTTATGGCCTGGAGTGGTCTTTTCATGTAGAAACTGTATTCTAACATACACATTTTGAACTTGAATTGGTAATGAGTTTGACTTACATCTTGTGGTCCAGATGTGTTTGTTTCAGTATATCTCTAAGTGTACTAACCTGGGAAGCCTTCAGGGTGAGACACAACAGATGGACAGAAGCAGCCCAGGCCTGCATTTCTTCGAAGCAGCCACAAAACATAAACTACACCAGAGTTTAACTGGCACGCACTGATGAGGGGATGTTTCCCAGGAAGGTGTCTGTCCTAAAATATCGTCTCTATTTCCACTGTATCTCAAAGAGAGACAGTTTCTCTCGATTGTGGAAAAAATACCTCTGCTCAAGAGACCCCATGGAATTCTCATCTCAATGACACTGTCATGCTCTTATTCTCATTGATTATCAACTACTTTCTACAGCCTGGTGGATGTTTAGAAAAAGGAAGTATTCACTGAGATGATAGGCAAAGGGAAAATGTCAATGTTGAAAGAACTACAGGTCTGTGTTTCTGGAATGGCAGCATACAGACGCTCAGCTAGTCAGATTTTGGTTTTAACAGTGATTTTTTACCTCCCTGGGTCTAAGATTATAAGCATTAGTCCTGCTGGAAGACAAATTTTAATTCTCACTGCCCATTCAAAGTATTTTATCCAAACTTACGTCAATAGCTTTTGAAAAGATAACACAGCCTTTTCCATGAATACCAAATAAATGTAAAGAGTAGTTTTCAGTAGTGAGAGACTTTAAACTCTTTCTTTTAAAAAATGTCTGTTAATTTTTGGTTTGTGGTTTTTGTTTTCATTTTCTCAGAGTTGTTTTGCAAGTAGGTTTTTGCCAGTGTTGGAAATGGAACCACACTGCTGTAAGTAGGCACAAGAAATTAACTTGCACAGGGAAGCTGGTTTTTAGCTGTTTTTTCCAGTTTTGTGTCCTCCAGAATCAGGGTTTGAATGAAGCAAGTTCAGGCAAGAAGACAGTAAAAAGTAACTGGAGTGAAACATTCCTTTCATTTAGCTTAAGAACAGTTCATCCGGTTCCTTCAGGGTCATAAACCCAACTCCTAAGCCAGCTGAAGTTGGTGGCAAAGCACCCAGGGATGGCACATTGTACTGCTTAGATCCTGAGTCTTCTTTGACTCACCTAACTAAGATCTACAGACCTATAAGAGGCAAAAAGCCATTATTGTCCAAAGCAATGAGGATGCTCTCTGACAAGCCACAGTACTGTGGACAAAAAGCCAGAGGGCTGGACAGTCAGACCAGGTCACCAGAGTCTTACATTCAACACCCTGCTCTGCCACCAGTGTTCTCAAGCAAACTGCACAAAGCAAAGCCCTTCTCCCACACACTTAATCACTTAGGGAAACCTCAGCCTTCAATTAGGCAGCATGATCCTCTACAAAACCAGTGAGAGGAACAACAGGCTTATGGCTGGGGAGCACAGACCTGTAAACCTACAGAGGGGGGCATTGCTTAAACCAGGTGATGGGAATACGGAGTCTAGACACAGTTTTACCCCAAATGGAGCAAAACACGTTGTGATGCCAAGAAGTTGGTATTTATCCCTGCTTAATACTCTTACAGTGAATAGTCTGCTAATGCTAGGTGCTCTCTTGAGTGAGAGAAACCAGTATGACGGCTGTCCTGGGTTATGTCACTTCTCTGGCTAGGTGTTTTCTCCTGCTCTACTGCCAAACATACACTGAAGCCCTCTATGTTTAACTAAGTTTAGCTACTAAGCTATCTGGCACATCATGGTGGATGGTTCTCTCTTCCTGCAGTGGTGCCCCACTTTGAAAGCAATGAATAGTCACTGGAATAGGGATTTGACTCTGACTCTTTCACGCCTGTTTCTAACTTCTTACCGTGAAGGCAACATCTCAACATCTCTCCTTGCCTTAATGTATATCCAGTTTCTTTATGCAAAACGTGTATCAGAGATCTATACAAGTTATTGTACCATGTAACAGTCTGCTGGTGGTATGCAGCTCCTAAAATACAGAAGCATCAGCTACAGAAAAAATAGGAAGCTGGAGGCAGACCCCTGACTTCCCATCAGAGCCTTTCCCACTAGGTGCTAACAGATGTGCACTCTGAGAATTACAAGACTTTACTCCATTCTGTCCCGTGCAAAGCCTCACCTAAGTACTTTACTAGCCTACTCCCTTGACAAGGGGAAGGCTGAGTTCAAGAGTGCCCTGGCCCTTAACTCAGATCACCAAGCAATTCTGTGTTACCAGGAGATGGAGGCCCACTAGAAAGAAACAAATGCAAAACTGCGACAACACTGGTAGAAAAATATGGCCTAAGGGAACTAGGCAGGAAAGCTGAATAAGTTTTCTGAGGATTTTAGTAGTGTCTAAAGGCTGAGTGCAGTGCTCAGAGTTTCCTGTTGGATTTAATATTTAGTTCCACCTGATGGTTAAAACAGTGACCTGGTTGCAGAAGGTACAAAATAAGGTTTTTGAAGGCAGTGAGACCTCAGTTTGCAGGCTGATGCTCTGTTCTTTCTATAGATGGCGCTGTAACTCACCGAATGCTTTGTTTCCCTGCTCAAAATTTTTCTGATGCTATCAGCATTATGCATCTCAAAAAGCAGATTGAGGGTGAAAAAATCCCTCAAAACCATCACTAACACTGAGAGGTACCTCAGATCATGGGTGTGATTTCTAGCATTTTACAGGATCTGATCAAAAAGAATCCTCATTCAGGATCTGTGAATGGTCAGGAACAGGAACTTGGGGTAGAATGTCAGAGGAGACTAAACGTACAGTGGTGTTTGACGGATTTTTCTTCAGTGAATTTCTTCAATTGCTTTTGCACCCACATAAGCTTTAAAAATCCACAGCAAATCAGATGGTCCTGGTTGAAACGTAACTTCTGACTTTTTTCCACAGTGAACATAAATCCAAATGCATTGTAAGACATTTAAAGCAATTAATATGCAAATGATTATCATTACAAGCAGGAGCTAACTAAAAACAACTGCTCCCACATGATAAGTCATACGTGATTCCCTCCATTATCTTTCTCTTTGCACATAACTTCTTCATGATAGGGACTCTTCTGTCTCACCACTGCCTTGAATAAATGGCACTGTCAGCATCCTTAGTGCTCATTGGTAGTTTAGCAAACATCATTGTCAATAAAACCAGGGCAAATACACCAATTCAATTAACTCTGTTTGTAACCACAAAACATTTCTAAATATATAATTGAATGAAAACAACCTCCATAGAAAGATTTGTTCATCAAATGTACAGGAGTATCAACAAATTAGCTTGATTCAGAGTCAAAACACTTCATGAAATCCACAGGTAGAGCCCAGCAGTCCGGCTTTTCCTCAGGACGTGGAGCTCACATTACAGCAAAGTGGCCTTTTTAAGTGTTACAACTGCAGAGCTACTGTGGCACCAACAACCACCGCACCACTGAGAGCACAGTAACAAGTAGTTACACATTCACACCATTCACTTTTAAAGTCTAATGAAAGAATTATTTCTATATAACTCTTTCAATCATGCCCCCCCAAATTCATGTTCCTTTTGCAATAACCTCAATATATACACATATATATATATATATGCTATAAAAGCATTATCAAATTGCATTTTCAATCTCAGGTGCAACTTTAGGAGAATTGTCATTATATAACTTCCTTTCTGACAGTTCTCCTGCTATTATCACCCAGACTAATAACTTGTAAATATCTATGAAAAAAATTAATACCTTTATCTTTTGGAAATTTACAGTAGTATTCTTCAAAATGAAATAAACAGATAGTAGAATGTATACAGTAACTGAGCCAGATTTATGGTTACAATTATGAAGAAATAGGCCATGGTTTATACCTGATAAGCACAGTGTATTTATTTGGTGAAGAGCAAGAGATGTATGATGTGTTTAAACATTCATTTCCTTATTTTTGTGCATGTTTTCTGTAAAGGATGTGTTAACTGTGTTACAATCACTGAAACAGGTTTGGAAAGTCAGTCCTAAGCTTCATAATCATTCACCATGTTATAAACTGAGGATATCTGTTGATGTAAACATCACCCTCCATACTTCTGCACAATGTTTCTGTAAGAAGAG
Source organism: Corvus brachyrhynchos (assembly GCF_000691975.1). Lineage (NCBI taxonomy): Eukaryota > Metazoa > Chordata > Aves > Passeriformes > Corvidae > Corvus > Corvus brachyrhynchos. Next base: position 3,856,632 of record NW_008240046.1, read on the forward strand.
ATGAGTCAGGGGATGGCTTTTGTATTATCACAAGTTTTAAATGCAGAGTGTTTCAATTAAGTCATTTCAATTCAGGCATGGAAAACCAGAAGTTTTAGAGAGAGATAAGAAATTGATCCTGGAAGTTAGGATGCAATCTTCCCACTGTCCAGCCTCCTCTCTGGGATGGGGTGCAGAAACCTCATCTCTCTCTCTTCCATGAGTTTCAGTCACGGGCATTGAAAAATACAAATGTGTTCAGAAAGTCTACGTGCTCTTGCCAAGTTCACAAGGGGAGTGCAGCAGAATTACTAAAAGAACAACAGAGGTCCATATCTACATACAGAAAAACAGACTATCTCCCTCCCTCCCTCCCTCCCTCCCATCTCCTTCTCACCTGCCCCAGGGCTGGAGTTTCTTCACAGCTTATTCTTTCCCTTGCTTTGCTCCTGGAGGCCCCAGCAGTTTCAAGTCCTCAGAAAATAAGAGCCATCACAGTCTTTGCAAGGAAGCAGCCCTAAGAAGTGGCAGGTTTAATGGAGCATTGTGCTAGTTTGAAAACAAACCAGTGGGAGGCACTAAGTCAGAATAACAATTTAATGGAAATTAAAGAAAAGGGGAAAAAAAGGTAAAAGAAAACACTGTCAAACTGACAGAGTCAAGGTACAACCTGACACCCTGTTAGGCAGGGTGGTGGTAGCAGTCTGGTAGAATGGTGGCTGCAGTCCTCTGAAGCAGTGATCCTGTAGTAAAACAGTCTGCTCTTCCTCAGGAAGTCCAGTGGTGGCTGTGTAGCTCCTGTCCTCTGGAAATCCAGTGGGAAGCCGGTGTCTCTGGTGTTCAGCCTCAGATTATAGTCACGATGGGATGCTTGGTTCCTCCCTCTGGGTGGAGCATCTCACAATGGGGTAATGAGTCATGAGGCAAAGTGTTGATTAGGCTCATTAACAGAAGATAGTCCGGAGGGAGTTATCTCTGAGTCAGGCGGCAGGACAATGATGGGCAATTAACAGAAAGATAGTCTGGGGGGAGGAGGCAAGGAAACACTGCCCCACCTGATTTCAACGGCTGATGGGGATGGTAATAGAATACACTGCAACCCAGGACAAGCATACATACAGCTCTTCTGCATGGGCACCTCCAGCATGTGCTTATGCACACTATGATGGTTTCAGCTGGCTTCTCCTATTAGGCTAATTTCAGTGCCCTGTACTCAAAATGTTTCACAGCGTTTCAGAAGCTGGAGAAATTAACTGCTGTAGAAAGTGGAAGGGAAGACCATAGCCACCTGATGATGCTGGGACATACCCACAGATTGACATAGCACATGCCTTGAAGAACCATTGCTCCTCTGAGATGTCATATACTCCACATGAAACTGCATTTTCCTTGCAGACGTGTCTCCCTCCTCTAGGTTTAGATCATGAATAGTTGAGTGCTGTGCTGACACCAGCCACCTCAAAGTAGAATTAGTTTCATGTTACAAGAGCTCCCACAGCTGATAGCCCAGTCCCCTGTATGGCTGGAAACCCTTCCACTCTGTGGAACCACCTGCATGACTTCCCCTACACACTGAGATGAAGATCCCACAGCTCTTGATTGTCAACTAGATTTGAGAGTCTTTATTCCAGACAGGCTCATGACTTCCCAGTTTCACTGAGGCCTGTAAGATGCTGACCAGTCTCACAAGGTGCTCCAGTGGTTGATCATCTCCTCCTGTACAATCTTTGCTACACTGTGCTTGGCAAAATGGTCTATAAAGAGAAGCATTTCCAAGCTTGATTGAAAAGCCTGGAAGTAGCTCACAGACACAAATTTGGCATATTCTAATTCCGCACGGAAACCTGATTAAGTACTAATTTTCAGAGAAACATCACACTGCACACTGTCTAAAGTTAACTGAAGGCCCCTTGTCCCTTAGAAAAATTGATTCTGCCAAATGATTAATTACTCAGTGTTCCCTGTGCTGCCTGACTTGAACTTTCAGCCATGACTTCTAGAATGTTTCCTTGATGGTAACACTCCAGTCGCTTAGAGATACAACCTCTACTCACCTACTAGCATGCTATGCTAACATGGGGTCACTGGTGTCTTAGGACTGGAATTTTTTAAGGCATGGATGGGACTTAGGTGCTTGACCCCATTAATTTTTTGAGATTTGAGCATCTAACTCCTTTAACATCTTATCAAAATCCCTATTCAGTTTCCTGGACATGGTACATCAACACAGTCACAGATCACAGAATATCTTGAGTGGAACAGGACCCACAAGGAGCATCAAGTCCAATCCTGAAGCGAATGGAACAATGAGGATACATTCAATGAGTTTTATATTTCAAGAAGAAAAAGTACTCAGTAAATATGGCCCTTTTAAAAAGCAATGATTAATGATAACATGTAGCTCGGATCAGCCACAAATATGACAGTTCTGCAACCTTTGGATTGTCCTTTCTTCTGACTAGATCAGGAGCTCCTGTGATAGACAGTCCCATGAGAAGGCAAAAAGTGCCTGAGAATAAGAGTCAACAGGTATCAGCAACCATTTCAGTAAATGTGGATTATCAGAAAGTATTTTCTGTTCCCTTGAGTGATCATTTGAGATTTTCTTGACATTTCGGCTTCTTTTAGAGGTCCATAGAAGAACACTGGGGCCTCCAAATTGGGGAAAAACTCCAGGCACTTTTCCTGGCCTGACAGAAAGACATAATTAAAGAAGTAATAATAAAAGAAAGTTACAAAAATTACTTTAAAGGAGCCCCCGCCAGCCCCTGACACCCTCCCCCACCCCCCCACCCAGTTTTGCTATTTTAAGGGTCATGCTCATAACCCTTTTTGGCTGCACATTCAATAGCCATGATTTCTTGGCAATCTTGTTAGTTCTGCTTTCATATGGGTGGGCAGCCCCCATATAATAAATCATTTAGCAGCTCAGACAGTGATTCAACAGCGTAGTATCTTTCTCTTCCCCAACAGTTTGTCAGCGTGGACTATGGCCCAACAGGCAGACCTGCATCATCACATCCACTCCTAAAGTAGGCTGGAAAACAGCAAACTCTGCTCCAAAATGTGCTCCATGATACTTGGGCTTGAGTACATAAGCCCAGTTTGTTAAGCCAGAGTCAGTGGTACAGTAATGGTGCTACTGGTTTGGTGGTGGCTCACATCTGGCCAGACGGGAGCAGAATCAACTTATGGCTGCCTCCAAAGGAGCAAAGTGGAAAATTTACATGAACCCTTCCAGCACTGAGAGGTGTAGAAGTCTGTGATGGATCCCCACTCTTGCAGGATAGGGTCTTTGAATTCAGAAAGGTTTCTGTGGATTTCAGTGAGGTCCAGTATGATCTCCAAGAGGTCCAGAAGACAGCAGAGGAAGTTATTGCCTTGGAGCACTGAAAGGTATTAGGGAGGTCCAACAGCTATTAACAGTACTGCTTGTTTCTTTAATAGTAAGTGTTGGACATTTTTATCAAGAAGCATTCTGTATCTGCAGTCAGACTTAGATTTACATCTTTCACCATCAGTATCTCTGGTGAATGAGTTTTTAGCTGGTATGTGTGTGTAAGTGGTGAAATTATCTCACAGCTCACAGTAGTAATTTAGGCAGGGTTACAAATTATACTCCATCCTTTGAAATAATGTGTAGAACAAAACAAAGAAAACATAATAAAGAAAACATAATAGAGGCTGATTTTGATGTCCCGACTCTTATAAATATGCGACCATCCATGTCTGTGATGGTACAGCAGATGCCATCTGTCCCAGAAATGGTACCTGTGGTACAAAAGCACCTTCCCAGGCTTTGATGAATGTCTTGTTCTGCAAGGATGATCATGACAGAGGAGAACACGGAACAAGAGAGCCTGCTTACAGAGAAAAAACTCACCTATATCCTACACTGTACTGCTTTTTCTTGCTTCTAGCTGAACACAATCCTCTGCTAAATACTGTCCTTTAAATGTTCAATCAAAGAAGAAAAAAACCACCCCTAATATTCCTGTGTTGTGGAACTAAATAATAATGTTGCTAAAGAAGATATATTGTTGTTCTACAGCATGGGGTCAAGTCTTTTATCGCTTTTCTTGTTTTCTGGCTCTGCTTCTCTCTTTCCTTTCAGTTTTCCACCTTTGTTTGCCTATTTCTTTGTCTTGAGTAAATGATATTCCAATTTGCTGTGAACCAGCTAAACTCCAAACAAATTTGGATAAAGCCCTGTGTTAATTCCAGGTACAGGTTTTCCCTTTTGATCTTCTCCACAGGAATATTTACTAAGAAAAGGAAAGGGAAGATATTATTCACCAGTTCTTTCTGTGTGATGCAAGTCACTGCTAAAATTAAAGGCTGAATATGATGTGACTTGTCCCACATTTCTCAAACTTTCACAAGCAGCTACCTAGAAAATAGCTGTTCAAAAATCAGTGAGAGGGGGTTTTGCTATTCTTTTTGCACATTTGATAAAAATAACATGGTTTGGTGAACTACATGTTTATTCCACCACTATATAAAACTTACTATACACCAACAAAATGAATATAAGAACCCAGGAATTTACTTTGGAAGCTAAGACTTGGTTTTCAAATACCCTTTTTTTTCACATACAGTTTTTATTTTCATCCCATTTTTCACCAGTTTGACAAAAGTTTCTAACTGCCTTCTTTGCATGCTGCCTCATACATGACACCCCCTCTATTCCCCCAAATACCACAACTCTGTAGCACTTGTTTGAAAGCTGCAGCTTGCTGCAACTGCTCTGGCTCCTTGTCTTTCCTTTTCTGACTGAGCCTAGTCAGACTCAGCTGCACTTAGGGAACTTGAAGCTGGCATGTGCTCTCTGAGCATGTTAGCTGACTTAAAAGACCCCCTTCCTTGGTGGTGGCACTATGAAGGAAGTGTTGACCAACATCTCTCTGAGGGTACTAAAACCCATCTAACCATGTTCCTCACTGAGAAAAATTTGAGTAACTCCATGTACTTGCCAATTTACTCTGGATGGTAAAAGGGAATAGGTAATAGGTATACTGGGTGTGTGGCAGCAGGGGAAGACACTGCATTTAAATGAGCAGAGTGTGAAATCAGCTGGAAGGTTATTGCAGATACACATTAGAAGTGGACCACACTGTGTTTGGAAGAACACCCCACTTCCACTTCCAGTCTTGAATGAAGTAGATTTTAAGAAAGTAGCTGAAAAGCAGTCACACTTGAAAGAACGCTGGAGGAAAAATACTGTTTTGAGCTTCTGTGCCACTTCCAGTTCAGCAGAGGAGTGAAGGCTGTTTGTTGTCTTTACATTAAAGAAACAGGATGTCATATTGGCAGGTACACAAACCTACGAGCATCCGCTCCCCATCAATGCACTTTTGTTTTAATGGGCTAAAAAGATCCTTGATAACAGCTGGTGAAAGACCCATTGTCCTGCCACATCCTTTTCCAGGTTTGACCTGTCAAGAGGGTAGTTATGCAGCTCTGGGAGCAGAGAGGAAGAGCCAAACATTCCTTCAGAGTACCCTTTCAGTTGCTGGTCTGGGCATGTGGACATTTTCCTCTTGTAATCTGGCATATATTTTATGAGAGGATCTGGAAAGAACATATACGGACCTGGACCTTGCGATGCTTGGTAGCCATGAATGCAGAATAGAGGGATACTCTGGCCTGACAAGTTCACTGGTTCTGTGCTCAGATTTATTCTTTTCTTTACTTTGGTACCTATTTATTTCTGATTTCTTCACTTCCCTTTCACCACTCCTCCACTTCTTTTTTATATTACTGCTCACTTGTCAATCCAATTTATGTCTTTTTAACCTTGTGTAACTTATCACTTATTTGTGATCTTTCTCCTTTCACTGGCCTTCTCTCTGCTTTTCTTCCCCAGTGGTTTCCATGGTTTATATGTGTTGGGTTTTCCATCCACATACTACATATGAACAAGAGGAAGTGAGAAGTACCAGAGGTACATACTGGAGGTGAAAGACACGAGATTATGGCAATCTGAGACAAAATAAATCAGGCTGGTGGAGAAAAAAAAAAAGATGCTTGTTAAAGAGGAGGCTGGATACAGGAATTTCCTATACCAGAGGAAAGGCAGGTCTTGATGAGAACAATAAAAAGAAGGAAGGAAATGGTTGTTTGGGTGACTAGGAGAATTGACCATGGTCATGGATGAAAGGAGAAGCTAAGCCAGGCTCTGTGCCATTAGCAGAGCTATCAGCCTGGGATCTGGAGGCCTCCAGGAGAGGCAGAAGCGAGTCTCAAAGCAAGAAAGGAAGGCCAGGCAGGAAAACCTCACAACTAAAGGCACAGCAGCATTTAAAACAGAGATATTGATCAGATATTTGTTAGGCAGGGAACAGAGAGGATGGTGAACCCTCTCAAAATTATGCCTTGTAAATGACATTGAACATTTACATGCATTTATGGATGTGAGCGCTCATTTTGAATCACCTCCACTCTAACTCATTAGGCTTATAGCTCATTAAATAGCAACATGTGGTATATCCAACCCTGGATAGTCAACAGCTTTTAAAATCTAAAAATTTAATTAAATGCAAAGACAGAAAAATAGGAAAATATGCTACGGTGCTCAGCTACCAGGTGACAATTGGCCATGCTCGCTTTCAAAAATCAACAAAAAAGTCAAAATAGAGAAAAACTGCTTCACAAAAGGGCTTCACACTCTTCCAGGACAGTGTGAGAAGGGATAATCCTGTTTTTCTCCCAGCAAGGAGCAAATTCAGATGATCCATCTACTCCTGTAATTCCCAGAATGACACAGAACATCAATGCCAAGCCTGACAATATGTTGCTGAATGAGTGGTACCAGAGAGAAAGTGACTGTGATAGAAGACAGCATGGCCGGGATAAACAAACAGATGCTGTCAGCCAAATGCTGAACACTGCAAATATACCACAGCAGATGCCCTGATTAAATGAAATGTGAAGTCACAACATTTGTCTGAGTGATTGAAAAAAATCAACATGCTCTCATGGTCACAGATTCATTGATTTTTCATGAGAATTAAAAATAACTAAAGTTCATTTAAAGAGAAATTTTCCAAAAGTAGGGATTTTCTATGTCTTGCTTTCAAGTGGATATTGTTACCAGCCTTCTCTCCAAGATAGCTTGCATGTCATTGAGAGTAGAAGTGTCTTTAAATCTAGTTTAATCAAGGAAGAGAATTCTAAACTCCTGGTAACCATCTCCTCCACCACCCTCTCCTGCCTTGGTATATGCTGCTTTAAGGGCTCTTCTCATCTGCCCACTCAGCTCACCTCTCAACTCACCCTTCCACACAGGACAGGCTGTGAAAATGCACAACCTGCCTTTGTCAGTAAAGGCAGTAAAGTCAGTAAAAAAATCTCCAAATACTCTCTGGTAGGACTAATACCTGTTGAGAAGTATTAATACCAATATCTTTATGCCAGAGCTGTCCAACTCCCGCAGCATCACCAGGCAGCTGTGCTGCTCTTTGCAACAGTGTGAGGCCTGTAGCACTTCACATGCTGCAGCTCTGAAATGATCTGGGGGTTAAACAGAGCTGTGCTGGGTGTGCCTACCCTTGGCTTATGCTTTGGAAAATGAAGGAATTCCAAGCAGATTTTTACAATAAATATCATACAACCTCAAGTTCTCTACATGATATTCAGTGATTTGTTAAAGGCACAAAAAAAGACAAGCAAACCAAAGAAATGTGTAGAAGTCCTTGAGCAAACAACAGGGAAGATACTTAGCCAGAACAGTATGATCATGGTTCAGCTCAAATTTCTCTGAGATCTGGCCCAGGACTGGGAAGCCTCCTGACATATCACCATTATGGTCTGGAGAAAAAAGAAGTGCTGTTCAGAGAATTTCAGCCGGAGTGGCAGATTGTGAAGGAGACAAGGAGGCAGAAAAGCCCTGATGCCAGCAGGACAACTTCCCTTCTTAAAAGCCTTGATGGTTTAAGGCACATTTGTAAAAGGTCACCAAAAAAGATTAATGAGCAAGGTAAAATAGAATAGAAATATATGATCTTTGCATGTTTCACTCATTTGTTCTCTGTGCCATGCTTTTCAGTCAAAGAAATGTTTTTCAAATGGAGGTTATGCATGCTACTTGGAAGCATTTGTAACAGATTGGCTTTGAAGAAAAAGCTTTATTGCCAGGCTAATACAACCAGAAAAAGTAGCAAGAGCAAAAAGATGCCATCTAGGAGTAGTTTTGCTGAGAACTTGGTCTTGAACACCAGACCTCTTCATTCTGGGAGACAGATCATAGTAGCAGAAGCTGTTAAGGACACAGTTTCCTTGAAGCAAGCTGTTAATTGCTGCCAAGGGATAAGATCAGGCCTGCCACAACAGCAGTCAGGACTTATTAAACCTCTGCTCCTGCTACTCAAGAGGCTTAACAATTTTAGATGTTAGGTTGAAGACAAAAAGAAACAGGAGAATTCCTCTTCTCAGTAGAGAAAACCAAACAAGGTAGAAGACCAAACCAACTAATACAAGCTGAACCCTTCCTAAAAGCCTCTATTTTTCCATTTGTGCATAGTAGCAGAAAGATCCCTGCAAACCAGAGAAGACCCTGCTTCTGCTTTCTCCTATAACCACTATATTATGCATTTTTCCACAGTTACTTTACTTATGCATAGGCACAGTCTGCATTTGGGAAGGGCAACTGCACCTGGACAAAGATATGCAGCTTGGCACTGATACTTGCACCTCCATAGGTTTTCCCCTGTCTAATAAACACAGATACAAGTGTGTTGATAAGGATTGCTGAAGTGCTGGCGTCATTTTTTTCTGGAAAGAAAAAAGAAGAAATTAAACGCAAGCACTTGCTTTTAAACAAGAGAGTTTTGGAAAGAACTTCAAGAAAAAAAAAATCTCCTATTCTGTTGCTGCTACAAATTCCACCACTAAGTTTCTAGCAATGTTTCTGGTTAGGAGCAACTGAGTGACCTTGGGAAAACCTTGCTGGAGTTTCTAACATGCTAGTTTTCACATTTTGTCTCCTGCAGTTGCCAGGGTGGTTGTAATATGGAAAAGAAAATCATTGAAAAATCTATGACTGGTATTCAAGGGGCTTAGAGCAAGCCCTGCAACTCCCCAGGCAGATGGAGATTTAAAAAAAAAAAGCAAGCTGGGCTGATGCTAGAAGTGTGTTTCCATGGGAACAGGGAGGTAGGGATGCTGCCTCGTACTTGACCAAATGCGAAGCTGGCTCAGGATTAGGATTAAAAAAGAAGTGGCCAGATTCCTACTGCCAGTCAGAGTGTTTTTTACATTCCTAAATACTTAACAGGGCTCTTTAAAGTCTGCACTAACTCTACATCCATGTGCTGTTGTGAGGATTTAATAAATTTAAAAAGTTGTGTATGTTTGACTGTAAGCTTATAAATAGAAGTGTATATCAGAGCACATTTTCTTTAATGATCCATGAAAACTGACTGCATTAATGGGAAATGAATGTCCATCCCTCACTTCTAGACAAGGTCTAGGGTGGTGGTCTTTGTCTTGAATGCTGCTCTGTGTGGTATGATGCTTACCCCAGCCCAATCCAGCTCTTCTAGTTCTCCAAGAGGCAATGTTGAGATCACCAGACAGGAAAATCATGCATTTGCTATTGCGCAGCAATGAAAAAAAGAGGCAGGATAATTATTTTAAATTGTTAGTCTTCCACTGCCCCAGGAGAATGAATCTAATTGTTGTCTGATAAACATCAATGTTATTTAAATATTACAAGAATCAGAAAATAGTTTGTGTTAGCATAAGTATTTCAAAATACACTTATTATTTATCTTTGAATGTTTGAGATTAGATTACCCATTCATCTAGTTGTCTAGCTGCAGTTCTCAGAAAAATCCCTATAAAACTTATATCCTGTTTTTAGGCCCTTCATTACTCTAGCAAATTTGAAGCAATAAACAAAGACCAAAACAAAAGTAGAGAACAATAAAGACAAATTCCTAGAATGGAAGTAGAGTTAAATATACGCACTCCTGTGATATATTTATATTTTAAGAGTTAGTAATTTTTCATTGACTAAAACAATAAACAAGATTCAAAATCCCAGCTATTGAACAGAGGGGAATTGAGGCCCAAACTAAGGGCATGTTGAAAAGTAGATCCTACAGTTTGCTTCTTGTCATAGTTTGTTGACAAATGTCACAAGCTGAAGAAGTGGCCAGTTACGACCCCTTTCAAAAAAACCTTAGTAGTAGGGGTTAAGGTTCGCACACCTGCATTTCCAGCACACAGATACCTTCCTATGCTTGCATAAATATAAGCAAGTAACTTTGGCTCATCTTTTGAACACTTGTGAGAGGAGATTTTTAGAATTTGTCTTTTTAAAGGCCTGGTGAAAAAACATTTCCTTCTGTTTCTAGAAACTTCTATGCTTAACCTTAAGCTAAAAAGCATCTGCTTGAGCTAGGACTACTCACACCATGTAAGTTAGGCATGCAAGTCTCTGCAGGACAGAGTTGGATTTCTTCCTCTGCATAAAGAGAAAAATAAGAAGTATTCACCCATGATATATATATTTTTAAGCACACCTTCATGCCTGTTCTGCTTTTCAAGGAAGACTAACACAGTCCGGCCCTATGCCGACGTTCAAACGTTTTTGCAAGGCCAGTCTCGCCCCCCAGCAGCCCGAGGAGATGTTCCGCAGTGCCGTCAGAGGCACCTGCCGTGCTCCACTGCTGGTGCAGAAGCCCCCGGCCCTCGGGCAGGTGGGCGAGGGTCGGGTGATGAGCAGCGCGCTTTCCCGCCGCGGGGACTGGACATTCTTGGGTGCTCCGCGTAGCAACATCGATGAATGAGGTGTTTAAGGCAGCGGCCGCAAACAGCAATTCACCGTGTGCGGCTCGGAGCCCTCCGGGAGCTGAGGGTGGGGGACTGGCTGCCCCCCAAAGCAGGGGGTGCCTTGCCATCGAGTGCCCCCCTCCCCGAGAGCT
>NW_008240046.1:3868577-3889658 GCF_000691975.1 Corvus brachyrhynchos
TGCTGCCCCTGTTCCCATCCCTCGGCCGACCAAGGAGAGATACTTAGTCTCGCTGTTCAAGCAGGGCAGAAAAAATAGATGTGCTTGCTGTTTGCTCGCGCCGTAAAACGGAAAGATGGGCAGGTGGTGGGTCAAATTTAATAGTTAAATATTTTGGCATGTGCCAATAGAGACGCTTAAAATAGCTCTCTATCTGATTTCCGGCACAGAACGTGCGTGAAGGTGGCATAAACCCAGATACCAGGGTAGCTGCTCCCTTCAGCTGTGGGCTTTGAATTTAATCTGCAGCTTTTAGAAAGCCTCAGTGGATTCTGTTTTCTGAAAGTGATTAGGCAAAAGGTTGTAAAAATTGTTGTGACTTTAAGATTCTGTGAAGCCCTGGGAATTTTGGACTGTGATGTTTCACTGTATCAACTGGAAAAGTAATGCTGTGTCAGTCTTCAGGGAATTGGCCCTGACATGATGTGACTCTGGCTGGTGTAGGACCAGAGGCAGAGGAACAACGATGAATGTGAAAAGAAGGGCTTTTGTGCCAAGAAAAGGTGAGCATGCAGCTTGGAGAAGTGAAGTGCACATAAACACCGTTTGTTTTGGGAAGATGAATACAGCAGTTTCTATATAGCCTTCTTTATGACAGAGGACTGAGAGAGAGGCACATGACTCCATCATACATATGGTATAAAAATATCTTGTGACCGTCAGTCCTGCTGACTGCTAATGAAGCCAAGAACTCAATGGTGGAGCAGTTCTCTGTAGATAACGAAGCTGTCATCAGCAACTCCAGGCACAACAATAATTAAGGGGCTGTAAGTCTTCCTGTATTAGAACAGAGCCTTGGGGGTCAGGCAGAAACTTCTCTCTTGGGCAGTTTATTCCACAGTTCACTGTGGCAGGAAGTCTCATGCCTGTCTCTTGTGCTGTGCAGGACCTGGTGAGCAGAGCAGGAGGGCTGTTTAGCTTCTGTGTTCTCCATGCAAGCCCAAGAGTTCCATGTGTACCGAGGAAGCTGTCAATAACTTCTTGTGCGTCCTCCACTTTTTAAATCTGCTTGATGCATGAATGACAGAACTGTAATGTACTGCTAATTTTGCAGCCGTCCCCTTGCCTGAGGAGAGTGTGTCAGGAGCCTGGAGCATTGCCATGGCTGTGGTGTGAGAGGGAAGCATCTGCCTTTCCAGCAATGCCCAGAGCTGATGCTCCCACTAAGAGAAAGAAGGAAGAAGCTGCCAGTGAAGCAAATGTGGTTTAATTTGCCTAACACATTGTATTTCCTTTTAATCCCAGTTTGGCTTAAGCTCTGGAGCATGAGGGTTATTACCTCTTCCAAAAATCTGGTCAACATCCACTGTTCTAAATCTGGATGGTTTGAACTGATTGAATTATGGAGAATTTGATATGCTAGCGCAAAGTTATTGAAAAGCAATATCACTCTTAAAAAGAAATAAAATAAAAAAATAAGAAATTATCCAGGTATCAACATTCAGTGTGCCAAGCCCTATTGATTTGCATGAAAACCTGAAATGGGGGTCATGCTGTGTCTGGCTGCTAGGTCCGTATGCTTCAGCTGGCTCTGTTCTTGTCTCTCACCAGTTTATTCTCGGGCCTAGAGATATTAGCAAATGTCCAGTGCATTGTATCTTCCAGCTGCCTTCTGACCATTTAAAATTACACCTCTCTCAAATGAAAATAAAAGAAATTGTTATGGTTGCGAGCAGGGCTGTTGAACCTGTAGTATGGAGCAGACAAGCTAGTGAGAATATTAGCAGTGTAAGCTTAAAACCTGTCTTAGGCTGTAAAATAGTGCCATGCAAGGAAATTAAAGTAGAAATGTACAGTCTGAAAACTCTCTGAGCTTATTGTGCATTTTTACTTCAAACGATTAAGTTGTGCGACTTGCTTGTTGGATTCTTGTCTGGTTTAAATCCTTGTGTGAGTGCTGTCACTATTGTTGTAGGGTTGACAGAAATCCACCCTGTGGTCTGCAGTACATTTCTCCTCTGATGGGACTGGAACGGGAGGCTTCTCCTCTGCTTGTGGATGGGCAGCCAAGACATTAAGTGATGAATGTTTAGATCTGCAAGGATCAAGGAACTTCCGTTCCATTGCTGCAGAGGTTTTAGGGGTCTTGTCTTCGCCCCTTTTACCAGCGCTGGTCTTTTGGGTGCCAGAAGCCTTCCTTTTTCTCTGCCAGCCTTACTTTAATCTGCATGCTGCAGTGTAGTTGTGGTCTAAATTGCACTGAATTTGGTGGATTCTTGTACTAATCCTTTTGTCTCTCCCTGGAGCTCTGACCCAGTAGCACTGAGGTGTTCACCTGAGCAGGGAAAAAGGCCAGAGCTCTGACTCTTACTGCCAAGGCTGCTTATATATTTAACAATCTGTGTTTTGTAAGAGAGTATTTTGCGTGGTGATAGATCTGGTTTCTTCTCTGTATTGCAGAAGGTGGGATTTTGGAATTCTGTGGGATTTTGGAATTCTGTGGAATTTTGACTGTGGTAGGAATCCAGAGTTCAGGCTTGCTTAATTTTGCATAAATATCATCTGTATCCATCTTGTACCAACAAAGCTATAAACTGTTAGTTTAGTTTAGCTTGGCATGTACTACTTAAGTGAAGAATGCCCTCTTAATGATAAAATGTACCTTGTTAGTAGCACTCAGAGGACTTAAAATAAAGCCACTGAATGAAAAACCCATGTGAGACAGCTACATCAGTCTGCATTATTAAAGGTGTGGTATCTCATTTCAATTAATGCATCTCAGTTTCACTGAAAGAATATATCTGTCTTGTAAAGCCTAGTGGCATACTACAGCAAAATAACACATCTAATTGAATCTACTGATCTGTAATCTTAAAATATCAAGGTTCTCTGTATGTGTTTAATCTAGAATAGCTGATGGTGGAAAGAACATCTGTATAAACAAGAGTTATTCTTACTGTAAAGACTCATAGGAGAATAATATGGTAATAAAGTCACATTTAATACCGGTGTAACTCCTAAGGGTATTGTTATCTCCTCATCGTGCCTCCTAGCCTTGCCTCATTAATATGCTCTCTCCTCATTGCTGAGACTTGGTTCAATTAGGGATGGCTTTTCCATAGATTTATATTCCTCAGAAACTTTGCCAGCTGGTAAGAATACTTCCTTTATAGTGGTATGGCAATAATAAACAGTGTTTTTCTGTCCCCTGTAACCAGTGCTTGACTTCATCATTCCCACTAGATGTGTGTAGGCTAAACCCCATCAACTTCTAATGAATCTGCTGCTTTTGTCCTATGTACATTCCCTGTGAGAATTCTCATGTTAAGGAGAAATTTTCCAGCCAGAGGAGTTTGTTGGGTGTTTTGTAGCTTCTTTTTGCCTTCTAGCAAAACACCTCTTAGATTTTTGTATTTAAGGTGATGTTTTCAGTTGGTAGCAGTGGTGCTGCTTCTAGGAGAAGCTGTAGGACCACGTGCATTCCCTAATGCTTCTGGATGTGTCACATCATACAGCAGAATAGGCAGGCCACTTCTGCACTACCTTCTCTATGGAATAGTTTGAGAGGCATAAATTGAGGGAAGTGACTCAGGCAAATAAACTTAATGTGATTTGCTTGAGCGGGGAGTCTGGAAACAAGGTTTCTATAGGGTGTCTCTCTCAGCCAGAGAGCTGAGGTTTCCACTGCAAAAATTTAGGAGTTAAAAGGAGTTGAAGGTAGTTCATTGACCAAATCTTTCCTGATGGTGAAGGACTTGTTTGGATTATCTGCAGTGGGGGCCTGAACTTGCGTAATATGCAAGTTTGTTTACATGCCCTTCAGAATGTGGTATGACCTTTGAGGGACATCAGAGATAAAGCTCTTTTGGTGAAATGTATTGGGGAAGCTAACTGATTTCCAAATATGTGTAGACATCTACTCTTTCTTTGCTGCAAAGCTGATTCTAAGATCCTTGAACAGGGACTTCAGTCCCTTTGAATATTGATACAGTTTCTAGAATGGTGATGCCTATAGCCAAACTGGGACCTTTGGGTACCACTGCAGTCATGCCATTATTTGGATAGGAATGGATTAAGTCCAACAGACATCCTCTCCAGCAAGCATTTCTGGAGAATTCAGTTTAACTACTTTATGAGAATATGTCAGTACAACCACTTAAGTGTAGAATGTTGCACCAAGCTCTAAAACTGAATGGTTTTATTAATCAAATATTGTAGAATAGTTGCTGAATGAGCCTCCAAGCAGTGTTTGCCATTCAAATTTCTCAGACTTTAGCCTTTCTTTTTAGTTCTTTTTCTTCTGCTGGAAGAGTGTCTTACCTGTATACTTTATGTAATGTATTGGGAATGAATTTATTAATGTGAGAAAGTGTATTCTCAGACTAGAAGAAACCTATGCAAATTGTGTTTCAGACAAGTTGCCTGATACGTGGACAAGCTAAGATATAAGTCAGAAGAATCCTTCCCACAGTGTTGGTAAGGTAACCATGAAGAGTCAAAAGGTGTGTGGCTGGTGCCTGGCCCTAGATGTATGTGAATGCAGGATAACTTTACTGTAGTTACAGTGACTGGACTTGGAGAGGAATTCTTCATTGCTATCTCTACATCTCCTCCTGGGCAGCATTTAGGGACTGCAGGCAGGACAGATGGGATCTTCTTCATTCTGGCTCAGTTAGTAATTTGGTGGAATGAGAGCTAAATTGATTTAACGGGGGTGGAAGAACTCACCCAAACTCTCTGACCCTGTCAGACTACCACCTTCTAGAAATTTTTTCCTCTCCAGTTGCCTGACAGCCAACCTCCTGTGCTGTACACATGAACCCAGTTCCCTTGTCATGAGATCTGTTTAAGCCATGTTACAAGTAGCGCTTGGCACAGGGGTGAAAATAATCAGAACAACAATACTATTGATGAAGGGATAATGTCAGGAAATGCAGGACTGAGCTCTTAATTGTCTTAAACCTGAATTAATTTCTACTTTCAGTATTGAAATTTTAAAATAGGTAAAAGACCTGACTGTAGCACCAGTCTGAGATGCCATTATGCAGTTGGTGGTGGAGACCAGTTAGCACCTGGTAACCTCAAGTGTGTATGTTCTGCTAGTAACTACAGCAGAAAATGTAACCTCATTATGCTCGTTCTGCTAGTAACTACATTTTAAAATTATTTCTTTTTAAGGCAAACATTGGTCCTCTAGAAAGGAAGGTGAAATCTTTTCCAGGTATGGAGCTTAAATAGTAGGTTGATACGGCAGAATTTTCCAGCTTCTAAAATGTTTCGGCTTACCTGGGAAGTGGCGTTTCATGACAGGTTATAAAAACTGCATTATCTTTTGTTTGGAAAATCTACCAGTCTAGGAGCTTTTCATCCATGGATGAAAAATTCTGTGCATTCATTCTCTGCAAACATTCCAAGAAAACAGTTTTTTAATGAAAAAGCCATTTATGGGGTGAAAGTGTCACTTAAAAGGGCAGCTGCATGGGGAAGGTATGAACATTTTGGCATGTACTCCATGAAGATCTAGGCTTTCCTTCCTCCTTCTCCTCCTCCTTCTCCTCCTCCTTCTCCTCCTCCTTCTCCTCCTCCTTCTCCTCCTCCTTCTCCTCCTCCTTCTCCTCCTCCTTCTCCTCTTCCTCCTCCTTCTCCTCCTCCTTCTCCTCCTCCACTAGTCTCACTTGGGCCCTTAGATCACAATGAGTACAACAGAAACTATGGCATCAGTAACATGAATTGAAAATTGATAGCTGAAACTTCTCCCAGCTATGTTAATTGCTGTCTTGGGCAGATGGGCTGTGGCTGTCCTTGAGACAGCCTTGTCAGAATGTAATGTACCATAGCTTGAAATGAAGAAATCCCTGCCTATTACTGCCTTTTATTTTATAAATGGCATAAATATACTTCCTGTACCTGGGACAGGGTGGGGACTGACTGCTGAGGCAGCAGCTCTGCTGGAGAGGACCGGGGGAACCTGTGGGAAAACAGGCTGGGACAGCCTGCGGTGTCCTGGCAGCAGGAGAGGCTACCCCTTCATGATCTTCTGGAGCTGGTAGTGATTGAAGTGGCTATTTGCTCCTGTTTGGCACTTGCTAGGCCCCTCTTGGAATACTGCATCCAGTTTTGGAGCCCAGAGTGTGGGAGGGACATTGATAAGGTGGAAGAAACTGAGAAGGAGCCCCCAGGCTGAATAGGGCTGGGATACTTGCCATGAGAGAAAAGGTGATGGAGCTGGGCTTCTTCGGGAGAGGTGGTTTTGTGTGGACATGGCACAGCATCCCTGTACCTCTGAGCAGGTTTTTGAGAAGACAGATTCAGGCACTTCACAGAGGTGTGTGGCAGGAAAATTACATACTTGTCATAAATTAAAATAGGAAAGGTTATGGCTTGATAATAGGGAGAAGTTTCTTCACCATGAACCAGTTGAATATGGGTGCAGGTTGCCCAGAGGCGGTAGAAGAACACCATCCCTGGAATGTTTCATTCCTGTCTGGACAAAGCTGGGAATGGCTTGGTCAGACCCAAGAGCTGCACTTGAACACAGCAGGAGGACTAGAGGCCTTCTGAGGTCCCTACCAACCTGGTTATTCTGTGCATCTATGACTCCTTGACAGTGGGTGAGTGAATATCACTTAATTTTTTTTTTTTTTTTTGATGCTACTTTATAGGTCACTTGTATTATTGTAGTGAAGAGCCTGTTTATATAAGCAAGATCCTTCTTTAGACAAAAGCAAAACTCCTATGGCTTATGGCAGGCATCTTCAGGGTATGCTACTGAGTTTCCTTTGCAGAAACTCCTCAAGGTAGTGTAAAATATGTTTGGTTTCCAATCTAACTATTTTTGCTAAACCTGTTTTATTATAGGAAACTGTAAAAATGACCAATTTCCTTGGCTTGGTTTGAATTTTTTTTGTTATTGCTATTTAATTCATTGTGCACCACTATAATTGACCATTAAGGAATTTAAATTATTTCCCTTCCTTTCCAGATCTTGAGAGGATGACATGCAGGCTTAATTCTTGAGAATTTAGATGCTAAATCCTTAAGAGGCTTTTTGTTTGTGGTAGTAGTTGTTTATAAGAATCCTTTACCTTGATAGTCACTCTGCTCAGTTCCAGTATAACTTGCTACTGTTAACTAGGGTTTTTCTTTAGTTGTATGCATATACGATGATTATTGCCAGCAATCCTTACTCTAGAAAAATGTGTAGCTTAACAATAGAATTAATAATAGAGCTTGCATCTGATGTTAAAATTGACTTAAAGTAGTCTAGTAAATTCTTGATTGATGAGGAAAAGAAGAAAATCCTCTTCATTTGCTCATTTGAAGAGAAACCCTATTTTGCTGGTTTCAGAGGTCTCATGCCTAGTATCAAAGACAGCTTGATTTTGAAATCAACTTTGACAAGCTAAGATTCTGAAAAATAATCCTGCTGTGGCTTCTTGGCTTTAGCATCATTGTCAGTGATTCACAGAGCACTTCACAGGCAAAGGAGCAGCATGGTGGAGGCAGGGGAAGCAATTCTTTAATTCTGCTCTGAACGGATGGATGAGTACAGAAAGAGAGAAATGCTCTTCATTAATTGCTCCTTCAGAGAGTATTCATGATCCCTGGTTCATGATGGAAATAAGACAGGGATTTTTGCAGTGTGTGATCCCACTGTGAGTTTAAGGAAGAACCTGAAAGGAAAAGTTCTCTGTGGTGGCTTTTCCTTATGCTGTTCCAACATCCAAATTCTCCTTACCTCCATTGGGCTTTTCCACAGTCTTTAGAAGAATCCCAGCCCTTCAGTTATTTACAAGATAGATGGAAAGTGGCTGCACATACTCTATGTAATGCACAAAGCCCAGGAGACCTCATCGTAATACTGTAAATACATTCCCTCTGGTTTCCTTTCCTGTAGGTGTTGGTAGATCTCTGTGGAGTGTTGCAATCGGAAGCAGTCAAATGTCTGGGTGGATTACAGTCTCATTTAAAAGATAAATTAAATTGTTACCTGCAGTTCCTCAAACATACATTGCTGTGTTTCAAGTTTTTCTCACCAAGAATGAGGAAGCAGAATCTATGGAAAGATTAATACACAAGAGTCTAAAAATTTATTTTTAGATAAATAAATCTTGATACATACATTCAGTAAAAAATTCAGGCCAAGTGCTTTACATCGGGTATTGATAATGCCTGATAGCTCTGCATCATCTGAGTTGCTTTACATGGGATGGGACTCTTGGAAGGAGAAGCTGTGAACTGAAGATGAAGAAAAGTATGGTCTTTCACTTTGGGATCTTTGCATTTCCAGAGTGGCAGGAAAAAGCTCCAAATGATCTTTCCACTAAAACCGGAAGGCCAAGAAACTCAAAGGAATTTGTAGTTCAGCATCTTGTCCAGGACTGGCACAAAGAGTTGTAACTGTTGCTCTCATTTTGGAAGCACAACCTTGCAAAAGCAGAGGCTGATGCCCATAAATAACTGATTTCAAGTGGGAGCAGAATGCTTGCATGGCTACAGAGGACAGGGGCTTGAGGTTAAAAGTTTCTTTGTGGGGCTTTGCCAGCACTGTTCTCCGTGAAATGCACAAGGTTGTGTTATGCTGTCATATCACAGCAGATTGTGGCTCTCGTGGAGTTTAGACATCTTGCTACGTGTACAAATGTAACTCCCAAATCCAAACCTCACACTTTAGTCTTCATCTGCCTGTAAATATTCAATGAAATTATGGAACTCATAATGATTTAATTTCTTGTGTAAATTTTGTATCTGATATGGCTGTATTGGACCCTCCCTTTCAACTCCATTTCCAACAAATACTGAAAGTCCGAATATCAACTTTACTAATCTAGAAAATTCTTAAGAGATTTTTTTTAAGTCTGCTGTCAGAGAAGGGAATCTTCTGTGTCTGAGGAAAAGCACTGAAGTCTTCCTCCCCTTTTTTTTCCCCTGAATTCCTGGTTTCGAATATTAACTTCATGCCTTTGATGGCAATTTTGCTTGTATTTTCCAGTTTCTTTTTTTCCAATTTAAGAAGAGTCATGGTGTGTTAGCTGAAGTCTGCTATTTGTCAGTGAGCATTTTCTGACTGTGTTTGGGAAAGGGGGAGGAATGAGAAGAGGCAGAAGTGACTGCCTTGTCTCTGTCAGGCTGGTGCAGGCAGGGATGCCCAGTGTGCCAGGATGTTCAGCACTGAATCCCTTGGCTTTGTTGATGTGCTATTGTTGTGATTCATTTCAGTGGGCTAACTCACATATATTATTGCAACAGAAACAACTCTGGAAATTTTTTCAGTCCAGAGGCTTAAATGTAACTATGTACTCTAAACAGAAAAAAAAAAAAAAAAAGAATAACCATGTAAGTATTTTTTTTCTGTTTGTCCTTTTCCTGATTCTGATGAGTTGTTTTTTAAAGTTGTGATTTGGAAACTGTCTTCTGTCAGTGTTTGAATCAATTAAAGATAGACAAGAAAATAATTTGTTTTCAAAAAAAAATTATGCTTGCAAGGAAAAGAAGGTGTCATAATCAGTGAGTCACAAAGGTGAGTCTTGCCTGAGTTCAGAGAAATGATATAAAACCGTAGCCTAATATCCTGCCTCTCCCAAAACCAATTTTTATTTCAACAAGGGGGCCGTCAGTTTTGGAATAACATGTTAAAAAACCAAAAATCAACAAAGTTTAAGCAACTCAAATGATCCTTTATTAGAAACAGCTTGCCTCTTCTAAAGGGAAGCAAAAATACCCTCTAAACATTTTAATTATGAACATGCAGATCTTCAGTCTTGCTGGGACTTTTGTTTTCTCCTTCCCTCAGGTCAGAGCCACTCTGCCCATGTCACTCCTCTGCTGAGGGTGCTGGGCTGAAGGGCACTTTCTGTCAAGGCAGGTACTTCTGCCTGCTGGTGGTGTGAGCTGTAGGCAGCATTACACTGATGTCTCAGGATGGCCCAGGTGTGTGGCCACTGCTCAAAGTGGAGGTGGTGGCTCTTGTGTGGTGGTTCCAGCTGGTGGTTCCAGCACAGGCAGCTGTTGCATTGCGGCTCCTGACATCCAGAGACTCTCGGACTGGCGCAGCACAGCTAAGGGTGAGATATGTCCTGGGAAGAGATGAGCATGCAGGGAGCATAGGGTGTTAAAAATAAAGCTGGTGAAGTTGCAAAGTAATTTTACCTCCCTTGCTTATCTTTCAATAATTATTTTCTCCCAGGAAGCAGTCCTCAGTTAGATTTGCAGATATTCATTTGCTGTGGGTGCCCTCCAAAGATAATCATCAAACTGCATCTATGAAGGATATGTGGTTTATGAAGAATGCACTGCACTTGGTGGGAGAACCTTCTTGAGTATCCTAAACAGGAAAAGATACCTATTTTTATTTAAAAACACATCTCAGTAATAAATGCTTCGTAACTTCATTCCTTTTGCTCATTTTTCTTCTTGTTAGTAGCTTCAGGGGAGAAAGGAAGCAAAGCTGTTATAGATAGCTATGGGGCAATTTAATGAAAATTCACAGGGGTAGCTCTGAGATGACATTCCAGTAAGATATAACAAAAAACTTGTCTACCAGTGCTTGTGGGATTTTATCCAATAATTTCCATTCATTGTAGTTCACTAGTGTCTCTGATGTTGCACTGCTGAACAATAGCTTTGATTCTGTACTTTTTTTTTTTGGATTTCAACCAAGACTCTTGAGTGCATATTCTGGTTATAGGCAGATCTGCTATTTGTGGTTTTTACATCCACCCTCAATATTTGTTAGTTTTTCAGTGCAGTGCTTAGTTCTCCATTGCCATACTGGGTTTTCTTTTTTTTCTTTCTTTTCTCCTTTTCTCCTTTTCTCCTTTTTTCTTTTTTTCTTTTTCTTTTTTTTTCTTTCTCTTTCTCTTTTTCCTTTCTCTTTTTCTTTTCCTTTCTTTTTTTGGTAATAAATTGTGCGGAAAAAACTTGCATTTCAGCTTCCCACATTAAGGGCCTTGAAATCAATAGATCAAAGCCAGAGCAGACTTGTTGGAAGTTGTGCAATCTCAAACTGTGTTGAAAGCTTTTGTTTTCTGCCTTTTTCCTGTCTCTTGGTGTCTCCCAAGAGGAGGAAGACCATAAGAAAAAAAATAGGGAAAGGGAAGTATCCCATCATTGCATGCTTGGGGTACAGGGCTGTGTGATTAGAAGGTGCTGATTTTCAGAAGCAGCAGTGGGGGCAGGCTTTGCACCGGATGAGAAACTCTGATATGAAGCATCAAAGCAACAGCTTCCCGTGGCTGGACTTAGGCTCCAGTACACCCAGGAAATAGGTGCTGTTGGAAAAAGTGCTCGTGGAGATAGGACTGTCAGTGTTAACTATGAGCAGTGAACATTTTCCAGTGCATGCAACTTCAACCAGGTTGAAGTTTTCTTTTAAGACTCTTTTAAGAGAGGGAAAACATAAGCATCCTGTACACAAAAACATACGAAGAGGGCAAAACACAAGCTCCTATTTTTGTGTTTGGTGGGGAGGGAGAGTGCTTTGAACTTAGAACTGCAACAGCATGAGAACTGTAAATGGTTGGTGAAGCAGATGTGATAGAGTCAACAAAGTTGAGATGCTTCCACATGTCAAAAACTCTTGCTGGTACTCTATTGAGGATAAGCTTTTATTTCTTCAACAAAAAGTAAGGTTAGAGAAATGGCCCTTCTACAATGCAGCAAGCTGCTGGCAAGGGCAGAAGGTCACTTCAAATGTGCACACTTGTGTCCTTTGTTGTCCAGAGGTGTATCTTAGCAGAATTCCTCAGGACAATGGCATGAGATGAAAAGAGCTGCTATCTGACAATTCTTCCACAACTGCATTTATGGGTTGCCATGAAAATGTCTTGTGAACAACTGAGCTTGAAGCCACGCGTGTTGACCTGTGCACTTGTCCTACTCCTCAGAACCATGATTTCTTCCTGCCAGAGAAGTCTAATGAGGCTGTTGGAGGAAAAGAGCACACTTGGGAATTTCTAGAGTGTGGTAATTATAGCTCTTTTAACTCCCGGTGCAGTGACAGAATATTTGAACTAATACAAGTTAGGAGAACTACAACTTGGTTGTTACTATTAAAGCAAAATGCCTTTTTCTTGCTCATCAACAGCCCATCTAACTTAAATATGGCTTTTGACTGAAGGGCTTTGGACCATTTTACTTGGTGCTTGTGTGGGCAACATTGGGGGATTTTTTGTCTGTAAATGACTGCCCAGTAATCCATCTGTTAATGCACAGAAATATGGGTGCCAACTCACTTGATGCATTTTTGCATGGATTCTGCCAGCTTTTTGCATCCTATGTGCCTTAAGGGTTTAAAATATCTTTATATAGAATAGTGGTTACTGCGACCTTACTTGAGTAATTTATGTGCAGTTGGTCATCCATGCCTCTTGTATCTTCGTATCCTGGTGCATATAATTTCTAAACTTGCACAGAAATAAAGAAATTTAAGAAATTTAGTTGAGAAAACAGAAGAAGTGAGTAGTAGCAGAGTCCGGATAAAGAGCTTCAAGAGAACACACCCTGTAACAGGCACTTCAGAAAATATAAGCTAGATCAGTCATGTCTAATCCACTGTAAAATCTCCATTTCCCCTGGGAAGTCCTGGTTGGAGTGGGGATCTCAGGCCCTGGTCATGTTGCAGGCAAGATGTAGCTCTTTCTACTGGAAATATTTGATAGCAATTCTGACTTGAGTGAGTTGCTCAGCAGGGCTTAATAGAGATTCTCTGGTACATTGTTTCTGTGAAGCTGTTTCTTCAGTAGTTCTGTGCTAGCATTTAGTATTCCCTTCTATCACAGTAGAAAGTGAGAAGCATGAGTACAGACAGATACCAATTTGTCAGATCATCTCTTCAGAAGACACTTGGACTCTCAAATTAATTCCAAATTTACCCTGCTGTGTTTCTGAAGAGAATAGTTGCTTTGCTTCTTTCCTTTACTGCTTCTGTCCTTATCCTGCATAAAACCCATTTTTAAGATAGAAGGTGGTGGAGGCAGATTTTAGCTAAACTGTGGTGTGAGCTCCTGCTTTTGCTTTGAGGTTGGGCTGAACATACCACTTTCCAGCTCTAGGCAGTTGTTCCTCTAGTCGACTTGAACAGAATTTCATCCTGACAGCTGTTTTGCTGACATTATTCCCAGTTAGTTATTCATTGGGATTAAGGGCTCTCTGCAGCCAGAACCCTTTGCTGGTAGTGTGCTGTCATTTGGCAGACCAAAATCAATAATTCTACAGTGCTTAAAAATTGTAATTTGCCCTACATCCTTCATAGTTGGAGTTCCAGCTTAATTGCCCTGTGGGCAAAGAGTAAAAATTTACTATAAATACCCTAATTTTTCTACCTGTTCCCCTTCCCAGCAATATTTTTAAGCTAAAACCTTAAGAGCCAGATTTGGGTAAGAGTTGCTTTTTCCTGAGGTAGCACAGGTACCATATGTGGGCTTGAGACTCTGTATACGACTGTTCCTTCAATGCTGGGTGAAGTCCATAAGCAACAAGAAGGTCACTCAGAATTCATTTCCAGAGTTGGTCCCATGAATAGTGTGATCCTGGGAAGAGAGTACTTGTAGTGGTGGTGATGAGGACACTGATGCTATCTCCTTCTGCCAGTGCTGGTGGTGCAGGTGGTTTCCCTCCAACCTGACATCCTCATCTCTCAAGGAGGTGGTTCTTGCCAGCACAGTTGGGCTGGGTGTGGCTAGAGGAGAGGGCTTTGTGTTTTGGGGGTACTTGGTGCTTGAATGGCATTGTTTTCACTTCTCTGCTGCTCGGCAGTCACCTGATAGTAACTTGTCCTGTGCTTTGGGAATCACAGTTTTAAGTGAATGTGTAAGCATTCCTCCTGTAATTAAAATCAAGGATCAGTTCTCTTTTGGATCTGTAGCTCAGTTTATCCTGGCACTGGTCCAGGCCGGATGGAGAAGCTGTTTCCCTCTGCAGGCTGCTTTACTGCTGCTAAGCAGGTACAAGGAAGAACTCTGATTGGGTTGCATGCTCTCAGAACATCTGTTTCTTTACCAGTATGTTTCTTACTGGCCTTGGATCTATTGCAAAATGAAGAAATGTTGAGCTTATGTGTTACTCTCTCATGGTCTGCATCCAATTTCAGCTCTAGTGCCACCTACTCACACATTGTATCTATAATGTTTGGTGTAATTCTAGAAAGAATAGCGATAACCCCTTAGTTTTTATCATGTCAATACCTTTTCTCTTGGCTCATCTTATTTACCCTGCTGTCAGAGGACATTGAATGAATTTGGTATGCTTCCGGTGAGAGCACCCTTGTGGGCTAACCATGGGCATGAAAGAAGAAAAAAGAAGGTGGTTTTCATTATTAAAAAGAACAGTTTTGAATAAAAGGGCAAAAGGAGTAATGTCCCTTTCAACTGGAGATAAAGTTCCAGCACTCTGTTCAGCTGATGTGTGTTATATTTTTAGACTTAACTGACTTTGGTTTAAGGCACTACTAATTTCAAATACCAGCCCAATTTATATTTGAAAATATTTGGAAAAGCAGGGGTTTTCATGAGTATGAACTGGCACAGCAGAATTCTTTCTCTGGAAAGACACAGTAGTGTTAAATAGTATTGAAAAAGTATAAAATTCCTTATATCATGTCTGTAATCAGAGGGTTCATCTTCTTAAAACTCAAGACTGTGAAAAATGACCTGCTTACTTGAATATCATCAGCAGAAAGATTTACTACATAAGTACTGAGAAATACTTTTTTTTCTGAAATAATAGAATCAATGTATATATCCATCTTTCTCTCAAAGACCAAATAATTTAAATCCCATTCCTTCTTTATGTACTGTCTTGTACTTTGCCATCCCAAGGATAGGTTTAGGGCCACATTGCAGACCAAGCAGATGATCCAGCTAAGCTTGTTGGAAGTGGGAATGGAACAGAACTTTCTGGGCCTTTGTTGTTTTTGCGATTAAAAACTGGATAAAAACTGCCAGTCCTGCCCTACAAAGCCAAAGCCCGTTGGTGCCCAAAAGCCCATCAGCTGGCTTTCATTTTCATTTTTATTTTTATAAAGCAGCCTACAGAGATTCCTATGTAATACTTGTACTACAAATACTGCTTGGAATTTGATAGCCTTTGAAAGTGGCCCAGTCGAGTTGAGATTGTAGCTCAAGATGATCTTGTTATTTAGTTCCTGGTTGGGAGATCTCATAATTGTGTGTCTTGAAAGACCGTATTTTGTATATTTTCACCCTTGGTGATAGTGTCTCATTTCCTTATTGAGTCCAGATGTTTACTAGTTCTGTTCTCTAGCACTCTGATTTTAGGGTAAGTTTTGCAACTTTAGATAGTGTGAGTCCTTCTGGCTTTTTGGTAGTTGTTGTTACTGGGAGATTATATACCTAAATTTTTACAGGAGACTTACAATTTTGCATTAGAAATTTAATGTGCTAAGAGTAGCTTGGCATTAGTCAGTTTGCTGTCTTTTGCTGTGGCTTCAAGTTAGGGTAGCAGAAGTAAATTTCATCATCCAAATGGGAAACAAAATTATTTGCATTTTAAGTACGCTGATGATTTTTTAAAAATCCATTATGATAGCTTCTGATACCACAGAGGTCAGTTGGTATCATATTGCAAAGAGCTGAGGAAGGCTCTGTGCATTCCTCCAAGAATACCTTACTTTCTACCACCAGTACAGCTTTCATGTACAAAGTACCAGAAAATCTAGCTTCACACCTCTATGAACAGCAGAGCTTGTAAGAAGACAAGTGAATACTAATGCAAATTATGGTTTCCTGTATATGTAGGATATTTCTGGGCTAATGCTGGAGCTTTAGCCTCCACTAAAGCATAGGCAAACTGTTTGACTTCAGGAGAGCTCAACAAACCTTCTTCCACTGGGCTTTTAAAATTTTTTCTTACTGCTACTTTTCATTTGAATGTGTACTTTGTCTGACTGTTGACTCTTTTGGCACTTCATCTCCTGACCTGTGCTTGCTGCATTTGTTAGACTGAACTGCATGTACAAACTTAAAAATGTTAAATTATCAAGAGGTGTGCTGTATTCTCCTTGGGAAAATAGACAGGCAGGTGTTTACTCTCCTCATACAGTACCCAGCATCTCAGAGCCTGATTTTGCTGAAGACTGCTAAATGCAAGTGAAATAAGAATTATCTGAGTAATATGTTTCTGTCTTCAGTCTTGGAGAACGTGATGAAATTTGCAAGGTCAGGCCTGCTAAAATAACACAATAGTGTTGTCTCTGCAAGCTCAGTTCTCCTTCATGGGCATGCATATTAAATACGTGGTCACTGCTGTGTTTCTTCTGAGTATCTCTTTAGTGCACAGAATGAATAGCGCAGCTCTCAATGAACAGCTATTCAGTGTTTCATTCTCTCCTCACTGTTCAACATGCAGTCCTATGCCACGTTCTTTGTGTGCAGTTCAAACCAAATTCCGAGGAGGGAATTATTTTCTCAGACTTTTGTGGTGCTCATCACTAAAGTATCTTTGCAAAAAAGTTCTATGCAAACATGAACCTTATTTCATGCCTTCACTGTGAGTACCGGAATTGTGGTACAGAGAAATTGATTCAAGGCTGTATGCTAATTTGAGACTCTTAAGACCTTGTATTCTTTGCCATGTACTTAGCATTCCATAGCATTGTGGAGGCACAGCTATGGCTCTCTTCCGTGTGCTGGGACGCCAGGCACTCACAGCAAATGAGCAGTGTGTGACTAGTAGTCAGCTGTCAAATCCTGGTATCACTGATTGGACTGGTGACTCCACTGAGTACAGTGGCATAGGCCAGGACACTATTCAGATCTCAGATCAAGCATGTAGCTGGCTGAAATATGAGATAATCTCTTCAGCTCCCTGCAATTCTTTCCTGCTTTTGCTGCCTACATACAAATTACACAGGCAAGGAAATATCATTGTCCTTGCCTGAAATGTTGGTCTCTAAGGCTTTCAGTCTCAGTCTTCTGTGATATGAGTGATATAATAAATTTGTCTTGTTTTAATACCAGTTCTTTACTCTTAATCATTCTCAGAAAGTCTCCTTTCTCCTGTCTTCTCACTTCCCTCACTCTCATACCTCACTGGACTGCGTGCTTTAAAGTTAGCACCAGCCTAAGTGAGGGGACAGTGTGGTGGGTGTTGGAGAATTCCAAAGTTTGGGACTGTTCTAAAGGGAAAGTGTGGCTGAAATGCCCCTAGCTAGGAAACCTTTTTTTATTCTATCAGGATACAGTTGTAGTGACTTATTTCCCTTGCTAAAAATGATAAACTGCTGTTACTATAAGTACTTTTCTGACTAGCATTGCAGATCTTCTGTCTTCATATCCCTTGATAATGACAATTAAAGACCTTGTCCACAAATTTTTGGGCTTGCTATATACATTTCAACTGGAATATAACATTTTTCATGCTTATGATCACTTTTTGGAAATAAGAAGTCATGATGAATTAGTAGTTCATATATTAGGAGTTTTGAAATGACATGTGGTAGGAGAGAGGGCTGGGGAGGCCAGCCCATAACATCTGTCCTACTGTGTAGCGTCATCTGTTCCTTGGTATTCAGGTTATCTGAATTTCTGGCTGAAATGCAACATGTGAGGGTTATTAGATCAAAATTTTTCTGTCACAAAGGCTGGGGAAGCTTATTTTTCCAGTTTGTCTTGGTAGTGAATCTGCTTGCTATCGCTGTGCTTTTCTAAATCTGCTTTATCTCAGTAAAAGCATAGGTAATTAGAACGAAAAGTCAAACTGAAATGATTAATTTAATACCCACTATGCCCATTATTATCATATAATAGTATTAATTTGGAACTCTCTGGCATCTGAAATGTGTGTCTTATGGCAGATTTAAAGTAGGGATCTTTACTTTTAAATTTTAAAATCAAAACATTTCATTTTCCTATTTTGATCAAGCTATGAGGTGTAAAAACTGCCTAAGGCTGTTTTGTGCTTTTATAAGTAGATGCATGTAATTTTTTATAGTGGTAAAGGGGAAATTAATGAATTTCTCTGTAATAATGGGGACTGCACTATAATAAGGATCCATAATAAATTTGACTTAATCTTGGTAATCAATAAATCAATTAGGTGGCATAGAAGTAGGATGATTTAGAGTCTAAGTGGTATGTCTGGTATAAGCCACAATACAATAATGTTTTGAGCTTAATGTGTTAAATGTTCATAGGTAGTGGGTACTTGGCAAAATAAAGGATCCCTAAAGGAATATAGTGCAAAATAATCCGAACAACTCTAGTTGGCTGTTTTGCTTTTCTGACCCCATAGGACTTCTTTGGGCATGTACGAGTCCTGTTACAACCCAGAAGGGTCAGTGCAGTTGTAGGGACAGCACTGTCTCAACATACAACCCTTCAGTTGTAAAATATGCCAACTGTTTTTGAGGCCAGCTGTCAATAAGCTCAGGTCCTACTAGCTGGTGATTCTTCATGAAACTGAGAGACTTAAAGAGAAAGTGTGTGCACACAGGCACACCAACCATGCGGTTAAAGTGATGTCACATTTCTCTGTAGCTTGGAAGGCTCTAGGGACAGCAAAGTGATAGTACCACACTCAGGTAGAAGGGAAATTTCTGTCTCATCTTGGTGAATCATTCATGCCCTGGAGACCCTTCAGATTAAAAAAAAAATTGTCTATTTGCAAAGGATGCGGTGACCCTTTAAATGTTGAGATAAAAGCTTGGAGTTTGCATCTGGTTTTGTGCTGTCACTGTAACATGAGCTGGTTTATCTCATATTAAAAGCTCCAGGGAATCAGAAAGCTATATATTTAAGTTAAGTTTTAGGATGCCATTTGTAAGGCTCCTATTATCATTTATACAAGATAAGTGTTGATCAGAAAGGAAACCTTATCTGTCTGTCTTCGAAGCACAGGGTCTACATCATACAAGTCTCTTTTGGTGTGTTGGCATGAAATCATCTCTCAGAACAATAGTTGCACTATGACAGTGGGTAGAAGTGGAGGATAGGCTCCCAAATGGGGACACAGGTAAGCAGAATAAAAGTTTTGGCTGGAACCCTGGGAAAATGCTTGCAGGTAGTGTCTTTTGTGGAAAAAGAGAAGAAACTTGAGATTTTAGCACAAGGTAGCTTTGTGCAGGTTTCTGTTGATGGCAAAGAGAAAGTGGAAAGTTGCATGGCAGACACTTGATAACCAGGCACCAAGAAAAATGCCTTTTGATGTTAAATCCTGTAGGTCCAGGTGGCTTCTGAAAAACTGAAAATATACCCTTTTCCCCAAAGTAGCTGACCTTGAAGTAAGGGTAGAAGCTGGCAGAATGGATCCAAAAGAGGATTTTTGAAGCGCGAGTGTGCCTGTTGCACTAATTTGATCCAGACATTATCTTGTGGTTCTCTAGATAAAGCCCCCAAAAAAGTAAAGAAGGTACTTATATCCTACTGGCAAGAGCATGATCATCATATCTGGAGCTTGTTTTCTCTTCCTATTCCTTAATTATGTGTGGGCACCATCAGTTTGCCATCTTTGAAAATCAGGCTGTGTATTCTGCAAAGGGTGGAAGTGGACAGCTGGCTAACTCCCCAAGTGCTTTCTTGGGTGCCCTTGCAGAAAGCCTTATGGAAGACAGCCACAATTTACCATTTATCTAAAACCTGAGGGCTGAGGTTTTGGGCAGTGGGATATGTTTTTGCAGACTCATTCATAGCTTTTTTCCTTTGATTTCTCTGAATAGGGTCTTTCAGCATTTGCCTGAGAGTCTTATGACTCTTATAAGTCCTGTTGTGGTTTGGTTTAATGTGGTATTAGGACAACATCAAGCATTTTGAGTTAAAATCTGTATTTTGTTGATACTCAGTTCACTCATTAGATGCTACTGAGAACCCAAATTCTGAAAACAAACATAAATTGGGGTGGAAATAAACAAGCAGACCTATACACATGAAAAAAAAAGATTTTCTGGGGGGAAAGAAAACAAAGAAAGCTTGTAATAAGAGAATAATGACTTTCTAGTTATAAAAGAAAAGTCTATTCCATCAAGGCAGGAGAGAAATAACAAAGTTTCTAAAATGTAATAAATAGTAGGAGCACAGTAGTTGTGCAGAAGAAATTGTTAAACAAACACTTGTCTTAGGGAAAAAAACTTGATGTTACTATGAAAGATTTGATCATGTATATTATTAATTAACAGACATCTGAACATTTATACTGTTGACTATCCAGGTTCATGTTATTCTAATCTGACAGTGAAAATATTATAAAAACTATATACACTTTTAATAAATGTTTTCAATTATACCACAACTAGAAACCGTGCATCATTCATTCGTTACAATTTGCTAAGAAACTCTTAGTGGTAGATTTGAGTAAACAAAGTTGATTCAGAACTTCGTCATATCTTACCACCTCATAAAGAACTTGATGGGTTTTTTTCCAGTACTTAAGTAAAGGCAGTGAATGAAAATTCTAAAGCTAGAACTTTTCTTAATTGGCTTTGTCAAAAACTAGAATGTTGTCTCATATGAAATGAATATCTGAGCTTTATGTAAACTATTCTCTTGGCATATTAACTTTTGACTGGGCAAGATGGTGTTGAAGTTTAAATTTATTCCGTAAATTCAGTTCCTGTGGAGATTATTGTGACTGCCAGCACAAGGAGCATCACCATCTCTATTTCAGGGGAAAATGAATTTCAACGTAACAATGTTACGACAAACTGAGTTGAAGTTCGTTTTACAGCTGTTGACATGCATTTATGAGTCAAAGCAGGATGACACACAGGGACTGACGTAGGATTTTGCTTGTCAGTCTTCAGCTGGGTTTTATTCCATCTAGCCATGGATACAATGTTGAACATATGTAGGTGCAGGACAGCTGCCCATCTCATCCCTCCCCCTTAGATTCGGTTAAGGGCTTGCAGTTAGAGGAATGAAGAGGGTGACCAGCTTCACACAGCTGGAGGCAGCTCGTGTCACCTGATGTAGGCTGGCCCTCAGCTCTAGCCAAAAGACCACCTGTCTCTCTGAGGGCTGACCTCAGAGATGGCCTTTGCTATGAGGTGAGGCTGGCTGAGCACAGCCAGCATCCTTTTCCATTGTACTTGGCTGGCATCCTGGAAAATAGCCTGTTTGTGGATTTTCTTTTTTAACTCTCTGTAGCAGAGAT
>NW_008240046.1:3889704-3916900 GCF_000691975.1 Corvus brachyrhynchos
TCTGACCTAACTTGCCTTTCAAAAGGCCCCCAGGTGCTGTTGTTGCATAGCACATTTAAGAGCCTTGATGCTTCAGTAAGGCTAAGGATATCTGTTGCATGCAGCTCTTCCAGCCAAGCCACTGAGCCCCGGCAGCAGTATTTCCCTGCTTCCACGCTGTCAGTTTTGTGGGCTTGCAACCGTGACCCCTAAGAGTGTTATCAGGCAGGTTCCTCTGGGAGGTAACTTTCTCTGGTATGAGAATCACACCTCTTTCCCACCCTTTCCTTATCTCTTGCTTTGCAGATTTTAGCTCATATTAGAGTGGAAACAGGACCTAGTGTACAGCTGAGTCCTTTAATTCTTGGTAACTGTTACCCCATGGTGTATGTAAACAGAATCTAACCAGATAATCAAGATGAATCACTTGTACCTAGTTGATACTGTAAACAGCACTAATAGTATGGAAACAGCTGTACTTCTCCAGCATTCTGTGTAAAATCTGCCTCTAGGGCAGGCACACAGGTAAATGGGTATTGTCTCCAGCTGGACCTAGGAATGTGCCTTTTGAGCTAGGGCATCTGAGGTGAGACAGGGTATTGCTAGCCAGCTATGGTGCCCATAAAATGTTCTGTAATAAATGGGGACATTTGCGTGCCTGCAGAGAAGAGCCTGGCTTGTCAGTTTGGTGACAAGACTCATCCAGCTGTATCACTGATACAGCTGCTCAATGGGGAATACTCTGGAACGGGAAGGCTATATCAAGAGCACAGCTTGAGTGACGCCTGTGGCCATCTTCAAGCGTGCCATTCCTTTTCTAAAACATACACTGAAACCAAATATCCTGTCATGTCCAACTGTTCCTGGAATTCCCTCCTCCTCCTCCCTCTCCACCCAGATCCTGATTCTCTCCCTCCTCTTCTGTTTCATCCAAATGGTTTGCGGGCCTCAAAAAAGACTTGGTGTCATCCACTGTTCCTGGCTGTCGCGTTCCACTGCGGGGAACTGCGGAGAGTTCTTTTAAAAATGGATGATTGGGAACGAAATTAAGCCAAACGAGGCAAACATTGTATCTGAAAAACCATTTATTGATAATGAAAAGGAGAAGGAAAAGGAGTTGCCCAAATGAAAAAGGGCTAGAAGAGACAGAAAAGAAGAAATGAAAATGGAAAAGGAATGGGGGAGAGGGGAGAGAGAGAGAGAGAGAGGGGACAGAGAGAAAAAGAGGGCATTACCACCAGCGAGTCAGGGCAGTGCGGACAGGCCGGGCGCAAGCGCGCCCGCACATGGCGCCCGGACGGGCGCGGGTCCCGCAGCGACGGCACCAGACACACGGTGAGTGGGAGCTCCGACAGGAGCACCGGGACTCTGAGCAGGGTTGTGGCAAAGGTCACGGCGACCGGCTGGATTGGGGCGGCAGAGAAGGAAGCAGGCAGCCCAGGCAAGGACGCGGGGCGAAGTGGCAGGGCAGCGGTCAGGGGCACAGGGAGGCTGGACAGGTGTGAGCGCAAACCAGCGAGGGCAGGAGAGCCAGAAGGCAGTCTGGGGCCAGGGCGGAGGAGGGAGCGAGCAGGAGTAGCGAACCCCAGTGGGCACCAACGCTGGCCCCTCCCAAAGTCTGCCCGCTGACAGGGAACCATTGGCCCAGTCCAACCTTTCTTTGCTGTCCACTGGTGGAGACCTTTTCGCAACGTGATGGGAGAAGCCCCTCCATGGTGTCTCCTACTGCCTGCCTCATGGGAGGTGTTGCCAGGCAAAGTCCTCCCAGGGACAAGGCTTCTTCTAGTTGCCTCCTGCACGTGGCACATGTGCACCCCTCCTCCACATGCCTCTGACAACCATTGTAGAGGCATAACAAAACTGAATTGGCTCCTCACAAGGCCATGAGACTTGCAGTGTTTCCCCTCTGTTTTTAAGTGCTGACCACATTCTGCCATCAGAATTGATACCATGGAGATGGCTTGCTCTCTTATGTACCTTTTTAGCCCAGCCAAAACCCATCCTAGACATGGGCTGATCCACTCAAATGCTAAGCAGGCCCTGCAACACCCTCTAGGCAGGGCTTTATCCTTGAAAGAATGTCAACTGGAAATGTAATAGGTCAGAATACACCAAAGTATGTATTTAATGCCTCATTCCATTGCAGCTGATACTTGGTTTGATTGTTTCCACTGCTGCAATGTCATCTATCAAGGAGGGAACACGGTGGACAGGATTATTGACCAAACCTCTGGGTTTCCCAGGAGCAGTGGGCTCAAATAAAGGGCACATAAATTTATATTTTTTGAGTGTTGTTGTGTTTAAGTTAAGCCAGAAAAATGTTGTGTTCTTGCTGTTCTCAGAGCTATGAGGTGAAGGCTGTGCTGCAGTGGCAGTCTAGTTAAAAGGAGAGTGGCTGCTCTCAAATGAGCTGTCAGGTGCTGCTTCAGCCCTGCCTCTCAGTGCCTGAGGTTCACCTCAGACCACTGCTGTGGTGCTCAGCTCTGTGCAGGGCTCCTGGGGCCACAAGTGGGCTCTCAGGATTTTTCTGTTTAGTTCAAAGATGAGAAAAAATTAGTTGTGTGAGAAAAATAAAACCCAAACCCAGAACTTAAAGGACTGTGGGATGATGATTGAGATACACAGATTTTAAGGAAAACATAGTTTGAAAACTACAGCTTTGTCTTCACAAAACAGCCCATGTTCTTTCAGGGAAGGTAGAGATGTCTCCATCCTTTTCTGCTGCACATCAGTAACTTAGAGGTAATGTATGTTCAGGGAATCAAATTTTGCAATGAAGTAAGCTCCTGTAAAGGGCTCAAGAGACGCTCTACTGGGTCAGCACATTTTGGAATTCTTGGGTTTGGTCTTGTATTTTTCTGCATTTTCTTAATCAACACCCTCCCCTCCCCATCCCTTCTGGAAGCTGTATTGTATGTGGCTTTTTCAAGTTGCGTTTGCATGTGGCTTTCTTTTTTTTATTTTCTTCTTCTCGTTTCATTTTCCCCCCTTCAAGGGGCAGTTATGAAATTCTTGACATTTCTGGGCATTCTTATTTGCAGTTGATGTGTGTGATTCATTTTCATCACTGAATTGCAAAGAGGAAGGATAGGTTAGTGTTCCTGTAGCAGTCTGCCTAAATTTACTGAAAAAACCCCAAGCTTTGCTTGTCTTTGAATTTCTCTGGGTAAAATAAAGGTATCTCAAATCTCTGATGCTTGTTGGCATACGTATATATGTTCATTAAACTATTTTGTCAGTGGCAGAGATGGCAGCTGAGGTAGTCCTGCCTTGCGCCAAGTCCAGTGGTGCACTCTTGTGACATTGCTTACAGTGGCTGGGCTGAACTGTCTCAATTAGTTGTGGAATTAATCTGGTAGCAAAGGGTGTTGTTTATGTTTTACCAGGGACGTCTTCAAAATAGTTCAGGTCTCAACTCTACTGTTTTGAGGGGTTTTTTCTGTCTTTTATCCTTAAGCTTTTCCAACAAGTCCAAATGGCTTCTTCTTTTCGGACAAATTTAGCAACTGCTATCATGTTGCTTGTAGCTTGCGGCATGCAGTAGAACTGGGAACAAATGGCTGCACAATGAAATATTTGATACCATTTGATCTACGGAATGCTACACTCCACCCCCATCCCCCAAGTTTTTTCTCTATTTTTCAACCCCCTCACTCCTATGGACCTGTCTAATGGTTTAATATTCTGCCAGTTCCTGAAACAACAAAATCATGCACGGACTGTACTGGAAGACTGAGATAGCAAAAGTTTCCTATTTGCAGAACATGATGCTAAAGTCTTTGTTACCAAAAAAAGAAAAAATCAAGCCCTTCAGAAATTCAAAAAGTCTGGCAGTAAATCAGGCTTTTGGAGCTAAGTGGCATTCTTAGTGAGCATGTGTATTGAGCCTGTGATGTGAAAAAGCACTCTTAAACTGCAGTTACTTAAACCTTCCTGCACTCTCCTGGCTTGCTTTCTTGTGGGATGTTGAAAGCTTTCATTGCTATGCAGTTTTTCTCTCTTGGCTGATGCTGTGATCCTTTTGCTTTCTAACTCCTGTTACTTAAGCAAGAGGGAAATAAAAGCTCTTGTTCACAGACTACTGACCCAAAGAATTATTTTGGGTTTTTTCTTTACTGTTCAGTGTTAGCAATTTATTGGAAGAGTGCTTCTAACTTTTAGCCATAGGAAATACAGGTGCCAGCTATCTCACACAAGGGTTGTCACTGATTAATTTAGAAATTGGTAATAGACTCATTTCAAAAGTGCAGGTTTTACTCAGCTTTACTCATCAATTAAGGGGTATTCCTAACAACCAAATTTTACTGTATTTTTTCAAACCATACTGTTAAAGCATTTGCATTATTAATGAAGGTTGGATGGGCTTTGGGACAGCCCTGTTGCTGATGAATTTTCTCCTTGTTTTAAAGCTGAAGGTTGCTGTATTTATTAAACAGAGTCTACCTAGCAACCTTGCTCTTGGCATTGAGTCCCACTGTACAGATGAGTGTTGCAGCATTCTCAGTGGTGAGCAGGCGATCCAGGTCACATGTGGCACCCCCAGGCACGGCTGAGCCCTGGCATTGCCGGTTGCCTCACGCAGATCATGGTGACTTCTATTCTGTATTACAGTAACCAAAGACAGAGCAGTAAGCCAGCAGCAGGTAGAGGGCGGTTGATTTGAGAAGCAGGTGTGTGCTAACACAAGGGCAGGCTTTGAGTGGCTTTTCAAAGTATTGTCCACAAAAATCAGATTTGTTACCTGGTGTGCAACAAGCCAGTAGTTACACACTTGAGAGAGGTATTGGTTATTTCTTTCAGAGTTGTGCAAGTCTGGGTATTCCACGAATCAAGAACACCAACTATCTAAACTTTATATTATTTATACATTTTAGCAAACAAAGGAATTAGTGTTCATTGGCTACTCGCTTCTCATGATATTTAGTTCCCATGCTCAGTCTTTCTCTTCTTTTGAGTCAGTGAGTTTCTTGGGTTGGTGGTCACATCTGTGGTGACAATCTCCCCCTGCCAGAATTATCTTTTACCGAGTCAGAGTTGATTTCAGCACAGTTGCTGAGTTGGCTTTATTAGTTTCTTCCTTATCTTGGGAGTTCTGCCAAATATCCTTGTGGCCTGTAAATTCTTTGTATTCACTATCTGTGGGCATCCTTCCCAAGCTTTGTTAACCTCCCACTAGGTCTGAAATCACTGAAACATCAAGGCTTAAACCTTAACAAGGCAATTCTACCAACAAGTAATTTTTCTTTTTAACACCTAGGCATCACTTAAGAGTTTGCTTGTTACCTGCTCTCTGTTTCAAGGGTTAAATCTCCCTTCCAGCTGATCAGACCTGAAAGCACACAAAGATCTAACATCAAAGAACATCATTTCCCAAGAAAATTTTACATATTCCAAATTTTGCAACAAAGTCACTAGACTTTAAGGGAAGGAGACATTGGAAATTCAATGGAAAGTAACCATTCTCTTTCAGAGCCATCTGCCCTGCCAAGAGCAAGGAGAAGACACAGTTTGAGAATGGATGTTCTGAAAAAAGTTCTTGCAAAATCTTATGGATCTGTCTCTCTTTTTCATTTTTAAAAATTTTT
Source organism: Corvus brachyrhynchos (assembly GCF_000691975.1). Classification (NCBI taxonomy): domain Eukaryota; kingdom Metazoa; phylum Chordata; class Aves; order Passeriformes; family Corvidae; genus Corvus; species Corvus brachyrhynchos. The sequence continues at coordinate 3,895,269 of NW_008240046.1, forward strand.
TTTGAAAATGCTCTGTTGCTCTTCATGGCCCTGCCATGAATGATCTCTAGCAGTGCACTGCACAATCTCCTGCTGGGGAAGGGGCGGCCAAATAATAAATGATAGATTTATGTTTGGCCTCTGACTATAAATTAAAACAAATTTTTTAATTTGGAGTAGTGCTGATGTTTGACTTTCCATAAATCTTATCTCATCAGTATCTTACCAGCATTTCTGATCAGCTGTAACACAATGGTTTAAATCCTCTGAAAAAGAATTTGGAGGCTTTATGTACTTGGATACTCCATCTTTTAATGACTGCTATGAAATGCCATCAGCAAATTTATGCTGGTGTATTAGTTTTGCTCAGCTCTGCAGGCCAGAGTACATGTTGGCAGGAAGGGTCCCAGGTTTACGGGAGAGACAGGAAATTACACTGGACAGGAAAAATAGCACTGCTGATAAAACTGTGATTTTGGCGTAAGTTGTGGTTGACAAGTGTCAGGATTGGAAAGGTAGCCTTTGTTTTGTGTTGAATGGTGTTATGGTGGAAGACCTGGACAAGAATATCCCATTTAGAGTAGTCAAACAAAATTACTTCCCTGTAGAGTTGAGTTATTTTGTGGGAGAACTTTTCAAGTGGTAGGTTAAAACTGCCCACTTATTTTTCTTTACTATAAAAATCGCTCTTATTTGCACACTTCTAAAATATCTGTAATACAGTAGATACATACACATGTATAGATATTTTTTCTCTCTTCCCTGTTTGTAATATTGATTAGCATCTTCAAAGAATAAATGGAAATAATGGTCAAAGGCATTTTTTTAATGATGCTAAACAAAACACGGTGATATGAAAAAATGTGACAGCTTCTTATTATCAGGATAACATTTTTTAGATGACATTATCTCTGTCTGTAACTACTAACAGTGTGTAACGAGGATATTAGGAAGTATCCAGTTTTTAGCAGCTTTACTATGTTTCTTCTTCAGTATTTTAAGTGTTTGAAAATGTGTCTCTGAATGACATGGAAAAGTGTTTGGAAAAATACAAAAGAAACCACAGTGGCAAATAACTAGAATAGTCACCTGACTCTTCGAATTTAATATACACTAATTATTTATAGTTGTTGTAGTTATTGTCCTGAAAGACTTGTATGAGACAGGAAAACATCTAGAGGAGGAGTGTTGTTCTGCCAGGAAAATTTTAATAATTAAAGCTATTTCACAAGAGCAAATGACTAAGAAGATGTTTGTATGAATATTGTTCTGTGCCTGTAGAATTCTAGTAGCTTTGAACATGTCTACTGTTTCTTACTTGGTTTCATTTAAAAAATCCCTCCCAAGTAGTTTATGATGTTAATCTTCAGACTGAATTGGCATAGAAGCCCTCCAAAAAGAACTGCAAATGTGAAATTTGGCAGTGCTAAATACACAGTTAACATAAGAAACAACCAGTAGAGACATGTGGATATCTATAGATACAAGCTACTATTTTGTAGAATCTTATTTTTCTTTTAAAACTTTTTTTTTCTCAATAAAATTATCTACAGTACCACTTGCATATGTTGTATTCTTCTTCAGACCCATGCGTGTTGCTTCAAAACCAGAACTGGGGCAGAAGTGCGAAAGTTTCTTAAGTGTACACAGAGCTAGAACAGCTCTCTGACCTTCTACTAACTACAAAATTAGAATTGTGGAGACTTAACAGCTAAGGAGGAGTCCCCCCTTTTATTTGACTTATAAAGAGATGGAAGTGGCTGTCTTTCAGTTTATCTACCCAAACTCTTCTGTAAGAACTGAAGGTGGGATGCTCTTGCCACCAAGGTTGGGACTGAAGTTAAAGACTGTCTCAGACCTGCAGGTTGCTTGTGATCAAAGTAGTTATTTCTTTTGCAGTGTGGTGTGAAAGACAACATTCGTAGGCACTGTTAGGGCCTTCTTCATTTAACAATTCTTTGAATTAGAATGACTTCGTGCCTCTGATGGGGCATCATGTAGAGCAGAGAGTCCTGCCAGGTGGATTGGAGCTGGAAACTACTGTCTTCATTAGGTCCTTGGGGTACCTGCCACTTGAAATTGAATTGGCCCATTACATGGCACAAGATTCACCAAATGGAGAGTGTAGAGAGTCCTTTGGAGCTTTTTCTAGGTCTTAACATTTTGAGCTATGTATTTGGCTTCTCCCACTCCCTTACACCTTCTGTTTGCTTGTTATAGTCATAGCTGAATATAGCAAATAGAATCTTCTTGCTTACTGCAATGGAACATAGCGTCACGTGTCACACTTTTCTTCACTGGAGACTTGTTTAACAGAACTGAGCTTCCTTTGCATTGTTTCTCAAGAAGCTGGTATGATAATAGTTACTAATTCCTACCAAAAAACCACTTATCTTTTGTATGCCTCATCCTAACATACTGCTTCCAGTCCCTAAACCAAAATTTTACTGACACTTTAGTAGAAATGTGAAACAATCTTGGTATGCAGTGACTCATTTTTGCAGCTCAGTCCTCCTTTTGGGAGAAAAAAGTTCTCCCTCTCTTACATTCTTTCTGTCTCTTTCACACTTTGGTACAGGTTGTAAAGACATTTCATGTGTCTACTGTGTAGGATTTCCTCAGTGGAACGATTGAAAGCAGATGTGTGAATATGCACACGCACACTCTCCCATACTCACATATGGTCATATGGAGCTAATGAATTTTGACTGAGCCACAGATGATGCAATAAATCTATATGGCAGATTTGGGAGTGTTGCCACTTGTAGATATATGCATATGGTATGTCCACTTTCCTTTCTGCTCTCTCCTTCTCCAGTATTACTTGTATTTAAACAAAAGACATTTCAGGACGACCCTTGGGAATGCTAGAAGGAACATACTTTTTAAATTTTGTGACTCCTAAGAAAGTTTAGAGCAATTCTGTCTGGATTTTTAATATGTTTTCCCTCCAAAAATTTGAAAGATGCTGACTGATTTTCACCCCATTAGCATTGCCTCTCCACAGCATTTCATTGTGTTCTAGAATTAGACCAATGCCTAAGTTCTGGTGGGTGGCATTGTTTTGTTTCTAACATGGAAGACTTAACTAGAGAAATGCTTGGAATCAATGCTCTGAAAGAGTGGAGTGATTGAGGTTCTGTATGGAGACGAAATCAGGCTCCCTAGCAGTAAAGCTTAAAAATTACTTAATCTTCTGTATCATTTATTTCTATCAGATTCATCTTTTATGTAATGCTCTTCCTCTTGACAAAATAACTGAGGGCTGTGTTGGGATAGCAAATTGTGCTCTCCTGTTCAGCAGAGAGAGGAAAACCAAGCTTCTTTCTTGACTTTTAAGACATTTGATTTCTAACCTGCTCCTATAGTTCTTCATGAGTTCTCAAGTCCATGTCAGTTTTATGGTGAAGGCTTTGTTAGAAATGCACACCTGCACCTCCTGAAGAACCTTTATCCTTTAGAAAGCAAGTAGGCTTTGCCCTGCATTCCCACCTGCAGTACCTGTGCTACTCTCATGCTGTGTGGGTTGTGCTCTTTGCCATTATCAGTGCTTCTTTGAAGCAGAGGAAGAAAACTACAAGCCAAGAAAATACTGATTGAAAATCAACTTGGGACTTTGGTGTGGGTAATGACCATGACAAATGGTTTGGGTATTTGGACACCTTTGAATTTAATTAGTCATATCACGTAAGGTCTCCTTGCTAGCTCCCACCTACGAGATGACAGGAGAAAACCACTGCAATTAGGTATGACAAATCCAGCCATATTTAGCGCAAAGCTGCTGCCCATTCCCAGTCACCACTGACAGGGAGATATCAAGGGATAGAGGTGTCAGTAAATGCATTTATTGCTGCTGCTTCTATATTAATCCATGAACCCTGAGCTTTTGTTTTAACCCATTAGCTCCAGAGAGTTGTTTATTCTTGATTTTTAATAATCTTAGAATACAGTTCAATTTGTACCTTAAGGGAGACAAAGTACAATTAAGAGCATGAAAAAGTGTCATAGGTTTTACTCGAGTTTTTTGATCCTTACTGAAGCTGTTCCCTTAAAGATTACTGAACTCTTCAAACAAGCAAACAACAGACAAGAAATTTAAAGTGGATGTTTGCGCATTACAGACTACTCTATGTTCTCCAGCTGCACCTTACAAGCTGCAAAATTCTGGGAATTGCTTCTCTTGTTTTGAAGACAGCACTGCTGTAGTACTGGAGTTTGGTGCTACCTGAAAAATGGTTTGTATGTAGGGGTGAATAATCTGTAGCTGTTGGAATGTGACTTAGAGAGTACTTGAAATTTATTTTTCTGATAAATTTGAGGGTTTTTTCCTGTTGTTGTCGAATCCAGACTGCTTCAAGTTTAGAATAAACAGTTTTTCAGGGTTTATTTTTTAATGGTTGTCTCAAACTAAGCCATTTTCATAACTACTGTTTGTTGGACTTGGGTCATATCACATAAAATAGAGTATTCTTTTAGCCTTTAATAAAACACGGTTGGTGATGTTTAGTGTTATGAACACGGTTGAGAGGTTTTGTAATAAAATAAGACTATAAAGATCACCCTCCAGTGCAAATTTGGTCTCGAGCTGACTGAGCAAAAAAATGGTCAAAGGAAAAATTTAGTCACAGAGCCAATAATGTCATAACATAACCTTTAGTATCTAAAATTGTTTCACCTTTTCCATTTCCTACATCATGACTGTGTATGTACATTTTTGGTGACTTCTAGAAATGGTGTTTGTGGTACAAGACTCAAATAAGTAACTAAGTATGTGGTTTCAAGTCTTACAATACACGAGTAGGCTAATATGAACAAATTAATATGCTTTTTGTCAAATTAATGTAAATGAATTAAGAAAGACTTGAAGAACTCCATCCAGATTTGCTCTCAGTGGTAGATGGCAGGAAAAATATGTCTGGCAAACTTTCTGTTGGAGGAGATTAAAGACAAGTATGCTGAAAAATGGTGCAAGAATTGCTACAGCTGTAGGTGAGAACACCTCTTTTCTTTTTAAAGCCAAGTTTTTTAACTGAGAAAGCTGTGTAGGTCTTATGAATTATCTTGAGGTTGGTGGAGTGTCTGCTTCATGTCTAGTGCTAACTGGTGAAGCTTACAAAGAACAAAACCTTCAGTAGGAATTATTCTTGGGGCTGTTCCAGCCAGTGTTTGCTGATTACAGCGTGTGTAATACTGTAATCATGCTTTGAACAAATGCCTTTTCTAGTGATATAGCAAGGTAGCCCTCTGCCCTCGAGAACCCTGCCCTCACAATGCATGGTCTAGTTTTCCTGTTTCCCTACTGACCTGCAGTACTAAAACACTAAGCTTAATACAACAGGACAAGTCAGTAGTGAGAACAGTGCAAAAAGTCTTGCTAAACTGTCTCAACTCTAAATCTCATTAATAGTGTTGGCTGTACCATGTGAGCAGCAAATCCATGTCCATTGCTGAAGCTTTGTTGCTGATCACTGTGCCTTCTGCAGTGGGTGGCTTTGTACTTGGAGAAAGGAGGAAACCTGAATCTCGCTGAATTTCAGAAAGACTTAACATATGCATCCCTGGCTTGGAGCCTGCACCTGTGGTTTTGGAGCCTGTCTGGACTTTTAGATATGGCCAAGTTTTCTCCAGAACAGCTGTTCTTATAAGATTTAGAACAAGAAGAGGAAATCTCCCAAGAACTGCTGATTGTTGTGAAACTCCTTGCCATTTTGGCAGAAAACTTGCTTTAAAAACTGAGGACAGATCCTAAAGTGCTTAAGTGCATAAGAAACTTTACACACCCGAGTAGTTCTGCTGCACTCAGAGGACTTCTGTCTCTATGTGGAAAACTGCTGTTGCTCTTTAGTGCTTGCAGATTCAGGCTTGAGTAGTACTTTGCTGATGAGCCTCATGTTCTTTAAACTCGGATCCACAGATGGAAGACATGTAGGCAGGAGTTTTGAATCCATGGGAAAGGCAGAGGCTTAAATACAAATAACGTAAAACTAGATTATGAGCGTATTTATGCATGTAGAAATATGGACATCAGTAGTGTCAGGTCTTAAAACTGGGGAGAGAGGAATGAGAGCTAAGTAGTATTAGGTGCCTTAGGTTATATGGTGCATCAAGAAAAGGTAGTAATTAGTTTTCTTAGGAGCCTGCAAGTCAGTGGAGTTGGGCTCCTTAGGTTGATCTCCTGATGGAAAACCCTTTAAAGTTAGGTGGCAAAGTTAGTTGGTCAGAATCACCTCCCTTGCCAAGTGTCAAAACACAGCCAGTGTAGTCAACACTAAGAGGATGCAACTCCCAGGGATGGCAGAACCCAAGTTCCATAATTATTTTAAATGGCTTTATGAGAAAGTAACCAGTAATTGTTCATAAGCATGAGTAAAAATGGGGAAGTGACTTCTTGTGACAGATGATCATACTCAAATAAGTGTAAAAGGTAGAAGTTTTTGACAGTAGATAAAATGCAGTAGGAAAGGCTGCTAGGGTCAGGTATGTATGGCAGTGCTGAGAAAGGGACTTTCTTGTGTTGCTTTTGAAAATGGAAAAGCTAGCTAGCTTTATTCTTTGTGATGTATCCATAGCTGTGTGCAAGGAAAGCTGTCCATACTTGTGACAGGCTAAATAAAGACCCCAAAGGAAAGCAAAGAAATTAACAATATGCCAAAGATGTGTAATACACACTCTTTTCTTCAGGAGATATACCACATATGATCAAGTTGTAACTGTGCTACCAGTTACTCTGATGCCCAAGATCATATGTTTTGTGTAAAAGCTCATAAGGGGAAGTTCTATGATAATTTTTGGTGGTGCTGAGATGTTGGGATAGACCAGCTTGGGGCAATTTTTCTCTGTCTCTCTCTTTTTAAAAAAAAATGAAAGATCCTTCCTCCTCCCCACACAATGTATAGGCACATTTCCAAAACACTACTAATGAATGCACTAATTTAACAGCATGCAGTCTGTAGTGCTGGATTTGAGAACTTTCTATGCACAGATGGAACTTTCCCCCCTACAATGAACAGATGAAGTGAGAGACAAAACAGGCTTCTTGGATTTCCCAAGGGATTTCTTTGGTAAGACACTGAAGCCCTTCTTTTGTAGGGATAGACTGCGCTTTCCTGTCAAACTTCCATGTTTTGGTTCAGAGTAGTCTGTGGTCAAGTCTGTGACTTGCTTTCAGAGTTCAATTTCTGAATATGTGTGGCTTCCTATTGCAGGCTTGTGTTAAAAAAACCCAACACTTCTTAAAATGTGGAATGCTTGGAGCTAGAGCCAGCTTGTGGAATTGCTTTGAAATGAGACAGCTTAACTGCTCGGAGCTGGGAGATGGAGTCAGTTACACTTTTGTGCAACTCCTTGAAGTCATTGTGGAACTGCTTTAGTCCAAGATATTTAATTTTCCAAGCCAGTGAAATTTACTGCAAGAGTTACAGGTTATTCGTGATTCATTTGCCTGCCCAGTCTCATATGAGTTACTAAATTTTTTAGAGGTGTCAACAGAGAATCTCATGGGATATAGACTCTGGTTTGGTGGATGCAGTGGGAACGTTTAACCAGTTTCAGTAGGGTGTGGAGTAAACTAATTAGATGGTATCCAAGGCAGGAAGAGCCTTTTTCAGAGACAGTGCTGTGTTAAAACAAAGGGATAAACTTTTACATTAGTACAGAGGAACTATGAACGAGTGGGAATCACTTAATACCATTGCTGCAGTTACTCTGCAGATGTGGTTCATTGGGTTTTGCAAGCTTCGTTCCAAAATGAATCTGGCTGCTTTGGCCTTTAAAGAATTTTTTTCTTTTGTCTGTGAAAACATGTGGTATCAACTCACAAAAAAAAAAAAAAGAAAAGAAAAAGGAAAACCTCAACAAAAAACCTTTTACTGCATATTGCCTTTAGCAGTAAATGGTTACCAACTGTATAAACAATGAAAAACTTTATGGAAGTCTCCGTTCACATATGTCTTGGTGTGTAGCATGTCTTCAAGTCTCTCAGCTTTGAGCTAGCATGAACTGAGACTGTAATATGGGCATCAGGAAGTCTTGGTCAAATTGAAACATTTTCATTTTGTTGTCTGAGTTAAGTTTGTAAAGGTTACAACATCACTGAGGCAAACCTATTTTCTCTGCATCTTGCTCATTGTTTCTGCATCGTAATAGGGGTAAGCCTTTGTCCACACTTGAATCCTGTGTTTTGGTGTCAGATGTTTTTTGAAAGGCATGGTTTGTTAATCCTAAATCAAGTTTTAAGATTGAGATAGCAGACATTCCTAGTACTTGTTTTAAATTGAGTAGGGCATCCCATTTTTGGGGCAATAAGGATATTGGAGGTTCATTAAAACCCCTTTCTTGAGTTTTTTAATCTGCAATGCACACTTGATGATTCTTGGGTATTTTACCTTAAACAACATGGAAGAAAAGCATGGAACACCTGTTTTGTCATCTGAGTACAGCTTGGGTAGCCAGATCAGTGAGACTGATTGTAGTGTTGGATCTGCTGGATGGAGCAAAAAACACAGGTGTTCTCTGGAGTCGTGTGCCAAGCAAGAGTTTTTGTTGGGTAGGGAGTGCTTGTCAGGAAAAGGAAATGATCACTAGCATGCCAAAAACTTTTCCTGGAAAAACTTTTTGAAGAGGTTAGTTTTCTGGGATCTGTCAGGCTGCATGAATGATGTCATGAAAGACTTTGCGCCTTGGGCATAGCAGGAGCAGAAAGGACGTGGGAGCAAAGACCTCATTGACAGCACTTTTAGTTTTGGGGTTTTTTTAGAGCCACCTTACATTTTCACAGTGGGTAAAAATAAGGAACTGTGTTTCACTGTAAAGTGGATATTTTAGTCTTGTCCTACTAAATCCAAATAAATATGTTCTATTTTGAGTTTCCATTGATTTGAACTTAGGCTGTTTGAAGTTGGGCAGATGTTGGCATAGCTTGTTTCTGCCATTTTATAGAAGTTGTGTCTATGAGACAGATACATTATTTATATTGCTAACTAGACATCAAAGTATTTTTAACAACATTTTCTTATATAGTTTACATAATTTAATGAGTAGAGCTCAGATAGTTCTCAGGTGCTGCATTCAAACTGTGTTTGAGCTTTGGTGTTTTATTTTTGTGCCCTGTACTAATGGCTTAGTAACTAGGAGATTTAGACTTTTCATTTCTGAATGGTATTGCATGAATTTTTAAACTACTAATTATTTTAATTTTCTTGCAGTCTTAATGCAGACACATGAAGCCTTCTCCTGTGCCATGTGTGCATTTTGGTAATGTGACAACCTCAAGACATTTTGGTTGGTTTTAACTAAATGAAAATAAACAGGCAGCTGGCTGTGTAATGACATCAGAACGCCTATATAAGCCAGGAAAATGTTACAATCATAACTAAGTTGAAAAGATGCTCTCAGAAATTCTATTCTTTTTCCTAGTGAAGGAAACTGCAACATTATTGTTTCTTGTTTTTAAAATCTCAAGTCCTAGTAGGCTTTCCACAATAGTGGAAGGCGTTTTCAATATTGCGTAGTTTAAATAGAACTGGTTCTCTTTCTCAGGTTTGTGAAGACTTACTTTGACACAAACATACAATTGGTTTAATACTACAGGGCAAATTCAGATGAAGTTGAGTGGATAGAACATTTATAAGATGAAATACCATTAAATATGTTATTTATCTGACTTTCAGTAAGTCGTGATAACAGCTGTTGCAAAATCCTCCCTGTTTTTGCATGAAAGGACACTTTTTCCTTTATATTTGGTAGCCTTTCATCTTGTTTTGATGTCTTTGTTTCAATCCCTTCATACCATATTCTCTGTGAGTTTTATGACCACACATTTGTAACTATTTATTAAGAATATTTGTGCTTGTAAATGGATCTGGAAAGTTTCAAAAACTGTTTGCTAATACTGCATGCTAGAGGTGGTTGTGTGAGATAAGGGATGAAGGACATCCTTCATGTCACTGGACAGAAGCAAGCCCATGTCTTTCTGTCCCTCCTTGTGAAGGGATGCTACTGAGGAAAAATGTATGAGGGGTGTTGCATATTCTTGAACAGAATTGTGTCCTCATGATTATAGATGGATCTTCATAAATGTACAGAGCTTTATCTCTTATCATCTATGACTTTAATGGCCAAATGTGTGCAGTATAGGAGGGGAAAGGGGAAGAATAAATTGCAAACTTACTCTGTCCTTAAGGAAAGTGTTATTTGTTTCACAGAGCGAAGACCAAGGGCATGTGGAACTGTTATCACATGCTGGGGGCCAGGTAAGGTGTCTGTATGAAAAATATTGCCGGCTCTGCTCACTAATTATGGTGATGCAGAGCTCTGCTACAACCTAGCTGAATTATTGGGCATTATCATTAAGCTTTCCCATCCTTCCTTCTGTTCATTCAGTTTTTTCCTTCTTATACTTCTTTTCCTGAGCTGCACCCAAACTGTAGTGATTCCATGGGCCCGATACAGCTCTTACAATGCTGTAGTATGCATTGTGAGGACAGAACACAGGGACAACCCTGTTATTTCCACAGCAATTTTGCAAGTGCATGTCAGATGACTGAAGTTCCTTATTTATTTATTTTTAAGCCTCTTTGGCAAGGATTTCTAGGTCTTAGCATTAGCAACTATTTTGCCAGGTATCAGTAAAGATTATGCATTCTTGAAATTCTCAGTAATTGTCACTGATATCTGTGCAGTCTGCTTTGAACTTCCAACTTGGACCTTAAGTGTGGAGTGACTTTTAGCAGCAGGAAGGTAGCTTTGGAAATACTAAAGAGTATTTCTGTGCATAGCTGCTCAAGAAGTCCTCTTGGAGATTTGCATGTCTCTGTTGGGGCTACTTCTTCAAACTGGATGATTCAGTGTTTTCATATGATGTTTCATACTGAGTATGGTGTGAAGTTTCATTTCTCACCTTAGACTCTCATACAACTCTCTGGCTTTGGAAAGTAAGCTCAAAGTATGGTTAGGGCTGCCAGCATTTAGTTGGGAAAGGTATTGACTGAAAAATAATACTGGCAAACTTCTCTCTTCAGCTGAATGGTCTGTACTGTAGACTATCAAAAGAGCAGACATGAAGCCACTTTGGAAAAGGGGTGTGCATGTCTTCTGACAGTCTGCTCCTAGCTAATGATAAGACAGCTTTGAAGGGAGTAGAAGCCCTAAGAAGCTGAAACGTGTTGTCCACAAAGGCCAAAACCAGCTAACTGTGTAAAATGCTGCAGCCTTCTGTAGGATTTTTAAACATGATCCTGTGACCCATGGCAGCATGAGTGTCTGTCCAAGCAGAGAAGGTGGCCTACTAAGTGATTTCAGAACTCTGCCACTTGAAAAGCTTGAGGAAAGGATTCCTGATGAAGATCTTCCTATGGAAGATGACCTCCATATTTAATCCTTCCTTGATCTACACTTGACCTTAAAAAAAAAAGTACTTGAACATTAGTCTAGACAAAGTGTAGTTTTTAGCGGTCTCCAGTTTTTCAGAGTCCTTTCTGTTGTCAAAATCCAGACATTCATTGAGCTTTCTCATTAGACAATCATATTTTAATGCTCAAACAGAACATAAATATACCAGACTTCTTTCACTCTGTCTCCCCAACAACTCTACACTGGCTCTGTTATTTGAGTAGTGGACATCTGGACCCTGTTTTCCTTTGTGAGAGTCAAATCCTTCTGGAAATTCTGTGTGTGCCAGAGACTGAGTTCTTCAAAAACATGAACAAAGACGGTGTTGTCAAATTGCATGATTGCCTCTTTCATTTCTTCTCTTTCCATTTTCTTAAGAATACTGAAAAGCTAGACTGACATAAGTGTGTGTTCCTGGTGCACTTAAATTAAGGTCTTCAGCCTCCAAAGAATTCAGATGGTTGCTAAAGGTATATTGGACCCTTATGGAAGTCATGCCTGAAGTTGTGTCCGGGAAATATTCTGTGTTGGATCCTCTGTATTCCACATAACTGGTTTCTCTGTGCATCATGAGAGAAGAGCAAAGCCAGAGCGCTGTGCTTTCTGACTGTCAGCTCACCAGATCTTACACAAAGCAAATGTAATCCTATGGTTTTCCATATGATGAAACTGTTGGCTGGAAGCTGCAGCCCATGCCCCTGGTGATTGTCCCTGAGTCTTTTGACACTGGTGCTGAACAAGCTGACTAGCAGAGCTGTTTCATCAGACCCACTACTCCTGAATAATTAAGAATGGATTTTGGGTTGATGACAGATTTGGCAGCTGCAGCTGTGAAATGATGACATTTAAAATTGTCGAAAGAAAGATAATAATAGAACCAATTGGACTTCAGGAGAGCAGACTTCAACTTGCTCAGGAAACTGGTAGGACTGATCCTGTAAGAGGCTGATCTGAGGGAGAGTGACACAGGAGGACTGACCTAACCTTTGTCTGCAGGAAGATTATGGCAGAAACAAATTATCTTGGAAGCTGTTTGAGGCTATATGAAGAACAAGGAGGTGATTAGGAATAGTCAGCTTGAATTTTCAAAGGTAAATTTTGGCTGACCAACTTGCTTGCCTTATGTGGTGAGATAACTGGCTCAGTGGCTGAGGGCAGTGCAGTGAATGTTCTTGTCCCTGATTTTTGATGTTGTCTTCCATAGTGTTCTTTATATAAGATAGAAAGCAATGGGCTGAAGTCTGCTGGATAGGTAGAAAACAGACTGGACAGAAAAGACCACTACTTAGTAACTGCTAAGTTCAGTTGGTGGCCATTTACTACTGGTGTTCTTCAGCAGATCCATATTGTGACCAAGTCTAGTCCTTCCATTCTTTGTGTCTTTCTGTAGGCATCTGCCTAGATTTATGGCTATGTAGCTCTCTGTTGGGAAGTTTGCGGACTTCCTGGCTGGTGCATCAGTATCCATCCAGCCTCGTGCAGATACACTTAACACTGGTTCTTCTGAGATCCCATGCTTGCTCCTCTTTCCTTACTACTGTTGGCAATCACCCAGCTTCTACATGAGCCATTCTAGTGCTTTGAATTTTGCTTTGTGCTTCAACTGTACATCTTGCAAGTGTCCATAGCCCTTTGCTTTGCAGTGGCATTTTAGTCCTTATACACAGTGACAGGACCTAGTGTGGTTTTCTGGGCTCAGTTTGGTTGTGTGGTATGATTTAAAAATTTTTTTTTGTTTAAATGCAGAGGAAGATGTACATAATGCATCTGATTGATTGTGCCGTGCTATGCAGAAAGCCAAAAGGAGTTGCATCCTGACTCACTTTCTTGATTCACTTTATGTAGTTGTCATTAGCTGGGCTTGTAGAGGTACACAGCTACTTTACACATCTTGGTTCTGTTAGGGACACCTGTTTTGTGAGGCAGAAAGAGATGATAAGAAAGACCATAAAGACTAGAACATGGTTTCTCTGGCTTCTGTCCACAAGCAGCCTTTAAGGAGGAATTGAGAATGAGGTGGCTGAAGATGCCAAGTGCCCATACCTGTCCATTAGGTATTTAATAAAACCCCAGGAAAAAGGAAATGGGAAGAGAATGCATTCCTTTTAAGGAGGATTATTGCTGCCTCATTGAAAAACCCAAATCAAACAAATAAACAAAAAAAATTCCCTAACTCTTTGTTTAGGGCTAGTATTGTTTTTGGATCTTGTTTTAGTCAGGACTGCAACACAGGTATGAGAAGTCTTACATGTGCAAAAGTGGGAAGTATTTCTCTGTTGAATATGTCTCTTAAGAGGCATAAATGCCAGAACTCAGGCTGGATTCTGTGCTTAGACTCCTTTGATGCCTGACATTTAAAACTATTATTGGTTCCATATCAGGTGAGCTGTGATGGCCAGTAATGGTTTTCATTGCACATCAAAAGAAATCTTTATGTTCAGTGCAAACCTCTGTTTATCCAGCTGCTGCACACGTTGGATGATGACTAGTGCAAAAGAATGAACTAGTGAAAGACGCAAGATTTTTTTAGCAGTCTTCAAGCAGCAGAGCAGGGCATTCAGTCTGTGAGCTTCAGAATCTGAGAGATAAGGCCAAGCATCCTTGTGTGAGCTGGATTGTAGAGTTTTGCAACAAAGACTTTGGACTGTCCAACTACATTGGCCTGCTTGGTCATTTTTACCATTTTTTGGTAATGTAACCATCTTCATGTAAAAATTTTCTAGAGGTTGTGATTCTCCACTCCTCTCTAATGTGAATCAGCACCAAAACATACGAAATCAGAGGGAATGTGGTGCCTACTATAATCTGTTTTGATAAAACATAAAAGTGATTTCACACTTTCGTGTGTAAACTAATCCACAACTGATCATTTATGATTTCATATACAACTGATCCACAGTGATGTCATATACTGATTTTTGTTTGCTACAGAATGGGACATAAAATGCATTGAAGGTATGTACTTTGTCAGCTGTTCTACTGCCATTTGCCTGAAGGACAGCTTTGTTTTGTGACTAGTAAAGCATTTGAAGTTCATTATTTGTGCACACCATTTCTTTTACCTAAAGCCTAAAATCAACTCTTAGAGTTGCCTGTAGCAGAATTTGTCTGAAACGCCTGTTCTAAGAAACATAGATATCTAAGATCTGGCAATCCAGCTTGTGTTTTCACATCATCTTTCAAGTAACACTTTTGTCCTTCAAGGAGCAAAACAGCTGTAGAATTGAGGATTTCTTTAGTAGCTCATACTTACTTTTCTAAATATCTAAACTACCTGTTCTAGACATGGGCTGTCCACTTGGCATTTCGGAGCAAGTCTTGGAAATGTGTGCTTATTTCAGACATTTTTTCTTATAATTACAAGCACTTCATACAGAAGTAATTTGGGAGGCCATGTGTTTGTATGTAGGAGCTGCTCTCAAAGGCCGTACAAAGAATTAATCATTTGCCTAATTTAGCTTGTGGGTTTTAGAGCTTATCAAATTTCTTGCAGTTGTTAGGGCTTATTGAATACTTCAGATTTCTGTGTGCAAATTCTGCCATGGTTCAAACAAGATCTACCAATATTAACTTCTAATGAACATTCTAATATGGGTGTTACATTCATAAGAGGCCTTTAAATTTAAATTTAATATTTCTACATAACTTGCATTGCAGTAGTAAAAAAATAGAGTGAATTTGAAGGTAAGCACTCATAAATTGGTGTTAGCATTTAGTCTGCCTCTCTGAACTCACTTCTAAGATGCAGCATAAGTTGTGATCTTTACCTATATAATCATAGGCTCTCTTTATCCAGCAGTCTTTTTCAATGTATAAGGTGCATAGAGCTAGGGCAGCTGGTCAGTACTGATCTTTATTTGGTGCGTGTATTCACTTCAGGATTATTGCATAATATCTAAACACGTTGCTGAAAACAGCTTTGTTAATTTATTGTTTTGAGTTTTCATCCTTGTCTTTTTTATTATATTTCAGTACCCCTGAGCAGTTATGTGAGTTCAGATAGGAGAAAAATAACTACTTACCTTGTATTGGTCCTATTCTTAGCTCATCTAACCTGTTAGACCTTCCTCTGCAGTGGGGTTGACTGTGCTTCACAACCTAAAGCCCGTGTCTTGTCTTCATTCACTTCTGGAGAACCTAATCCCAGCACAAGTGTATTCAGCCTTGAGATACTACCAACAAAAACCAGTGTGTTCCAGTTCAGAGTTTGCATAGGTGTACAGAAAGGCACTGCACAAATTCATGGGTCTACAGTGGTTGTGAAAGGAAACTTGCTATATATGGATGTGGCCAAAATATTGGCTGCTGTCAGCACTAGGATAGTTTTTGTGAAGAGACCTCATTATGCAGGACTAGAGAGGATGAAACACTCAACACATATTTTAAACACATATCAGTCACTGCATCTACAACTGTGCCTATTCCTGTGTCGGTGTCGTCCTTTGATTTAAAATAACACTCCTGGTTCCAAATGCACCTTGTTGTTTAAAAATCATGTAACTGGATTGTCTCAAGAGCAGGAGGTTGAATGAGTTAAGAGTGGAAACAATTTCTCTGGGTGAGGTGGTAGTTAGTCCTGCCTTGGGAATCTTTTGATAAGGAATGAGGGGGAAAAAAAAAAAAAGAGTACAAAACAGAACTCATGAGTGTATGTATAATTATTACAGTATAATGTATTCCATGGAGGAAGAGGTGGTGTCTCGGCCTCAGGCTCACTGAAGCATTATTAACACAGGTTGTAATGGGAAACAAGAAATGGGCCATCTCTGAAATATAATTGAAAATAGACTGCTATCAAAGACTTCATGTATATGTAAAAAATTGATTACATACCCAATTCCAATTCAGAATATATTTTCATTTCTTCTGAAGTTATCCTTCAAGAGTATTTGCTTTTCAGTTTATCTTGCTCATGGATACCAACCCCTTCCTTTCCTGGCTCTTCATACAGCAAGACTTTTCAACAGCCAGTGAACTGGCTTTTGAATTGTTGGGGGGTGAAGTTATCTTTGTCTTTATGTTTACTTGTAATCAGCATGAATTGTAAAGAACAGTATTTATTGCCTTGCAACTGTGCTTTTGTCTATTAATAGGCTGAAGCTCATATGTGTAGTTGGCAACTCGTTTCCCTAGTAGGCAGGCTGCTTCCTGAGGTGATGAGCCAATTTACTGTTAGTGTGGATAAGAAACACCTGTCTGAAGTTCTGTCCAGGGCAGCTGTGTGGAAGACCTGCTTCTTAAGAGGTTAATGATCTGGAATTTCACACATAATGCAAAATTCTTATGCTGTATGCATTCTCTGTGCATCTTCTCACTGATCACAAAAAATTTTTGTTTGGCGTGCTAGAATGGTCATAAATTAACATACCCCGTTCTTTTAATTGGATGGATAATAACGCTGCTAATTGGAGAAAAATGAATGAAGTAGTTGGTGCTACATGCAGAATTTATACAGGAAGTAATAATTTGTCCTTTATATGCATCAACAGAGTTGTAGTGTAAACATGTGATACAAAATGAGGCTGATAATACTCAGAATCAATTCCATTATTTTACAGAGACTACAAGTTTTAGATTACATCCTTACCTGAGATATGTTCAGTGTTTATCTTGCAAGCTAAAGCAGGTGTAGACAATTGACTTTGCCTGACAGAAAGATGGGACTGAGAGCTCCATGAGAATGATAGTGTTTCTTTAGCATTCTTCCAGCAGAACAGCCTGAATGCAGAAGAAAAGAGCAACACATTCCACCCTCCACCCCCAGTCTGTGTGGTGAAGGGAAGAGTTAGTCATTAGTAAAAGGGCATCCTCTTAGTGTGAAGTACCACAGATTTTTAAGATCAAGACACTAGTCTTTCCCATGTTGACAAGACCAGCTTACATTCACTAGTAAGTTATTATTAGGGGCAATTAATTTCATAAATAAAGGAAGCTCAGAAGGATGAAAACACACACAGACATACAAAGCATAGCTTTAGTCATTTTATACTGCTCTTGCTGATTCCTAGGTAAACATCTCTGCATCCTGGTAAAATCCTCTAATCCTTTTACTGTTGCTCTGTAGTGTGAAAAGTAGGTTGAAGGTTCCAGAGTACATTTTACTACATTGCCTTCTAAATAAAACACTTTGGAGAATCCAGCCTAGGCAGGCTGAGGTACTGCCAGACAATATGAAATTTAGAAATCTTTTGTACTGACCCTCAAGTAACAGAACAAAAGGATGCTGGTGACATACCAGTTACGTAAAATTGTTCACAAAATATACAATCTACTAACCTGATAGTATGACAAGAGGGTGCAAAGATATTTCTTTTTGGCTTGGCATTGGAAATCTCCCTGTGACTTCCATGGTCTGCAGCTGAATACTCGGTGGGCCTTTGTTAAGGATCCCTGTCTGTTTAATCAGACAGCCACCTTCATGAATCTGGGAAAGCTAGCACTAAATGAATGGGAGTGAAGTAAATGCTGGTTTGGCTTCAGGTAATATTTAGGGTATCATAAGTAAGTGGAAAATATTGGTGAGAAAAAAAAATTAAATAAAAACCCTAAAACTCACCATTTAAGATGGAGAGAATAGGACTGAGAACACTTGAATGAATATGAATTATTTTGTCTTTAGGGCGGAGGAATTAGTTATCTATTTGGGATGAACAAAATAATAAGATTTTCATGAACAAAGGCAATGAAAACGTAGATATTTGTCTTTATGTGCTTGGATTTTGTCTGACCTGGAATAAACAGAATGCATTAGTGAACATGTTCTGAAGGATAAGTAAAAGAGAAAAGTGCATAGGTTTGCTTGTTGCGTTGTTGGGTTTTTGTTAATAATCTACTTTGGACCAAGGTTGTCATGTGAAAAACATGGATCTCTGATGTATTTGACAGCTAAACAGATATTCTTCCATTTTCATTTGTACTACATGGAGCAATTCTGCTATCTTACTATTCTTCCACTGGGACAAATAGCGAGTCATTCAGATATACATGGTAAACACTTCATATCTCCCAAAACTAAATATATCTGCTTTAGTAAATTGAAAGTTATGGGCTTGAATAGAGGGGTAAAGTAGCACCAGAACTTTTTGCAGAGTTCATTGGTCATATAAGACGTTGAGGGAGAGATAAGAATTGCATGAGATACAAAAAGAGTAACTTGGCCTTTTTTTCTTTTTTTTTTTTTTAACCTATTTTTGTGTATCTTTTACAAGTAAACTGGCAAGAGTATATACAGCTGTAAGAACTGTTCTCCCTTACCATGGGAGTTTGCAGCACAAGGTTTTTAAGACTCCAGCTGGAAGCACAGACTAGCTAAGTTCAACTTCTAAAGGTGTATAAGGGATAGGTAGGAAGCTACAGCAATTTGTATGTACCTCGGTTTTTAAAATCTGCTTTCAGAAGGACCATTTTAGATGCCGTTCCTGAACAGGTAGGTCTCAAAGCTAAACTTCAGTTAACTCCAGTCCAGAGTTTTAGAGGAAGACACCCCTCCATGCTCCTGTGTGTGGTTCTGGATGGCTGGTGAGCTGGTCCTTTGTCCTTGGGGTGGCAGGGCTGGCAGGGGGAGAAGGGGTGGGGGAGCTTCTCTGAGTGCACAGGTGCGGAGGCAGGTCCTTGGGGCTGGTGGGAAAGCAGGAACTGGTGCCCAGCTCCAGCACTCCCATGACAACTCCTTCATGTCAGTCCCCTGCTTGCTGTGGAGATCTTGTCCTTTCATTAGATGTGGAGCCTGGAGATGGGTTTTGTCCTTTGGCCTGCAGACCCTGGCCTGTGTACTGTGTGATGTGGATGATGTTTCTTTCCTAGGCTGGATCAAGTGCCTTTTACTGTTCCTTGTCTTGCTGTCAGCTTAAAGTACTCTCTTCCAGGCTCTCAAGGTTGTTTTTCTTCATTGACCAACAACTGACCATCAGTAAATTGTGAACAGTCCTGGGGTGTCTGTGGTCAACCTGTGCCCACATTTCAGGGCTTCTGCTGTTTCCCTGTTGGTAACCAACCCAACAGGCCAGAACCGGGGTGCTGCAAAGGCAGCACAAGGCACGGTTAGCATCAGGCATGTGGCCTCTTATTAGTGATGGCAGCATGATTTTATGGCACCACTAGGAAATTCAAGGGTGTGCTGATCCTCTGGACCTCCTAAATTTTCATAGCATACTGTTTGGGGGTTTTTTGGTGGTTGGTTGGTTGGTGTTTTGTTGTTTTTTTTTTTTTAAACCTGTAAAGTCCTGTGTTATGCAAATGGACTTCCATAGATGATGCATTCTGCTGTATCATCTATTCATTTGTAGTGTTTCAAAGCTCAAGGAGTTTTGGGGGTGTTTTTTCATGCTATAGTAGAAATGTGAGAGTTTTGATCCCGTGGCTTAGTGGCGTTGGCATTTTGCTGATAGCTGTCTTTGCATGTAGCACTTGGTTTAGATGGCTGCTGGTTTTTCATTCACACATATAGCAGACTATATTACTGCATAACAGGAATTTTTTATAAAAAAGGTCATTTCATTCAGGGTGAGATTTTCAAGTAGAATAGAAGCCAGTTCTTAACAGAGTCCATAATAAATCCATATCTAATGTTCATACAGAAAGAGGCTGTTTATTGGTTTCCATTTCATTGAACAAGCAAGGAATCATGGTCTTCAGTGGCCTGTGCTTGCAGTGCATCCTTCTGTGGTCTCCTTCAAAGACAGCATAAAGTGATTTCAGGCTATTCTGCATCAGTGTGGGGTTTTTAGGTTGATAAAACAAAGCATCGATATATGTCAGAGCTAGTTCCCTGAGAGTACAGAAGCTTAGAGCAGAATTACAGAAAAAGTTGCTTAACTTATTTCTTTATGTTTATTATTTTTGGAGTGCTTTTCTTTGGATTTACTAAGGGAAGAATGACCACTGCTGTTGAGGGGTGTTCTTGGCAATGGTTAATGTCAAAATATTTGAATATTATGGAATTTGATTTTAAATAAACTTCAAATATTTTGAATTTCAGATGTTTGATTCAGCTTTGAGACAGAAATTATTTGGCCTCTAAGAGCCTTTCCAAACATCAGGGATTTTTTTCCTCTAAATGACACAAGTGGCCATCTGGGAATAATGCAAGATAAAGCAATATTGCCATGATAGTGGAGGAGGAAACGCTTATATTAATCTTCTTTTTAATCCTTGGAATAGAATTTACTTCAAAAGGTAATGTGCAGATTGCCATTATATCTCTTGGTTCCAGCTTAGTGCATCTTGAGTAACAGTTTAACCAGAATATTCTCTGTTTTCAGACACAGTAGGATAAATAAGATGCTGTAGTCAGCTGTGACTTGGTCTAAGAATCTACTGAATTGAATTCTGTATAGTTTTCTGAAGGAAAAGATGTATTGCAGAAGGTGAGAATTGTTCTGAGAGGAGAGAGGAAGAAAAATGTGAGGAAAAAAGCTGGTTAGTGGTGTCTCTGGTTTGAGAAGTAGAGAACAGCTCATCTCTAGAGAGAGTAACTGAGGTGGCAAATACAAATTGGTACATGACATGTTTTTCATGCTGTTTGCATGCCTGATTTTTAGCTGCACAACTAGTGGGAGCTCCAGGAACTGAGAGTAGTTTGTTTTAAACCATAGTTTGATTTCTTAAAACAAAATGATCACTGTAGTCTATGTACGGAAAGAAATTTTAGCTTTTAACTGTAGAGAAAGCTTTCTATTTGTTTCTGTAGTTTTAGGGAACTTCCAAATAAATACTCAATTTTCAGAAGTGACTTTATTTTTAATTAATAACACATTTGAGGAGATTTGGCATTTGTTTTTACAGAACTATTAGTCCAAGGTTCCTACATTCCTTTCTTTGTGTTTTCTGCTTAGTCTGACAGATTTAACAGGTTATTTTGTTGTCAAGAGTGCCTCCATCTCTATAACAAGTGCTTATACCTGCAGATTGGGTGGCCTGATTTGTGTAAAGTAACTGTACTACATGAGAGACTGGTCCAGAAAAAGAATTAGATTTTAAAAACTGGTGAGAGGTGAGTTGTTTTGTTAAACAATATGCTGATTAAATAGCTAACCTCAAATACAATAGTTAAAAAAAAAAACCAACAAAAAAAACCAACAAAAAGATGTCCCCATGCAAAGAGATTGAAACTCCTGGCCAAGCTGGGTTTGTGTAATGCAATAGATATATTGAGATTTTTGTCTAACCAAACCACTTGTGGCTGAGATGCTAACTGGACCTGGATACCCGTGTCTTAGGCATTGTAACTCCAGGGGAACTTGCTTGGCTGTAATGTTTGCCCTCCT
>NW_008240046.1:3916964-3943428 GCF_000691975.1 Corvus brachyrhynchos
CCTGCTGAATTCCAATTGTCTCTAGGATTCCTTGATTACCTCACAGTCAGGCTGGGAGTGGCTGCAAAGTTCCTTTTAGCATTTGGTGGTGGCATTGGGAAGGGGAGCACTGACAGGAGCTGATGGTGTGGGAGGTGGCGTAACAGGGGCTCAGGGAGATGTCCAGCAGAGCTCTGGGTGGTGCTGGGCTGACCTGGCAGTGGCTGAGGGAGCTGCTGGAATGTGGGTTTGGGCTTAGAGTGTCACAGGGAATTGCATTTCTGGACTTTTGGATCAGATAACTGTTTTTATCTCATGCCTTGGTCCTATGAGTAACAAGGGTATGGGAGGGGGGATGACCTCTCCAGAGCACACGTATATTTGGTGTGGCTTTGTGTAGTTCAGAAGTTGCACAGCTGGATGTTTCTAAACTTTTAGTTTTAGCAAAGAGTTCATTTTTGCTCTCTGTCCCAATAGCAAAAGGACTGAATTTTGAGCCCAGTAGGAAATGTGGCAAATGTTTTAATTGCTGGAAGCAGTGTTTTGATCTGAATTTCATAGATACATGTGTTCAACAAGCCTGACCTTTGGCTGAGTTTCGTTTTGGGGTTTTTTCTGAAGAAGAGTTAGATATTTAAAACCTATTAGCTCCTTTACAAAAATAAATTAAACTCTTACAGAGAATTTTGAGATGAAGCTTCGGCATCTGTTCATTGAATCAAATGAATATTAAAAAATTCCTAGGTAAACCACAAATAGTTACATGTGAAATACTAGAAAGAAAAGCAGCTGAAATGTTTCCAAACGCATTTTTAAAATTTAAATTTGTTTTTATTTTGCAGCTTCCTTCAAAAATCTTCAGTACAGGTTATGTTCAATGTTCAAAACCAGTTAAGTTCTTCAGACTTTTTAAATTTGTTACGTGGTTTTTAAAGATTTAGTGAATATAACAGTAGAATTAAACGTTTGTAATTTACTTAGCACAGCTTAGATGTGGCAACCACTGGTAGTGGTGAGACTGAAGTTTCTGATTCAAGTCAGCTGCCCACCGTGGTGCATCAGGGCCTGTTTAGTCACACATATGGCACACATGGACACGAGCCGCACACGGTTGGTTTGTTAGCAGCATAACCTCGGGCTTTGCTAACACGTACAGATACTCTGCAGACAAAAATCTTGGAATGGGCTGGGAAACTGTCACCCTTTCGCTTTCCACTTCCTCTCCTTTCTCAAACCCTCAGCCTTCATGCTGGGAGGCTCTGCCAGTATTTCTCAGCTCTCTCTTAGTCTCTGGGGTTGCAGTCAGCCTAAGATCTGGCAGGTTTATTGCTGATGTTTCTTTTTTCCAAGCTAATTGCAAACAGCCTCATTAATATCTTGTTTGGTGAGTATGTCAAATTGCTGGTTTTTTTATTCTGAAAGGTACTGGTTCAGAGTCCTTTTTTAGGGGCTGATCTCCCAGCATTAAGGTGACTTTGAGCAGAGATTCAGGTTGTGGGGTGTTCCTGGGAATCTGGAAATAGTTCTGACTTCTAAAGTATGAGAAAAAAATGTTTTAGTGGTATTTGTTTGTGCTAATGCTGCAGTCAGCACACACCTTGTTTTGTTTACTAAGTATCTTCTGATGACTGCAGATGTTGTTTGTTTTGATTGTGAGACATGTAAGTGTTGGTCCCTGGGAGGTTGCTCTGTGAATTTGCAAACTGATAAAACCTGTAAAATGTGGTAGTTGTAGAGATCATCTTGTCTGCTGAATTGTTAGTTGTATTTAGCTGATGAATGAATGCAAATCAGCAATATGAAGACTTAAAAGCCTTTTATATACATAGATATAAAAATGATTGTTGATAGACTTTTGTTCATAAGACCATCGAGAAATTGTGTAAGATCTAACAATACTTGGAGAAAAACAGCTGTTTATAATAAAGTGGATATAATCAGGAAAGCCTTTGTTTGATTTTTCCCATCTGGTCACTTCTGTTACTACAAGGGGAAGGAACAAAGGGGTTTGTTTATTTTAGGGCATTTGAAAGAAGCAGCAAATCTCAACCTTCTTGCCCTGCGTGGGAGTTGTTAGCTGCAGAAGTAGCACCTTCTCTAACAATGGGACAGAAATGGTCTGCAAATAGCTGAACTGGTCAAGGCACAGTTGAGAACAGAATGGCTTAGTTTTCACTAATCTTAATGGAAGTTGGGATAGTTGTTATTACCTTGGGATCAAATACCACATGCCTAACTCAAAATTAATGAGAAACCAAACTGGAAGCTCGAGGGATATTTATCTAGACATTAGTTTTCTCTCCTGAGTGGAAATACTTCTTTTCTATTCTTGGAGTAGAAAACTGGATAAAGTAGAGGAAATGCATTACTATGACTATAATAACAAGTGAAATGATTAAAAATGGTACATGAGTGGCAAAGCAAACTGGAGGGGTTTGAAGAGGGTCACAGCAATGTTGGTAAAGGGATCATGAGTTAGCATTAGGAATAGATTGAAATAAGCTTTGCATTTTCAGTTTTGGTTTTATCTCCTCCACACAGTGTTGTGACAGCTCATCTAAATGCATCAGTTTGGATTTCTGGTCTTTCTGTTTTCTGGGTCTTTCCTCATTATCCACATGGGGTTTATTTCATAAGAATAAATCACAAGAGTAATGGGTGCTACACAGCACCCATGATCATGTGGCTCACTGACTTTCCCTGGACAAGTCTGGAAAAAGACCTTGCCTTTCACCTTAGTAAGCACCTCTGCTCAGCTTTGCAAAGGTTATCTTGTCAAATGTTATAGAAGACACAAATGGCAGGTCTGTGCATCTAGACACAGTGGCCTGCTTCTACATACAAGGTCTGCAAAAGACATCACTGTCTGTTGATGATGTAGCAAGGGATAGTATATTTGTTATTTAATTTGCCTGTTTAATTTTACAGTGGCATTCCATCTTCCCCTGCTATCTGAAGCAGAAAAGCCACTAAACTGTGAAAATACAGGATCATTTAATCTGAAGTTTGTGTCTAGAGAATCCTGCTTCAATTGCTGTAACAAGTGGCCAAAATGGGTCTTGTTGGACGGAGTTAAACTGGAGAGGAAGTGGGACAAAATGGCATAACTGAATCATGGAGAGACTGTGCTTCTGTGAAATGGCTCAAGAGACAGCTCAGACCTAGGTAGAGGGGTGCTGAACGGTGTTCAAAACCCGCTTCAGATGTCTAAATGTTCATTTACATTTGCTGTCTGGTTTAAATTGTAAACCCAGCTACGTAAATACAGAGTTTTAAAGCAGCATATCTGGTTTTAACCCAGTAACCAAAGACCACAAAGTAATTTAACTTTTATTAGTCTTGGAAAAAATTCGAATACTTGCTGGCTTGTGGTTTGGATGTGAAACATACAAAAATAGTGTTATTTTTTCTGATGTCAAATCTGTTTTTTTCATATTAGTAGACATCCAATTTTGTTCCATTATATAATGATTCTTCAGACAGACAGTAAGAGACAATTAGCTCTCGAGACATAAGTTTATTTAACTTGAAAATTTTGTACTAACGCAAATGCCTTTGCATTGTGTGGTGTCAGCTCATCAAGATAAAAATGAAATCACTTGAATTGAGGCCTCTTCTTATGTTGCTAGAGTTTGTATGAACGTGGGATTTCTAACTTTTGGAGACAGCAGCTGTGCTTTTCTGTAGGAGTTAACCCACATCAAGTGGACTTATGTGTAGCTCCTAATGCATAAAGTACTTTCTGTCTGCAGCTTTATTTTTATCCTCATGTGTCTTTTATTTTTGCCCAAGTTAAAGCTTTGAGAAACCAGAGAAATTCATCAGACTTAATCTGAAAGTGATATGTGCAAAATGTATGGGATGCAAAGCTATGCAATTAAGGCATCTAGCACTGGTTGCCCTTCTCTTCCTTCTGCTCCCTTGCCTCTGTCTTCCACCAAGTTTTGAGGCAGCAGGAAAATTAACTTTCTCTCTTTTAACATAAAAATATCTTGTTTTCTTGCAGAGCAGTAAAAATCAGTGGTGTTCTGGAAGGTATAGAATGACCAGTATAAACAAGTATCACTTCAAGGTAGTTGGGAGAAATTTTCTATCAGTTTTTTAAAATGTGGAGTCAGAGTGCAGAGTATGCAAAACACTACAAAAGCACTGGACTTAAAATTATTTGGCCAACTTTGCAGGGTATGGTAAAAACAGATGGTTGGAGAATGTGCTGATATTCCTGTGTTGGCTAAAATGAGCCAGCTCATACTCAGATACCTGGTACCTATCATCATGTACAAAACCAGCAATGGTAGGCTTGATACCAGAATACAAATTAGCTTTAAGACAGACTAACTGGCATAGTTAAATCATGTGGTGGTCGCAAATGTCTCAGCAGATCAGTCTTGGCAAAATAACACTGAGTTTCCAGCAGCGTCTCCAACTCCATATAAACCTTTTTATATTCTGCTGAGCCCCTAGTCATGGAGTGAAAAATGAGTAAACATTCAGAAATTGGATTGACTATTAAGGTGAAACTGTCCACATTTCAGGGAGGTGTCAATGATGCTTTCATAGCAAATAAACCTGTGTCAGTTTCTTTTTTGTGTTTTTCCTTTCCTTTTTCCCCCCTCTCATGGGAAGTTTTAAACGCTTGCCCTTAATTCCAGATGACAGGTTGTTATCAAACAGCTGTTCCTGGTAGCTTGCTGTAGGTGACTGCTTCTTTCAGCCTAAGCTGGGCAATATTTAGCACAAGAGGTTTAGAATTTGGACCTAATAAAGTCAGCTGATTGCAAGAGACACTTTTAATTTTAGCCAGAGAAAGAAGCTTTGGGTTCTTCCTGAGCTTTCCCTTTTAAAACATCACAGGGGTTATCTTAGGTTTTAATATGGCCTTGGTGCACTTGCAGACAGACAGTATGAGCATGTGAACTCAACAACAGAGCTCATGCTGTCATGCAGGTATGTCATCACATTAAAAAACAACAGGAGAGAAATACAATTCCTGTAAGTGAATGCCCTTTCAAAAGAGTGTTGTGGTTGATACACAGAATATCTGGATTATTTAAGTAAATTGTAGGGTTTGTTTGATTTTTCTGTTTCCCTTTGTGTGTAATTTTGTGTATAATTTTGCTTGTAGATTAGGCGGGTATTCTTGTTCTGACAGTTCTGGTTCATTTTCCAGTATGTATGACAGCAGTGTTCTTCCATGGTTGCCTGTACAATATTAGTGATGAGTGCTACATAACATTGTCAGTACTATATGCTTTTACAAAGGAACAGAGAAAGTTGATGATACATATTTGCCTTTAATTTAATCTATTTGCATAATGTGGGAAATTTGAAAACAACCTATTTAGGAAAGTAACTTAAAGAAAATATTTCCCTTTCTTATATAGTTGTATCATTAATTAATGATGAGTTTCAAGATCTGTGGATTTTTTTTATTTATTTCAAATCAGAAGGAGGTTTCTGAGTGTACACGAGTGTCAGCAGGTACATGGAAAACCGATGTGCTGATAAAGGACTTCGCTCAATCATACTTTTTCCTCTCATTTTGACATCTGAAAATTGTAAATTAACTAATTCTTAAAAGTGTTTTACAATCCAACACTGATGATATTTAAATATGCTTTTCAATGTTGATTCCTGCCAGTGCTCCATGTTTAATGTGGCATTTGAGTTGTCCTCTTGACATTAGTAGGGTAGTCTGGATTTGGTAAGGAAGAGTGAATATGTCCTTTGGACAGGTCTGATTCTGTCAGGGAAGTGGCTGACTGAAAAGATTTCTTGGAATTGTAGAAATGTAGCAAATGTTTTGAAACTTGCAGTTCTTATTGTTTAGATTGGAAATGTTAAGCATATTTTTAATAGTCTCCTTTTCTACTATTAAAGCATTATGGTGAAATAATTACTTTCCATCCATTTTAGACCTTATGTGATTTCCACTATGAGTAAAAATAAAAGTAACAGTAGTTAAAATAATTGTCAGCGTTTTTTTTCTTTTCAGGAATTTATTTTCTACAAGGCTAAATTGCTAAATTTTGTAGAAGGCAAATATCTTTTATTGCTCTGACTGTATTTGAACAAGATACTTAATCTAATTGTTCCTAGTATTTGTTTCACCCAGCAATAAACAGGGCAGAGAATGAGTGCCAGTGCAGCTCATTGATCTGATAATGAGAGGTGTTCATTCTGTGTCTTGCGTCCTGGTCAGGTCTGTCATGTCTTCAGAGCTGCTGCTTCTGGAACTGTCGGGGCTGGTGTGCTGCATAATGGATGAGCCTGAACTGATGGAGGCAGCAGGTGCTCTAGTAATAGAAAAGAGCAGTGTTTATTATTGTTGTATGCATCATCAATCCTCCTCCCTTTCTCCCTCTGCTTTCTGTGTCCTCCAAACAAAGGCTCCCTGTATCTGCAGCAGCAGGGGAGAAAAGAGCAACAACTTACCCCGAGTAACATTACTGGTTTTTGTCTCGGGGACAGCCTTGTAAATAGGTCTTGATATGATGCTCTGGATCTGTGAGTGGCATGTTTATCATTGCAGGGGACAACAGTATTGACTTATGGATTCTGTTTAGCAGAAAACTCTTACTGGTTACTATGAGTAACTGCCCTATTCCAGCTAAATCAGATGAATGAAAAATGGCTTTCAATCTAGAGCTCACAATGCATTGCAAGATCCCTAGCTCCTATGGGAGCAATCTGTTGAAAGATATGTCTAAACATTGTTTAATTGGGGAAAATTGTGATTTTTGGGAGAAGGAGAGAGAAGTAAACAGAGGTTCTTATTTCTGTTTAAGATGCTGACTGCTCTTGGAAGTGTCTTTTCAAGAGTAAGCTGTGGTTTGAAATCTTACAGAAGTACTTCCTTTTCTATTTATAGGCAGTGAAATCTATGAACATCTCATGTCCACTTGCTCTAAGACATCAGTTGATTCTTGATATTCTGCAGTGTTTCCCGTGTCTGCAGTATTAATGGCAGTCAGTATTCCCTTTTGCAGGGCTGTTGGTCATCCTTCAGGATCTGGGTCAAAGGAGTCATGGAGAAGAGTTGGGGAGAACAGAAAACCAGTTTAATCCAGTAGAGGCTGCAGTGGCCTTTCTATCTGCTTGTAATGTCATCATAATTTAGAGAGAAGTAGTTGTTCTCTTTCACCATACCTTCTTCTTTAGTTTCTGGTGGTTTTATTGCTTATGGCAGCGTTCTTTTTGTGGCTGTGTTGTGTTTTAATACCAGCTGGCAGCTAAGCACCGCACAGCTGCTCACTCACTCCTCCTCTCCAGGAGGATGAGGGGAAGAGAATTGGAAAGGTAAAAGTGAGAAAACTCATGGGCTGAGAAAAGAATACTTTAATAATGGAAATAAAATAATCCTGCATTGTAATGAATAGGAAAATAACAAAGAGTGATAAATAAAATCCAAGAAGGGCAAGTGTTGCAGTAGAAAACAATTTCTCACCAATGACTGACCAATGCCCAGCCAGTCCCCCAGCAGCAGCTCCCCCACCAGTTTTCCCTCTGGTTCTGTTGCTGAGCATGATCCATATGGTATGGGATATCCCTTGGGTCTGTTTGGATCAGCTGTCCTGACTGTGTGCCCTCCTAAATTCCCATGAGTCTGGTTTTATCCATGCTTGGTAGCCAAATGTTGTTTAAAAACTGGCTTAGCTGGAAAAGCACTCAGAGTGTGAATGCTTTTCCTTAACTCTGTCTTTACAGAGGCAGGGACAAAGTAGATCTACTTCCAAAGAGTTATTAGTAAAGGTCTCAAAAGCATATGACTGAATTAAGGTTAGCCTCCTTTCTGCAGGAAAGTGGATCATTTTTCTTCAATCTGTGACTTCTGAAATGCACATTTTTTCCTGTTTAGAGCTACCTGCTGGTAGTTCTGTGGCGTGTTTGCAAGTGACTGCAAAACCATGGCATGCAGCCCTGTTCCTGCTGGAGAATGTGCCAGGGGAGCACCCAGAGTACAGAAGGAACATCCAAGAAGCTCAGATATTACTCTCAAAAGTGTTGTGGTTTACCTCTTTACCTTTTATTTGAAAGGAGCAAAGTTTTACCGAGTTGTATTGATAGCAGATAGAATTATGCTTTTCAGCAGTGTTTGTATGACGTGTCTTTATTCCGCATGGAGAGTTTCCTGCTTTGCTTGCTCTGGGCTTCCAGGCCTTATTGTCTGGAAAATCAAGTCTTAAATGCCTTGCTGAGCTATACTTTTTATATATATATATATATATATATGTATATATATATTTAAATTGCACAGACTGTAAATGGGACACTTTACATGTGGACTTGCCTCGAAATGACTTGATATTAAATTTAAAAGCTTCAAGGTAGACTGGTGCCTACTGATGCTCATCATTGGCATTTCAGAGGCTTCACAGAGACCTAAGACACTGAGTGTCATCTTTAAATGGCTGGTTAAATGTATCAATGTTTTGCTCAAGTGAACACTTAATTTCTTCAAAAAAGGAAGCTGGTGTCTCCTACCAGACGTTTTTCATTGCAAAATCTCAGTAATAGTACTGAGCTTTGGTAGTCTCTCTGACAGTGGTTAATGACAGGCTGAAGTGCTTCTAGTGCTGGGCCTCTCTAACTTGGAGCATCTCGTATTTTTGTATTCCTGTCTCTGTGCAGCTTTAAATGCGTGGAGTTTTAAAGTTGTCTGCCAAGATGCACATTCCTGGCAGAAAGCAACACACTGGTGTCAAAAACTGCTTGTCCAAGAAGTAGTGCAGTGGTCTTGTAAAACATAAATGCAGTGATTAACGTAAAGTAGGTTAAAGCAGTGTAAAGTGGGGATTAGCAAATCTAGATACTGCAGCGATCCTATCATCTCCTACAGAGCTGTTGATCTCTTCATTGCTTTGAGCGTGAGACAAGATGTTGAGTTCAACGAGGAGTCTGCTGCCTGTGTTGTGTTTTGCTCTGCCTCTGCAGCTGTAATTGACAGAGCTTTAAACACTTCTGGTTCAGGACTGTCTAAACTTTCTAAAGCTGGAGGAGAGAAAATAGAGGGTTTTGTTAGCAGATGCTTCAGTTTTAACATGTAGATGATACCACATAGCATAAATTTTGGAGGAGCAGATTTTCAAGAGTATGGGATACTAAAGCTAGAAAAGGAGTCAAAGGATAAAAAATAGTCTGTTTTAATTCTTTGTTCTTTTAGAGATGGCCAGAAACCCAGTTTCCTGTTCTGCTGGACAGTTGCTAATGTAATCAACCTGAGACAAAGGAAAAAATTTCTCCCGGCCTTTGCTAAAAAACATCTTTGACTTGGTGATAAAATGTGAGGCAAATAGGTATTGGTGGGACAGCTACTCTGTGTTCAGTAGCCAGAGCTTGAGTATTCTCCCTCCATCAGTACTGATTCCAGCTTCAAGAAGGATTAGTTAGGGAAAAAATAAGGGCTGAATCAACAGCTTCTGCTTTTGAGACTAGTTTCCTGTATACACTTTTCTTTCTGTATGTAACTGAAGAGGCACAGTCAAAGGCAGTATGAATGCTTGTCTGTCCATGGAAAGCCCCAGGGAATCACACAAAAAGAGGATGAAAAATTCATAATAACTTTAATCATCCTTTCATTTTTCAGTGAGCAGGCTGCTTGTTTAGCCTGGTTGGGTAGGAAAGTAAGACCTTGGGAAAGGGTGTTCATGATAGTTAGTAATTGCTAGTCCTCTGGTCCTCTTCCCTTCAAAGGTGCAGGAACTGCCACAGTGTAGTGGTTCACCCTGAAGTGGGATAGGTTATGCAGTAGTAAAAGGGACAACTGAACAGGGAATGTTCTCCAGGCAGTGTGGGGAGTAAGGCCAGACTCTCCACACAGACAGGACTAGATTAAATGAGGGCCTTGGACTGAGGAGGTGTCTTCTGCTCTGTTGTACCTGTTGACTTCACATCATCTATACTGATCCTGATCTCTGCTCCTCTGACCATCTGCATGGAGCCTTGTTTTTACAGAAAAGAGTACACAGCTAAAGAATGTGTCGTTATGGTAAGACATACCTTCCACCAAATACAACTTATTTTCCTGAAACAGTGCTTCATCCTCCTTATCCCCACTCAAGAAGAGGGATGGATACTTTACTGATAAATCTGTGGCTAAATCCCACAATTCCCCCCTTCTTTAATTCCTATTAAAACTAAGAAAGGGATGATGTATCCCACAGTATAGGAAATACGGGATTTAAAATTTTTTTTTGCATTATTTTAGGGTTTTTTTAGCAATAAAAAGAACCCTAAATTGAACATGTGATTAAAAACACCCTAGGGTGGTCTGTCATGTCTGTTATGTGGTACCTCATTTCAATAACACCAGAGATAAGAATCTGGTTGTCCATAAGACAACAGTGCAATGCCAATCTACTGACTGTCAAATACAAATTGGATGTAACAGATGACCTGATGCTAGGTGAGGCTTTCAGGGCATGTGCTATAGCCAAGAGAAATCTGACAGAAGTCACTTTGAAGTTGCCTTCCTGCTCTTTGCTCTCTTTCTTCACAAAATGTTCAACCTTGAATAAAATGTTTTCTGCCCCACCCCACCCCAGAGGAAAGGCTGCAATGTCTGGCATTGCACCTGGAAATGTATACAAACAGCATTAGGGAGGGGAGATGGAAAGGAAGCTGATTTTACTCTATCGTGAAATTTTAACACTCTTTAGCAGCTTGCCAGCCAAACGGGATTATACTACCAGATGTCCTGGCAGAAATGTGCATGGCTCTGCAAGATCACAAATCCAAGCAACGTATGGCAACCCTGCATATTCAATACTACTGTTAGCAATGCAGAATTTCAGTGTGGAAAGCTCTGGTGGTGGGCAGGATTTAGCAAGGACAGAATCTTCCCAGACTTAGCTTTAAAGCCTTAGGTAGGGTAATAGCTGCTGCTGCTGCTGGTATGTACTACTCTTTCAATATTTCTTGTGCTGTGTTTCCTAAACAGAGTACTAACTGAGGCAGTTTAACCATATAGGTGTCCATTCATAGGATCATGTCCTCATTAATCTGTGCAAAGGATCAGGAAAAAACCCCAGCTGTTGCGGTTTTTTTTTAGTTGTTGCTTCCTTCATGGAAAACAAAAGGCAGTGACTAGCATCCCTTAGTAAATAAATTATTTCTTTAGTGAGGACTTAGAACTGGGCCCACCAAAGGGGTTGGGAGTGTGTTTGTATCAGTGGGTATGGTTTTCCCGTGCTGTATGTTGACACCAAACAGTCAGCTGACCCAATCAGCAGTGTGGCAGAAGGGAATTTAAAGTAAATGGGGGAGAATATATTGTTTTATTCTATTGCTGCTAGGAAAAGTGAAGATTCTATGAAGTATAAAAAGAGTGAGTCAGCTTTCTGTCTCATTAAAGAATAATATGAGGGTGAATAGTCAGAGGAAAAGAACGAAGGGGACATCAGCACATGTAGTTAACTTTGCAAATTACAGTTAAATTTAAGTGACCAGCAAGTGGAAGACCTAAAAATAATGTTAAGTGCTTTCTTTGCAGATTAATCTTGGTATCCAAGCGTGAAATCTCCCCTCATCCTCCCATATATTCTTTAATTTTTCAAGTTCCGTACCACAGAATTTCAGGTGATTATTGCTGGCCACATTAGGCATTCTGAGCTCATGCTGGTTTTGTCCTTGAGAGTAGAATTACACACTACAGATATTTAAGTTGTTTGCTCTTTTATTGATTTCAGTAGTAAATTACCTCAGTACTGTAAAGCCTTGGAAGGCTTTGAGCAGAGTGCTTGTCACCATTCAGCTTTTCTGGAAGACAGGTGTGTTAGACCAGTGGTTGTTGCCCCTGGAAAAATCCATTCATGCAGTCTTCAAGTTTCTCTGTACTAAATGAGCTAGCTTCCTAATATTTGTAATAAAACTGTTAAAGGAGTGGTTTACATTGCTATGATTTTAGCAATTTAAATCCCTCTGTGACATAAGAGAGAGGGAACTCATACGTAAATGGTGTGTTGTGTCCGCTTTTGCAGACAGAGACATCTCATGATCCACACGTGGCTGAACCAGGAGCCAGTGAAGGGTGGCCAGGTTCCATTGCACTGTCATAGCAATGTGGTGCAATTCTGGGCTGCAAAGGTGAAGCTGGCTTTAACTGGTTAGGGTTGTTTAGTTCAGAAATCTCTTGCCTATGCTATAGGAAAATGGAATTTAACTTGCATATTCATCTTATTAGCTCAGATTACAACTCAGAAACAGGGAAGTAGGAATTCATTACTTTAGAGGAGCCAAATCCTGATGCCTTAAAACCTGTCATGCTTCTTTTGGTGGTTTGTGTTCCCTGTACAACCCTGTTTGTGTTGCTTGTACAATCCAATGCTTTCTATACACATACCTGATTATTGCAGTTTAAGCTGTACTTTTATAACTCCCTAGTTAAGTAACAGGGCATGATTTTTTCATTTAAGTAAAAAAATTATTTAGGGAAAAATAATAGTTGCACAAAATGGAGAGGCAGCATACTCACATACAAAGAAATGAACAGCTTATGAAACTCTTTGAAAATCTTTCTCTCTTTATTGTCATGCTTCATAAGCTCTCAAAAATGTGTAATGAGAAACAAAGACCTCTCTTTGCTGTGTCTCTAATTTTTTTCACTGCATAACATGGCATTTTCAGATGTGCACATAGAAAATGAAACTAAGTATTTTCATTGTGTTATCCCTGATGACCAAGTGTTTATTCAACTACTTATATCTTGTTGGCCTAGATAAATTTCACCTGAGGCCAGCATCTGTTCACTAATTTGTCACCTTTTCCTTTTCATGCCCTAAGCTGTTTTGACATGAGAGGCTTTGCAAGCTCCATCTCAGGAAGCACCAGCAGCAATATAAAATGCAAGGAAAACAATGTAAACTGAAGCTTTGTGAAAATAAAGTTGTATAATATGGCACTGGTTAGTGGCTGGATGGCAGCCATCCTTGATGACATAAATTTAGTAGCATGTGTAACTGCAAAGAAAAGAAGAGTTAATCAGCAACAATACCATATATACTAAGTGTTACTGTATGCAAATATGTATTAAAGTTGTTGCCATGAGGAAGTTTTATAACTCATTTTAGATTCATTTTCTGTTGTTAAGTGACAGGGAAACTGAGAAATGCACCCGGCACTCAAATAATTGCCCTGGTTGCGACGCTTGTAGCTTTTTACAGAGAAGAAAATATCATCCAGATGATGAATAAAAACAATGCCTCCTCACATAAATGAAGCACACAATAATAAATGATACTGTTTTGCTTCTGTTCTCTATTTTTAATTTAAAGTATGACAGGGAAATACAGCTTTTTTCCACTCAGCTTTATAGAACTTAAGAAAGACGTGGGAGGCTTTTCTACTAATCGTTAACAGGATACAGCTTGTGTTTTGTCTTTAAGGCACTTTGTTCTAACTTTGGCACTCTAGCACTGCAAGAATTACAGTGAATAGGGAGCTCTTCCATCTATCCTGCTTCCTCTTGCACTAAGTGTGCTGGTCTGTACCAGTGAGGCAGGGAGAGTGCAAGGCAGAAGACGGAGTTGTGTCTCCAAAGCATGTAAGATGTGGCACGTCTGGAAACCTGGCCTTGCAAAGAAAAGCTCTCTCAGTTAACATCTTGGGGTTTGGTATTACTTCTCTTTTCTCCTTTCCTGAAGACAGCAGTCCAGGCTGCAGACTGCCTTGCATCTGTTCATGACTGGTTTTGTGCAGATTCAGTTCTGAACACCATTTTTCTGTAATATGAAAGCTGATGGGCTAAAGATTTGTTCTTCCATTTTTCAGTTTTCTTTACCTGGTTGCAGATGAACAATTTTCTTTTTTCCAGTAAAGCCCAGCAGAAGCACTGCAAACAGTACCCTTTAGTCCTTGTGTGTCAGTGTTTTCAGAGATTCATCCAGCAAACTGGAGGCTTTTGTTTCCAGAGATGGAAGATAAGCTAGAAAGAACAGACCACTGCTTATATCAATAACATGGACACAGTCCTGTGATGCGTGCAGCATTTTTGTGATACCATGGCAAATGCACCTGCTTTCATTTTTACTGGGGTTTGGGTAAAGTATGCACTTTGCTGTGTGGGGTTCTGTGTTTGCAAATATGAGAGCTCCAATCCTTTTGCTTGAAGTTCCTTTGTATCCTCCCACTGTAGGTGTGCTGAGCAGAGGTTATCTCAGCAATGTGCACCGGGTTGGCCTGTGGGCCTGCAGTATTTGTTCATGAGGGTATGGCCCAAAGTGGCCCCTGCAGAGAGGGAGATGTAGGTGTGTGCGTACGCCAAGCAACTGAGCTCTTGTTTCCTCTGGAAAAGGTGGATCCAGCTTCTTGCTTGTCTCAGTCCCTTTTTGGGTTTATCTTTGTCATTTATAATGTCATCTTCAAGCTTATTTTTAGTTTCTAGCCTTTCTCTGTTGAACTGTTTTTACATTTTAATGGACTAAATCAGGAGACTTGTAGGTGATTAATGTTTTCCCTCTGCAGCTGCATCATCTAGAGTAGGCATAAACCTTGCCATGCCTCATTTACTTCCAGTTCCTTTTTAAACAGACATGCACTGTTCCTGGACCATCCTGTCTTTCCTCACCTCCTGTCAGTGTGTTGTACCTCTCACTGGACAAATTCATGTGCCAGCTGTGCATCTGTATTTCATGATTTTATTTGTGCAGTCAGAAGTTATGTATGAAACCTTCCTACATCATCAGTAATGACAGCAATACTCATGTGACAGCTTTTGGCAGGTAGATTCCTACCTGAATTGTGGTAGCAGTTTCAGTACTGCTCCCTGCTAAATAAGGGTCTTCAGCAAATGCATAAGAAGTCTGATTTCCATATCTGGGACATTTGGTGTTGAGGGGTGAAATAAGATGATTATAATTTTTCTTTAGTTTTTTCACAGAAAAAACCACTTGGAGTCAGGCTGCTATGAAGTAGCTCTTCCTATTCCTTTCTGTACTGTATTCTGTGGATGAAAAAAGTCGGTTTTGATATGCTCTGCCTATAATTCATCCTAAAAGCTAATGGTTTTATTGTCATGGTTTCCCCCTGTCCCAGCAGATCAAGATTAGAGATGATTTACTATGACTAGATATAGTTTAAATAGTTAAAGGTCATTTACTACTGGCAAATTACATGTGGTTTGTTCAGAGATAGGAGTGCAACCCAGTGCCTTGTGCTACTTTATGCGTTTACATAAATATGATTGTCCACTGATGCCCTTATGATACATTTTGCAGAGTATGGGACAACTTCCTTCACATTGAACAAAAAAATATGTTCATAATTTAGTGAAGGATTAGATTTTAAGCTTTGCATTTGCATTTCAATTTTTTAAAAAGTGGTTGCTCTCTGTCTAAGATTGCATAGCTACAACTAGCATTTCTGGAACTGATGCATTCACTAATCCTGTGGGAAATTTGTCAGTTTTTATAAATTGCTGTCTTTATGACAGGAAACTGGGAGGGGAAGGGTCTTACATCTGAATATAACAGCAAAGAGAAAGCAGGGACATAATGACAGATGTGTCCCCAAGTCCCTGTTCCCTATGGTTCCCTATGGTGGAAGCAACACCCAGAGCAAGGGTCTTGCTGAAGGTTTGGATGCAAGCCATGAGAGCTCTATAAGCATCCAGTAAATGTTTTGCCTGGGTAAGGAGAAGACCTCCTGCAGGACAATTAAAACCTTTTTTTGCTTTGTATTGTTTCTGTTCAGCGCTTTCTAAACATAGAAACTATCTCTTTTGTGATGATACTAAAAAGTATTCTTTACTTTTAACTGAACATGTCATCTGTTGAGAATGATATGAAGATGAATGGCAAGACATTGTCAACACAGTAGTAAGTCATAAATGGGGGTTCAGTCATGCTTGTAGCAGCTAGGAATCCCAATCAGGCAAGATTGGGATTCCTAGAAGGTTTCCAGATGGTCCATCCCTAAGCAGCACAGACTGGCTTAAGAGCTTGTGGGACAAAGTGTACCTCCTGGTTCAAGTGTAGTTGGGGGGACTGTGAGAAGGGGCCTAATCCTTAGCTTCCACTGAGTTTGTATTCTCTCAACACTCACGGTTGAACTGCTGATGTGAAGTATCTTTTAATATGACCAGGAGTGTTGAGGCATGTGTCTGAAGGGCTATAACTCATGCCAGTGCTTTCAAATGCCTTTGCTTATTCTGTAAAGATCATAAGTTAAGCACTAAAGCTCAAGTCCGGTACAAAATTTTTAATGTGGTGCAAAAAAAGCAATAAAAAATCATAGTTTGTCTGAATGCAATAGTTTTAAATTTCAAAGCACTATTAAGAAAACCTTTTAAAATATTCTGAAGATTACATTGTAGGTTTTGTTTTATCATTTTTTGTTTTTACTTTCAGAAAACAGTTCTTTTATAATCTGCAAATGCACTGGCAAGAGCAAATACTTTGTCCTATATGTTAAATAGCTTGATGAAATGGAAAGGAGAAATGGACATGACTTAGTCCTTTGCAAGCCTTTAAAGCTCAAGTGTTCCTTATGCAGCAGATGCTCTAACTGTATAATATTAATTGTTCTTGTAAAGCTCACTTTCTAATAGATGTCACTCTTTTGTTTCCCCCTACTCTTTTGCAGCAAGTGACAGGCAGAAGTTTTGGTGAGAAAGATTTTCGTTCCGGATTAGAAAACGGCATTCTTCTGTGTGAGTAAGTAATGCTTACAGTTTTGAGCCTTGAATACAATCTTGACTAAAGTAGAAAACAACTTTAGTTAGTATGTCAAATTTTTGATTTCCTTTTGAGAGTTTTGACATTGCACAATGGTATTTCACTGCACTATCATTTCAGTGCCAAAACTATTGTTATGGTGAGGGTTGAAATGTGGCTTAAAAAAAACAGGTTTTGCGAAGTGCTTCCCTTACTCCACCCCAGCTCCTTAGGTAAGTTATGTAAAAAAAAAATAAATTATGTTTGTTTTTTGGTTTCCTTTTATTTAATGTTGTTAACCACAGATTGGCAAACAGTGTTCCACACCTGCCTGTGGACGTCTCTTCTACAATGAGGCGTTTTGGACCAACTCCAAGACTGAATGCTGTCAGGAGTTAGCCATCTGAATACCATCAATACACAGCTGCTTTAATAGTTTCTGGAAAGGTTAGACATCCTCTAAATTTGCCCAAAGGTGTGTTTCAATGATGTGTTTTGTAATTTTTGGACGAGAGACACAAGTTAGCTTTTGCGCATTTCTCTCTGTGGTTCTAATAGCTAGTTTTTAGGAAGAGCCTTCCAAAACCTTGTTACAGGGTTACATGCCAAAGGTGGTGACTTCTAAGAGCAATATGGAAATGGGTCCTAATGCCCTTAGTCCTTTGAAAAACAGGTTGTCAGGCATTTGGGAGAACCTGCTGATCTGAATTGACTGTATGGACCAATTTTTTTCCCTGGATGTGCAGGGTTGTCTCTGAAGTTGATAAAATCTGTCTTTGCACACCAGAATGATGAAGCTTGTGCAGAACTGAATCCATTTTTTTAAAGGAGATCTCCTGAATGTGTAGCTGGACAAATGCAGCTATTGGTAAAGTTTTATACTATTCCAGGTACTGGAACTTGGAAGCTGTTTTCAGCAGTAGAGTTGAGCTAATATCCTGTAACTCAGCTCTAGGTAGTTTACCATAGATCCGAAACCTACTTGTCTAAATACTGTTATATGTCTCACTGGTGTCATTAATCAGACAGCTTGAACTTTAGCTTTTAAAGGTGAAAAATCACAAAGGAAATGATGTGATCTATTTTGATTGTAGTTGCGTGTCTTTGCTGAGGAGTGGCTTTGGGAGGAGGGAAGTAGTTGTTATTGTTGATCAAAAATTGTGTAACTCAGAAGGAGCATACCCTCTTTGTATTTAAGGGTTGCTTCTCGCACAGGATCTCTCTCCTCTGTGTGTTGAAGGGAAGTGCTGTGTGCTGAATCACTTCACAGTGCTCTTTAAATGTTAAGGTTGAATTGTGTTGCATGAAAAGCAAGGGCTGTGTATTTCAAGATTAGATTGTAATCTTATCTGCAAGTAAGCAGAGGTAGTCTGATTTAAATGTTGTAAATCTTTAAGATGGAAGGCTTAACTAACTAATGTTTTGCTATTGAGACTAATAAATATGTATTTCCTAGAAGTTTGCAAGCTCCAGTAATAACCACGTCAAGGGACAACACTTGGTTATCCTATGAAATTGTTCTGTGATACTGGGCAAATTGTGTGTCCTCATTTACCACCTATGGAGTAGTGCAAATCAGCCTGAGGGAACCCGTCTCCTCAGCCTGGAATCTTAGAAGCCATGATGTTTCTATTGCGTCCTGCTCTTGGCTGGTGTGTAAAACTCTATTGGGCTACAGAGCATTAATGAGAAAGCTACCAATTTGGCCTTCAAGTTTGGTTTCTTCATGATGAACAAACTATAGCATCAGCAGTAGAACTGTACTCCTCACTGGTTCCAAGTCCCCTGTAAAACAGAGAGCTCAAACAAAATTTTTGGGTCTAACACTGAGAACTCTTAGAGTATCTTCAAAAAGTACTTTGGGAAGTGAAGCACTGATAGTTAATTTTTTATCTGTTGCTCAGTGAAAAAGCACTGTAAAGCTGCCGCAAGCAATATTGTCTTTCTAGACAGGAGTTTTGTGATTCATCAGAAACCTACCAGAGTACCTAATGAAAAAAATGTAGTGGTACACAAGCTTTCTCTTAACTTCCTTCCTTCAATGTGCTTTCATTGCAGCTGACCTCAACAAGTAGATGAAAACCTGATCTAAGTATCTGACAACTTCAGAAGACAAGAAAGAAGTTATAGCTATCTTCATTTCTGAAGATGGAAGAACTCATTGCTTTTGGTCAGGTTTTATCTGATTTGTTGAAGTTTTAGGGAAAAGGAAACCTCTGTTTATATCCACAGCACAGTACTCACTGCAAGTGGCATTAACTGATAACTCATAGCCAGACACTTGTGTGGGTGATGTCCACGTGAGTGTGGAATGGTTGTGCTTAACTTCCACATGTGTCAGGGGTTTGCTTGCCTGTTGTATTTTGTGAGGAAGACTGAAAGTGAGCTTGGGTTCTGAGCGATCCCAGCAGCTAGAGGACTGGAAAATGCTGTCAGGAGTGCGGACACAATCAGCATGCCTTGAATGTCCCAAACATATCTCAAGCTACCTTCTGACTTTGCAGGTGTTTTGCAGAAGGGAGCAGGGAAGTTACCATGCTAGAGTCCATTC
The DNA here is from genome assembly GCF_000691975.1 of Corvus brachyrhynchos. Lineage (NCBI taxonomy): Eukaryota > Metazoa > Chordata > Aves > Passeriformes > Corvidae > Corvus > Corvus brachyrhynchos. The sequence continues at coordinate 3,936,144 of NW_008240046.1, forward strand.
CCCAAAGGGACTGGTCTTGTGCAAAAGAATGCAAGGGGAATCTCTTTCTCTGTCTGTAGGAGAATTGTTTCACCCTTATACACAGTAATGCCAGGCCTGCCTCCACTTGATCCCTGTCTCTACGTCCTACACAGCCTACAGACACAAGCAGACATCACTACACTGGTTATAAATGTTTCATTCACATCTAGCAACAATCCACATATTTTAATAAAGGAAAACGAATGCAACTGTGCAATGCCAAAAGCTCAGACTTTTGGGATGAATGCGTTGTGGAGCACCATCCTGACTAGCAGAGCAGTCCAGACACGTATGCTTGCCACAGGAACCCAAGAGCCTTGCATCTGCCTCTCTGATAGTGTTTGTGCTGTGGCTGGTGTCTTGATCTGGCCTCAGTACGAACTTTATAGCTTGACACACTTAGCTGAGGAGCTGAGGGGCGTATTTAAACAATGCAGGATGCCATAAAGCAACAAGTCGACAGATGAGAGCAACACAAACCCTTTCTTCTTTCTGGTTGTTCGAAAGCCCATTTGTGCAGTTGCCCAGACAGTGGTGGCTCTAATTGTTCACCCAGCTGTGCTGAGAAACCAGTGACTACGACTTCTGTTTGTCTGAAATGAGTTCATGTTTTTTTTAGCATAGCTGTGTGACATCAGTGCAGATGGTGATTTCAGCAAGGGATATAATAGCTATATAGGCAGAGGCAGTTCTTGATCTGTTCTTGCTTTGTGAATTAAATTATTGTGTGAAAAGACTGAGGAGTTCTGCATGGGTGGGCAAATGTGCCTTCTTGGGGTCATGGTTGAAAGCTATATGATGCAGGAATACAACACCAGTAGCAGGAAATATTGCTGGAAATCCCCTATTGGTGCTCCAGCACATGTTCAGGTTTTTTTTTCTCCCTTGTTACATAGCTTTGATGTTTAGGTTTGACCCAGATATCATAAGAAGCTAGAGGATTAATCAGAAATAAATTAGATCTGGTTGTTGCAATGCTTAGGTGTTCCTATTCTATGGATTCAGGCATCTGAATGAAGGTTGACTGCCAAAAAAAGTGCATATCCTGTCTCTCTGTCTGCCCTGCTGGTTTGGGTGGTTCTGTTGGGATTTTTGAAACAGCAGGTAAGGAAGTAAAGGTTGCTTTTATTTCTAATCATGCAACAATTGCTATTAATAATTTTTAAAATTATTACAGGGAAAAAAAATGCATACGTCCTGCTGCAACCTTGCCCAGTTGTTACTGCTCTAATATCCTTGCAAATGTGTTTTCAATTTTTTTCTTCTTCCCCTTGCTGCCCACCTCCCCTTGTCCAGCTCTGCTACTGCAGGATTCCTTCTTTCATGCTGGGCATTCGGTAGTTAGAGAGGTCTCTGTAGGGACGTGAGACTTCAAAAATCTGAGTTAATTACTTGTTCTGATATGATTATCCAAACAGGATATATATCCAATATATCTGTAAGAACTTCTGACGTGCAATTGGCATTGTATTTTCTCTCAAGCTTTCTCTGAAATCAAGCAATCCAGTTGCCCTGAAAGTTTGTATTCGTAGTAGTGAGACTCTAAGGTCAGGAACAGGACCAGACCATAAAGAAGAGTAACAACAATTGGGATATGAATCCTGGGCAAAAAACCTTAAACAATGAGCTAAAACTGAATCCAGTTTGGATATTAACAGAAGTTATTTGGCTTTGCGGTAGAGTCCAACAACATCATGATTGTGTGTAATACCTTGAGTTCTGTATGTAGAACAGTTTAGCTGCATGTCTGGTTTATGTATGCATTAAAATCAGTTTATAGCAGTACATGAAGGCATAATAAATCTTTGATTTTCCTCAAGCATGAAAGTTCTAACAAATATTTAACTGCATACCCTGAAAAGCAATGGCATACACATATAAAAGTGAAAGAGGACTAACTGTATGTGGTTAGTGATGGATGTCACTTGCCTGTGCAGTTCTGGATACCAACTTACAAGCACTTTCCCAAGGTCTTCTTTGATTTTTAGAGACTGTTATTTTGTATTTGGTGTTACGTAGCTTAGTAAAATGTGCAGAAACAACGCTTATTCTTTGAAACCGGGGCTCTTCGACTCTGTAGCTTTTTTGTTGTTTTTTGAAAGAGGAGATACAAAGATGTTTCACTGCTTTTAAGTAGTCTTGGTAAAATTGTATATGTACAGTGAACTAAAAAAAAAGTTTTACACTTTTTCTCTTGCAGGACAATATATAGGAAAGACAGTTCTTTTCTGCTGTGCACACTTGGAATATATGCTCTTTAAAAGTAAAAGAAAGTTTTTAGGTTTTATAAAAAAGGTGAGAAGTTAGTCATGCACATAGATTATTTTAATAGTATTTAAAGAAAATGTAAAGTGTGGCTATAAATCTAGCAAACTGAAAGTGATTATGACCAAGAATTACTTGATGGAATTTATCATTTATTCTGTCATGAGAATGATTTTCTTCTGCAAATAAGAAATCTCCTTAGTTTGTGTTCATCATGTCGCTAGTGATGAATAAGCTGCGTTTTCTCAGAGAGCAGTTTCTTTGGTTGTGCATCCTGGTTCTAGTGCATCTGACCAAGCTTTGGGCTGACATGAATGCAGTTTTCAACAAGGGCTGGCAATGTGCCAGATCAGTACAAGTGTAATGCTACGGAATAATAAAACTTTTGTGCTCCAAGTCAGTGATACTGGGAGGTATGAAGAACAGCCTTCGCTGTATATATGGCGTTTCAATCGTTCTTCTTGCAAGTTAATGTCACTTATGTTATCCTGTAGGGGAAAACAAATACTCTTTGTATACTACAGGATTTTTCAGATATGTCATTCTAATTGTCTGTCAGTTGTACGGGCCGGGCATCAGTTCAGCACTTGGCTGTGTAGTGAACAGTGGAGAAGTCAGTGGATGCCCAGCCCTTATGCTTAATTAGTATTTTGCTTGACTTTCCTATTCTTGGAAACTAAGAAGGTATTTGAGTTTCGTAGGCATATTTGAAGTCTTGAATGTGACCCATGCTTTGAGGTGAGAAGGAACTGGTGTTCTGCAGTTTTCAGGCTCTGTGCTGTAAAGCCAAAACATTATCAGCGTAGTGAATTTGGCATGTCTCCAGGTTTGAGAGATGGGCCCCAAGGCTCATTAGGCATTAGGATTAAGGTTCATGTGAGGACATTTGAAACAATTTTATATGAATACAGAGTTTTTAATCTTCAAGTTTTATTGCTGTTTTATAATGAAGAGCTATTTATTAATATGGTTTAGATCAGGGGTCAAAGGCAACATAAACCCTAATGCTAAGTCCATGATGAAAAGAGGGGAATAGCCAGTAAGGGGCGTGCTTGAGTACAGACAGAATGACCTGTCTTTGTATTTATGCTTTTAAAAAAAGTGAATTTCAGCAGACAAATAGAGCTTTTTCACTGATGCTTGGTTATTGACAGGGCAGGAGGCTGTGGAACGCTGACCCACTCAAAAGGAGTGTTGCTCAAGTGCAAGGCAAGGTAATCCTGTGAGAAGTTTCAGCTTTTCAAGAGTGTATGTTTAAGAAAACATATTTAGTATGGGAAATTATCCATGGCCATTGCTACTCAGTGTAAAAACTATGCATGAATTGTAAATTTATAGGTGCATGAGATGCTCTTTACATCACCAGTCCTTGTGATTGTAGGCTCTGGTTAAATAGCTTGTGAAGTTACTTACTCACACTCTTCCCTGTTGCCTTTCTTGAGTTGTTTGCAAGGCCTCTGTTTTGTTCACATTTTCAGTCTTTGGCAGAGCAAGACTCATGCAGTCCTGTGTTTGGAATATTGTTTTCTCAATTCTGCATATTTGCATAGGTCTTTATTCACTTTGTACATCTTAGACTGGACCGTGAGCCCTTTATGGGACAAAGTCAGTTCTGTCCTGCTTGTTAAAAAAGCACCTTGTTCATCTGATTCTAAATAAATGAGGTCAGGGGCATCATTAGCAATCACTCAAGAATGTTTTCCCAAAAATATTTTTGTGACCTCAGGAACATGTTTATATTTTGAAACTTCTTAACCGTGTCTTTTGCAACTAAATATTTTGACTTTTCATTGTTCACTGTTTCAATGTGATTTGTTCATCTTTAAGGCTAGTAGTGGATTTTTCTATCCTTTTCAAATATTTGGGGGCATTTTGGAGCTGCCACTAGAGCATGAGTTAAAAATATGTGGATACTGAAGCTGTCTAGGCTAATAATTATCAAGTGCTGAAAGGCTGCTTGTTTGAATCTAAGTCTGTAAAACTTAATTTGAAGAGAGAAATGTCTCTGTGAAGGTCTACTGTGGATAGAATTTCCTGAACTCTCAAATATGAAGTGCCCTTTTACTTTTAGATCAGATCATTAGTAAGCTTTTCTTTTTAAGAATATGATCTGTTACTTGAGCAAAGAACTCTGTTGGATACCTCTCCTCCAGCCTGGATTGATCTGTGGACACACATCACTTCAACCTTTCTTTTCTCCATTTCTGAAGTTTATTCTCTGAAAATGCTTCTCTTCCATTTCCTCCTAGAAACAAGGTCTTTTTGGAGGCTGGGTTGTGGCAGTCATCCTCTGAATATTTTTTTAACTGACGCTTTCTTGCAAGAATTTCACAGGCAGTTTATTGGTGCTTTTCGTTAGATCTTTTATCAACTGTTGCCTGAAATGCCTTCTCTTCCTGGCAGAAGTTTTTCAAATTCTTAACTAATGATAAAATCCCCAGGATGGTCTAATAGGTTAGTCACTCCGTGGCTAGTACTGATTTCAGCTTGTCTGTCCAGCTGTGGAGATACCTTATCTCCTGGAATGCCAAGCCTTGGGGACAGCACGAATAGAGCAATTGATTCTTCCCATACCTAAGAGAGCTGTTTTTTATCGGGGGAAGGAAGTGACCTAGCTTCTCCCTGTGAGTGGGGATAGAGGAGCTTTCCACTTCCACCGTGCTCTTTTGTTTCTATAAGGTAAGACAGGTCTAAGGTTTTAGCTTCTATGCAGTGTCTTACTGTGCTTCATTTAACAGGTAGCTACTGGAGAGTCCAAGCCAGCACCTGGCACAGGGGAGAGGGAGGATGAGTGTCTGGTTGCACTGGGGGAGATCACTGAAATGGTTGTAAGGCATGGGAACAGGCTGCCCAGGAAAGTGGTCGAGTTGCCATCCCTGGACATATTTAAAAGATGTGTAGGTGTTTGTAGGGACATGGTTTAGTGGTGGACTTGGCAATGCTGGATTAATGGTTGGACTTGGTGATCTTTGAGGTCTTTTCTGACCTTCATGATTCTATGCTGGACTGAAAGTGACAAGAGAACTTTGAGAAGTACAGCGGATTGTTCTGACTCAGGACAGGTACATAAATGCTAGGGGAAATCCCCACAGAGAGCTTGAAGGGTCTGAAAGTAGGTCACATGTGCATGTAGAGACTCAGGTTTTGTGGATGGAGCCTGAAAATTCTTAGTTGTATCCTGGTTTGGGTTATTGTCTTTTGGGTGTTTGGTGGGATTGTTGGGATCACTCAGAATGAGCCAAGGATTAGGATTAGAACTGGGGAAGGGGGCACAGGCTGGAGCTGCAGATGCAGTTGGGGCTGCCAGAGGAAGATATGTGCTGCAGGTTTTCTCTCCTGCAAACTCTTTAGACCAGAACATGGCTGGGGACAGGAGGCCCAGGGCAGCCAAGTCCTTTGGTTAGGATTGGTGGGGCAAGAAAGCGTGGGACTGCAGTTGTCAGGGGCTGCTAGGAGAAGGTGTGGGTTAGTGTTTTTTCTCACCTGCAGAGTCTTTCCCTTGGGCCACAGCCGAGGGTCTTGTGCCAGGTCGCCAATGCAAAATGGTGAAGGGTCTTGTTTGCCCCATGTTTCAACAGAAACCTACCAGAGCTGATAAAACTTTACATATCAAGACGTGCTCTATGCGAGTCTAAATTGGCACACAAAATTTAATTTGTATATACGGGCCTGTGTAAGAAGAGGTGTAGTTAGTGGATTTTTGAGAGGCAGGGATGGACAGTAACTGTGTGAGTGAAGGCGACCATTGGGACACTGCACAAACAGCACAACTTTTCAGCTGGGTTGGTAGCAGACCAAGCTTAAACCACTCAGTGTTTTGGCATCTGGATTGTTGCTCTAGATGAGGCAATAATTCAGAAGCAGACAGTCTGCTCTGGAAGAAACCTCCCTTTGACATGTTCTGCAGCAAGCAAGTCCTGGGGGGTTTGGTGCCAGACTGCTTAGAAATGTTTCCAACAGGAGACAAACATTTTAATAATCATTTTAATTTCTTCCTCAGGGTTTTCCATCTTGCCCCCATCCCATTTCCTCTCTCCTCAGCCTCCAAACGGTGACCTAAAATGTTGTTTGTTTCCTACTCCTTTCCTTCCTCTCAATTTATCCTGCTCCCATATTTCACAGGGAAGTCTGTACAAGCCATTTTGAAGATTTGTTTAGAATAGGTTTTGGCATTTGAGGTTTCCATTAAGAACTCTTTATTTTGCCTTCTATTATTGCCTGTGATTTTTAATCTGCACCTGCAATATTGGTTATGGTGCCTGATGTATTCACATTTGAGTAATAAAGAAAATGAGATGCTTTAGCTAATATATTCTCTTTTTTCCTGAGACAGAATAGGCCGACTGAGGATTGAAGTCACAAGAGATCTCCAGTATTTGAGGGGGGGGGGGGGGGCGGGTTGGTGGTGGAATCTTAACTTGCCTGGTGTAGCAGCTAAATGGAAAATAGTAGTTTTACAAGGTTGCTGCTGTGTGAGGTTAAAAAGTACCATAGTATCTTTTGGGGGGGGAAAAAAGTAATTTTTTTTTTCCATCTGTGAAGTAAAATAATGGTTCTAGAAGATACACAGTTCTTGTCTTGGCATTCTCTTCATCTAATGGGGAAAAGTGATTTTTTTGTAAATAAAAGTATATTAATTCATTTGTTTTTAGGACATTACTGTTAGATTCTACCTTAAGCAGAAGGGAGGAATAGTACAGCAGTCTGTATGAGCTTGGGTTACAGAGTTTTTAACTTCAAGAATATTTAAAAAATACCCCCAACTCCCAGAAGTATCATTCATACTGGTTTTGTCGCTACTCCCACTACATGATGGTGTTGGAGATGTGGGAACTTCAAGAACGTAATAGCATGAGTACAGTTTAGGACAAGTGGAACAGAAGCCTTACTAACTATGGTCATAGAAAACTGAGAATAGCATCTCCCAGTCTGCGCCGCTGCTCTCCAAGTGATCACAGAGACCCTACCTATATACTGTTTCAGGGAGACACAAAGGGAA
>NW_008240046.1:3943475-3960552 GCF_000691975.1 Corvus brachyrhynchos
GAGGTGAGGAAAAGTGATCATTTCAATGTTCATAAAGCCAGGTGTTCACTCCAGGAGGGATGAACTCCGTCATGCAAACTGCCACAGTCGTAAAGAATCAAGCAGCAAATAATGTGCCACTATGGTTCTTGGTGGAGCTTTGAGCAGTGGCACACCACCTGTTATCCTAGCTCAGAAGCAGGGAGGTAGAAACCATCCCAGACTGTTAGCTTTTAGTTGAAAGGAGTATTCTTTTAGTTTGGTAAACTTCTCAGCTAGCCCTCTCAAATATTAAATATGTGAGTGTACACACCATAGTAAGCTGCCAGAGAAGTCTGCTCTTGAATGGAGACCCTGTCAGCCCAAAATGAGGTTTCTGTCTTCCATAGTGGCTATTCTAATTTTCAGAGTTCTAAATTTAAGCAGACATCGTTGTTTCTCTTCAAAGATGTTGAATTTTAAGTCCATGTCTCGACCTGATGATTTTCTTCCAAATGAATGGAACTGGTTGAATTTTTCTTTGGATGAAAGGCATGATGCTTTTCTCTTGGGGGAAGGGTGGTGAAGACACAGTGTTTGTTGCAACAGGATTTTATAATTAAAATTCCCCACTTTTAGAGGCTTGGTTGTTTTTTTGTGTATTCTAACAATGAGCCATGTCAGCACATCTCATAGCATGCTCATGGGTGGTGAGGAACTTGGATTTGGGGGGTTGCTAATCCTTGGACACTGAACAGTGTTCAACTGTGGTATCACTGACTTAATGGTGTTTTTTCATGATGAGATGGGGTTTTTTTTAAATCCCTTTTTATTTGTCTTCTCTCATTTATGATTTATGGGGCCCTCCATTCTACACAATATATGCAAGGATGGCATTTAATTTCAAGTCAAGATGAAGAAAAATAGACAGGCCACCCATAAAATGTACATCCTTTCTCACTTTCCTGCAGTGCAGAAACTGCCAGACCAGATGCCTTCTGGGTTTCTGCTCTCAGGCTCTTCCAGGCATGATCTACCTGGACACAGGGAAGGCAGACTAATGTGACAAAATTCACCCAGAATCTGTCTGGGTCACTGATGTGGTCTAGATGAATTTAGAATATAAAATAAATATTGTTGAGTTACTGTGCCGTCGATATTCATCCTAGTCTTTCTTCATTTCAGTGATGAAATGTGGGTGTCCATGTGTGTTTTCAGAAGGGAGAAAGGGGAGATTCTTCTTTTCCAGCCACACTGAAATCCTTATGTGCTGGGGAAAAGGGTTTCATCATTCAGGTTTTGTGACTTACAACTCATAAAATACTCCTTTCTCCTAACAGGTTGCTGAATGCAATAAAGCCGGGATTGGTAAAAAAGATCAATAGACTACCGACCCCCATTGCAGGTTTGGTGAGTATATCAAATGGAGGAAAATATTTCAGTGCTGCTCTTTGCACCTTGATATTGACTATGTGATTGAGATAGCAATTATTTTTGTAATTTGAACTCTCCTGGCCTGGTGAACTCAGACAGTGCCTCTGAAATCTGAATGCTCTGTGTAGTCACCTTAAGACCTTTCAGTCTTTTTTTTCCAGAAGTAGGCAGTATTCAAGTGGCAGGGTGTATTTTTAGAGGAAGATGATCTTCTTGGTTATATATCACCTTCCAGTTGTGGCACTAGCTTTAGAAAAACTGGAATGCATGCATTAGAAGCCATCACCACAAGAAAACAGTTTTTGGAAAGGAAGAAAACTGTACTTGTATATTTTGTCTCAATTTCCCTTTCCCCAAAATACCACAGTCTGCAGATAACATTCATTGTGGGACTGTCTAGGGAACTGTTTCATGTTGACTTTAAGGACAGAGCAAAAGTTGGCCATACTCTGTTGTAAGCAAGGAAGACCGCAGAGGATGTGTTGACAGCTCATGGGCTGTCAAGAGCCCTGGGTGCTCAGGGGGTCACCTCAAGTGGTGGCACAGTCCTGTGCTTGCTGTTGGGGCAGAAGGTGGGGGTGTGAGTGGATGTTGGCTCTAACAGGATTAGCCCCATACAAATATGGCTGTATTGATTTTACCTGCAGTTGTAGTTTGGAATAAAAAGGTCCTTGATCATGTGGAAGGTGGCCATCCTTGATTTAGACTCGCCATATATACATGACTCCTTTGTGTTCTGGCACTGGTCACATTTTAGCTTAGTTATGCAAGATTCAGAACATATTACTTATTATGTTGATAGCTGAAGTTAACATTCCTTTGTATAAACAGCATTAAGATGTTTCAGTGTATCAGAAACCATGTTACATTTGCTGTTAAATTGGTTCTGTAATGTTGTTACATAGCCTTTGAGGCTGGGTCTTTCGACCTGTAGATATTTCTTCATGAATACTGCCTGCGTTTAGAATCAAATTTTTGATCCCCACAACCCTTTCTTTAAACATTCCTTGTGTGCCTTTCTTTTGCCTCTAAAATCCATCTAGTTTTATTCCTTTGCACTCCTTCTTGAAAGGAATATTTGATATAAACAACTGCAAAAAGTACCAGTAGTGCAGTTTTCTTTTCCTTGGCTTGCTTTCAGGAAAGACTCAATTTTTGTTATGACTGTTTTAAGAAGATGATATTGAATTACATTGGTTTCTTTCCTTATTCATATGTAAAATCCCAATGGTAAGGTGGTTGTAGTGGGAAGGACATAGAAAAAAGTCATTATGTGTGTGTATTTTTCTCATTCCTTGAGATAAATCTCTCTTGCAAGATGTGTGTCTTCAAAGCATTATGAAAAGCAGTTTTCAGGCTACTAATGATACAGCAGATCTTTTTTGTGTTGTAAAGTCTTTTTATTACCTGTACCTGTGTCCTCTGATTAACTTTAGTAACTACTTCTTTAAATCTTTTCCTAATAAATAATTAGGCTATTTTAAAAGTTCACTGTTTCTGAGTTCTTGTACATTACTAATGGATGTTTTAATCTACTCTTCTGTGAATAAATTGCTCCAAACAAAACAATCTATCAAAATTTCCCCTTGCTTTCCAAGATGTTTGGTTCCATACCTGCTGACTTTTGTTGCCATTTTTAGTTACAGTGGTGTGTAAGTGGCTGTTTTAAGGATTGCATGTGAATTTAAATGATCAAGTGTTCTATCTAGTCTGTTATGTTTATTTATGGTGTATTATTTAAAAGTACAGCCATCAGGGGTATGTTTGAGCAGAGGGTGTATCCTTTCCTTTTCAGTTGTACCATGCCTATGTGTCTGAAAAAAAAATTAAAATATTGACACTATGGTCCAGATGTAGTTATACCTCCTAGGTAGTTGACCATATGTGAGAGACATTCCTTTATTAATTGCCAGTTTTTCTTTATTATCTTAGTTTTGGTTGGCTTGACATACTAAATAGTTACTTCTTTCCAATTACTTCACCCCAGTGAGTGTGATTTCCTCAAGTACAAGTAGAAATACTGTGAAAGCTTCAGTACCTTTTCTGCCTTGCATGAGATATGTGCTTTTAACTCCTAGATACTGCTTGTGCCTAAAAAGGGTAACCTAATTATTGTAACAGAATTAATTTCTTTCCTGTAGCTGATAGAATAAGCATTTATTTCACTGGGAGAGACAATAGGTATGTTTTCTTTTTTACACAGTAGGAGCTAAAACTTATGAGTAATTGGAGAGTATTCAAAGTGCCATTTGTTTCATCTTTAACCTCCGGAGACACAAACAGTCATATACTATGTAGCTCTACAAAATGTCGACTTGAGTCTAATTCTCCAGATGATAGTCTGTTTTTCTTCTTTATTATGGTCAGAACTAAGAAGTGTCCTTTATTGAAGGAAAATAACAGTGAACTTGAAGCCCATATCAGCCACATGCTGAGGTATTCACTTGGGAGTATCATCAGGTGTAAAAATTTTGCCTATATTTCATGTTTGAGTGCCTTCTCACAACATTTCTGTGAAGTATTATGTATAACTTGTCTGTTGACAGACTGAATTCTTCAAACTTTTCCTGGCATTTAAAACTAGATGACTCTGCAGTTACTCTGAAATTCTCACCAATGACTTGCTCATATAGTTTAAGAGGGAATAGTTTATTTGCAGATCTTGTATACCAGAACACCAAACATTTAAATAAAATTTATTGGTTATAGTGCTGTGGTGTTAAGTAAGAACTCAAGGATCTGAACACCACCATACTAAGCACAGGCCATATAAATACACAAAGATGATCTTTGTCTAGTTGCAAGTCTAAGTCAGGATGTGGATTGTATGCAGCATTACATATAGAATTACATATGTTCAGCTTGGCAGGCTTGTTTGTAATTTGCTTTGATCTCCAGAAGTGCCGACTGCTTCTGTTATCACAGCAGAAATGATACATTGCTTTAATGAAAGAAAATGTAGGACCACTGGTTTGGTATTCATGCTTAGAGTATTAAATTTGATGAAATGTTTTCTCATTCTTGTTCAGTATTCATTAATCCTGAAAGCTAATGCTCCCACCAAAAAGCAAATTCACAAAACATTCAAAGAACATGTTAGGCCTAGGTAGGAGTAACAGGCTTTATTAAAATCGTTGTTGCTAGAAGAAATTTTCTCATGTGAGAAATTGATACTGAGCATCTTTTTTTTAAGACTGTCAGCTTTCCAGCATCATCATTTTGTGTATTTAATTGTAGAAGGCTGGAGAAGTATTTTGCCTGAGTTATTAATTAAAAAACCATCTGGAGCTGCAGAAGACTTACAAAGATGTATTAAAGTACAATGAATATAATTAAGTGATTTTTACAAAACCAGCAATTTTTTCAGTAAGTTACTGTTGGTTTCTTTCATTTTGTATGACATTCATAGTGAATACAACTAATTTTTGAGGTTTCTACTATTTGCAATACCTTATTATCTATTCTATAAAGATTTACCAGCATCACCACAGATAAGCTTTGCTCTATAATGCTAACCACTGTATATTGACTTTCTTTTTCCCTTAAAAAAATTCCAGCTTTTGCTTCCTGTCCCTGAATAATGTCACTCTGGGAGAAAAGGAAAGGTTTCTGCCTTATCTTTTGTTTGACAGGGTTTAGGGGAGTTTATAGCATTACTTCAGTTCCTAGAACAATCCCCACAGGAGCTGAGACACTTACTTCAGAGGCTGTGTGAACGATTCTCACATATAATACTAGGAAGTAGTCAAGACAAAGATGGAGAGATGAACTTTAGCTTGGATCTTGGCTCATGTTTCAGCACTACTGAATAAAAATCTGTTTACTGTGGCATCCAGTTTTAAGTTTGTTTATGGTCCTTAACTTTGTGACATATGTATGATTTAGCACTGGAAAAAATAGCTCTGCAGAAGTCACCTGGTTGCATGGTTATTGTACCAAGATGAACAGAACCGTAATGGGCTGCTTGAGAAAGCTTGGTAAGAAAGCAAGGCTGGGGTTTTTACTCTCATTATTTTCCCAGGAAGTTTCTTTTGGCAAAGGACTCTCCGAGAACTTGCTATTACCCTTATTAAGAACAGCTACTGTCTGTTCCAGCTGGTGCTGGTAGTTTGTTCTTATGCTGTAATATTGCACAAATTGTAGATTTGGGGTTTTTCTATCTTATATGTTATTTCAAGGAAAAGTCGTCATTATGTTAGCTTTCAGGGGTTTGTGCTACTAACTAAATTCATCAAACGAGATCTCGTTTCTTCATGCAGGTATGAACCTCAAAATTACAAGACTCAAATAAAGTATAGTGTGTTTCACACAGTTAAAAATAATTAGCAAAGATAGAGAAATACACAGAAATTTAACAGATGCGCATTATTTTTATCACTCTTTTCATTCATACCTCCTTGTTGCTATTTTTTTTCTTAAAAGTTTATCTTCTTGTTTTTTCTTTTAAATTTGTCACTCTCCCTTTAATTCTAGTACTTTCTGGAAAGAGCCTGCTGCTATTGTAATATGTAGATTCATAATATAATTTCTGTTTCCTTGTTTTGCACTACTATTCTCTGCTGAACATACTCGTTTCCCAGCACAATTGTATTCATAAAAAAGTCTTGCTGGGTAAGTTGTGGTACATGTGAAGTAAACAGAAGCAAAATTTCCTGCCTGTCTAAAAACAGTAAGTTCTTGGCACTCACATTCGAAAAGCATTTTTGTGAATGTTGACGGAAAACAAAGTGTCAACAGCATAGCAAAATACAGTGCAAACATTCTGCCATGTTTTCTGTGGATCTTCCTTGCTAAATAGTAATTGGTTTCTCTACATCTCTTGTGCCTGCTTTCAGTTCCGAAATCTGAATGTTTGACTAGTGCAATATTTAGGGTCTGGCCAGTGGTTCAGAGCAGCACTGTGTGCTTTGGCTCATCACATACTGTAATATATAAGGAATCTCTTCACTAAAGCAAGAGTATCCTTAAAAAAAAAATTAATGGTTATTATTGTAACCTTGTGTGCTTTGTGTTGTTTGGGTTTTTTACTCCCCTAGCTTTCTAGACTGCCTTCAAATTGATTTTTCATTTAGGTTTTCCTGCCTATTTGTTTGGGTGTCACCCGAACTGGACAGAGTTACCTTATAAAATTCCTGTTTAATGAATTTAGTGGTATGTTGTATTAATAAACATTTCTAAGTTGCACAAAGAATATAAAAGCAAACTCACAGGTGTTTCTTAACCACACTGTTTGTAAACAGTCTGTGTGGAACAATCTGCAGTGAAGCTGTAGTTAATTCATTGCAGAAGAGGAAAACAGCCATCAGTTCAAATTTGGCAGGAAGCACAGAGAAAGCGGTATTGGGGGCAAAATGAGATGCAAACAAATAAAACCTAAAACTTTATATGGAAATTCAGCTGTTTTTCTTTTTTAAACTGAATTGAAGGTTTTTGTTGCTTCTAATTAACCATAGAAATGCTGTCCAGAAAGCACTGCTTTCCTGCCATTTAAACTAGTAATACAAATGCAAAATACAATGCTGGCATCTCATTTAGTATTTTAGTGATTGAAATGGGTGTGCTTACTCTGGTGTGTTAGGTTTGGTTCCAAAACTGTGAAACATTTGATGCTGGAAACTAATCATTGATCTGACAGCAAATGTGCTGGAGACGTATTCCACTGCTGCACTTGGGTTTAGCCTGTGTTGCCTTCCAAGCCTGTAAGGCTTCCAAGTTGTACTATAATCTGATGTATGCATGCAAGAGGGGCTGAAATAATAGGAAATTAATAAAAGGCATGAACTATAGAAAAATGAACCAACAAAACAAGGGGATGTAAATGACCCCACCTTATTTATTTGCTTGTGATGGTCTGAGCTTCATTTAGCTGTAATACACACTCTCAGAGATGTGAGTTCAGCCAACTCCTATTAGTCTTCATGTTTACCATCTGTATGGCTCATAAGTTGTCCCTAACATCCATGAGCAATCACTTCTTTCCTCAGCTACCAGCTGCATTGTTGTGTTTATGATGGCTGGAGGTGAAACCTGAAGGGAAGAACCATGTTTGTTTCCAAACTGCCCGTTTGATCCCTCAGCGATTTTTGTGTGCTTCCTGCACCATTGGCCCCAGCCAGAACTCAGCGAGGACTTTGGCAGACCAACCTCACTGCTGGCCCTAAAGTCCCTTCTTCTTGATGCTTCCTTGGCTGGAATGCTTACAGCGCACTCAATAAGCTAAACTGTTTGTTGGCTGGGACCACTCCTTGTCATGCTAAGGATACTGTCCTTTTCTGCCAGTGTCCAGGAGTTTGTCCCTTGTTGTAAGCTGAAGTCTCTCATTTAGTGCCCCGCGTGCCCTGAACAATTTCCTTGTTGGGTCAGAACAGCCCCAGCCAAGATGGGTAAATGTTTGCAGGGCACATGTGAAGGATGGCTGTGATCCATGGCTCCTGTGCATGTATGCAAACTTTGTCATGTTGTTGAGACCTCTTCCCAAACTAGACTGGTTAGGATTCAAAGGTGTGCAGCATTTTCACAGTCAGCTTAAGCTGTGCCCTGAGCCTGCTGACATGTGCTGCTGAGAATGTCAGGACTCGGTTTGGCCAAATGCTAATAATACATGTAAGCTCTTTGTGGCAAGGATCATCTGCTAGTCTGTTTTTGTCTAACACCTCACCCCATGAGTCCTGCTCCATGGCCAGGACTCCTAAACAGTATTTTAATACAAATAATAAATAACAGTTACAAAAATATCACAAGCATTCCTGTGTCATTCACAGTCTCATTTTAGACTGGCCTCCCAACAACTGTGAATTTAATCAGTCGGTTTATAATTAGCTTTATTCATATTGAATAATTTAGAATGTTAATATGCAAATTTGGAGGCAAGGGGAACCTTTTCTGTGTTAAAACCAATAGAGGATGGTCAATGCAGAGGATATCTGTTTCTGAATGTTTTTTTGCTGTATGATGACCCATTTTTCTTGCCCAGCCTTAGCATACTTTAGAAAAAAGTGTTTGATTAAAAACAAAGAGTCTACCTGTTTAGGGCTGTCAAGTGACTTCTCAAAGATGTTATTTATAAAATATTGTAATGATTGTTTGCTTTTTATTTTTTTGCATACAAAGTTTAATAAACTGAAGGGTTCCAGGGATAACATTTGAAAACAGCAAAAAGAAAAGCATTGCTACTGCTGAAGCAATAATGCTAGGCAGCTGAAGTGTAAACTTGCCCTTATCATGGCATTAACCTTTAATATAAATGACAGAGTCTTTCCTTGGGTTGTGGAGGGCAGCTGGCTTCCAGGAGGAGCTCATTTTTTACCCATGAAAAATGTAGGTTGCCCACTGGAATAATTGTTAGATTTGCTTTCAGATGCTAGAGTCCTTCTGCAAGGTCAGCCGTAACTTGCATTACATTGGTTTAATGACACTGAGTTGAGTGAGTATTTCAGAAATTGCAAACTTTTGAAGAATAATCTCTAAGTATCTGTAAGTATAAAAAAATAATAGTTTAAGAAACAAAATGCCATTTGCCACATAGCTTAAATTTGCACTTAATGAAGGATCAGTGTCTTCCTTCAGCTGCTGTGCTAGAAACAAAGAGCCTCCTGAGCAATGATTTATACTCTTCAAAACAAATCCCACTGTTGAAGCTTGTGACTTCTCTTAATAGTTGGGCAAATACCACGTGCTCTGGAGACGTGTACCATCTTCAGGAGTTTTCAGTGAAGGAGTTGGATGCCCTGAGTCTGTGAATGTGTCGCCTGTGTCCCGTGGGATGTGGCACTGTTGCAGTTGTATCCAGGCATCTGCAATTTTTGTGTATCTTCTGTTGCAAAATTGATTAGTTTGCAATGAGGATATAAAAAGAAGCACTGAGCTGGTATACTGCCAGCGTTTAGGCCAACACAAATAAAATATGCAGAGCTACAACTATCCATGTCTTGAAGCTAAGTATCAGCTTTTGTCCTTAGCAAACCTGATGTTACGGTTGCTTTCAGCTAGCCTGAATTTGGCTTTCCCACAAATGACAGCACTGGCCCTCATACTAGCTGGAGTGGGCAACTGATCTGGCTAAAAAGTTCCCTTCATCTTACAGCATGAACAGAAATGCAGGCAGGAGGGAAGGAGGAGGCTCACCAAAAAGAGGCGTCATTCCATCAGTTTAAAATAGTTCTGAAACTGCAGCTACAGAGTTTAAACTTAGATGCACTCCTTAAGGTATTGGCGAAAAGCAAGGGACACAGGAACCCGGGAAAGTCTCAACCTTAAAGCCTTGGTTTAAAGGTTGTCTGTGTTTAAAATTATACTTAGTAGTATTCTCACTCCCTAATTCTGGAAAGCTTCTCACAGGTTGGAGTCTGTAGGTCTGCACTATAAATACCATCTCTGATCCCCAACTGTCTTTTTCAGTGACATGTAGCCTCTGCTGCAGGGAACAGCTAGATCAATGTTGATAACCAGGTAACCGCAGCACTGGAAGTGTGAAAAGGGAGCTTCCCAAAAGCTCTTAACATGAGAAGTCCTTGGGTGGCAAGCAGGAAGAGTTTTCACAGTGTGGTCAGACCAACAGATTGGCCACCTCAAAATGGTCCAGGGAAGCTCAAGCTTCCTTGACCTTCTCTTGTGAAAAGAGAGCAAGCAACAATCTGTTGTGACCCCGGCCCTTGGGCTGAAGATGGTGGCAGAAGAATGCTGTCTCTAATCCCCTCCCTGGCTGCAAATCAACTCAGTGAAGTCTGTTGCAGTTAATGTCTACTAGCAACTGTTCACACTGTTTCTATGCTGAAAACCTTTCCGGGCACTCTTAAATGGATTTATTTTAGGTGATGTGCATGTTGCTAGCAGGAGCCTACGTGCTGAATGCAGATGATGGAACATGTCTCGCTCCAAAGATCACATTGCAGTTGTTTCCCTGACTTAAAGGAAACAAGCAAAAAGGCAAACTAATGGAAAACTGGTGCCTTAAAGATCCGTGTACAGTGATTTCTTTAGTTTAAAAGCACAGTAAAATTCTGTAGTCTGGTGCTGTGGTCAAGAGTTCATAGAGGCTGAAATACCTGACACTGAATTCTCCTTGTCTCTGCATTCCTCAGTGCTCCTGGATTAAAGCCACTTGCTTCCTGTTTGGCATGGTACTTTCCAATTGTAATGCATTTCCTCTTAAATGTCCAGAGGTCTAATGATACTATTGTAAACCTGTTAAAATTAATGCTGCAGAGGAAACAGCTTAGTTAATTCCTTGTGGAAAATACAGTGATAGGCTGAACTATCTGACTGAGGGACATCAAAACCATTAACTATTAACGTTTTGAAGGCTGAAAAACCTTGTGCTATCATGTGAAAATCTGCTCCACAGCTTAGTAGGAGAATTGCACATTCATTTGTGGACAAGCAATATAACTAATGGTCTAGAAAATTAATATTGCAATACAGAGGCAATCCTCAGCTCTTCGGAGTGGTGTCCTTCTGTTAAAGTCCTCACTATTGCCATGTATTTGTTTGTGTCTGCCTCCTCATCTTCATGTGGGAAGCACCATTACTTAGATGGCGAATGTCTGTTTTTCTTTGGGGCAATAGTGCACACTGATTTATTACTGCATGATGTGTGAAAGGGAGTTTTCTTTTCAGCCTTTTCAATAAGGGGAGAGCATTGAACTTGCTAAATGTGTGTATGCATCCAAGTGTGTACTGAGTTCAGCTCAGCTTTTTTCAGTCCATTCTGTTGTGCTATTCCATTACCTCGGCTTTTGTGCTTTGAATTGTAGTAGTTCTCATGCACAATTTAGAACCAAACGTGTTACCCCATAAGGCCAATGGTAAACATGATGCTTTCCCCCCTTCCCCTTTCTTTTCATTTTAGTCATAGTGTTGGTATTATTTGGTCTCCTTTTACTGCTAGAGAGATATTACTTGACTTAATATGTTGCAAAGTTGTATTGGTGTGTTGGGAGGCATGTTGGACTGAGTGCCAGATTGCGACTCTCACCCTTGCACCTGTTGTAGAGCAACAAATTTCAGGCCTTAAACTGATAGGCTGGGCTGCTGATGCTCTTGCTGCTTGCCTTTTATAACTGTTGGGTTGGTTGGGTGCTGCGTAGCTTGGTTGCACAGCCAACAAATCCTATGGGTGTTACCACGTGTTCCTGGATATTTCTCATACCTTTTCTTAATGAAAGCTGCCTCGTTGCTGTTGTCCTTTAATACCATTTCTAGTTTGGTTGGAAAGAGGCTTGCTGGTTTTTCCAAAACCAATCCTAACTTTACCACTCCTGCCTAGCAACAGCATTAGGTAATGCCTGCTGTTGGCTAAATTACCTGAGTTGTCAGTAGGTCCTTGCACTGTCCTCTCTGCAGTCAAGCCCTGATATAATGCAATTATAGAGGTTCCTGTGAAACTGCTTGGTGAGTGCCTTCAGGGGGAAGCTGCAGGCCTGACTTGCTGGTGATGGGCACAAGAAGATGCAGCACAATAGCCACAACTGTAAAAGCTGAGGTGTCAGTGGGACATAGGCTTACCGTGCAGGCAGCACCCAGTCTTTGGCTAACTACAGGAGGGATCCAAGGTCATTTTGGCAACTAAGAGAGCTGAACTGTGAAGCAGGTCTGTTTCCTTGGCCAGCAGTGCATGGATCAGGAATGCTGGTCAGTGGTTTTTTGGTTTTAACCTTCCTGTCCTTCCTATCTCCTCCTGTCCCTCAGCCCACAGCAGTGACTAGGACCATGCTATAAGTGCTCTCTGCCTCTCAAGCCTGGTTTTCAGACCAAAGCTGGCAGACCTGCTAGATAAGAAGTGTGACGTTTATGTATTAATTTCTGGAGTTACAGGGATCAGCCACAAAGTATTAGCACCACTATACAGTATGTCCTCTGTTATTTAAAAGGGAGGAGAGTGGATAGCTTCAGTTATTTGAGGTTTCAAGTAATCCAGGGCAATTTTCAGTGTAATTAATACATGTCAGGAATTTGACCCTTGTGGGGATAACACAAAGTTCTAGATAACTGAGGTGATACTGTAAACAAGTTGTGAAAATTGTGCCAGAAGACTGTCTGCACAGGTGAGTAGCACCAGCTAATAAAATCTCCCAGCTTTTGATCTAGAAAAATATTTCATGCAACTTTCACTTGACATATGCAGAAGCAGAAAAAACCCCTTTATTTTTGTACAATTCCTGGATGTTTTCTTTCATTAAGTTTCTCCTGTTACCCCTAAGGAGGTCAGATAGTAGTTGCTTCTCAAACTATAGCAACTGCATGAGAAGGAAAACTTGAAATGTTCTGAGAGTGCCACATGGACCAAACACATATACACTGTTCTACTGTACTGCTTGTTTCTCTTAAAAAAAAATACAAGCAGATTTTAAAAAATTAATTTTTAAAATTAAAATTATTACTACTACAGGCTTGATACTATATATTGGAAACAATGTATTTTCTGATATTTCAGGAAACAAATTATGAACAAATGCAGGAATCGCATCAGTCATTGGCAAAACTAGTTGCAAACTGATAAATAAAACAGAATGGTTCCCATGGAGTGCTGTCAGAGCTCTTCCAAAAGCCTCTAAAGAAGTAAAGAGAAATAAGTACATAAATAAATGTTGTGGGCCAAAAGAACACATAAAATTTGTAACTATAGTCAGTGTTTAGTGACAGACTTACATAAAAACGTAACATGGCATAAAGATTGTCTCAGGAGGCTTGGTTTTGTTTTGCTCTGTATTTTTTGAGAAGTCAGGCTAGATTGATCTTCCCCCTTAGTGTACATGCCTGTATTTTATTTTTACACTGCTGAATAGTGACTGGATGGAATCTGATATGTCAGTGGGCTAGAATTTTAGACAAGGAAGAAGCAAATAATTACATCCTCTTGGATAACTGCTGCAGTCCTGCAACAGTTTGAGTAAGCAAGGTATTAGCAGAATTGTTTTAGAATGGGTGATGCTTTATCTTCAGCAATATTGCACCAGTTTTTCCTTATTCTTCATTCTGTCTGAAACAACCCAAAGGGCAGAATTCAATCCAATAGTATGATTAGTTTGAAGGGAGTTTAGGAGCTGGATCTTCAGACATGCCTGGGCTCCATTTCTGTGCATCTCAGATCTTTGAATGATACAGTCAGCACTGACCAAAATCCGTTTTCCTGCCAAGTATCAACTTGCTGATATGAATCTCCTCTTCCGTGTTATGCTATATGGCACCTCAAGTCTCTGCCTTCAGGAGTTTGTAATTAAGAAACAACACATAGATGCAGTTAAAGGGACAGAGAGAAACAAGGTATTTGTCAGCACGTGTTATCAGCAAACTCGGTACCTATCTGCCGTTGGCATTTCAAAGGCACAACTAACACAGAATTTTGGGGAGGATGATGGAATAGTTCTAATGAAATTTAGAGGAGGCTACTCATAAGCATGAGGACTGTGCGTGAGAAAATCCAAAATCTGCTGAGAGTCAGCACCCACAGTATTAGACTAAGTTGGCTAGTTCCCAGGGGCGTTTGAGACCTTAAATGCTCTTTAGTCCTTACCCTCTGGTTGATCAGAGATTTATCTCTTGCTTTTTAAATACTATTACCCAATCTCTTGAGCCACCCAATCCTGATTAAAATTTACTTTCTAAAATATGATCCTGGAGAACTGAAACTTCTTGAATTCCAGACCTTTACATATTTTCTTAAGAACTAAGAGTTCTTGGTGATCTCACACTTGCATCAAAAATTCTTGCAGATAGTTTATCTTCCCAAGAGTAGTTCAGCTTGCTTATTCTTTTTCATTTGGCTGAAATTTGATGAGCAATACTAGAAATCCAGCACTTAAACCTTAATACAAACTGTTATGTAAGCAAATTACACACCAAGAACTTCAAAGATTGTGGTCAGTATTCTCCATCACAGCTTCCAATATAATTTATTCTCTTTTTAAAGCAGCATAGAAATATTCTTGTCTTGTATAACTTTGCAAGTTAGAGAAAAAAAAAAAGCCAGACTGAGGATGGGAAGTAAATAAGAGGAAAAACAGTCAACTACTCTATTCAGGATAATGGAAGGTGGAGTTTAGGATATGCCAGAGAATGCAGAACCCTGGATAACCTCTGTGGTGTGGGTGTGGCAACTGACTGAACAGCCTACTTGGGTTTGACATCTCTCACCCTTGCTCAGGACAGCCACATCCGCTCTTGCAGAAGAGCGGCTTTATGCCAGTGCCTTTCCCATTTGGGGGCAAATGGCCCAAAGGCATGAGATCAGCTTAGCAGTCCAGCACAGCACGGTCTCTGCAGTCACAGGCATGCTGAAGCCCCTGTGCAGCTCTGGGCTGGTCTGGCATGTACACAAAGGGCATGCAGGGCATCTGTGACCAGGGTCTGGTGCCTCCTGGGTGGGTGGGCTCCTGTGCTGCAGTTTGGGCAGTGTTCCTGCATCACCTACAGTGGTTGCATAGCTCTGTAGCCCCTGTATTTGGATGGGGCTACATCTGTTGACCTTATAAACCCCAAGTAGCTCTTAGTGTCTCCAGATTTAAGGGTCGATTGGCTTCAGCACAGTGCTGAGCGTCAGCTGGGTCAGTGCACTCAAGCAAGGCAGTCCTGTGTCTGATGAATGTATTCCCCAGTTGCTAGGAAGGGCAGTGTAGAGGTGCTTGCCAAAGCCAGTAAGTCCTGCCAGCCTTGAGCTGATTTGGGGTAGCCATGTGTAACTTTTGCATTCTCCAGAAATCTGCGCCTATGGGAGTGGTTTGGAGACGTGAGCTGGCTGGGGACTGGGACTCTGCAGTGCTTTAAATCAGCTAATTTGCTGGGAGCTTCTTATTGGTGCTGGAGCTTGGCCTAATAATCTTGCCGGACGCCACTGGTTCTGCTATCTAGATATACCTCTCTCTGATCAACTCTGAGCCCTGCCTCTTTGCTGAGGAAAGGAAAGAATCATATTTAAATTTAGCATTTTTCTTTTCTACAGTCTCATTAGCTAAGTTTTTTACTAAGTTTTTTTATGTGGCTTTAAATTGAAACAGTTTTCGGAAGTATCAGGTGAGGAGTTGGAAGCTTGTTATTTGATGGTACATGAACATCTCTGCTGGCCTTATTTTTGACTGTTGTGAGCAGGAGCCACTGGTTATGCCTAGGTAAGCTGAACTATAAGCATGGTTGGCTCTTTTCCTCTAACAAACAAAAGTTTATCTTAAGTCTGGCAAGGACAGAAGGTAGGGTATTAACTGAAGTTTTAAGAATAAATTATCAGTGATAGCTGATTTTTTTTCCTTTTCTGTTCCCTTCACCAACAAATAAGACAAGCTATTTCTGCCATCTTCACTGCTTAGCTCCTGTTTCTAAAGACCTGGTGTGATCCATGTGATGAACTCATCTTCCTCCCCTTGTTGCTTTGTGTATTCTGAGAGGAGAGAGGGTGTTGTGGTAGTACACCTCTAATATGTTGAAGAAAACTGGACAACAGGGATATCAGTCCTGTAGGAGGAGAGATCCTTTCTTGTCCTCTGTTCTGCTGTCCAGAGGAACCAGACCCAAGACATTGCAAAAGAGCTGGGAAAAAGCTTTGCAACAGGAATGTACCATATTAAAGAAGTGTTCTGTTCTTTCTCCCTTGCTTTAATCATTGATTTTATTCAATTAATTTAAGGAAATTCTGCTTCTTAAATATAGTGTATTATTGTCCTATGCTTTATTCCTTCTGAAAGCTTAGTCTTCACAACTGCAAATTACACTAGTATCAAGATGTAATCCACGAATCCTGATGTCTAAATGGCTCTTCAGAGGCATGCTTGCATGACCAGTATAGACTTGATGAAGAGTAGAAATTTAAGTAATTTAAGTAAGCTATTCTGTGTAGTCAATCTAGGTTTGCAGCTACAATAGCTTCAGGAATAGTCATGCTGTTTCTTGAATTATATCTAGAGACTGATGGTTGAAAAGGAATGGAAAAGAAATCTCTGCCAGACTATTGGGTAGCTCATCTTGCCATGAATATATGCCATAAAAAACCCCACCAAAGCTGGAGATATTCAAGATCACTGACAATTATGGCCATGCCGTCTAGACACCTAATGTATGTTTTCAAATCTGGGAAAGAAACAACAGATACATGGATATAGTATTGGGGTATTCAATAATTCAAGCTGTTATACTTTATGTGGTCAAAATCACAAATGGGCACTGATTTACTTAGCATATTTTTGCACAGATAATTTGATTGTCTCTAAAATTCACTTGCAGAAAGTTGAAAATTATTCATTTTCTTCCCCTTCCTTTTCCTCACCAGAGTAGTTCTAGACTCCTAAATATGAAAGCTTTCAATTTATTTTTAGTGAAAGTAAAAACAATAAGGTAGGTTTTTCATGGGGAATGTGCTGGAACTTCATTCAGTAGAAATAGCCAATTAAAAAAAAAAAGGTGGTTTTTGGACTTGAACAACTTCTTTTAGAAGTGTTTTCAAGGAGACCCCAACCTGTGCATTAAAGAAGTCCAGTATGTTTTATGTAATGTTGGCATGAAAATGCAAAGTTGTGAGTGGGGGGAAAATGTATGTCAGGTATCATGTAACAGCAGCAAAAAGATTTCTGATGTTTATCAAACCTTGAACAGCACAGATTATTAAAACATATTCCTTGGAAATAAAGAGTAGATGTTTAGTTTGAAAGGAGAAGTGGAATTTGTTGCTTTTTTTTGCAAAGGTCACAAACTGAGCAGGAAT
>NW_008240046.1:3960567-3964816 GCF_000691975.1 Corvus brachyrhynchos
CAGGAATGAGTCCTCCTTGGTGGTTCCACTATTTTGCTGTTTGCCTTGGGGGATAGAGACTTGGTCTGATTTTAACAGCTACTGCCAGGCCCCCAGCCCCCACAAGCAGCTTTCTTGCATCTTTTGAAGCCCACCTAAAGCAGTTGTACTTGGACAGAGGGGTGAAGAGGCCCTCCAACAGCTCGGGATGCACAGTGTCCTGATCCCTGTAGTGGATTGCTGTCTACTGAGAGAAGTCTGACTATTGACAAGTGTTACAATTTTCTGGCTTTAAATGGAAGACAGCTTTACTTAATATACAAAGCAAAAGGGAAAATACCATATAAAAGAAAAGGGGCAAGAAAGTGAAGTCATGCTAGAAGTGAGTAGTTACTGCAATTAGAAAAAGTGTTATGAGGCTGCCAGGTGGTGGTCATACATTCAGTTTTAGAAGTTTGATGTCATGCTGATTTTAATTTTAGGTACCAATTTCTTTTGTACCTTTACAGTTTCAAACCTTAAAAATAAACTTCAGAAAATTTCAGCTGTTCTCTGGCACTGAATGCTCAGCTGGTTCAATACAGCTGGAGGTCACAAAACCTCAGATTATGTTCATCATGCACATATTTTCATTAAAATCTTGTATTTTGGGGGATTATACAACTGTGATGAAATCTGCTTCTGTGCCTGAATGGGAAGACAGCTGATAAATTACATGGGGAAGGTAAGAATTGAGGCTATACCTCCAACACAGTTTTGTTTCAGGTTCTTGTGTATCAGAAAAGCATTATGTATAATTCTCACTATTGCTCATTTCTGTTTCCTTTATTTTTCTGTCCTTGTCCTCTGCTTTGGATGTAGTGGCAGAGACAAATAAAAGCAGTCAGTAGTGATCACAGGTTGAGAAGCATTTTTTCAGATAGTAATCTCTGAAGCTGTATGCCGATGCACTGATTATGCCTTGTGTTACCTGTACTGGCTTATAATAGACAATGCTGGTAAATTAATTAATTAATAACACACTCAGACACACCTTTTCAGGTGGACAGCCTTGTGATGCGCAGTTTTTCCTCATTTTCTTCTCTGCAAGACCCACTCCATCCCAAAGGTTATTTTGCAGGTTGAATCTGATGTTTTCCTGGAGCTGGGTCCCTTGAATAGTCAACACTGCTCTTCCTGGAAAACGAGGTTATTTTCTCTACAGTCAAGTCAAAATATAGAAAGCAGGCATTGGGTGTCAGTGCCCTGGGATATCAAATGTGCTCAAAGGGATCCCATGAAGCTTGGACTCTTCAGGCAGAGAAAATAAGGCAGGTTATGTGAAAAAAAGGTATTATCTTCTGTAGACCTGCTAGTATAATTAAGGAAAACATGGGATAAATCTTAGCACATAAATTTGCTTTGCATACGTAATCATCTTTACCACCAAAGTACCCCTCTTAGCAGGAACACGTAAATAGTTTTTAAAAGGTATCTGTTGTGCCATGGCTTAACACACAATTGCCCTGACACCAGTCTGGAAAGACACAGGTTTATTCAGTACTGCTTGGTTTAATTGACGACTATAAATAACTCATGAAGGACTTGTGTCGGAGATCAAGCTATTCATGGTGTTCCTTTGAACCACCCTAGGGCTGTGCCTTTTGGGTATATTGCTCATGAGGTAACTCAACTTTATTTATCTATGTTTGTTTGGTTTTTTTTTAAATTTTTATGCAGAGTGATAAGCTTTTAACACCATGTCTAGCAAAAAAAACTACTTTCCCCTATTTAATGCTCAGGTTAGTTTCTTTGGTGGTCTCCTTCACTTAAATTTTGTTTTCACAATATCTGATGTAGTGGTTCTTATGACTTAACAACTCTAGATTTAAAGTTTTTGTATTTTTGTTTTCTTTAAGCAGTTTGTTTGGGATGGCTGTCTTTTGAGTTCTTCTGAAGCCATAGTCAGACCCTGTACTTTCCTTAACATTCATTGGGTCTGGATAATAACACACAAATAAGCCAAACTTAGGAGACAGCATGTTGTCCTTAGTTGTGAATTTCTTGCCCATTTTTATATTTTGCTGTAGAGCTCATTTGTGGGGACAGCAGCTGCAGGGATGTGCTGAGAAAGGAAAGTGTCCAGTTTCCCCAGAAGATGTCCAGAGGGAACCATTGTGGCACTAGCTGTGGTTTCAGGGTTGAAACCCTTGAAATCTGTGTTTAGGTTAGTCATACTCCTGCACTCATAATGTGAGTGGAAATAAAGGTCAAATTTGTCTTCAGGACCTTTCTTCCTCTCCTTCAGACAGACAGCAAAACTATTGCCAGCAGGATGGATAAGAAGTAGCTGCCACAGATGGGAGCTGAGGTTGTCCTCAGAGCATCATATTGTGATATTTCTTTCATTCTTGTCTCTTTTGTAGCTCTTCCCCCAACCCACTCTGGCATAACTCTTGTATTGATCCACTTCATAGCCCCACCAAGAAGGCAGAGTGAGATAAATAACATTCCTTTCCATCACAAAAGCCATGCCTTACTTTTTTTCTGGTTTTGTGTTTTTACCCATCTGGCTCTGGATTTGCAAGGTGAATTCCCAGTGGCTTCTAGGAGTGCTTGGATACAATTCACTGTATGAGAGCTGGTTTTTAACCCTGCTCATTGTGAGCTTTATTCACAAAAAAAAAAAAAAAAAAAGGTGAAAGGAGAAGTCATAAAACTGAGACCAAATCCCTCACAAACCAAGTGCTATCATCTGGTACTACAAAGCTGAGAGAGTGAGCTGCAGAGAAGGGGTGGAAAGGAAATGTTATCCTTCCTTGGCCATAGATGGCTGTTACCATAGAATATGGCATCAGATAGGCACCCCCTCCTCAAGACCTGGTGACTAACATCTGGTTGACAGCTGGCTGTGATTTCATCAGCACCAGAGCCAGTGAATAGCCTGGAAATGTTTTGGGTTTTTTTCCCTGTCTGCCTATGTTCTGAGTGCTGTAAGCAAAGCCATCTTAGGGTGTATCTTGGGTTTGGCAAATCTGAGGGAGTTTGCATCATCTGATCATCATCTGCTCTCTCCCCCAAAGACATGGATGTTGACTGGGCCCCCATTTGTTTAAATGTTTTATTTGTGCCTTCAGGGATAATGACCTGATGTAGCAAGGAGTAATATCAAGATCTACTTAACTAGTGAAGTCATGGGGTTAGCCTTGTGCTCCTGCTGTGTGCACCCCTCCCACCCTCCAGTGGTTTGCTTTTGCCTGTTGAGTTCAAGTCTGCTCTTGCTCACGTTTTCTCTTTTGCCCAGCTTCCATTCACATTATTGAAAAAAGGTAAGTTTTTATACAATCAAAGTTTTTATACAATCAATAGTAGCATCAAAGTTGTGCACTATCTTCTTGTTCTAGGCACTTGCAGGTTTTTGCCCTAGTGAGCCTGGTTGGGAGCAGCAGGATCTAAGCACCTGGGCACTACCAGCCAAGTTGTCTTTGAGGTCAGGTACTGAGACACCCAAAGGGTGTTTAGCCTGGAGAGGAGGAGGCTGAGGGTGGACCTCATTGCTCTCTACAAGTACCTGAAAAGAGGTTGTAGTGAGGTGGGGGCTGGTCTCTTCTGCTGTGCCTACAGTGAGAGGACTAAAGGAAATAACTTTAACGTGAGACAGGGGAGATTCAGATTGGGGATCAGAAAAAAAAAATCACTGTAGGATGATGAGGTATTGGAATAGGTTGCCCATGGATGTGGTGGAGTCACATCCCTGGAGGTGTTCAAGAGGCACTTGGATCTGGCACTGGGTGATGTGGTTTAGGGGTTACAGGGGCAGTGCTGGGTGGATGGTTGGACTGGATGATCTTAAAGGTCTCTTCCAACCGTGATGACTTTATGATTCTATGATTTTATCTTCACCAGACTTAGATATTACCTGAAGGTCACTTAGAGCCATGTTTGGGGTTTCTGGTGTGTTTTGTGTAGTTGAATGGTACCAACTGGCTTATTTCTCCACACCATTTTAAAGGTGGTTTTTTGCCTTTTTGACAAGAAAGCATGGCTGTTATTGGAGGAGATACATCTTTTCCTTCTTGACTGCCCAAAACGAAGCAGAAAAAAGCTGGGCTTTCTTGGCAAAGGCAGCCTTCACCAGCTTCTCAGGGGCACGCTGGAAGGCTCTACCTGTGGAGCTGGGCAGTGCCGTGCCCGCCTGGTTCAATCTGGTCATCGCGGTGGCAAGTACCTCTTGCCTTGGCGGCTCGCACGATCCGCGCCCGGTGCTCCCTCTCCTCGCGTGCCGTGCCCC
>NW_008240046.1:3964887-3991331 GCF_000691975.1 Corvus brachyrhynchos
GGGGTTGCGGCCCTGCGGAGGCGAGCATCGGTCCGGCTGACGGGCTGGTAAGTCCTGCTTCCCCTCCCTGTTCCCAGGGACCATCTCTTTCTGGTTTTTTTTTTTTTTTTCCCACTAGCGTTTAATTTTCGTGGGTGAGGCTATTGTGTGCCGGAATCCTTTTGGGGTGTAAGCAGCCCGGTCTCCCCTTGCTGTTCTGGGGGGTGCCTTCAGTTCTGGTGTGCTGTCAGCCTTCCTCTCCTGGAGGTTAACCATCCTCAGCTTCTAAGTGAATGTGTCCTAACTATGATCTATTTCCTTCCAAATCTACTGATTTGGAGTCTGCCACGGAAAACAACCTTTTGCGTAGTTTTGTTGTATATATACAGTAAATCATATTGGATGAATGGTAAAACACACACACACAAACACATATATATATTGTTAAACATATGTATATAGTTAAACACACACACAAAAGTATATTGGAGAAATAGTAACACATATATACATACTCGTATGTATTCATGTATGTATATACGTATATATATGTATGTACATATATATGTATATATATGTATGTACATATATATATATGTATATATATATGTATGTACACACACACAGAATATTTCAGTATTTCTATGAACCTGTGAATCAGGCAAGACCCACTGCTTTTATAGAGGTAAATTATGACCACTAATTACTTACATAAAATGGAAAAATAAGGGAATTAGGAAGAAATGTTGAGAGAAAACAAAAGGCTTTTTAGAGTCTATTGGAAATGGCTCAGAAAAGCAGTTTGGAAATTTTCTTTTTTGTTTTTAATTTTTTATTTTAGAGATGTTCTAATTTATTCTGGAGCAGGGAAAATATCAGCATTCCAGAAATGAAAAGGGCCACCTGTTTGTTTGCAGCTGTCCTGCAAAACAGCAGTGCTACTGGCAGCTAATAATATCTCCAGCTTGCCGAAGTGGCATGTATTTGGCATTTTATTCAGTGTTCTGTGCAGACATACAGCTTGGCTTGCTTTTATTTTCCCCAAGTTTATCTGAATATCTTGTCCGGGCCATGCTGTAGCACATCTGACAAATGATGGCTCCACAGTGATAAGCTGTAGGACTGATTTGCAGTGCGAATACAGTGAGACTGTTTTGTATGTATTGTGGCGGATGAAAGGAATGGAAGTGGGCCAAATTCAAGCTGTTTGCCATTGCATCTGATCAGCAGATCCTATGGAGAGAATTTGCCTGCTGTGAATATTTAATTCTCGCTAGCTTGAACTATGTCGTGTGTTGGCAGTGCTACTGTGTGAATTTGCGGTGGCTTTCCAGGGTGTCTGTCCTACTCAACTGCCAATTTCTGGGGGTTTTTTTACAGGGTTCAGGGTTTTGTGCTCCACTTTGTGCATGAGGAAAATGACTTAATGCTATATGGTGAACATTTTTTCATATTTATAACACGCTGTTTAAAAAAAAAGTTACAAGTGAGCAGTGTGTTACCTTTTCCCCCCTTCCTCATTCCCTCCCTCCACCTTCACCTTCACCACCCACCCCTCCGCCGCCTACTCTCTCTGCATTATCTTCAGATGATTGTCCTGGCAAAGTGATTTTGTAGAGGTGAGTCTGTCAGATTACACACCAGAAAGGATGAAAAGGTGATGGTGTTGAAATGCAACTGTGAGAGCAGGAGTGTTTTTCCCTTCCTTCCCATGCATCGTTCTGACTAAGTTCTCAGGGAGTCAGTGCTCTGCACCCTTAGCTGCCCATGACCCTTCTTACTGTTTCATGGCTAGCTTTGCCTGGGAGTTTTAGTTTTGTGTGTTGGTTAATTTTTTGTTTCTGAAATTTAGTATAGTGAAACATTTACATTAATAGTTTTTGGTTTTCTATACTTACAAGTAAATGACATTGCTTATAGTGCTGATGTAACAGTAACTGTCAGGACTCTGCTGAGGCAAGCAGAAAAGGGTTGGGATTTAACCTATTAGTGTATCCTATGTTTGTGTCCTGTGTCTGTTACCACACTGAAGTGTTTGTCTTCTGTATGCAGCCTGTTTAGACTTTCTGTCATTTTATAGGTCAAGCATAGATAAAATTGTGTAGCTATCTGTGATATCTATAGGTTTCAGATTTATAATTTATAGATCTATATAAATGTAGATCTTTATGGACATAAAATTTTATATATTAAAATAATAGAGAAAATTTGCAAAATAAATTCAGGCTGTAGCCTATCAGCTTCTTCTTCCTCTGTGTGTATGGAGGACAAAAGCTGGAAGAAGATTTTTGATTGTACAGTGGTGTGGAATAAAACCAAGTGGAGCCAGCATGAGACAGTTGCAGGTCCTCTGGGGCTGTAGGAAATGATATGCTGACCAA
The DNA here is from genome assembly GCF_000691975.1 of Corvus brachyrhynchos. Taxonomy (NCBI): domain Eukaryota; kingdom Metazoa; phylum Chordata; class Aves; order Passeriformes; family Corvidae; genus Corvus; species Corvus brachyrhynchos. Next base: position 3,967,248 of record NW_008240046.1, read on the forward strand.
GTCACCAATTCTCTGTCTACTCCAACACTGCAGCTGCAGAAAGTAATGGCTGAGAGAAAGGCAGTATCATCTCCGTTTAATGTACTGACAAAATTGTGTGATAGTGCCTCGTAGGATCTGCCAGAGGGACCAAGTTCTGGCTGTGTCTTCTGAGACCACTGTAAAAGATGTGTTAGCTGAGGCACGGCAGCTGGCCACCCCGAGATCCTTGCCACTGCAGTGTGACCCATTTGCATGACCTATTTAACTCTGCCAAGTTGTAAGGAGCTGGGCAGGCACATTAAATGTGTCTTTTCAGTCACCTATTTAAAGTAAGGTTGGTTTTTATATGTTGCTACTTGTAAACCTGGTTTTTCTGCTTTTTTTAGTTTCTTCAGCAATGATAAAGAGCGACATTTTAAGTGACAAAAAAAAAAATGCGTAGGTGCAGCTAACAGATGCTGAACGATAAATCCTCTCAAAAGATAAAAGCAACATTTTCTGAGAACTGAAGAAATCAGGACCTGGTCAATACAAGGTGTAGTAATCCTGAGAGAAAGCTTTGCTGGGAGCTGGGTCTTAACTTTAAGACTCCTTTCTCCCTTTAATGGCTTAGGACTGCTTTTCTCCAGTGACTCAGTGGAACTTACAAATGCGAATTTCATCTGTCCTAGACCAAACTAGGAAAAGTGTAGTTTTGCAGTAGTATGAGATACATTTTTGGCTTGGGGTTAGGCAGCCTAGACAGGTGTCCTTGAGTAAATATATCACTTGAAAGAATTTTCTTTGTTGGATTTTTCTTCAGTCCTTTCAAACAAATTGCCATTTTTAGGACCATTGGGAAGTAAAAATTATGAGATTGTTAGCAAAAGCAGAAACTTCTTTCAGGGCTCACTCATTTCATCTTGTTGGCATGTGTGGTTATTTGTTCCCATACAAGATAGCGACTTTCTGAGGAATTTTGTTTGGGTGATAGTGTTAGTGACTGCTGGCAAGCGTTATTCGTATGATGACCATCAAAATAAAAAGCATGTAGCCAAACAGGAGTAGGTGACGCTGTTTTTTTGGGAAGCAGGCAGAAGAACTAAGTTTCCAAACTACATGGCTGCCAATAACTGGTATTTTTGTTACTGCTTATCATAACTCAGATGTGAACTTCTGGCATGTATGTATGCACCAAAGATGGGTGCAATTAGTTATCTTCAGCATTCCTCCTCCTCTGATTGTTTTCTAAGTCTATTAGGTTACTATAACCTCTGTGTCCTGTATATTTTTAATAAATTTGGAAATACTGTTAGGAATTCTTTTTTAATGCTTTTTGCATTTTTATTAGATTTACTAGATTTATGCATCACTCCACCAACCATTTGAGAGTGACCAGAACCATCCTCCATCAAAGACTAAACATAAGAGTTATTCATGATGCAGTTGGAAAAATTATAATGCAAACAGTAAGCCAGATGGAAAATTTTACAGGCATCTTTTCATGTCATGAATGATGCTGTCTCTCGGGGTTATGGGCTCTCTTCTCTCTCAACTGCTGTTGCTTCCCCTCCTGGCTCCTCTCCAGAGCTGTTAAGTTTCAGCCAGGGAAGAAAGGGAGATTTGAACTCCTCTGAATTTCCAAGTCTGTGTTTTCTGTGGTGTGGCTGGCGAGCTTTGTGTGTGAGAGTGTTGGCATGCCAAGCGCCGCGGCGATTAGCATGCTGCTTACAGAACAAACAGGGCTGCTCTCCCCGAGCCTGAAGAAAGGCCTGGGAGCAGATGTGGGGAGAGCCCTGCTTACCAATCCTGCTCTGTCATGCAGAGTGGGTAAGAACTGAACACCACGAGGCTCCTCTGCTTCCCAGTTTTTATGAAAACAGGTCTCTACCACACGCTGTGGTTCTGCTCCTCTATAACTCTTCATGTGGGAGCTTAGCTTTAGGTTTGAGATGAGAAGCCTCAAAAAATATCAAGCTGTACATTATATCTTTACTTTCCACAAATCTACCATTGCAGTTGCTGATCTAGAAACATATATATCTAAAAACTTATTCTCTACTGGCCTTCAAGATTATCCATGTAAAGCATATTCACTGATTCTGTAAAAGGGGAGTGGTACATGCATATGTATAAGTATAAAGCCTGTATTAACTGTATATGCACACATGCAGATTTAATCTCCTTAGTGCAAACCAAAGAGTCATCGCTGGTACTTGGTTTGAAAGACACTTATAGCAGTTTTTATTTAGTCTCTCTTAGTTATTGACTTTTAATTTTTACACTTTGCGAAGAGTAAATCCTCCATAAGAAGTGTTAAGAAATTGGTGTTGTTTCTTCAGAGACAGTGGCCATGGGAGGTGTAGCTTCAAGGTTTTTACTTCAGGAGAAAGCACCTATCTCTTTTCTCAGTGGCTTCTGACTGGTTACAGTTGGAGAGGCAAGAGAATGATTGTGTTAACTGGTTGTTCATATCTGACATGCAAGGTGTTTTCTGAACAACTTGCTTGCTTAAATGGTGGTGGGCTTTTTCATATCTACTCTTCCTGCTCTGTTCAAAAATCCTGCCTTTTCTGCTCTGTAGTGTGCTGAGGTCATGTGGCAGCCTCCAGCGGCAGGTAGAGAAATTAGTGGACCTTTTTAAAAAAAGTTAAAAGTTAAAAAAGTGCCAACATCTGGGTTTGAAAAGAAGCAAGTCAACAAGCTTGTTGTAGTTACATATCTCGGAAAAAAAAAAAATAAAAAGTTTCATATGTATCTGGTTTTCAAACAAAATCTACACTGACTTCTTAAATTATGTGAGTGGAAATGACTTTGGTTCTTCATTTAGCTAATGGTATGACTGTTCATGAACAGTTACTGAGTTAGGCAGAAGTTGGTTTGGTAAGACTTCTTTTTCAATTAAAGAGAGTTTAAAGTGTTGAGGTTTTATGTTCTTTGTCTCTTTTCAGGATAATATCATATTATTCTTAAGAGGCTGCAAAGAACTGGGACTTAAAGAATCTCAGCTTTTTGATCCTGGTGATCTGCAGGACACATCAAACAGAGTAACCATCAAGTAAGTACAACAGCAATTTGTAGCAGCATGTTGCAGCCTCAGGTGCATGTGATGCAGTAATAAATATTTAAGAAAGAGCAAAAATGCTGTATTGAGAAATGTAATTAGCATAAGGCGGAGTAAGTAGGAAGCAGAGGTTTGGGGAACTTTCAGTGCTGGGACAAACAGATTGTTCTATTCAACAGATTTTATCCCAGAGACATCAACCACAGCTCTGTAAAAAAAGGACAAACACTTGGACAATCCTCTCAGGCCCGTGGTGTGACTCTTGGGGATGTCCTGTGCAGGGCTAGGAGTTGGACTTGATGATTCTTGTGAGTCCCTTCCAACTCAGCTTATTCTGTGATTTTGTGAAAATAATGTCTTAGTTAGGCAATGAGATTCTGAGGAATTTAGGGGTTTTCCTAACCTAAATTGATGGCATTCTTTTTTTGTCTGTCCAACTAATAAAATAGTGTAGTCTGGGGAAAAAAAATCACAGCTCTGTTATTTCAGATTAAACTGTTCTGATGGTGCAATACAGGACATTAAGAGGCCTCTCAGACTCTATGAGATGCAGACATAAGCATGGTCTCTTCATTTTCCTGCAAGAGCTATAGCTTGGGACACACAGTAATTGGGCTGAGGAAGTGTGTGTGGACTGGAAATGCCACAATTTAGATAGCTTTTCACCAAAGCCACACACCCACTACCACACAAATTGCACAGGCTCCCCACCATCTAAAAGCAAAAGCAACCCACACTTTCATAAAATTAACAAAATTTGTAATTGGTGTTATTCAGTTTTCCTGAAAGTTTTGGGTCTATTGTAATATTACAGTTACAACTGAATTTATTGCTCTACAGACAAGCAGATACTGCTGAGTTGATTGAATGGCCTCATTTCATTTGGCCAAAAAGATCACTAATGAAATCTTGGTCAGACATATCCATTTTAGAAAAGTATGTGGAAACAATTTACTAAATTTCAGTAGATTTTTTTTTTATTCTTTTCTGGCAATGGAACCTGGGCAAGTTTTCATGGTGTTCAGGCATTGTCTGGGAAAATTCAAAGGCTCTGAAAATCAAGTTGGCCAGTGTCCTTGCTTTAAGGAATACCATTTTTTGCTCCTTCCCAAGTTTCTGACTCTCACACGAGGTTCTTCTTGCCCTCTACATGGCAGTGACTGGGGGCTATGTGATGTATTTCTTCTAAATCTGATAATACTTCAATGAAATAGGTTCTTTATGTTGTCCTTTAAAATCATTACAATGAGTGACTGGAGAGAGTTGCAAAACAATCGGTAATCTCCATATAAAACCCTAATCTCCATATGAAACCAGATAGAAAGAGTCTTTCTGATAAAAACCTTCATCTTTTGGGGTTGAGGATGGATAGAGTACCTTGGTGGAGGCAGGTTGAGAGGCTTTGACTAGGGTGGAGCTCCAAGGAGAGCTGTTTGGTATGTCACCAAGTTAAACCTGGCATCGTAAACCCCCTAGAGCTGGCCTGGCCTTCTGCTGCACATGAGGGCTTCAGAGAAAGCAGCTGAGGAAATGAGCCAAACGTTTCCCGAGCACTCTCCAAGTTCACGCTGAGTAACTGAGTTGAGATGTACAAGCCAAGTCCATGACTGTTATAGAGAAATATGTTGAAGGCTGTCTTCTGCTAGCTAGTTCTCAAAGAATGAAGGTGATTTTTTCCCTCTTTGTAGACTTTTGGGTGATATTTTTAAACATGGTGAAAATGTTCTTGTACCACTAGTTCTGTGGTAAAGGATGAGTATCACATTATTGCACATGATTAAGATAATGGCATTTTAACCATTTTTTTAATACAGATATTAATTGAAGCATGCATTAGATCTATTTTTTTGGATTATTGTGCTCATAAAAGTTATGAGCTAATGCTGTAAGGAATTTTTCTGTGACTTGTTAAACAAGACTCTTTTCACTGTTATTTTACTAGGAAAAAAGCCAGGACTATTCTATTTTTCTTATTGTGTGGGTATTGGTGGACAAAATTTTGGCTTAAAAACATGTTATCAAAAATACTTTGTTTACCACTGCCTATATTTAGGCTTTTGTTGTTCTAACAGATTTAAGTACCTTTCTTTTTGGTTTTGTCAGATAAACTTTAATGCTGGAGTGGTCTTACTGTTACAGTAGAAGACAATTCCACTGTAAATAATCAGGACACAATCTTTAGTAAATCTAAAATGGTCTTGTTTATTTTTCACCACCTAAATGTGATACATATTTCCTTCATTTCTTAATGCTTTCTTTGCTGGATTTTGAAATGTTGTTTATGTTTGCACAAACTTTGTACCCTGATGTCTTTAACATAAAACTCCCACTCTTCCATGAACATGAGATAAAAAAATGAATTGAGAAGGATGATGCCAATGTTCAGTCTGAGTGCTCAAGTATACATTTAAAAAAATAAATGTTTTCCACATCAGGTTCTGTTGTAAATGGCAGGGTCTTTGTTGCTTTGTCCATTCACTTTGTTCTTTGTAATATTTGTTTCCACAGAAGCACCCGCAATATTTCCTTAATGTTTGGTGATGCCTCTTATGCTTGTTCAGTTGCTTCCAGAATCTGTATGGGTTGCAGAGCAGAATCTGATAGTTGGATAACTGCAGAATGTATTTTAGCAGTGAGGACTTTTGTCTTCCTTTTTTAAGAAATCAGCAACTCTGTTTAAAGGAAATATTTTGGCATTGTCCTACTTTACTGTGGGACCATTATAAACACATTTTCTTTTTGTACTTCCAGAATTCTAATTTAATGATTGAAATAATGGTGACAAAATACTCCCATGTTATGAATAAATGAATGTGTGAACTACATCTTCTTAGCTTTCATGTGTTTCCAGACGGCAGAAGCAGTCAGCAGGCTTTTGTTAGGGAAAATGTGATCTGCTACATACAGCCTCTTGGAAAGTGTGTCTACTTCCTGATTTTTTTTCTTTTTTTTTTTTCTTTTTCTTTTTTTTTTTTTCTTTTTTTTTTTGTGTATGTGCTTGTGTCTGCAACCAGGAACATTGACTATAGTAGGAAGCTGAAAAATGTAAGTACATCACTTGGAGTTTGTTTTTTTTGTCTGGTTAATCCTGTAATTGGCCTGAGCAAGAGTTATGTTCAGTAAAAACTGAGTACACCTGAGTATTGCATCCTCTGAAAAGTCCTTCTGAATACAAACCTAACTGGGTCCTGCTGGAAATTTAGGTGGAGCTGCTATGGCAAAGCAGCCTTACAATAGAAATAAATGGAGAACATTTGTCTCTTCTTAGATACTCTTAGGTAAGTGATAAACAATGTGATTTCTGTGCTGTCCAGTGTGGCGTTTCCTGGGAACAGTCTGACTCACCCATGAAGCCACACTTTTGTAGCCCTTCACAAATATATAGGCATAGAGTACAGTTGCACAAAGCATTTAAAATGAAGCAAAATGACCATTAGATTGGAATGCAAGGCCTTACTATCAGGTTTGCTATAGCTTTCTCATTGTTCTTCCAAATAAACTAGTGTTTCCCCAGAAAGACTATTTCCATTTAACTTCAATTTCCTGTTAATTTAAATTAAGGGCAATGGTATTGGATCCTGTAATTGTTAACTAGAAAAGAAAATGTCTAGATTTTGCTGGTCTCAGTTATGTTCTTGAAGCCTAGCAAACTGTCTGTCCTTAGTTAGCTGTAAACTGGTATAATTTTTATTTGGTCACACTCCTATTATCTGATAGGAAATGCCAGGATCTTTTCTAATAACTTTGAAAGCCAGTAATCGTGACTGCCATGACTGCAGGTAAAAAAAACCGGACAAACAACACCAAAACCACTCCCTCCTCCAAATTATTTCATCCTCTCTTTCTCGTCATCAGTAGAGCAGTATCTTGTGCACCCAGCGCACAAAGTTTTAGGGGAAGAGTTCAGCTTTGGTATTTTAACACTCTTTGTGGGCACTGGCTGAATATCTTTGTACAGATGTATTGTTTTAAGGGTGAAGTTTCAAAAGTATCATCCATAATGTGCTTGTAGGCAATATGCACTTTCCAGGTGCATGATTCTGCAGCTTATGCTGGCAGCCAGCCAGAATTGCTTGCAAATATGAAATTATCTGCCTTTTATTTTTTTTTTTTTTTAATAAGGAAAGGAAGAAGAGATAAAGTTATTAAATGCTAGCAGAAATAAATAAAAATACCATAACCTTCATCAATGAACTGAATGGCAAAATGAATTGGACAGTTTCCTGGTTGCTAGAAACACTATTATTTGCAAATATTTTCATTTAACTTGAGAACGTATACCGTAAGATTTTTTTGCATTAAATTCGTCAAGTGGTTCTGGTTGAAGGAAAACAGTTTAGATAAAAGTTGTTTCAAGACAAAAAAAAATCAGTACCAGCTACACCACCTCCTTTCACTCAGCACAGTAGTACTGATTTGGATACAATTTTAAAAACAGAGCAAACATTTTTGAACTTTATTAAAAATGTTACTCAGTTATTTAATTACATGTATACTATTTGTAAACTGAAAAAAATATAAACTGTGTTTATATATAAAATACATATTTTACCTTATGTACCACAGTTGTTTTTAAACAGAAGATCTGTATGACACTCTATCCTTTTCTGACAGGGCCTCAGCTGCAGTGCTGCATAATTTTGGACATTACACTTAAATGAAAAATGGGGATGCTAGAGCAAGTTGATAAGAAAAACCTAGCGTATGTTGCTGAGGAGGAGGCACTGAAGGAATGTGGATGCATGTTTTTGGGAAGAAGAGTCTGAGACATGTCTGTTCCCAGTGAAATCCCCCCTTGGGATTTCTGCTAGTCTTGTTTCCTTTAGTTCTCTATGTAGTATCAAGTATATGGCCCTACCCCATCAAAACATAAAATAGTATATTTCAGTTTATGTAACTTCTTTGATGCAGTTAATGGCAACTATTATTTATTATTGGTTGCATATCTTTTCCACATCAAAATATTTCCTGTTTGTTCTCCAGTTAAATACTTTGCAATGTCATGGAATATGCCAAAATAATGAGCATTAAATGAGAAAAAGCCCTAAGTTCTAAGGTGATAGTTTGTAATTTTTAACCAGTGCAAAACACTGAATTGAATTGCCTTTGATGAGCAGTTTCCAGTCCAAATAGTTGCTGCACAGGTATCATTAAAGACATTGCTCTAAGTAGAGACATATGTGGGTGCAGAGAAGGCCTTTCCCTGCATGGTATAAATGTCAGCGTTTTTGGAGGTATTGGATTTGACCATCCTAAGCAGCTTAATTTCTCATTTTCTAAAACAAGTGCAACATCAGCAGTGTCCGGTCAGATTTTTTTGCTACTTGCAAGAGCAATTCTTGGTCTTTTTCCCTCACTAGTTTTGAAGTGATTTTTGAGTTCCGGAGAGGTTATCAAGTCAGAACTTGAATGAAATCACTAACTTTTACTCTGTAGTCTGATAGAAACTACAAGGTGCTCATGGCTTTTGATTAATTTGGGCTAAGCATTTCTTAAACTAGCAGAAGCCTGGAAGTAAATGTTCCTCTGTCATCTGGTTACTTACATTAAGGTGATTAAAAATGGGACTCTGTTTTCTGTCCTTGAAATTGATACATATTCAAAATACTTTTAGGCAGGCAGACATTCTAGGTGTTTTGTTTATTTCCTTGCTCTTAATGGTTTTCATTAATGACTACTAATATTAGTATTCTTTTGGGATTTTTTTCATACTGATTTAGAAACAAATATACTTGTGTGTGTCTTCTAGAAGTTTCAAATATATTTGTCTAGTTTTTCTACTTAGATCCATTTTTTCTCTTTATTTTTCCAGGCAGATGTAACAGTTTTATTTTTTTATTAAAAATACCAGGGAGATAATATGTTAAGTTACATATTTTATAGGGTTGTTTAAATTTTCATAGTTGCCTGATGTATTTACGTGTAACCTTTGACAGACACTTCCCTTTCAGTTCTGATTTATAACAAAATCTTGTGCCGCTGTGCAGTTTAGAATAAATGAGGGATGTTGCAGGGAAGTAAATTTAGCTACAGGACTGTGGCTTAAATTAATTCTTATTAACTTCTGCAGGTATTAGTCACCATTTATTGGCTAGGGAAAGCAGCAAACAGCTGCACGTCGTATAGTGGATCAACCCTGAACCTGAAGGAGTTTGAAGGCTTCCTGGCACAAATGAGAAAGGTATCTTTTTGTTATGTTTTGGGAATGGAAATTTACTTCAAATTATTACTCCAATAAATTAACTGTTTCTTGCTAAATATGAGAGAAGAGGGCTGCAGTGCAAATTACTTAATGAATCTCTACCTACATCAAAAATGTTTCTCATTCTACCAAACTGTGAAAACCCCTTTGGCAACCAGCTTGGTGGTGGTATCAGTGATGCAGCAAGTGATGTCAAATAGGGCTTTAGAATTGTCAGGTGGCTCTGTTATCTTAATTTCCATGTGTTTTGGTTTGAACTATTTTCATTTATGACACCAAGTTTCAGCTAGAAGAGATGAGACTCAAAAGTAAGGTGGCAGGACTCACAAGAGCATAGTTTTTTCTTCTTTAAAACATTCAGTCTCATGGGCAGCTTTTTTTCTTTTATGTTGCAACACAAAGCCCCAAAGCAAAGGATCTAAATAAAGCTGAAGTGGAGGAGAAGGAGATTATGTTTCACTAAGGGCATAGTTACGATAAATCTGTTTTTGCCAAGTTCTGAATTCTGGCTGAAATCGTATTTGGTGGTTTGTGATGAGCTGATCTCTGTTGGAAAGGAAAAGCTGTGATTGCTGTAGGGTGGTTTGGGGACTTTTGGTTGAGCATTCCAGCATGCCCTGAACCTTGACATCAGACACTTAACCTCATGGTTAATGCTAATGGTTAGCGTTGATAACCAAACCTGCCTTTCTTTGGGATGGAAAGGGGAAGGGGCAAGGAGCAGGCGTGGAAGGAGATGGCAGCACCATGTACTGGCACTGTGTGTGTTGCACATACTGTTCAAGAAAGGCTGTGCAGATACATTCTGCAGTCCACAAAGAGCTTCGTGTCTGCTATTCCCTCTCCACCTCAGGAAACATCCATGTCACCACAGGCAGTAGGGTCTGGGGGCCTTGGGAGACTCTCTGGACTTAATTCTCCTTGACCTCTGTGCTGCTCCAACTGTGCCAGCTGCAGCTCTTCATTCTGGGATCTCACAGGGCCAGCACTGCTGGAGAGGAAGAAATGCTTGTCTGACTGATAGCAGTTCCTACACCCTGGTGTGACCAGAGAACCTTAACTAGATGGGTAAAATTCCTGTTTGTGAGCCCAGTTCCTGTGAGCAAGTAGGTGAAAATGGAGAGGAAAAGAGAACATCCTGCTTCTCTGGAGAAGTTTATTTTAGTCTTCATTTTAATGACCTGTGCTTATCACTCGGGACTTTGGCACTCATGAGTTATATGACTGAGCCTAAGCAATAAAAAGATGAAGTTAGTACTTGAGTTGTTTAAGATGTGGGGAAGGAGCAGTTTGCACTCCAAAGAGTCTGGAAGGTGAAACAAACCCAAAACAAGGGAGGTATCACAGAAAAATTGCCAAAGTGCAGCTTGTCACAATGTTAATGCTGCATGGTATCATGATTTATTTTTTAATGTTTAATCTCACACCATGAGGCTCCTCTTTTTCCAGATGATATTTACCCATGAAACTAATCATCAGAGCATTTTGGAGGTCCTATCTTGAACCCTTTTGTGGGATGAAATAGGCTAGGGGCAAAAGGAAGTGTTCTCCAGGGAGCTGGTGGTCATGAAGGGCCTGGCTGGGCATTGCAGAGTGCTGCAAATTAAGGACAAAAGCGAGGCTGGTACTTGATTTGTTGGAAATATTGAAGCTGGGAGAAGACTAGAGGCCTCATAAAAGCTGAAAGCTATATATGTCTTTAATGCATAAACAGAGCACTTTGCAGTCCTGAAAAGTCTTACTTAGGATGATGCTGTTGTGAGGGCTGCTGGCGACTTCTTTTATCACCTCCCTACTCTTGCAGCCCTGTGGTATTTCCCTCTGGCAATTGTGGGCTCATATGTTACTGCATTTGAAGAGGATTTGGTTGTAAAATATAACATGTTAATCATGCTGTGCAATGCTCTGATGTTCTTTATAGCTGAACTTGAGTGATGAAAAGACACTTTATCACATTCTCTATTGGCATTTTTTCCACAGAATTTAATAACTAAATCGACCATAAATTCAGTCTGGTTTAGTTTTTCTATTGTAGATCCTCTCTATCCTCCTCTTTTAATAAGCAAATCAAAAGACAGCTCTGATGTAAGTTGTCTTGGGCTCATCTTTTTTGACTTCTCTTGCTGAAGGGGATATTAGTTTCTAATTTTATTCATACTACTCTGTTTTTAATTTCATTAACTATTTGAGTACTCATTCTTCTTTACTTTTAAACTAGAAATTCTCAGTGACAAAATATACATGGCTTTTTGATTATATGCAGTGGGTGGAACTTCCTGGACAAATGCATCTTGTATTTGGCAGTCACGCTTTAGCTGCTGCTCGGTGACATACTGTGTTTTTAATTAGATAATATGAGAGACTTATGTGCTGTTGTGTGTTATCGGTCCCACAGATAACCACATTCCCACTGATAGCATTTGGGAGATGACGTTTGTTCAAGGCAGGACAAGTACCCGTCTGTGTGATGGCATTGTGTTGCGAGAGTGTCTTTGCCAAGGGGAAGGCTGTAAAGAACATGTTTACAGAAGTCTGGGATCCTGTCCTGGTGCCTGCCTCCTAATTCCTAGTGAGCAGCATGCAAAATTAACATAAACAGGCCATTGAAAGTAGGTTCTGCAGAACTCATTAGTTCACAATTGGACTGTTTTCAAACTCTGGGAGATGGTGAATGCAGGATGGGGCTTTTTGCCCAGTTTAAGTCCCTGTAGCTGTTGAGCAGTTCTGTGTCATTCAAATACAGTAATTTAGGAAAATGGAAGTGTGCCTAAAGATTGAGAATAGCTGATTGGTATGAAAGGATGAGCGGATTTAGGGAATTTAGATTTTTAGATTTTTTTAAAGATTTTTGGATCGTGTCACAAACGGGATTTTGATAGGATTTGTAGATTTGTTCTTGTCTGTGTGTAATTAATGCAGATTTCAGGGAGACAGATTTTTGTTGTCTATTGTTTCTATCAGTATTTTAGCTCACTAAGCAGAACTGGGGAAGGAAATTACATTGGATTCATTACAACTTTTTTAGGTGCATTTTATCTGATTTTAGAAAATATTTTCACTTCTATTCACAGCGAGGTTACTTAATGGCATTATCACAGTTTAGCTTGGCCTTAGGTGACCCTTGCCGCTGCCCTTAATGTGGTATTTTGGCAGATTAGTAGTGAGTGGCACTAATAAGGCCCTCTTCCTGAAAAGTTTGCAGGGCGTTTGCTCTGATGTCTCAGTCCCACTTCAAGCCTCCCTCTTTTTCAGCAGGGGAATGTTGGGGTATTACTGTAGAGCTCTCCACTCTCCATCACTTTCCTGGCAAACACGCTTTTTTGTGGAGGTGGCCCACCATAGCATACTGTGATATTCCTGATTGATCTTCTCATTGGCAATACTAGTGACGGGTAAAACCTTAGCAGTCAGGGACAGTGGGAGCTCTGCTCAATATAGCCATTGTGCTTCAGCTGGTGGTAAGCAGGGGGTGCTTCTTAATTAGGAATTAATATTCAAATGCTTCTGGGAAAAAAAATCACATTCCAGCCTCTTTGGGTCACAAAATGTCAGTCTGATAATGGCACCCACATCTCTGACTTGACTTACTGTCGGGGGAGAAAAAACCAGATTTATCTCTGAACAAACTTAGTTATTTTTGTTTTTTCTCAGTCTGTGTGATTGTAATTAATGTTAAGACACTCTCTAAAACAAGGGATTTATTATAATGCAAGGGTGAGGATGGCTTCTATTGACCTTTCCCTCTGCTGGAGTTTCAGTGTTTTAGTATGTGCTGCTTGCACTGGAAAGAATTTATAATCACAGGGCTGTCAAAGACAACCATTGTTCTCCCTGCTCTGAACATGTGGGTCAGCTACAAGTGCTTTCATATCCCCCAGAGCCAAGAGCTGGCAAAGAGTAAAGAGCACAACTGAATTCTTCTGAGGCATCGGGAAAAGCATTTTGCATATTTTTCATTGCTGATTGCTTGAGAAAGACATCCCTCTTTCATAACAAGAATTTCTCTTCAAGGTAGACGGAGGCTGGGGCACACTGCTTTATTATTTTGCTGAGCTGAAGCAGCAACAACAAATGCTGTCTGCTGGGGTCCTGGCCAGATACAATAGATGGGCAAGGAGAGTGGGGGGATCTTTTGGAAAGCAGCAAACTTAAACCTGATGCAGGCACAATGTTAAAATTATAGTGCCTTTGGCTGTGCTATGGACTGTGGACGAAAAGTCAAGTTTCAGGTTACTTTCACTTTTGATCAGTTTATTAACTGGTCTATTGGAACTTTTTCTCAGTTCATTGTGCTAATCTAATGAGAGTGGTTTCTTCTTAAACAGCATAAAATTTTGGTTTATTGCAATCTTGCACTTTGTTTTGAAGGGAAGAAGGGGCAAAAACTGAGGAAACCTTTTTTTTGGGGAGGAGATTTTTAGTATTTGGGAAGATGCTTTGCTCTCTGATGTGCAGTGCATCTCACGGGTATGTCAGTGCCTTCTTTATAAAAGTGGTTCCTGCTGTATTTCCATGTAGGAAACAGAGGATATTGATAGCCCCAAACGCAGCATTCGTGACAGTGGCTATATAGACTGCTGGGACTCCGAGCGCAGCGATTCCCTCTCCCCGCCTCGCCACGGCAGAGATGATTCCTTTGACAGTCTGGACTCCTTTGGCTCCCGCTCGCAGCAGACACCGTCTCCAGATGTAGTGCTCAGAGGGAGCAGTGATGGTAAGTACCAGTCACAGTGCGGCACATGCATAACATTGTGACATAGAAGTAATGGTTCTGTAATAACTGTGCCATTCAGGAGCTGGACACAGCCTCTGAATAGGGCTAATCCGGTGGGAGAACTCTGTGAATGCTGATCTGTGCTCCCGAGGTGTAGATGACTTTGCCAACAGCTTACCTGAAGTTTGCCTCAAGATAGTGTAGCGTTGGGAAATGAGTTACATCACTGCAGTGTAATTTTATGATGGGAAGTGTGCTTTTCTGGGTTTTGGTGTAAGAGGATGTTTTGCAGACTCATTTTAACTTATAAACTAAGCTGAAGCAAGAAATAAAATTGCAGGAACAGAGCGTAGTGAATTGTAGTGAATAAAATGTTTGCTTAATTAAATGCAGGGCAGATAAATGACATAGAAATATCTTGAGAATGTCTGATACTTGACAGAGTTTTGAAGTCTGATGTACAGCACTTTACCAAATGTCATATTTGTTTTTATGGCATTTAGAAAACTGGGTATATTAGTATTTTCCAGCATCAGAGCTTTGTACACATTTGTGAGAGAACATGCAGCTCTAGGCATACAGAAGGGATGCTGCTTCTCTGCATTTCTTTCTGATTTCAAGAGGTTTTCAGAGGTTTGTAAACACAGCATGATGGATGAAGAAGGATTTGCTAGGGATAGGTGTGGAGCATGCACTTAGGTTACCTGTCATGAGCAGGATTCTGGTTTAGGACAGAAGGTTGTATGATTGAGGCTCTCTGCACGGTTACATTCCTGATGAACAGATGAGTAAGTCAAACTTCATCATCAGATGAAGTTATGTTGCACACATGAATCACTTCTCCTTGGTAAAGTTGTTTATTTAATTTAAAAAGGAAAGGCAGGAAGACTTTTTGGTAGGAACCAGATGTTCATACTGCTTTTGGCAGTGTGAAAGAAACTGGTGCTAATCATAACCGGACACATGAGAGATTTCCTGAGTTGATGGGGAGCTCCTTAGAACTGGAAAGCTGGCAGGGAGAGCTGGTATCACAGCAGAATTATGAAAGAGCTCTGGGAAAGTCAGAGGTAAGATCTGCTCTGCTGCTCTGAATGGCCTGTGGTGTTTGGGCTGTTGCTGGTTGACCATCCAGAAACAGCTACTGGGGCTGATTCCCTGAAACAGCCTCATGACCCCTCAGATGCTGAGCAGAGCACAGGCTCCACATTATAAAATGTTTTTCTGCCTTCTCAAATGAGACAAGCATGGTGTTGGCAAATAGGAGCACCTCACATGTCCTAATGTAAAAGTGTTGCTCAGTCCTGAGTGCTCAAGGGATGTCCAGTGTCCCTGCTTACCTGGAACTGGTAGGCAGCCAGTTGCATATGTCCTGTAGCTGCTTCCTGTCAACTTCTGCTGTATTATCAGATTTTAGAAAGCTTTTGTGATTCTTTGCCACAGATTGTTTGCTAAGACATACTATCTTGTCGCATTCCTGAGTCTGTAACAGATACAAAATAAGATGAAAGCACACAAAGCTTGTTCTTAAAAATTAGTCTTCCACCAGGGTGCGTGCAAATGCTGTGTGCACATGTATGACTTGTCCAGCCAACACTTTCTAGTGTGTCCTTTTTTCCCTGCTTACTATTGCCATAACTTCCCAGCTGTCTCTTCCAACAGTTGCAGGTGAGGTGTAACTTGGCTGACCTCTTTTATGTTGAACCTCTTCCTGTGGTCCCAGCAGGCCAGTGTTTCACTCAGCTGTGAGTAGTTTTTGATAGAAATAGTATATATTGGACTCGATGATCTTAGAGGTCTTTTCCAATCTAAACGAATCTATGATTCTATATGCAAAGTTGGATGGAGGAAAACATTTTGCATTCATTACTTCTTTCTCCATTCAAATAGGAGCTTTGCAAACCAAATAATATTACTGTGAACTAAAACTATGATGCCTTCCACTCCTAGGAGGAAAAAAAAATGAATGGACGCTATTTAAGTGATCCTAAGGTGATTAGTTTAGGTGGAAGCAGTAAGTAATACTACCTTCACAAATGCTGTCTATGATTAGTCTTACTGTTGAGGAACTGCTCTGGTGTCCCATGTAGAGCCTGTCCCTTAGCAAAAATCAAACAAAACCAATGATAGAGTCGAACAGTTATTTAAAACACAGTAGAATTGCAGACTGAGCTGCCTTTAGAGTTGCCAGTGAATAAAATCCTCTGCTTGGCCAGCAGCTGGGCATAGATCCTTTTAAGAAGGATCTGTGGATGTCTGTAGTGTATAATTGCTTGTTACTAGTTGTGGAAACTGTCTGCTGCTGCTTCTACTTGGAAATGCAGAACAACAAACTTAAGGTTATAAATGTAGAGCACAGCTGCATCTTCCATTTGGTACTTTGGCTTCAAGTGCTTCTTTTTCAAATTTGAGCTGAAAATAATTTCACGAGTAAAATCTGAATAATTAAAGAAGCTGTTTTCCTTTGAAGTACTCAGCTTGAGGATGCTGGTAGGCACATCAGTAATGAGGGAGAGGAATGTGTTCCAATTCCTCTGCTGCTGTGGTTATCTATTCCAGCATTTCTCTCTGCCAGTTCAAGACTGGTTTTCATGTGTTACAAAAATAGAGCAAACTCAAAAGCAAACAGAATAGCAATTAACAGTAAGGGATCTTTTTCTTATCTTTTAGTTACTCTGTGCCCTTCCCTGTCTAATGACACTACAGTTCTTCAAACCCCAGCTATCCTCAGACACCTGTGATTCTGTGATCATATATCCACTTTTTGTTTAGGCATAGACTCAGAGTACCAATTGTGATGCTAGTTGTCACAAGGTCTTAACAAAAACTGTCCAAGCAAAAGACTTCTGACAAAAAAGTGAATTGTGATTTTTGTCTAACATTGATTTCCATTGTGTCATGTCTTTTCTTACTGGTCCTTTTCACTCTTCTTCGTCTCTCTCCAAGCAAATCATGAATAACTCAATCTACTGCAAAAGCTCTTTGCAAATAACATTCCTAGCATATTTAGACCGCTTTTTCTTCCCCCACTTTGAATTATACACAAGCTACTTGTGATTTTTATGACTTCATTGTTTTCAGTTGTTCAGGACGTAGCACAGTGAATTAGCTATTAATTTACTAGTGTGTTGAATTGACACAACTCGGGTGGCTTCCCTTCACCCCAAAAAGGGGAACAGCTAATTGCATATGCAAGTGATGCAAAGGGGCCAAGGACCAGAGACATTCAACTGTCCTAAGCTGGAAGAACACACAAATGTTGATGGGACAAATGACTGAACACACTCCATTTCACTCTTCAAACCAGGGCCCATGATGAGGTTACACTGCTGGGAGAAAACTGTTTGCAGAACTTCTTCGTGAAATTATTTTAAAAGCCTCATGATGGTGCAGGGAATCTAGTGAATGTCTATGAAGTGGCTTCCAAAATGGCTATGAGAGCAGTTCCACACTGCAAGTGCTCTTTAGGGTGTTTGTCCTACAATTTGGGAGTTTCAAGTCAGAAACTTGCCTAAGTTTCAGTGTTTTAAATGGGTTGTAAATACTAGGAAGCTTAGTTCATTTGAATGAAATCAAGTAATCACCCAGCTCTGTTAACCTCTTATCTTATTCTCTCCAACTCTCAATTTTTCTCTCCCACTTTATTTCTTCATTGTACTGATCTAACCTCTAAATCCTGAGATCACTGCCCTCTCTCCTTGCACCTTTCCACCAGGGAATCAAGTCTCTGTTTATTTTGCAGTGTGCTAGACTGATTGACTAGGTAACCAATGAGACTGGAGAGAGACCATCGAGCTTTCTGGTTCATAGCAGCTGATGCTGTTCTCAGGTCTTGACTGATGCTGTCTATGTTCAAATTGCCATGTTAATGTGTGTGTGTGTGTGGAAACATCCACATATTCCTGCTATTCTGTAGCTGTACAAAACAGAACCCTTTTTTGCTTTTGCTTGAGCTAGGCACATACAAGTCTAGGTTCAAGAGTGTGAATCACATCAGGCATGCCCTTATGTGCAACTAGGGGTTATCTGGGCTTTAGGCAGGTAAACTTCTATCCTATGTGATTGACAAGTCTGGCTTGGTTTGAACCTAAGGTTTTTTGATGTGACCTGTGGCTGAAGATGAGTTTTTCAGTGCATGATGGAAAAAAGTTTACTGTCTGTGTAGACGTTATGGCTACTACCTTCAGTGACTGATTCTAAAATACAAATGCAGGTAGAAGTGGCTAAATTTAATTTTTTGGTGGTGTCTTCTCTGATTTATAGTTCTAAAAAATGTAACTGGATGAAAGTGAAAATAAAAAGGATTTTTTTTCTCCTTCCTCACTAGGGAGAGGAAGTGACTCAGAAACTGACCTGCCACACAGAAAGATGCCAGATGTGAAAAAAGATGATATGTTGGCGAGGCGGACCTCACACGGTGAACCTAAATCAGCTGTGCCTTTTAACCAGTACCTCCCAAACAAGAGTAATCAGACTTTCTATGTACCTGCTCCGCTTCGGAAAAAGAAAGCTGAACGAGAGGAGTACCGAAAGAGCTGGAGCACAGCGACTTCACCACTAGGAGACAGACCTTTCAGGTAAGACTGGCCTGTCCACCTACTCCTTTCCTCAGTGATGATACTTTAACACTTGCCCAATTTTCGTTCTTTTCACAAAGTATATGATACTGTAATGAATCTCTGGCTGGTATGGTACTGACAAGTAGTTTTTAGCAATTGGTGAAGCTAGTAGAAAAGCAACAAGTGGAAAATCATTGTCGTGATGTCATTATTTTCCATACAATGCAATGTATAGCTTGTGTTTGACAAGGTGTTGGTTAATATAAGTAACATGGATGTTGACTCAAACCCCAAGGCTGGAAAAAACTGTTCTGGACAATCTGTTTCAGTTCTCAAGACAATTATGGACAAATGATACTTGAAAGTAATGTTTGATATATTCAATCAAAATAGATAATATTTTTGCTGTGTTTTTTGTAAAATCAATTTGTTTGTATGTTGTATTTTATACACCAGTATGGTTTGTATAGCTGTGACTCTGTGTTTCTGTATGTTGGTTTTGTCAACTAATACTTCACTTTTGATTTGGACTAAGAACTTCCACTAAAGAGCATAATTAACTTTCCTGATTATTCATCAGAATTCATCCTTTGGCACCATGATGTCAGCAAAATGTGCTTGTAAGTGTGTATGTTTTAGGCACAGCCTACATTAAACTGCCTTGTATAATTCAATAGCAAACCCCACCCTGAAACCATAGAAGAAGAACTGAATGAAGCGTCAGGACTGTGTGAAAAGGAGAAAGTGGCCTCCATGGCTCCTGAAGCAAGCTCCCTTAAAAATCAATTAGGTTTGAATCAAAGTGAAAAAAACTCCATAGACCAGTCTCCTTCACGTAGTGCAAAAGAAACGTCGGCACCCAAGGGGAAAGATGAAGAAGAGATCAGAAAGTTAAGAAGACTGGAACAAGCTGGTATTAAGGTCATGTCAGCAGCCCAGCGCTATGGCAGGTTAGCCCAATGGTGTGGGAAATCGTGCACGCTTCACAATTTTAGGATTGGCTGAAGTGTGGGCTTCCTTGATGCGCTGTGATTTCACATCTCCTAACAAAAATCCAGTCTGCTAAGCACTCACAATTGCTAGTGAAGGTCTTGGTCTGAAAAAGCTTGTGATGTGGCAGCTGTGGTTTGCAGAGTTGTGTGATGCTAACTGCAATTGTGTTGAGAAATTGTATTGTCTTACAGCATAATGTAAACAGGCTCCAGGAAAACTACTACACAGACTGTTTGTCGCCTTCCACTTAATGCTTTCTTGTATTAAATTCTTTTTTTTAATTAAAATTAAAATATAGAAAAATCTACATTAAAAATGCGTAGACTAGGTAAAAGTTTCAGGAATTTCCATTACTTGTTGCTGGTGGGATGGTTTAGTTTACTGAACCACACTTTTAGGTGGTTGATATTTTTAGCCATGTTAATAAATGATACATTTATTTTTATTGGCAGGAACTATAAAAGCACAGTGCTTGTTAACACATGTACCAGTTAAAGTATGGAGGCATAGTTCAGCAGACATAATTTGACCGACTTTAGAATGGAATATAGGTAGTTATTTGCTTATTACCTGTGTTATTTATTTTGGGATGTTGTTCAATTTGGATATTAAAGGAAGGATGTGTGAACAAATGTGTGGTTCTTTCTTTGAACAATCTGTTGTCCTGACAGGGCTTATGGAGAAGGGAAGAGAAATAACAAGTAATTTTTCTTCCTTGCTCTCAGTGGAAGCAACTTGTGGAATTTGGCAGCTGGACGAAGGAGTAGATTATAGTTTTCTGTCCCAGCTAAGGGTCAAAGAGCAGAAGTTTGTAACCCAAGCTTCACTGTAGTGAAGTAGGAGCCTGCTTCTGGGGATTGTAGGAAGACACAGCAGAAAAGGCATTGGGGGCAGCAGTCTGTAAGGAAAATTCTTTGTATGTGGAAGTGGAAGAATAGTGGGTGAGGAGAAGGGAAGAATTCAGTAGTTGCACTTTAGGATACAGGGGAGTGTTTAATCATATTTCTTAATGCCTTGTTATTCTTCTCTGTTTTTTGAACATCTCCGTTTTATCTCTCTTCTTGGTATCAAGTTCAATTTTCCATGCACTAATGGCACTCAGCAATTCTCAGTCCCTCTTGTTTCTGTATTCTAATTTTTTTTTCTTTCACCCCTCTTATTCTCTCATCTTACTCTGATACCAGCCTCTCTTTTTTTTTCACCTGAGGTTGTCAGTTGTATTTTAGTTTCTTTGAGTTGTTTACAGGCTGTTTCCTCTCAACTTATTGACCTCTGGAGATCACCCACTGTGACTTTTGAGTTCTACAAGGCATCTAATTGTTCCTAAACCTTTAACTCAGTAGGGGACCTTTCTGAGTCCTGAACAGGAAGGATTTGAACTTGTATGCAAATGTATTTTTTGCTTGGAGTCTAAGTGCTTATCTCCATTGCTGTAGCATGTTCTAGGAACCTTCAGTTCCTAATCTTCAGTTAGCTGAATTAGATGCTATATAAATGCATGCCAAAAAGCAATTCCCCTTTCCAAAAGAGTGTATTGTCTGTCTTGCATGTTGTGTTATTGATATGTGATCCTCCTTGCTTGCTTTTTGCCTGCATATCTGTCTCTTATTTACTGTATTGTATATGAAAGGTAAGGGTCACATTCATGGAGACACCCTAAAAAGAGGATAATTGTGTTGAAAGAGTTGATGGAGAGGAGAATTTAAGATAGAAATGGGAGCAAGCGTTTATTATATGTTTGTTGCAAAAGGAATATGGATTCTTTCCTTGACAGAGCATAGTCATCCAAAACCCCTTCCATTGTCCTGAAATGCAATATAAGGGTCCACAAGCCTGTATGAGACCTTGCTTCAGAGCGTTCAAATGCTTGCAGTCACTTTGGAAGCACTTACTGTACCAGCATAGACCCATTTACTGTTTCTGCAACAGCTGGGGCTGGGTGTGCAAGACAAATTTGCAGCTAAATCTACTAGTTAGAGTCTTTGCTATCTATACCATGGTAAACTGGCCTAAAAAACCACTTTTGAGACCATCATAAACTGTTTCAGGAGAACCCAAAATGTCAGCTAATGTAAATGAATGGAAAATATTCTCAACCTAGAAGCTGATTACTGAAGTCCAGTTACATACTAAAAGCTGTAAATTTCTCATTGCAATGACTCACAGTTGTACTTTTGTGTACTATAACTCAATATTTCTTTGTTGCCAAAAACACTGCTCTCAGAAATGCTGCATTTGAGGCTCTCAAGCTTCAATAGCATTGGTGGACATGAGACTGAAAAATCCAGTAGTTTTCACTGAATAATCACTTGGTGAGCCAGCTGTTTCTGAAGCTGTTGTGAACACAAATGTTCATGAGGAAGAGGGACAGCAGTTCCCATTTGGAGTGCTATTGGCCAGTGTTGTTCTGTTGCCTTAAATGAAATCTTGATCCTTCAGAGAGATCTAAGGAAAAAGTTGATTTTAGCTAATTTGAGACCATACTCTCCACATCACTAACAGGGGATCCTGTGTTTTGCAGCATAAGAAGGCAAAGGCAGACAGTTTCGTTAGTCTTTTGAGCCTGAGAAAGGCTGGTCTGTCAGGGATGGTTTATGGCTTCCCCATAAGTTTCTCCAGAAACTTTGTGGAGCAGTACTTTGAAAGGGCAGCTGAGAACTTAAAATAAGTGGTGTCTTTCAGGGATTTAAAATGTTTTAAATGCTTTTAAAAAGCAGCTTATTATAGGACTCCTTATATTTAGAATAGTAGAGAAACTCGGAGAAACCCCTGAGCTATTCAGATTTCCTTTCTTAGTGGCAGTCTGTTTAATCCTTTGTGATCCCCTCTATTTCGCTTTGTATAACAAGGTGTGCTACATGAAAGAGCAAATGCCTACAAAAGTACTGCATGGAACAGTCCTTGCTGCCCAACTTCCTAAAATATCAATGCATACAATTAGATTTTTAAATGGGAGAGTTGCCTCGCTCCTGCTATCTGTCTTTTCAGTTTGCCTAAGAGTATTGACCCTTACAAGTTAAAAGCAGCTTAATCTTTATGGGTACCAGCTGTCAAGTGTCTTTATTGTCGTAATCTTCAGTAAGAGCAAGGCTGTGTTGATAGCAGTTATGTTTCTGATGAGGGCAGGTGGCAATGTTTTCCAGCATGCCAGTATCACTGGTGTACTGGTGCTATCATCGTAGCTACTCTATGTCAGCACTGGCATAGAGAGCTTACTCTGTGGGAAAGGAAAGGTTAATTAGGAAAGGAATCAATCATAGATGCATGTGAGAAGAAAGAAGTTAAGAACAGTAGGGTAGACGGCCTCAGTGATTACTCAGATGGCGTTGTTTTGAATAGAGCTATTAAGAAAAATGCCAAATATCTGATATTTCAGGACTCAGCAACATTTGCCAGGGATTAGGTATTTGCATCACATTTCTTCCTTTGTTTGAAGTGTTCAAGAAGTACTATATTCACTGCATCTCGTGTGCTGAAATCTTTTCTTGCTGGTTCTTCCAGCTATAGCTAAAATAAGTAAAGGTCCAACATGCTGATTTTTTTATGTAAAGTCCTTGTGGATTTGCTACTTGTATATGATAAGTTTTATTTCTAGCGAGGCTTTGTGCAATCTAACAGCAACTCGGAGCATTTTTGATTAACTGTGCTTGTTTTTTGACCTGGAGATGAGTGCTGCACTGCCCTCTCCTCCCCTGGTGCATCAAGAGCTTTATTTAATTTTGCTCTGTGTCAGTAAAACGCCGGTACATGAAGACAACAGAAGAACCCCAGACATCATCCTTCGCAAGGACAATCCCTTCATGACACATTATCAAGGAAAGGATTCTGGTTCAGAAGATGAAGCAGCCAGCAGAGTTCCTGACTTAGAAAAGGATGACTTTGCCACCCGGAGAGCCAGAATGAATCAACCCAAACATATAGTTCCATTTAACTCCTTTTTAGTTGGACCCTATACAAGTAAAGAGAAGGGTAAACTGGAAGATGTTAAAAAGCCATTGCAGATGGAAAAAAAGGAACATGCAAGGTGTGCATTCGTGATCTTATTCTTTCAATTATAGTGCTTAATTTCACCATGGCATATTGCTGTATAGGCCTAAAGCTATCTTGGCTACAAAAAAAACTTACAGGTTAAAGTACATGCAAATGTTTTATCATAAAGTGAACCAAACTAATTTTTTGTTAAGAGTATGAGGAGAGGTTTTAATTGGCTATGGGTGTAAATAAGATAAAGGCAGGACACTTTCGTTATCTAAGCTCATGAGACAGCTCATGAGCATGAGTAATGGAGAATAAACTTAGAAAATATGTTTTGCATCTCAGCCATTTTTCTGATCACTTTCAGTGCACGTTTTTGGGTGCATTTCTTCCATCTCATGCTCTTTTAATACCGTGCATAAAACACAGACCAGATGAGTCTTTAGTTAAGGCACTGCTTATATATGCCTGCTGTGCTGCACTGA
The DNA here is from genome assembly GCF_000691975.1 of Corvus brachyrhynchos. NCBI lineage: Eukaryota > Metazoa > Chordata > Aves > Passeriformes > Corvidae > Corvus > Corvus brachyrhynchos. The sequence continues at coordinate 3,991,198 of NW_008240046.1, forward strand.
ATTATGTTGCACGTGGTCCTAATATGCCTTACGCAGCATTGCTTTGGGAAATGGATCATGGGTTACAAGGCTTCAGCCTAGAAAATCTCCTCTTTCTTCAGTTCAGTGATACAGACCTTTAAGAAGCTGCTGAA
>NW_008240046.1:3991389-3999032 GCF_000691975.1 Corvus brachyrhynchos
CTGAACCTGCTAGGTAGAGATCTTTTTCAGGAAACAAATATTTTTGTTTTACTTGGGCAAACGGATGTGATTCTAGATAAAACCACTGTATACACATTACAGGGAACCTTGACTGTAACAAATTACATGTTCAGAAAAATTCTTTTAATATTTAGGAGCTCTTTTCAATAATATCAAATGTGTCATTCTGTTGCTGGTAATTTGATTATGTTAACATTTTCTAATGACTACTTTGGCAGGACATCTGAGGAGCACCTAACCACATTTTAATAGTCCAATGCTATTGACATGACTCTTAAGATCAAAGAAATTCTGTAGTATGTTTGAGAGCAAACTTGAATTCACTGTGTGATTAATATGCAAATGAGATATTTGTGACTATTTAAGAGAAATCTTATTGCAGAAATGCTTAATACAGTAATAGCATAAAGATTTTTCTTACTTGAGCTGGGAATAGAAGCTCATGTGAAGAAGTGGTCTCAGTAGTGCCTGAGGAGGGTAGCATATCTGAGAGGTTTGAACTTCAAATGATTCATTCCATGTTTACTTCCTAAAATTAATGTGAAACTAATATTATAAAATCAGTTTTATCTTCTTGAGCTCTGAACCTCTTCTTTTGACACTGATTTATAATTGCTTCCCCAAAATATCTTTCCTTGCTGAACTTGAATGTGCATTAAATTAGAAGAAGACGGGTGCACATGACATCAGTAAGGCAAATAGTTACAAGCAAAGAGAACCCACTTCTGCAAAATGAGAAGACTGAGTCAGAGGAGGAACAACAGGTGAAAGAGCCTGATAATGAGAGAGATGATTTGGCGAAACAGAAATCTCAAAGCATCCTTCCTCAGCTACAAGATGATGTGATTTTTGTCAATGCCTCTATAACAAAAGCAGATCTGGAGACCTGGAAAAGACTGAAACTTTCAGGGGAGCCCAGGTATGGTTTCTGCTTGTGGGCAGGATTGGCACCCTGGGAAGCATGTTTAGCTTGCCACAATCTGCTTGTGTGCTTGTGATTTTAAACTTGAAGAATGCCTTGTTGACAACCAGTCCTTACCTATTTCAGTTTTCAGGAGGAATCCAGAAATCTCTACAGAGATGCTGTCTATCATGAAATGAAAGTGTGTCCATCATTTAGAGCACTATAGTAGTTTCACGGTCACTTTTCTTGTGGACGCTCTTGATACAATATCAGAAAGGTCCCTCTTGTCTTGTGGCTGAATTTGCTTTGAAGCTGCTTGAAGCTGAACAGCGCAGAGTTCCAAGTGGTACTGCTAATACAGTAGCAACTACGTTGCTCCTTACCAAGCTGTCTTCAGGACTTGGGGTGTTTTATACCTTGGGAGTATTACCTGAGGATCAGCATCTTTGCATTAATGTCTGTATACTATTTTGAGACCTGAGCTGATACATCAGCATAGCAGTGTATTCCAGTGCTGTGTAAATACACCAGCACTGTTTCTCACTGCAGCAGGGCTTTCAGGAGCCTCATGGTATAGTGTTTGTATGCTCTTGTTGTTAACAAAACCTCTACAAAGGGATCCAGTATAAAGCAGTTATTCTAATCTGTTTCCCTATGGAGATGGACTATAACATAGGCAGGTGATTTGTGGCTCCAGTAGGAAAGGATAACAACTCCTAGCCTTCCTGTTTAGGTGCATGCCGTTTTGCAATTAAAGATGGCTGTCTGTTCTGGCATTCTTCTAACAATGTGGTTATTGTATGTAATTCTAGCTCTAATAAATCAAAACTCAATCATTCTTTCATCCTAAAGATATTAGTAGTCTCTCCATTACTTTTGAGGTGACTTATTAAAATCAGGATTCATTCTGCTTGGTTTTGGGTATGTGAATTGCCCTTGCTAGTGCTCCCATGCCACTGTAACTCCCCCATGCCAAAGTGAGTTCTAGTTCCATACAGTTACATATAGTGCGTGGCCTGGGTTTATGTGAGCAGATAAGGAAACTGTGGCTTTGTTAGGGTGAACAACTGAATTCGGAACAGGCCATATGCTACATTCCTTGACCTCAGGAAGTGCTTCCAAGGATGTGCTCCAGACTTTTCCCCACAGATCTGCAGTATGTTTGGATTTTATATGTCATTGGGGACTCAGTATGCCACAGCTGTTTATACCTATGTCCTTGACTTTTAAAATAAAACCCCTTCAAAACCTTAGGAGCATTTAATTTGTTTTATTCTGAGGGTCTCATGTTGGGGACATTCTTTTATTCCTCATTATGACCAGTGAAGAAGATTTCAAGTGTTCCAGCAACACTCTGCCACCAACTGATACCATGGTAAAAGCAGCAGCCCAGGATGATTTTGCTGTCCGCAAAACCAGAGCAAACAAAAAGGCTGGTAGCCCCAAGCAGAAGTTTGTGCATTTTGGGCCAGTAACTGAGATTGATCAACAGAAATGGGACAAGCTCGTTATTGGCAGAGCTTCATCCAAGAGCAGAACAGAAGAGGAAAGCAAGAAAGACAGTGTGGAGAGTCAGTCTGGTGTTGAAAGCTCTCCTCCAACCACTGTTGTCAGTCTTGGGTTTGCTGAACACAGCGAAGTATCTGAGCCAGAAAATGAGTCCAGGTATTTGGTGTGGCTTAGGAAGTGCTACTAAGCTGTAAATGAGACCTGTTCTTGCCTGATGCTGACCTGCATGGGAGTGCACTGCAGCATAAACCTAAGAGCTGTTTATGCGCACAGCCTTGTTCAGAAGACATCTGATGTCTTCACAGTATCTTAACATGTTTAGGATTGCGCAAAACGCTGCACACAGGCCTTCTGAGCACTTGCTCAAAATTTCTGATGGGCAGTGAAGTCAGTGGTATCTCAGAGGGTGAGCTCTCATTCATGATCTTTCTGCTGCTTGAATTCCAGCAGCTTTGCTCTGCCTGCTTTCAGCACATTAGGAATTTGTCATTCAGCTTGCTGGCCTTACTGATCTTCAAAAAATGTTTTCAAACCTAATGGATTTACCTTCTTTTTGAAGATGGTGTACTGCTGCTCTGTGTTTCTGGCATTTGTCTGGAGAAGAATTATCTGGGTCGTTAACACATTAACAGTTCTTTCTTTGGCATTTCTTTAATCACTTAGTCTGTGGCTGCAGTAAGAATATGTAATGAATACTTCTAGCAAGCAATTCATTCAGCTACGTTTGTGTGTTTATAAAACATTGGTAAACTGAGTTAGACAACTCCTTTTCTTGCCTTTCATTTGACCTGAGAATGTTTTGTCTGTCTCATCCGTCCTCTCATTCTCATCACTAGTGAGGGTGGAGTCAAGTCAGGTACAGATGACTCTTGCAAGAGAATTCCATCACCTGTACCGGCTTCTGATGTCATCTCTGAGAAACAAACCCCATGGAGTTTGGGCAATCAGCAAGAAAGCACCAAGGAAGAATGTGACAGGAATGTACCAGATATTGAAAGAGATGATATGTTGGTTAGAAGAATGGGAACTTTCCCGAGGCGTACCGCTAGCTCCATTCCCACACATTGTCCTCCCCTGTCAGTACCTCCTCATCTGCTGCAGCAGCAGCAAGAGGAGGCTGTAGCTCATGAGAAGGATTTGAAGACTCTGCAGGAAGGAGAAAGGTCAGAGAACAGAAGCAGATCCCTCTGAGCCTGGTTTGTGTGTGGTGTTAGCTTGGATCAGTCAGCAATGTTGTCCCATTCTTCACATGGGCTTTAAAGATGTGTTTTACTCATTCATCATGGCATGTGTTCTGTTTTGTAAAATTACTTACAAGAATGTATCCTATGAACATGAAACAGCCTGTTTTCTTTCATAATATTTAAGTGCTTCAGTTGTTAATTACTGTTCAGCATGAAAATAGTCTTTCATCTTTTGGGGGTATTTCTTTTGCAAACCATGGTGCTTTGTCTAGATTTTTATGCCAGCTTCCAAGTGAATAATTTGTCGTGTAGATTTGTATGCAATTCCCAACTTCTAACGAATCACCTACATAAGTGTGGGGTTCAACAGATTTTCCTCTTACTCCCCGTGCTGTGGCTAAAGATGCCTAGTTTGCCTAGTTGTCCATCACTCTGAACTTTGTTTTGAGTAACATTACCTGAGCAGCCACTTGCTATACAAGCGAGCATTATCATGGAACAGTGTCACTTGTCTCTCTGAGCAGTACTGTCACACAAGAAGTGAAACAAGAACAGCTTGAAATCCCTCAGCTGCAGAGTGATGGAACAGAAAGCAACATGAAATTTCCAGACCCACAAAGAGATGACATGTTAGCCAGAAGAACTGGAGCTTTTCTTAAACAACCTGGGCCCAGTGTTAAGCAGTTCCTTCCCATGCCATTTTCAAAGCAGCAGAATAAGCAGGGCACAGCTACAGAACTTGCGAAGAAAACCACGAGGTAAGAAAGTTTTTCTCTGTGCCTTTTAGCTAGCCCTGTGGGCTGTTTGTCAAGATCTCTTTATCAGGAAGATTTCTGGTGGCCCAGTAGTGGCTTTTTTCATGCTTGTTCTCAGTTCTGTGCTGATTCTTTCTGCTCAGTAGAAGGCAATAGAAGGTTTCTGTACCTTTTAGTAGAGCCATGTAGAGACTCAGACCAGAGTTCTACCAGAGGCAAAATTCTAACAGTGTGTGGAAACAGATCTACGTAGCAATTACATTTGCATTACATTTGCATTACATTTGCAAAGGTTTCTGGTTGAATATGAGGTAATCATTACAAATGTTTCCAGCTAGAAATGGATATGCTGGATGTAGTAGGTTAGATGATTTTCTATGGCTTAATTAGTGCCAGTGACTTCCTAACAGGAAATCTAGAGATCCCAAGATTCTTTCTGATAATGCTTAATGTCTTTCTAAGCACCTTTGTTCAGATGTTTGAGTCTGTGTGAGTGTTGAAGCCTTTGAAAAGAGTTATCGTTTGGTGGTTGAGCCACATGCAAGCAAGAGTGGAAAGGTTCTTACTCATCAGCCTCTTCAGAGTACATGAGGAGAAGGATATGCATGCACCTGTACAGACATGGATGAAAAACTAGCTTACAGCTCTGCCAAGGGAAAACAAACCTGTCATCTACCATAGAATTCAACAGTGGCTTAGTGTTGAAAAGACCTTAAGTTGAATATCTTGGTTAAATTATGGACTTAATACTTCAATTTTCTGTGGTGTCTTGGACAGTTTATTTTCTGACTTAAAAGAATGGTACAAGCATTTGACTCTTAAAATGATGGGGTTTGCTCCTGCCTCACTTAGCTTATCCCCTGTCAGCTATTTGGGTTTGTAGGGGTTGTTTTTTGTTAATTTATAGTTATGCTTTTCATTATGTATATGTGATTTTTGAAATGTTGCTTAATACATCCCTTTGCACTACTGCCTTTGGCTCACTCAGGCCTGAAAAATGTCCACAAGTCTACACTAACAGTTCTGGAAAACCTGCAATAGAACCACTGCAAGAACAGCAGCAAGGGCAGGAGAAGGACAGTCTCCCACCTACAGGACAAGATGAGATTATTAGTACTGCCCAAGTGGGTGAAGATGGTCACAGTGAAGTCCACCTTGGTCAAACATCTAAGCTTCCGGAGGTTCCTGAGGAAAATAAAATGGAAACACTTTCATCCAAGGATGAGCGTCTGCAAATGTGAGCTTTCTGGTGTGAATCACGCAGCTTGTAGAGCCCTGTGTGCACTCTTCAGAGTTCAGATTGTGCATTGCCTGGTGTGTTTTCAATCCAGACTAAAACACTGTATGTCAGTAATACACATTTTAGAAACAAAAAGAATAGCTGTGTAATGAATTTTATTTTGATTTTTAAAAAATATTTAATTGAAAGGTAAGTGAAAGGAATATCTGATTACAGTATACATGTTGATTTGCAAGAAAAGTTTATGAAGAGGAGAGGCTAAAATGGACTCTGCTCATCGAGAGATGTTTATTCTATTTCTCCCATGAGAGAAATGTTGTAGTATTGACTTTTGCGCTTGATGCTCCTTTATGATAAATCCCAGATACAAATATGTGGTTTGCATAGCTCTAAACAAGACCATCATTTTAGTGGATGTCGCTGGTTTGTGTATTACCAGTAGCTTTTTTCAGCTATACTCCCCCACTCTGAGGAAAGAAAACCAAAACCAACTAACAAAAAACCCCAAAAAAACAACAAACAACAACAAAAAACCCAAACACAAAAACAAGACTTCCAAAATGAAAAAGGGCATTCTGTGACTCACTTTCTGACTGTGATATTTGTCTCTTTCATGCTTCAGTAACAGTGGTACTAAGCACTGCTGTGGAATGTAACTGTTAAGTTTTGTCTCCATTCATTGCATGTATGGCACAATGTAAATGCTAAGACATTGTCTATTTTCAGTAACTATTTTCTCCGCACATTTTAAATCTACTTCAGCAGATTTTTATAATGTGGGGCATAAGTATGTTTAAGTATGTTTGAGGAGGGATAGGTGCTGTTCTTATGTAGTTTGACCTCAGGATGCTCAGGTAAGTCTTGTTTGATGAATACACAGTCCCTGAACAGTACAGTTCTGTTTTGGTCAGCTTTACTAGTACAAGTGACAGTTGCACAAATTGTATGGGTCCAGTTGCAATTACTACTTAATGTATTTATCCACAATCTAATTTTATATTTGGTCTTGTAGATTCGGCCTCAGAACTCCTGTGTCTGATGACGCAGAGTAAGTTGTCTTGTGTTCACAAGATTCTGTTTTAAACAACTTACACTGCATGCTTTCCCATCTTTCTACTAATTTAAAATGCAGTTGATGCATCATTATTATTTTGCAGTGTTTCGGCAAATAAATTTTTCAGACAGCGCTGAAAAATGGAATGCAATATGGCTTACATTGCAGTTAAAAATAATTTCTATATAAAAGCCCATAAAAACTAAGCATAATACTAATGTCCAGCTGTTGCTTAAAGTATTGTTTCCTCTTTTTTTCTTTTATTTTGCCTTGGTTTTCTTCTGAATTTCCATTGCCTCTAATCAGCTACAGGTAAAGAGAGCTGGGTTAAATCTGGGTGTTGAAGGAAAAAATGAAATATGAGGAGGAACAGGAAGAAATAAAGAAATCCAAAAACAAAATAATGTCATCGTGATCTTCAGAATAATTACCATGAAAATGCATCTTTAGCTGAGCCTTTATTCTCCTTTAAAAACTTTATATTGAATCCCTTCCAGGTTAGGTTTAATTTAATAAGGTACTAAATTTCAATTTTTAAGCTCTTCACCTCAACACTTTACTTTTCATAGAAGGAGTAGAACTGACATTTATTACACTTAAAAATTTTAATTGTTCATGTATGCATACAAACTTCAGTAGAGAATAGTAGGCAATGTCATTTAGAAAGCTCTTTGGAAGTATTAGCTATTTAGAAGAGAAATAGTTGGGAATTACCCACATAGTAACACCCTTAATATCCTTCTGTTCACAGAAATGCACATGACCTTCTCTGCCTCCCAGATTAAATCCCAAAATAGAAACAGTATGGAGAGTTGTAGGGGTTTTATAATGAGTATACACAGAGACTAATATGCAATTTTTCACCCTTTGCTCTAATGATAAAGCTTAGAATCATGGACTGAGTGTTCTTTACAAGTTCTGTAATAGCTTTATGCTGTATAGAGCCTGTGTCCTCTGACTACAGAGTAAACATACT
>NW_008240046.1:3999089-4001614 GCF_000691975.1 Corvus brachyrhynchos
ATATAACATAGAAGTGCTATACTTAACAATGGGGATGTTCCTGCCATTTCAGAAGGCCTACATATAGGATTGATTTTTCATCTTTGCATGTCTGTATTAAATGCAAACATGAGAGAAGGTACATGGAGACACCTCCAAAGAGGCGTTGCAATGGGCTTGGTGGTATAACGTGAGAGTAGCAAGGATTGATAAATCATACTGCTTATTCCATATTGATTCTGATCTTGTTTTAAAAGGCAAAGCAATTAATGTTCAAACCTCACTGTCATCCTTTCCAGATGTGCCACAGTTTACAGAGCAACTATTTTCCTGAACTGTCTTTTAAGTTCTTATAAAAGTAAGATTGTGTTTTTCCTTTTGAAGACAAAGTATTTATGAAGACTCTAATAAAACTTGACTCTCAAGTAGGAAAAATAAATTGAACTAACATTCAAAATACTTCCAAAATGTTTGTCACATCTCCATTGAAAACCGTAACTTGAATTCAGTCTTAGACTAGATGCTCTTTATTCCAGCAGCAAAACTAGGAACTCTTTTATTAGACTGACAACGTTCCCTGGGCTGGTTAGGGGAAAACTAGATATTGTCATCAGTCCTGGTCTGTCTCAGCATCCAGAAAAGGCAATACTTAGTGTATTGCTGCTGATCAAGCCCATTCCTATCTCCTGAAGAGAGAGAATTCTGGTGGTAGCGTGGTAGTCCAGTGTGAGTTTAGGCTCATAGTGGGCTGAGATTTTTGAGTATTTCTTTACCAGAGTCTGATTCTTGAGCCAGTCTGTCCCTTTTTATATTTTGTTGGGGTTTCTTAAGTCTTAGTATGATTGTACAATGGTAATGCAGCCACATAAATAAATGCCTTACGTAAGGATTGTTAACATATTCTCATAAAAGGGTTTTTATTTTTTCTCTCACTTTTAAATTAATTAATCTAAACACTGAAGTCCTTGAGAGCTTTTTTTAATCCAAAATTTATCTAGACCTGTTAAAGAAATTTCTGCATGATATCGCTGACAAGAACAACTGTAATTTGTGGTAATAAAGCAGTGTAACTTGAAAATCCCAACATTCCAAATACGCTGTTTTTCTGCACAGTGCTTTTCCCCAGATGATTGTTAGAACAGCAGGTCTGGTACACTGGTCAGCCAAAGGGCCCTCTTGCTTCAGGACAGAGTTTGTATGCAATCTCCAGAGCTGTGCTAATGGCAGAAAGTTAATGAACTTGAATTTGGTGCAGTTACATATTCCCTGTCTACTTGTGTGCTATTTGCCTGCTGGCCCAGCATGTGGTTGAAGGAGGGAGTAAATTTGGTTCTGGTCATGGAGATGTTAGTGATTGTCTGGAGCCATTTGTAGATTATAGAAGACAGAAATAGGATGAAATTATGTGGGACTCATGGTGAAAAGTCTCTTTTGATAGAAGCTCAGAGTTTTGGCCTCTTTGATTCTTTTCTAAGAATGAACTTGTCAGGCAGAGAAGATGATGTAGACCTTTCAGTTGGCCTTGTCTGTGTACTCAGGAAAGGAGGTTTTTCTCCTTAATGATTGCTCCATGCTGGTCAGAGCAGAGCACAGTGCTTTGAGATGGGACTCCTTCAGATTGCTGTCTCAGGAAGATACTGTTGTGGAATAACATGTTGCTGCAGAGTTGATGCTTGAACCTACCCAGTTGCTGATCCATGGCAATGAAGGCCCAGCAGCAGGAGATGACAGCTGGAGTAGGAGGTGCATCTGGGGTTGTAGTGTATAGTTTGACTCCTAGCCAAGGCTAAAGCCTTTTCCAGGGAACCTTTTTTACTGCATTGTTAATAGTCATAAAACCTGTTGCTGTCTTTGTGCACGCTGTGAGACCTGCATGAATTCAGGGAGCATACATTAGACTTACATTCAGAAATCCAGGTACTCCTGCTAGAAAGGCAAGATTCCTCCATCCCAAATGGCACAGAGTGAGTACTCATGCACTCTACTAGGACCAGTCACCACCATTTCAGGTCTTATGTTTTCTCCTACTGCGTGTGAATGAAAAATTGTTTGACATGAGGAAAGAGTACCAGAGAGGAGCTACACAATCAGTTTGACCCAGAAGGCACAAGGTGGCAAATAATGAACACTAAAGGCTTTCTTAGTGTGAGTTTCAAAAGCTCTGAAACTGGAATAAACCCTATAAGAGTGACTTTATTGCAAGTTATGCATCTCCCAACCTACCTCACCAGTCTGCCAAATATGACTCATATGTAAGTTTTAAAAAACAACAACGCTTCCCATCTCTTTAGATTCTTTTATTTAGGAGTGTTCCAATCCAATCCTGAACAATGCAACTGTTAAACTACCCACAGAAAAACCCAAATTAGTGTACCCTTCAGCACTTTGTTTAAGGGGTGAAGCACAGTATTATGTTAACTTCACTGTTCGTGCTTAAAGGCAATAGGATGTTGATTCTGTCCTTCATTTCTGAGTAAATACCTACTTACCAAGATGGAATCTGTGCATGTCCTTTTCCATACACTGTCCAGACCTTTCAAGTTTTT
>NW_008240046.1:4001733-4006272 GCF_000691975.1 Corvus brachyrhynchos
CTGTCTTTGCTTGCCTGAATACAAATGCTGGCTCATAAATATATGCACGGCTTTCCGTGACCATTCACTTTGATTACTGTGGACACAGTTGCCCACAATTTTATCTTCATTGGGTGCTTCTCCTGCTAGTTGGCTCATTGGCTCATGTAAAGCTGCAGGTGATCGTTCGAGGACTGCTGTGAAATCACTTCATGTGGAACTGCATGGCTTTCTTTTAAGTTTTTTTTTGCTTTGAATGGCAGAACTGAGGTCATGTTTCACTAATAATAGGTAGCAGAGGTGGAGTAGTAAGCACCTTATCTTTGTGTGAAGATCTTTATATAATATAAAGGGATGCATAATATCAAACCATAACCTTTTTTTTCCTTTAACTCTCCAAAGGTCAGAGACATAAATAGAAAAAAACTTCTTTTTGTCCTGGACGTCATCTTTTCCTTGTTATTAATAAGTTGGTGCTGGTAGCATTGGACTTCTTCAAGGCAGGAAGGGGAGGACAGGGGAGGGGAGGAAGTACCATGCAGTTTGAGCTGAGTGTACTTCTCTGGGCAGGCTCCCCGTGGCTTTGTAGCAATAGCATTTAGCTAGCCATGCTGCCCCTGATATACTTTTCAAGCCTTCTTTTACCCAGAAATGGAAACTTTCGTCTGTGGTGTTAATCAGAGTGATCTTGAAAACCCATTGGGCACAAATCTGCAGAAAGTAAAATGTTCTGAATGATAGAATGATTTTAATAAGAGCTGTTGATGGAAGTGTAAAGTTACTAGTGCTTCTTAGTGAGAGACAAAGTTGCAGTCAGCTAACAAAATCAAAAGTTGAGGAGTGTAATAATGCCTGAAGTACTATGTGGGAGTCATAGGGATCCTAACGAGCCCTTGTAGAGGACTGCTGCTTTTGGGAGCTTTGTAACAAAGCAGGTGTCTGATTCTGCTGTAGCACCCTCATGTGGCTTGAGCTCTTACAAGCTGAAGGAATATAAGCCTCTAAATAAGACTGGGCTTGTTGTTATTTCCCCCTTGTTTAGGAGTGTGAGTATGTTTGACATGAGATGTGAAGAAGAAGCTGTGGCTCAGCCTCATAGCAAAGCTCGCCATGAGAAGCTGCAGAACATACACAACCAGCTGAAAGAGGATGAGACCAGATGGCAAGATGTGAGTATATGACATTGTCTGCAATGCTGGCAGGCACTGAGGCCAGCCAGCTAGGCAAAAACAGGACAACCTGCTAAATCTGCAGTTGCTGTCACGTGCTTAAAATAATCAGGAGAGCTTTTTTTTCCTCAGTGGATTGTTGCTAAAAGAATAGAAGTTCATAATTTGATGTAAATCAAAGAATACAAGATCTTCCGGTCCCTCTGCCTCTTCACGAGGTATTTTGCTTTATTAAAAAAATGTAAAGAAACTGTGATTAGATAAAAAAATGGAAGAACAACTTCTAACTGCTGACTTCTCTAACTTTTCTAATTAGTCAATGTCCAAAGTGACAACATACAAGACTAAGTAGGACAGGGAATAAATGGGTTGAACTTGTCTTTAATAAATTCGTATAGATACAGAAAATGTTAATGTTTTCCATCTCCTCCAAGCAAACAAATGGCATTTCATGTTAGCTACACCCTGCTTGGTTTACAAGGCCTTTCCAAACCCTCTTTCCTTGATGTGTTTTGTTAAGCTGTCCAGGCATTTGCCATTGTCTGCAGCAAAGTAGCAAGGAGAGAAAAACATGATATGCAGGTAAATTAGTACCAGGAGTTTTAGTTTAAATTCTTTTCATTCCTAAAGACTGATTTTAAATGAGGAATTTGGGGCATTTTTTTAGTTTAAAAAACCCCAAAACACAGTAAAACACATCTCTTCAGGTATGGTAGTTTCTCATTACAAGGAAAGCTTCTGTGAAACACCTCAGAGAGGTTTTTGGTAGAAAATTCAAGGAAAAGTAAAAAAAACAATTGTATATACAGCTAAGAAGTGACTTTCTGTAGTAGAACAATGAAGGACTTTAGCTGAAAGGTCTTCATGTGTGGGAAGCCATAATTTCCCAGCAGAGATAAGAATAAATCCAAAGGTATTCAAGAAGTTTGAGAATTCTCTGCTGTTGAATTGAAAATCCTCTGAGCTAAAGTTAGTACATTTTCCAGGCCCTCAGCACCTTCTACCATGAACTAAAAGTTCTGAAAAGGTACTAAAAATTACCTTATTGGAATGTCCTTGGCATTCTGAAGGCTTTATAGAGATGTATTTCATGGTCCGATATTTTTATATGCCCATGCTGTAAATTTGCCAACAATTAACAGTTTCAAGGCTTTTTAAAACTATTGTTATTCTAAAGCATCAGAACTGGAAAAGAGAAACATGTCTCTATTTTAATTATGAAAAGAGGAGGAGGGCTTATGTTAGAAAATTTGCTAATGAAAAACTAATTTTCAAACAATAAGCAATAGTGGAAGTAGGTGAATAAAGAAATGCTTTGGTACTTCAATGAGGATAATTAGTAGCTGAGGAAAATGAAAGGCCGATGTTTCATGAAGGGCATTATAGACTGATATATGTAGGTCATGTGAAGAAGTACTTTAATGAGCATTCCCTTAAGTGTAACATCAATAATTTGTGGGTTTAAACTAAATTAAAAGTGACAATGTTTTTTCCTGATTTTAATAAAATAAGTTATACTTGCAGTACCTTCTGCTGCTTACCAATAAAAATGCAATTAAAATATTTGGGAAACCGCGTAATTAATGAAATAGCCTTTGAATTGAGTATGTGTTATGAATATATGGGTTTTATTAAAACCAAAATTTATTAGAGTGCATGAAATATAATCTGTATACTAATCTCCTGATGTTGAAAAGTTAATGACAGATGTTCCCTTACAGTTTCCTACAAAGTTATTTTTCTTTGCAGAAGTTCTGTAGTGGTTACTTTTCTATGTGAAATTTTGTTCCTTTACTAGTTGGCTGCAAAGAAATTTTACAGTTTAGGAAACTTCTTTACTATAATTCTTATACTGTGAAAAAGATATTGCTTCTGTATCCTCCAGGATTTGTGAATTCATAAAAGATGCAAGAGAACACAGGGGCCCATAACAGGTACCTCCTGTGACTCTCTGGTTTAGTGTCAGGCTAATTTTTCAGGAAAGGCAGAGAACCGGATTCAGTCAATCTGCACAATTTCAGGCAGGCAGATTCCAGAAAGACTGAGATTGTTACTTCAGCAAGGGCATCTCTGTATAGCTTGGGTGTAAAGCTATGGGATACAAACCATAGGCTTTTTACTCAGTCATCGCTCACATCTGGATCCAAAATACTGTAGGGTAGCCATGACAAAGAATTTAAATTTGGATGCTGCACTGGATTCTTCTACCAAAAAAACCCAACATCATGGATCAACCATACTTGCATATAGCTGACTGATAGCATGGGCAAAGTATGGAACTATCAGCTCTCCAAGGCAAACTATCAGTGCAGCTGTAGCTCATGATAAAACAACATCCATTCTTCCCATGAACCCCTGCTTCCCATATATCTGATATATTCAAATTCTTCACCAAACATAATTTTTTTACTTAATCTTTCTGGGGAGTTGGATTTTGTCCCTAGTGTTAGCCCAAGTGAAAATGAGTGTCCTGACCGGTCCTTTTAGGCCAAATTTCCTGCCAAAAGGAAAGTAAGCAGTGAAGCTATGAAATCCTTACTGTATCCTGCTGGTAGCAGGAAATTCAGTCAGGGAACATCTTCATTTATGGCATGATCTCCTTTTGCCATTGAAATAAACAATGCTGCCTGCAGGTGATGGGAGCCTAGTCCACAGGCAAGAACAAGCATTGCAACTGGCTCACTGGGTTCGTTGTTATCTGTGGCCACTTTTTAGTTATTTGCAACTCTGCATTCAGGTGCCTTCCTTCTCTCACAGGACCTGGCTCGGTGGAAGAGTCGTCGAAGGAGCGCTTCACAGGATCTGATAAAAAAGGAAGCTGAGAGAAAGAAAATGGAGAGGTTATTGGCTGGAGACGGAACGAACGAGCGCAGAAAAAGCATCAAAACCTACCGAGAAATTGTGGAGGAGAAGTACGTTGTTTTCCTGGAGTGTAGTGTCATGTCTGAAAGTGCTGTGTGCTCCATAGGTGATAAGTAACTGTGGGCAGCCATGCCTGCAAGCCTCAGAGAGGGAGAGGGGAGGATGTTGATGGAGCAGAAGAAATGGGTGTGATTTTCAGTGTTAATATGAGGGTCTCTCTTGTGTTGTCTTCCTTACAGAGAGAGGAGGGAGCGGGAGCTTCATGAGGCATACAAGAATGCAAAGACACAGGAGGAGGCTGAGAGCATCCTCCAGCAGTACATCGAAAGATTCACTATCAGTGAAGCTGTCCTTGAGCGTTTGCAGATGCCAAAAATTCTGGAAAGAAGCCATTCAGTGGAACCAAATTCCCCACTGAAAGACCCAAATCCTCTGAGATACTTAAGGCAACAGTCACTTCCTGCTCCAAAATTCACTGCCACATTTGAAGCAACCATTGTTCCCACCACTGAACTAGAGCCCAGCAGTT
>NW_008240046.1:4006303-4012444 GCF_000691975.1 Corvus brachyrhynchos
CAGCAGTCCAGCAGGACGCACATCTCCCAGCAAAAGTGTCTCCAAGGCTGTGCCTATGCTGACACCCAAGCCTTACTCACAACCCAAAAATACACAGGAAGTTTTAAAGAACTTTAAGGTAGGATACATCACATGCCCCAAAGTCAATCAGGAGGCAAAGAGATCTTGATTAGATCATCTGAACGTATGTTTAATGCAATTATGTAGAAAATGGTGGCAGCATTCTGATGTTACAAAATTCAGCTTCATGCTCTGTGCTGCCTGGGTTAATGGTTTCTTCGTGGTTACCGGTCTTAGAAACTTGACCTCTTCAGACTGAAATATTTGCACTGGTCATTTTTCCTCAGGCTAAATTTGTTTGGGGAAAGGGAGAATTTAAGAAAAAAGCAAGGCATTTCCTCAAAGTTTTTAGAAAAGAGTATGTGGTCGTGTTTTTTGTTTTTAAACAAAATGGAAGGTGCAGGGAGTGTGGAGGCTCTGACTTTTGAAGCAAGACCTGAACTGACCTTTGAGTCAGGGGTCTGATTTTTGCCATACCCAAACAAGTGTGTCCCTACTCCTTCAGAGTCAAGAGCCAGGTTGCCCGAAGATACTCTCTTTCTTAAACATGCTTCTCACCAGGGATGAATGGGGAAAGCTACTTCACTGGCATAAAGAGAGGATTTAGGTTGTGCATGGAGGTTTAGGGAAACAGGATGGTACTGGGGTAGCAGAATAACTGGAGATTGATGGTGAGAGAGGGAGAGTGGCTGGATTGGATTGCAAGAACTGTGCAAAGATTATGGGAGTAAAAGAAGTAAGAGAATTTGGATGAAAGCAGGGCTGCTGGGAATAAGGGTGAGATTTGTGGGAGAAAAGGATAGGAGAAGAACAGGAGAGATTATTCTGAAACCAGAATATTAAATGTGAGGAGTGAGTCTTTTGACTGGGTGGTTGTGGACAATGGGAGTAAGATACAGAACCAATGATGGAAAAAGCAAAGAACTGGGATGTGTTAAAAAGAACAGACCAGAATAAGTAGTTTGAAAACATCTGCTGTTCACAGTGCCTGTGCCAAAATGGGAGCTTACCAAAGTCTCATTGTAGTCATGTTGTGAGCAGTGTGAAGCCTACTGACATGCATGCCCCCAGCCTCTAGAGTTTGGGTTCCCTTCTGTCTGCCATTGCTCATACTTTGCTAGTGGCATTCAAGGGTCCCTGAAGCCCTGCTGATATCCTGGTAGCACTGCTACCATGTATATTTAGGTTGTTTGCTTTCTAAAAGGTAAGTCAGCTTTTTATAGCTAGTGAAAAAAGTATGTTGTGGTGTATAATTTATTGAAGTCTGTCCCAGCTCTTGTGGAAACCACACCCCACCTTGTTTCCTAGTTGAAATGTGAAACTGATAATTCCTGTTTTTTCTTATACCTCAGCTGATACGCCCCCAGAGTTTACCTTTTAGATATCAGTCAATCGTGGATCTCTGGGGTTTTTTTGATCCCTGACACATTTTTCATCAGAGGACCAAGATGGGTGTGTGTATCACCATAATGTTATTGCATATATAATTCACATATGTGGGTAAAAACTAACCCATGAAGGCTCCTACCCCTCACAAGCCACTACAAAAAAAAAAAATCTGTCTGAATGTTGTTCACATGATGTGAAAAAATGTGCTTTGTCTCAGTAGGAATCATTCCCTAGCACATGTAGCTGTAGCATTATTTTCCCTTGAAACACCAGTCTGTTGGTGATTCTTGGCCCTGGTGACAATGTGTTGACTTCCTCCAGATCAGAAGGAAAGGAGTATGTTTGTTTAACTCTGCAGCCAGGGCATCTGTCCTGCTCATTCAAACATTTGGTTTTCCTCCTTAATATAAATAGAGAAATGTCTTAGTCTAAACAGAGACACTGAAATGGATGGTGTGGCCTGCCAGTGTTTTCCTGGCCTTTTAATTTTTGAGATCTTTCATAACCTGCCTCTCTAGTAGATAATCCAGCACACAGTCCCAGACGACTTGGGGCTCAGTGCCTGCTCACATCAAACCCTAAGAGAGATACTGTGTTTGTTAAGTGGATGAGGTCAGTGTAGAAAGGGAGGGAATATTTTCATCTGAAAACCAGCAGTGGAGCTGATTGTGCAAGGGCTAACTGCCTTCACCTTCCCACATCTGGCAGAGCTAAGGATGCCCAGCAGCTCAGAGATGGCCTCTAGTCAGTCAAGCTCATGAAGAACAGGGCTCTGGATGCCTGTGTACGAGAAGTCAATGGGAGGAGTTTGCCCTCAGCTTGGTACTGATGGTATATACTAAGTTGGAGGGCCACTCTTGAGGTATCCAAGCTGTTCACTCAGTAAGTAAGGAAGGATCTCTGTGCACAGAGTAGCAAAGCCCTCCTTACTCCTCAGCCCTGCTGACAAGCCTGTTAACATCTGTGCTGTAGCCAGGCAGGAGCAATGTAATGGTACTGAGACCTAGTCGTCTCCTGGTTTCTCCCCACCTGGACCCTCTTATGGTGAACAGCCAGTTAGTTCTCTGTAGCAAGACTTCTCTTGTATGCTTCTACAAAGAGCCCTTCAAATTGAAAGGAGTCTTTACATGCCACCTCCATTCAGAAATTACAGTGTTACAGCACCGAGAAGTTGTATCAGTGCAGAGGAAGAAGCTAAAGCATATCTTGTACTTTCTTCTTTGCTTAAAGGTTCCTTAGCAGGAATATACGGCCACCAAGGAGCTAGCTTGACCCTGAGAAGAAAGGTAGTTAAACTCTTTCCACACTCTCTTTTCAAGGAGATTGCCTAAAGTAATTTTTTGGGAAAGCACCTAATCTATTTGATTGCCTTATGGAGAGGGTGGAATCACCAGTTTTATTTGCTGGTGCCTTGATTATGTGTTAAGAACAAAAAAGAAACAAGTGGATGAACTCAGCTGCTCTTGTCCCTTCAAAGTTCACATGACAGTGCTTCAAAAAATCAGACTGCTAATACTGTGGTGAGGTCATTGGGGTACATAAGCAGTTCATCAGCATAATTAGTCCTGGAGAATCTGCCTGGGTCTTGCATAAGGCAATGCAAAACCCAGCAATTTTGGTCTAAATTTTACACAAAAATTGATTTTTTTAAAACATCCTTTGGTCTGTGATGCACACAAAGGGTGTCTGTATGTTACTGGGAGAACGGAATGTGGGAAACCAGGAAATCCAGAAAAATTATTTCCTTGTGTCTGTATTTTGTTTATGAGCCCCCTAGGGTCATAGGGTCCTCTTCTGTTTTGGCCTGTGGAATGAAATATGTGCTTGGCTCCATCTTTCACTGATAACAAAGACTGTGTTAATGATTGTAGTATCATGTTGAACTCCTAATTTCCTAAATTCCTTTGAATGCCACTTGTCTCAGCGTATTTGTTTAACTGTATTCCACAGGTAGATGGAAAAGTCAGCATGAATGGAGAAAATGTCAACGGCATGGAAGAAAAGGATAAAGAATGTACAACAGTAATATTTACTCCTTCACCAGCCAGATCTCTGAAATTTGACGGAGTAGCCAGAGGGGACAGGCCTCCGGTAGAGTTGAAGAAGGACCCCCCAAGTGTTGAGCTCAGTTTACAGAGGCCTGCCACTCAGAGTGTGCACAAAGAGCCAACAGTAAGACCAACACGAACAAACCAGCCTTACTTTCTTTGCCAATTTTCTGTCTCATGATGTGTTTAATCACTAACTAATGATACCCAAGTGCCTATGTTTGCCTTATTTCAAAAGGGTGTGCCCAGACCAGGAAAAAGACTATAAACAAAGCCCAAAATCCTTTGTAAATTAAAGGCTTCTTCTTTTTGTATGTGGGTAGAGAAATAGGAGGGTAAGATTAAAAAAAGTTTTTGTAGCCAGTGGGGGTCTTGGGGGGTTTTTTGTTGTTGTTTTTGGGTTTTGTTTGTTTCTTTTGGGGTTTTTGTTTGGTTGGTTGTTGTTTTGTTTTGTTTTGTTGTTGTTTTGGGATTTTTTTCCAGATGTCGTGCAGCAGATAAGCATGCTTTAAATGTGCTGGGCCGGGGAGAAATTGATTCAGTGTTCCAGCTGTTGTGCTGGTTTATTCAGCGCTTCTCCTAATGTCAGCTGATTAGATCAGCAACATAATTGGACTGTGTGAGCCATTATAATTAGTCTCAGTTTTCAATTTTCAAAAGAGGATGTGGATGTGCTGGCAACTTTGAACATTTGGTTTTCATTCCCTTCTCAGAAATGTTAGAAGAGGGGATAAGCTATTGAAATGCTCAGAGGGGCCAACATGCTTCTTAACTGCCTTATCAGAGAAACAAATTAATTTTAGCCTTTCATCTTTCTCTCCCCCTCCTCCCCAGAGAAAAAGGCAGGAGTAAAACTAGAGCATATCACATCAGGCATCTAGATGCTACAAAACTGTAATAAAAGTAGATAGTAAAAGCAAAACAAGAAATAAGGAGAGGATTGCAAAGAGAGCATGTAAAAGGATTGCAAGCAAGTGACAGGAGAGGGAATTCTCACAATTTTTTTCTGTGTAACAACAAAGAGAATTGGAGATGTGGTGAGAGTTGGGGTATGATAATTTTTTCTTTCATCTTAGATTTCATCCCAGCATTGGCCAGAGGGATAACAGGGAGCAGACAGGGATCTATGCTGGGCCGTGATGGCTCATTCATGAGAAAGGGTTTGTGTTTTACTCCCCTGCTTAATGCCAGTCTCTAGCTATGGGCACAAACCATGGAGCCTGCAGCAATCATGGGAACTGGTATGTGCTGTGAGCACAGACTTGATCCTGTCTGAGGGAACTGGTATTGAGTCAAAAGTGAATGATTTGCAGGGAAGGCAGAGCTGAGGCTGCTCCTGTCAGAAAAATTTGGATGTGAGGGAAAAGCCAGGTAAGCATTAGATCTGATATGGAAGAGCAGGCAGTGGGAGTGTTTGGAGAATAGAGAAGAACCTCAGCTTGCTGGAGATTAGAAGCTCAATGACAATCAGAAAAGTAGCCAGGTGAAAATATTACTCACTCCTTTTTTTAGGATTTTCAGGCCTAGTTAGAGTTATGAGGAAACTCAGCAGCAGAAGTTGCTGTTAGGTCTTGAGTGTGCTTGTATCTCTTTGATGTCCTCTCATCCTCCCCTTTCTACAGCTTTGAGGATGATATGGCCAGCTGAACACAAATTTTTCCGTGTCTGGTTTCTCCTTCCAATTCTTAGTTCTTGTGGTGATACTAGCAAAAGAGGCAGAAGAGTTTGACTCCTCAGACTCCTTGTGACTCTTGACATTTGCAGAATAGCTCTTGGTTTGTAAGCTTGAATGCACTTAATTATGAAGCCTCCAAGAGAGAATGCGTGTGCACCAAAATGGTGCTAGTGACAGAGTGTCTATGCTCTAACTACAGATTTTATATCACTAGCCTCACAATTCCATCAGTAATGTGACTGGGTAGTGCAAACCATCATAATTACTCCAGGCACTCCAGCTTCAAGCAAAGGTATTAAATGTATTAAACATGTCAAGGGCAGAGCAAGGAGCGCAGACTGCTTTGAGGAGATCTTCCACGATCAAATGGAGAGAAGAGAAGGAGATCTGCCTGTAGCTGGAAGGGAATTTGCCAGCCTAAAATAAGATTTCAGGTTCTGTTTCTTCTGGATGTTTACTTCTCTTTACCCAGATGCTTCTTTTTAATTTTCCAGGTCTCCATGCCTCAGACTAAGGCATGGGCAGTAAATTTAGCTGTTAAGCATGCAGGAAAGTCCTTGTTGATGGAAAGGGCTTAGCTGCCAGGTTACAGAGATGGGGCATGGTACTGATGCTTGGCTTCTTCACTGTGTGCGTTGGGACACAGACAAGCACTGCTATAGACAGCTTGATATGGTTGTAATTGGTCTGGGGCCTTATCTGCAAGAACTGGGCATCTATGCTGGACTCACTTCACTCAGCCTTCTCCCTGTACTTATTTTACTTCAGACTTTGGACAACTAACACAATGATGTCAGCCTCATCTGCAGAGCCTGAAAGGCTAAACTCCTCTCTGAAGGATATAACCACTCCTAGGAAGGTTGGGAATCCAAATTAGGAAAGCTAAGATCCTCCTAGGCTTGTCCCACTCCCCATAAAATGTGACCTCTTGCTCAGTAGGATACTGCATCTAGCACTCACTGTCGGCAT
>NW_008240046.1:4012487-4017985 GCF_000691975.1 Corvus brachyrhynchos
CGACATACCAGAAGGGAAAAAGAGGTTCGATTTTTGCTCCAGGGGTGGGACATTCTTAGAAGTAAGGAAGCCTTCTGAAAGCCTCCACTATCACCTCCCACAAAGCAAAAACAGGGCTTTAGGTTTTCTCTGATGCTTAACCCTTCTGACATTCCAGAAGAGGAGGAGAAAATGACGGAAACAGGCATAGAAAAGCAGCTGAGATGAAGAAGAAGAGCTGTCTAAAGGGAAGAAATAACTGAAGCTCTTATGCCTTGAGAAAACTTCTACAAATTAAGCATGTTTTCAAAGCCATTTCTAAACTTGCTTTCACTGTGTTTATTTGTATATTTTATTGATTCATTTCTTGTTAGCTATGTCCTTCCCAGGCTTTGAATAAGATTCACAGGTATAGTTCCTGTGTTGGGAAATGCTGGTTTAGGAGTTTGTTTTTTCCCCTCTAGTTGCTTGTAGATTTGGTTTGGTTTTGTGTTTTATTCATTAATTTTCTGCTCCAAGTCTCTTTTGTGAAATATATATTTCTTTTCATGCATACCTTACCTGTAATAGCACTCCTGTCCTTCCCTTGCGATTCTCTTCCTGTTCTTTACATGCCCCTTCCTCCTCCTCCTCCATCCCGCACAGGGCTGCTCTCCTGCTGTTTCAGTTCATTTGTCAAATGGACTAGTTCTGCCTTCTCTCAGCCTGGCTGGCTTCCCTTTGAAGCTGTGTAGTCCTAATTTGAATCTGTCTGGCTGCCCTTAGGCATTGTCTGCAACAGGGGAAGATGCTGTGCAACTGTAGTCCAACAGCGCTTTTGGCCTGAAGTTTATTTAAGTTGCACCGCTTAAAACACTAATACTATTGAGGCTTTTGGGGAGCTAGGGAAGTGCAGAGATCGTTTCCTGTGGGGGAGACCTCAGTGTCAGTTGTCTTTTTGACAAGAGAAGGACCCCATTATATATGTGAGTCAAATAATGTTTGGCAATCAGAGACTGACTGGGAAACATATGTACATCCTGCATAAATCGACTATGAAATGAGATGCAAAATACTGCAGCAGGTGGGCAGGACAGTAAAGAAAAATATTATCAAAAAGTATACTTATATCTCTAGTGTATAGGTAGAGTATTAGGTAGAGTATAGGTAGTGTAAAAGGGATTTTACATGAGACTTACCTTTACTTAAAGTAGCTTATGAAATTTTGCCTATGATTAAAGGCTAAAAAGGATAAACTTGTCCTACAAACAGGAGGAAAATATCTCACTGGTGTTTGTGGAGCAATGTGGTGCTAAGAGGCATAGTAGGTAAAGCATACCTATACCTCTCAATGCAGTTGGAAAAACTGGGGCACAAGCCCAAAGACTGATCCATCAGTGGCAATACCAGCAATAATGTGAGAATCATCTCCTCATCCTGGTCCTACCTGTCAGCCATTTCGGCTGTGTAGTCTTCCCATTATACAGAATAGTGGTGGACACTACAAATGGTGAGAAGTTGTATCCACTAGCTCTTTGAATCAGAAGCTGGAAAAATAAATGTTTTGTTTTAAAACAGTGTTTGTGCAGATTTTAGTGTAGAGGAATTAAGTAAGTAAGTAACATCCCTTTATTTTAACCAATGTTTCTATGAGCATTTAGAAATTATTGGCTTCCTATAGTTCTAATTATAACTTCGCTCTGATCAACCAAAAAAAAAAATATAGGCAGCAACCTAGAAAAGATCAGGGTGAGGTAGTGATGGTGGGGAGAGACAGTTTTCTTTTAATTTTTCTCTAGCTAGCTTAAACTTGTCCATTTCTACTCACTGCATGCTTGGCACAAAATACACTTGTTTTCTACATCCAAGTAACGCTCTCCTTCATGTTGAAAAATTCACTAATTGAACTGAGATTAAAGTATAGGCTTTCTTGTGGTTGAGGATTGTTGGCCAAGCTACACGAGAGCAGGGCTGACATCCTGGTTTGTACATATCCAGTAAGACAAGTCTTTGTTCTTTGATTCATTACAAGAAACACTCGTAGAGTAAGTATGTCTGTTCCAGATTGACAGCTTTGCCTTGAACCACACATGAAAAGGTGCATGGAGGGCTGGACTACCTGAAGGGTAAAAGGTGTAGGACGAGAAGCGAGAGCAGCAAAGCTTCAAAGCAGCTAGAAGGGAACTCTGCTCATCATTTGGTTATGAACATAACATGCCTGTCTCCTGTCCTTCAGACAGCCATGCACTTTTCACTGTCTGTCAGTGAAAGAAGCTAATTTTACACCCCAGTCAAGCAGTAATAACTCTAATGACTATCAGGAATCCTTCACACTTTCTTGCAACATTTTCAAGACTTCTCTGTCAGCTACTGATTACCCTGATCTTTCGTTGTAAATAGCTGGCCTGATTATAGTATTATATAGCTGGCAGATGACTTAACCTTTTGAAGCAGTGTTCTGGCTGTAGTACCATATGTTGCATAACATGCAAAAAACTGAGCTGTGGCAGCCCAGGGTTGTGCCATCATTACCACTCACATCATTAATTTTGATTAGGAAATCTTTGTACAAAAATTTTGAAGTCAATGATATGTGCAGAATTCGAATCACTGAAGTTTTGTGATTTGTCAGACAATTTCTACATGTAGCTATTGATGTTGCAACCAGTTTCATTCCTGAATGGTTTTACAACGTTTAAATTGCAGTTTCAACCTGATTCTTTCTGGTATGTCTGCATTCTCACTGATTCCAGACAGCTTGTTTTGTCATGTTTTCATAGAAAATACAATAACATTATTTCACATGATTTTATGTGCAAGCAGTGTTAACTGAGCTGTGTTTCGATTTAATTTACAAGAAGGATTAATAAAGTTCTACTGTAACTTCCTTTGGAGTTTGTATTCTTGTAGAAGTTGTGACACTCTGTGTATAAGGTATTGGATATTGTATTTTTAGGGTTTTGTTAAGGGTGTAAAGTTCTGCCGTAGCAGTAGCCAATATGGCCATTTCTGGCTTGTATGATCTTAATTAAAGAAATACTTGGACTGATACCCTAGTTTATGTGATAAAAATCCTGCTGTCACAAACTGAACTAATTTATTTTCATGCCTAACAGGTGTTTGGTAACACTATATACTTGTGCTTGTGTCTTTGTTAAATGGATACCTTGTTTAGCAGAACATTGGTGTTGCTTTGTCCTCTGTTACTGACGTGCTCATAACCACAACTGCCATCGCAGTGTTTAACTTTCCATCATGAACTATGGCCAAGTCTTAAATGGGAAAGCTTACTTTAAGTCCTGGGTATCCAGATGCATGGGGTAATAAAACCACCCATCCAAGTAGACAGCATTCTTCACTTTTTAGAAGTTTTAATAGGACAGAGTCTCGACACCAGCCTGATCTGTGGGCAGAGATCCATGGGCACAGCCCCCATGCACTGAGGTTTTTCCTACTCCTCTTGAAGGCTGCATTGCCTGTGGTGGTGTTGTGTGACCTTCCCTCACAGGCATCTGCAGCAGAGCATGTATATGGAATGGCTCTGTTGCCCTGCAGAAAGAGACCTCTGCCCTCACAAACACATATGGCAGAGGGGTGCTGAGAGGCTACATCAGTCCTTCATCGCAAGGCAGGAGAGCTCCTCATAGAACTGAAGCACCTCGGAAACATCACTCACTAGGTTACTCAGTCTTTCAGTGTCCATGTCAAAATACAGTCCTCTTAGGCGTAGCGAAATGCCTTAGGTGTAGTGAAATGTAGTTTGTGTGCCTGTTTTCATGGTCAGTGATAACATCATCATTTGATTACAAATATTTATGAAATGTGAAGGATGATAGTCTGTGGTAGAAAAGATATTTTATCAATATAAAGCACAAGAATTTTCTTAAGTGTATTATGCACCTGTTGATAAAATACTAGATAATACTACATTAACTTAGTATTATAAATAGAATTAAATTTAGTGGAAATAAGAGAGTTCCCCAGTGAAGTTGACTTAATTTTTTTATAAATTAGTTACTAATCAGTTTTATATTTTTAGCTGCATGTCACTAGCATTTAATTTCTCAGCAGAGGGAGAGAGAGTCAAGTCGCGTGAGCAGGAACAGAACTTCTGCAGCATGCCATTGGAAAGTCAATTTTCTTGCAGCACATAGTAGCTCTTTTTTCTATAAATAACATTTACGTCTATACCTGGTTCAGCCTCCTGAGTATAGGTTATGGGTAGGTTTAGTTATTGCACTTGTGCAGGATAGCTGCATGACAGCACCAGAGGTGATACAAGTGCATCATGTCTGTGCATCATGTATCGCTGCGGCATTCACTGAGCGTTTTAGCTCCTCTGAGAGGCCATTATGGCTGTGCTCTTTCTCCAGCACCAGCTCACATCAGCAATTGACTTTCCTGGGTATAACAGTTCAACACTTTTTGTATGGGCCCTGGGATTTTTACAGTTTATAGCTTTAAAGCCTCTGAGGTTGAAGTTAAAGTTGAATGTATTTATTTATTTTAATTTTTCAATTTGGACAATTGAGTTGCTTTTTGAGAGTGAAGGGTGAATTCCATTGTTTTACCAAAAATATCAATTGAAATATTAATAATTGAAATCTACAACCATTTCTTTGGCAGGGCTTATGGTTTGGAGCAGTGAGTTTGGAGCTTCTTGCTTTTGCATGTGAAAACGACGTTGTTTAGGGCAAATTCTGAGCTCTCAATAATAGTCATTTGTTTAGGTTTAACGAGTATTGTAGGTTGTAGAATGACACAGAGTAATTCAGGTTGTAGGTCTCTAGCTGGCTCTGCTGCTTAAAACAGGATCAGACTTGAGATCAGAACAGGTTGCTAGGGGCTTTATCATTCGAATCTTGAAAACCTCAGAGGACAGAAATGGCACGACCTATCTGGCTAGCCTGTTGGACTGGGCTGCCTGTCCTCATGCAGAAAAGAAATACTTGTTTCTTCTTTGAGCAAGGTTAGGAAGGATTTCCAGTAGCTTCTCCCCTGGCCACTGTTGGATCAGGAGCCAGAACTAAGGCTGAAGAGGAAATGTTCTTTAGTTGCAGTAGTGTTCTGCTGGGCCTTTTCTGATGAAGGCTCTCAGTGACACAGCAGGCTGGCATCCAGATGAACTGGGGGAGGGAGAGGTGGGTTATTTGAAAGAAAAGAGCGACTAAATGGCAAGCGATAAACCTCTGGGGCACAGGACTTGAAGTCTTTGGAGCATTTCTCTGGGGCTGTGCTTTAGCCTGTGCCTCAACTGCAGAGACCTCCCCTCCTGGGAGTGTGTGAGACATGGAGGGAGAGGTCTGTGCTTTCTTCGCTCTTGGTATAGATGCATTCACAGGTGGACATGGTAGAGAGGATGTCCTGAAGCTTTCCATCTTACCTTTTTAGAGGTAGCTTTCTGCCTCATCCAGTTCGAGAACTGCTTTTAGGCACGTGGGGGATGTATCTTCATGTCTTGCCTGGGGCAGAGGCTGAGGGTGGCAGAGGTGAAGGTGCACTGGGAAGTGGCGGCAGCGGGGAGGATGGAGGGCAGCCAG
>NW_008240046.1:4018212-4062501 GCF_000691975.1 Corvus brachyrhynchos
ATGTGCCGACCCCTTCTAGAGACTCGTGGCTGTGATCTGGCGCCTGTCCTGCTGAGAGGTGGCAGCACAGCCCTTGGCAGGCCCCTTCTCTTGTTCCCAGCACTGCTGGCTGCCTGCTGGGCTTGCCTGGGTCACTGGCCCTGGCCATGGCCCCACACCAGTCTGCACTATTTCCTTGCAGGGCATCTTCCCAGACGTGGTCCCTGCCCCTCTTGAGAGCACGCCTCCCTCCAGAGAGGAGATGAGGCAGGGATTCACAAGCTTTGCCAGCATTAAAGTTCCCTGGAGCTTTATGGTGTGTCCATAGGTGTTGAGATCCTGTTGGCATTGTCAGCAGATGTCCCCAGTGACCAAGCTGTGAGAGCCCAGGTCTGTTTTTCATGGGGCATGTTCAGATAAGGGGCCACAGGTTCATGTGAGCCTGCAGGGGTAGGAAACAAGATCCATGCAGAAGGTGGAGGTCTGATTCCTGCCTGCAGAAAAGAGGAAATGTCATCAGATTTCCTCCTTTGCAGCTGTTAAGAAGATGGAGGAGTGGGAGGAGGACAGGAAAGAGAGTCTACAATAGACTAATTCTGAAATATGTTACTTCTTATTTCTAAAAGTAGTCTGCATTTTTTATTTTCCTCCGTTCAATGTGCCGTTTTCGAGATCTTGGATGCATTAGAAGCACTAGCTATGGGCAATGGCTGATAGCTTTGCTGGAGATTTTTCTTGACTTGCCTTCTGGAAAAGCAGATGTATGGTGGAGGCCGCTGAATAGATCAGCTGAAGTGTTACCCTTGTTTTGACAGTGTGGTTTTAACTCTGCAACAGCCCTGTCCAGGTCAGGAAGCTTGCTTTTCAAAGGCGTTTGAATTATTGCCTTGATATGGTCTTACCATATTTTTTCAGTCCTCTCTTAATAGCGTTTCAAGTATTTCATTACCTTTAATACAAACTCTGGCTTTTCCCCTCGGATAACAGATTGTTTAGACAACCGTGAAATAAAGGAAGTATTTAATTACTTTGCCGCTTTCCCAACACTAGTATGTGCTATCTGTTCACTAATGCATATGTTTTTGTGTTATTCTGGAAGGTGAAACTAGGGGGGAAATGTATGCTTATCTCCAGCTAACACAATCCAAGATATCCTACAGTTTTAAAGCTTGTAGGAGCTATTCCAAACCAACCACATTAATGGCTGATGATGAGCGATTTGAAAAGGAGATTAAAGCACAGCCATTCAATACCTGAACGGGCGCATATTGCTCTGAAACATTCTCCCCAATGCCCTGCTGAGCTCCAAGCTGATGTGGTTCAAACACACTACAAAGGAGCAGCAAGCACTGCCCTGAGGAATTAGCACATGCTTTTATTTCCACTGCACTCACTCCATGCTGTGTTCCTCTCTCCAGGCCCCCCCGGTGGAACTGGATGGAGCTGACAGCCTGCAAGCCGAGCCCAGCCCCAGCAGTGCGGCACCTGCCCCCGCAGCGTGCCCATCCCCAGGTGGGTGTGCTGCTGCCCTCACCCCTGCCCTTGCCCTTCCTCACTTACGGGCCTGGACTGAGGTACATCCTGTGGCAGGAATCTGATAGGAGCATCAGCAGCAGCACCAACAGGGCTCATTAGAAAATGCTGCAGATGTCAGTAATTTTGACATGAAATGAAATTGATTGCAGTCAGAACAGTCATTCAGTGCAGCAGCCTCCAAGGGATGTGGTAGAGCCCCTGTGGCAAGAGGTTTTTCTGGTGCGGCTGGACACAGTGCTAGAGAATCTCCTCTAGTCTCTCTTTCCCACAAAATGCAGGACAAGGTAGTCTGTCGAGGTCCCTTCCAGCCTGGGCTGTTGTGTCATTCTGTGGTTGAAATGACACACCTGAGTTGTCCACTTGGCCATTTGTGCAAGTGCAAAGTCAGTGCCACAGCATGCTGTAACCAGAAAGCAACAAGGGCAGAAGCTGCCAGTCAGTAATAGCTTCTGTTTGACACATTTTTTTCCCCAAGACATTAAGGAATGGGGAAGAAAGAGTAAGAAGGGGCACTTGAGTCCCCATAGGGGCTTTAAATGGACAGTATTATGTAGACTCCTAATTTTCTGCTTTAAAGCCTTTATGCATGATTCCTAATCCAGGGAAAGGAATTTGCTGGTAGAATTTTAAGCTGTTTTCCTCAAAAGTATGTTTCTGAAACATTGTCTTTGAGTAGGCACTTTATTTGCTGTATGCTATTATACTAAGTTCATGGTATTTTTTTGTTGTTCATTTTTTTTAATGGGTCTATCAAAGTTCAGCTTGGTATGAGTAAGTAAAAAGTACTGTATCAAATAGGTATTTAAATGAGATCTCTGGCTGCAGTTGGTGTGTAAGCATAATGCTCCTATTTGTTGGGGATAAATGTGACTTGAACAATTGAGCTTTGCCCTCGAACATCAGTGAGGTACCATTCCCCAAAGATTAGAAGCACATGGGCTGTTAGCAAGGGCTCATTAGCTGACTTAATTACTTTGGCTCCTAGATGCCAAAGTACATAGTTTAGCAATTTTGAATTGCATCTGGAAGGTAATGTAGAAGGTGCAATCTTGTAATGAAATGACCAAATTCTCAAGAGTCAACAGTGATGAGCTGGTGTTGTCTACAAATCACAAAGCCACTTTGGCTCCAGCTCCCCTGCTGTCAGAAATGCTAAAGATTAACAGCAAATTTTAGTATTGTCTGGCAAGGAAAACTGAGATAGCATTGCAAAGATCGAAATGGCAAAGTAACATGGGGTTTTCATTATGTCTGCTTTGGAGGGATAGATGGGGTCCAAAGTCTGTGAACATCTTGTAGAGTAAACAACCTCCTTTGCTGTTCAGTACAAGCCAAATACTTCCATGCTGTGGCTCCTATGCCTCTGATGGTGGGGGAACTGCCCTGAAGGAGGGTGCATCTGCCTTGGAAGCAGGAGCAGCTCTTGTCTCTGCTGGTGTGCACGTTCTTAGTGGAGTCTTAGGCTGCATCTCTTTCTTAGCTTGCTCTCCCAGCCTGTCAAAAGGGTATATTCAGAAGCCGCCACTGCTGCTGTGGTTGGAAAGGGAACAGGATCTGAAGTTTCTTCTTTAGGAGGTTGGAGAGATGTCTGGGTGCTTATTCAGTGCCTGAGATGCTGGCAACTGCTCTGCTTCCAGTGGTGGTATCAGCTGTCACAGTCCTCAGCTGTAGACCTGTGTGCTTATAGTCCCTTCTCCCAGGAATCAGCATCAACTTGTTGGATTTCTTTAAGAGTTAGATGACAGCTAGGTTATTCCAGTCCAAGGCTGCCTGTTAGCAGTTTGTTTGTTGTCTGATGCTTAACTGATGGTCAGTGGAAGTGGTAGGTTTAGTGAAAATAGGCAAGCTGAAATATCCTCCAGTGCTGAGAGTGAGACCGTGTCATATAGCTACTTGTCTTTGTAGCATCTTAGGATAGGATTCATCACATAACTTCAGTAAAGAGATCTTAACTCAATAGGCCCATTGTAGGTTACAGCTCGTCTCAGCCAGAGGAGTGTCTGAAAGAGTTTGTGTGACTCTTTTCCAAGGACTTCTTCTCTATTTTTGTTGACCATGAAGGGTGTCCCATGAAGCCCAAGTCAAGTGTAACCACATAAATTTTGATAGGTGATTTCATTATTTGAGTCTTGTCTTCTCTGAGAGATTAGTTTTTCCTGTGTTGAAAAAAGTTTATTTTTTCAAAACATCTAGTAAATGGGCTCACAGTATATCCAGTAAGAAACTGGATTGTAAGAAATAGGCAAACATTTTATTTGAAAATGTATCTTAACCTTGCAACATTATCTCTTATATGTGTGGATTAGGTTTAGATCAAAAGCAATTCAAGTCAACTGCAGCTTGTGCCAGCCCTGTTGTGAAGAGATTAGAATTTCTTCCCAGTCCTGTCTCTTCAGAGGAAACTGCTTCGAGCAAGAAAGATGTGAAGAAAGCTGAAATAGAGCAGCAGAAGGAAGCAGAGCTCCCTCCTACACAGGAGGTATGTATGGACAAGAAAAGGAGGGAGCGGAAAACAAAACAAAACAAAAAAAAAAAAGAGAAAGATCTTACACAGAAATGTTTATTGTGCAAATTGGTATTTTTCTCCATATAATGTCACTTCAGGAGTTCATTCAAAGCATGACCCGGAAGGATGGTTTCAGCTGCCAGATCCTGTGGTCGTCAGAAAGTTCCCCCTCAAAAGGAACTCCACGTGTCTGCTTGTAGTGTTTGAACCTGTAAACTGGCGGGACTAGAAATGAGAACTTAACCTACAAACCCCAGTCCCACCACCTGTTGGGAGGGCAGAGTATCCAGAAGGTGTAGACCGTGGAGCTTAACCCCTTAGTCCTCCTGAAGTGCTGAACAAGTGCAGGTGGTGGTAGAGGTGACAAATGGCTGTGACCATACTGCTCTGTCAGGTGAATTAGATGTTGGTGAGCTAGATGTCGGTAGAGGATTGACTTTGGTGTGCAGGGCAGTGTGAATGTCAACAGGAAACAGCTGGCAGTTACTTACAGGACTTCAGTACTGCAACTCCATGTTGTAATTCTGGAGATAGAGGCTTCATCTTTGGTAATGTTGTTTCAGAAAATAAGTAGAAAGGGTTTAAACTAACCTTTGATTGAACCTGTTGCTTTTTAAATACCGTTTTCTGCTCCCAAATGTCTGAACAGGTGATGAAAGCAAAAGCCCTGGAAGAAAAGGGGAGTGTAGTGCTGCCGTTTTTAAAGAAACTACCGGAGACCAGCCAAGTTACTCTGCATAATTCTGGTCTACAAGGTGAGCAAGAAGCATTTGGAAAACTCAGCCAGACAGTAGCTGAATATGGGCATGTGACGTTCAGGGAGAAGTGCTTAATCGATAACTTGGAGGGTTTTGGAGCTAAAACATTTATTTTCTATTTTTATTGACTGATATTGGTAGTGTGGCTTCTCTGATGCAAAGGACTCTTCTGGCTATTCCTCTTAAACACAACAGCAGAAATTTGACACAGCAGAGGAAGAGCCCTATCTTGCATTTACTTGGCCTAGCAGTAAAGGGTTTATTATGTCAATGAGTATTACATACTGCTGCTCACAGATGAATATGACTTATCAATTGGTTTTATTTCATGATAAAATTTTCTGGCAATAAATTCTGCACTCAGTTGCTCTTGTGGAGCTCCTTTTCATAGATGAACAATACACATATCTGGCCACATCCTTGAATTTGACCACTGCCCAGCACAAGTTCTTGCAATGCAGAACCCTTTTTTCCCCGTGCCTTCATGACAAAGTTTTGCTTGAGACTGATAATGTTTAGTAGTTTGATTTAAAATTTATTTTAAAGCTGCATTTTATGTGGGTATTGTGGAAGAAAGAGAGAAAAATTTCCCTGAAGTTTTCTTTCCCATAAGAACTTCCTAGCTTGTTAAACTATAGGTAATATCCTGGTTAGCCTAACGTTTTCAAGATTAAAACTACTGAAGGTGCTCCACTGTGAAAAAACTGGAGAGGGACTTTTTACAAAGCCATGTAGTGATAGGAGAAGGAATAAAGACTTTAACCTGAAAGAATGCAGATTTAGATTAGATATTAGGAGAAATTCTTTATGATGAGTGTGGTGAGGCACTGGAACAGGTTGCACAGAGAAGTTGTGGATGCCCCATCCCTGGAAGTGTTCAAAGCTAGTCTGGATGGAACTTTGAGCAGTCTGATCCAGTGGAAAGTATCCCAGTCCATGGCAGGGGGAATTGAAACTAGATGATCTTTAAGGTTCATTCCAACCCAAACCACTCTGTGATTGTCTGAAAAGGAATGGAATTCTCACTTTTTTTTAGTGGGGAGGTGCTACCCAAGCAGACTGCGAGAACAATATCGTTTTATGTTAAGCAAATCAAACCCAGTATCAAGTAACAGGTCATAGGTCTCTTGCCTGTGTTCTGACTGGTGCTGAAACACTTGGCTGCACTCTAGTGTTCACACCATATAGAGCACTGAAAGGCTCGCAAAATCTGTTAAAACCTGTATCTGCAATAGGAATGAATGCAAGCACCGTGCAAAGACTTGAAGGAGTGGCTGCCCTTGCATTAGTGTGCTAGAGCTCTCGTGTAAGTTCAGGTGGCTTGTTGCAAAAAGTAGCATTTAAATACATACAGTCCGTGTGATCTTCGGGTCCACTGTAAATTAGCTGCCATGGGCCAAAGCGACTGTAGACAAAATCCCTCTCATGACCAAGGTGGCTGAGGTCTGAGAGTCTGTCATCGCCTTTTGACCGCGCTGTTTCTTGTTTTGTCTCCGTGCCATTGCCTGCAGAGCTGCCCCGATGTTGCAAAAAATAGCATTTAAATACAGACAGTCCGTGTGATCTTCGGGTCCACTGTAAATTAGCTGCCATGGGCCAAAGCGACTGTAGACAAAATCCCTCTCATGACCAAGGTGGCTGAGGTCTGAGAGTCTGTCATCGCCTTTTGACCGCGCTGTTTCTTGTTTTGTCTCCGTGCCATTGCCTGCAGAGCTGCCCCGCGGGGCCATGGTTCCGCTTAGGGTTCGCAACAACTGGCGGCGCTCACAGTTTTTCTCCCAGTCAGGTAAATGCGGCGCTAAGAGCAGCTCCAGCCCTTCTGCCGCTCCAGCCATAGGTGTCTTCGGACGTGGGGCTGGGGCGAAAGCTGATGATCACGGGGACTTGTTCTACCTCTCTGCTGCACAGTTGACAAAGAGCTGTTGGGTTGCACATTGTTGTGTTGCTCTGGTTTCAGGCACCCAAAAGAAATCCCTTGCCTATAAATACCTTTTTCTTAATTTCTTTAAATCAGTCTAATTTTCAAAGACATTTGGATAGAAAATGGCAATGGTTCTCTTCGTAACTGTGGCTCTTGAATAGTGTAGTCCCATTCTTTTAGCATTGCTGTACTTTTTCCTTCCTTGCACTGAATCATGAAGGGAAAAGTAGATCAAGGTAGGTAACACTCGGTGTCTGAACACTGCTAACATCTGTGGCCAGAAGTAGATGGCATTAGCTAGTGGTAGAGTAGAATCTGATAGTTAATATTGTGCTCCTCTATACCCAGATAAAAAGTAGTTTTGTTGGTGATGGGTGTAATCTGGTTTCTGATTTATTTTCTTGCAATTAGTCCTTGCATTTGGTTGTGGGAGCAAATAGGAAACTAACATAAAGCTCTTTTATACAGATATAGTGTAGATTTGTTTACAGGCTAAGGATATTTTGCTGTGTTAAATTTAATCTTTCATTGTTCTGTTTTTTTAATAGCTGATTCTGATAGTGGTGACAAATCAAATGTGAGTACCTTTTTTGGGTTATTATTTGGTTTAGCAATTTGTGTTTAGCAGAAATTAATTTTTTATGCAAACTGTCTTGTAACATGCCTAAACCAGAATAAGAATTTTTTTCTCATGGACATGTGAGAGGAAAAGTACAACCCAAATCAAGGCACAGTCTGAATCTGGAATTCATGCATTCTCCTCTTATCTGGAGCTAGATATACAGTGTTTGGTTGCTGGAGCCACTAAAGCTTCACAATCTCAAAATAATATGTAATTCTAAATTAACCATTCTATTTTAAATGCGTAGAAATGAAAGGACTTCATTATTCTTCTGTTTCCTCAATGAAACAAAAAAAACCAACACACCACAAATGCTACTCTGAAGTACACAGTATTTCACATTCTGTTTGTCATATAGAAATAGACATAATCTTTTCCTATGAGATTCAAATAATACTTATAGTGGAAAGGAATATGACAGCAACTGTCTAAAATTGCCCTTGATTATAACAATTTTAAACGCATCATGTCTTAGGATCCTTAGTGAAGCCTGAGGATTTATTTCATTATGGATAAAAATTAAAAGCAAGACTATAGGCTGTTGTGCTAGCAGACATAAGATGAGAGAATATTTTTTTACAATCTAAAACTGCTTTTCATGTTGTGCAGAAGGTTATAGAGAAGCAAAATATGTATGTTCTTTAAATTTGAGTCCCTGGAGGTGGCTCTGTTCAGTGCTGCTTAGAGCTTTCTTTAGGTTCTTTTTCCCCACTTCAGTTGAAGTTTCCCAAGCCTTTCTTCACAAACCAAATTATTTTTTTATCATGTGGCTACCTATGGGCAATCCCAAGTGTCAGTGAAGCCAAGAATATTGTCTGCTCACTGAGAGAATCCTTATCTAGTTCTCAATTTCCCATTGTAACATCATTGGCCAGGCTTAATCAGGCAAAGTGCAGTTTTCTCTGGTAGCCGTGTGAAGTGCAGTGTCACAGTCTAATAGCTTGGTTTTCCTTCACGTAAGCGTTTCAATTTTTGGTCCTGGGATCCAGAAGAAGAGCGAAAGCGCCAGGAAAGGTGGCAGCATGAGCAAGAACGCTTGCTTCAGGTAGGGAAGAAACTGTATGTCTTCCAGTGTGTGGTTCAGCTGTTGGATTGTCCCTTTGGACAAAAGCTGGGCATTTTGTGTCATGTTTTCCACATCCTCTGTGGATTCTTGAGTGAATTCTGTGGCAGTTGAGTGATAAATGAGCACACACACACACATGTTCTCTGTGGTTTAGGCACTCTCAGGTCTCCCTTCCCCACTCCATGGAAAGACCAAAAGGGCTTGGTTCTGCAATCCAGTGCAGAGTTAAACCAAATGTGTTGGTCCTCAATTACATTTAAATTATGTTGAGCACAGACTACAAAACACTTAATTACTTGGACACGCTTTGTCGAGACTGACAATTTGCTAACCCTGATGCCTGTGCAACTCTTCTTTAAAATGATGGTCTTAATAGATTTTTGTAGAATTCTGCTTTGTTCACAGGTTGTTCTTGGAAAATATCAAACTGAGTTTGGACATGAAAGGATTTGGGTTTGAGAGCGTTTTGTGAGAGAGGGAAGTATCTTCAAGACAACCATTAGTTTTGCCTAATGGTAGAGTAAACTCTAAAAGTTCTAGGTTTGTGTCCTAGCTGGAGGAAATACAATGGCCGTGAGAACCTGAATTTCCCAGGAGTGTCTTTTGAAACTGTGATTAGCTTTGATCCCAAAGAAATCATATCTTTCTTCCATGTAACAGAAGAGCAAACAACTGTCAAAGGATAGAGAGTAATAAAATGCTGTCTTTTAATCTTTTAAAAAGGACTTGTGTGTCTCTGTGCTTTCTTGATGTCACCAATTTTGCACCTCTTAAAATGGTGTAAAATTCTCATAATATTTCTGGCACATGTGGGTGCTCTCTCAATAATAAATGCTTCTCTTCTGGATTAAGCAGATGTGGTTTCCAATTTGAACAGACATTGGAACTGGTTAAGAGGAAAATGGAAGTCACCATTCTTCTCCATATTCAAACCAGTTCTGGCAAACAATTTTAAACACCTCTTTGAGATTTTTTTTTGTGCAAAATGCTGTGAAAACAATTCTTAAGAAATCATCCCATCAAGGAAGAAAATAGCCTACTTGGCTAATTATAAGCTTACTCTCTTCAAACCTTTACACGCTATTCGCTTATCTTTTAAACTTGCATAGTTATTCATCATTCTTAAATTATATTGGCATATCTCTTAAATTAGTACCAATATCTGCAAAACCTGCTCATTTGTATGCTACCTTGCTGAAGATTTTAGTGTACAACCGTTGTCTCAGTGTTTCAGGGTCTGTGAAACATTTTTGAAACTTAATACAGTAAGATAAACAAGGAATTACTAATATTTTTGAGCACAAACTTAATTTCTGACCAAAGATTTTAAAAATGTTAACAAATTAAACTTCTTCTAATGTGTCAAAAGTTCCTTGAAGTTTGAAGGTGTTAAATGCGAGTCCTAGAAAAAAGTGGGGAAAGTGAAAAATAAGCTTTTTTTGACACCCATGGATGTTTCCAATTTTTCATTTTTTTTTCATCCTATTTCTTATTAAACCACTTCTAGCAAGTTCATTTTTGGTGTGGAGATACTACACAATTTATTCCTAATACTGAATGCTCTGAATTTACCTGCATTTCTACCCATGTACAGGAGAAGTATCAGAAGGAGCAGGACAAGCTGAAAGAGGAATGGGAAAAGGCCCAGAGGGAAGTTGAAGAGGAGGAGCGTAGATACTATGAGGAGGTATAATGCTCAAAGGAGGACCTTGTTTATTGACCTTTTTTTTGTATTTAAATGCACCCACTCATGTAAAACAAAAAAAAATAGTCCCATACCTAGATTAATTAATTAAAAGGCTCTTTAAGGCTGAATTCTCAGGAGGATTGTTTCTCTTAAACACTGCTGTAGATGTTGAGGAAAAATATTTAAATATTTGGACAGGTATCCTCAGCACCTCCGCAAAGGTGGAGGTGTCTAATTGCTATGCAGGTCTGGGTGAGTCAGTACAGCTGCGTCTGGGCACGCTCAGAGTTCCCTCCAGAGGCAGAGCCCTGTGTATTTTGGCATATACTCAGTGCCTAGACTTGGTGGAACTCCAGATGAAATTGTTGTCTGCCTTGGGCTTGATCATGTAGGTATTTTGTAACTGGCCTTTAAAAAAATTTTAAAATCCACAGGAGATGTTCAAAGCTTGCAGTTGTGGAATATTAACAATCTATAAGATAGTGGTTTTCTTCTGTTTTATGTGGGTCATTATTGCAGGAAACTGGAAAATATTTATATTTTAAGTTTGTCTATGCATTATTTCAATGAATGGTTTCTCATTGTGCTTGAGGGACATACTTGTGATCTAAAAAAGAAATTTTTTTTCAACTTTCAGAATAAGTTTTTCATGTACCAAGGGTAATTTCATATTTTTATATTAAACTTAATACACTGGTGCTGTGAGAAACAGTAGTTCCATGCCAAGTGAAATATTCTTTCCTGTTTTGTAAATTCCATCTCAATTATGGCAATGGTAAAAGAAATGGAAGTGCAAAACCTTGAAGCAAATTAAAAATTGAGGTGTTACCATTATTCTTAGTACCACAAGTCCTTATCTAGCCATCTAAATATGGCACATAGCCAAACCTTCATTTCCTTTTGTGTTTCATAAGCTCATAGATACATTCTGTATTTTTAACCCCCACTCTCTCCTGATCCTCTTTCTTTAGGAACGCAAGATAATTGAGGATACTGTAGTTCCATTCATTGTTTCTTCAAACTCTGCTGAGCTCCTCTCCTCTTCTTCCTCTACCACTGAAGGAAACAAGACAGTGGTGAGTTTCTCATGGAGTAGTAAGGCACTGAAGAGTAAGACATCTTTAGTGAAAAGTTTAATCCTTTGCTAAAGGCTATCAAAGTCTAGGAGCAGAAAGAGTAAGGGTATTCCCTGGGTCCCTTCTTTAACCTCAGAGTGCTGTAACTTACAGATTTTCACAACTGAGTAGCTGTATTCCCAAGCAAACTGCTACCATCCCATTTTCAACTAGAGCAGAGAGTGATAACTTTCTCTCTGCAGCTGCCTCTCTTCTTTAACTGGTGCTGTGAAAAGATCTGTTTCTTTTTATTATCTTCCAGAGCCAACAAAACCTTAAGTGGTTTCTCTGAATCCAAAATCTCGAATGTAATATAATGCTTTATATATATCTCAGATGAGACTGAATCCTACCTCCCCAGTTTTCCTCCTTTTCTCTCCCATCATCCCTCCTAGAAAGCAGCAAAACAAACAGAGAAATGTTTACTCTCTGGGTTTTTTTTTTTTTTTTTTACTCATGCAGCACAGAATGTTTAATTCAGTGCATCTAGCATCTAATTAAATTAGTGTTTGCAGAGATCAGAGAATGACACCCCAGGCGAGATCACAGTAGAGTAAGTGTGGGATTCACAGACATCATTTTCTCCTGCGTAAGGCGCCTGCACCCAGTCATCTGCCTTCTTCCCTTCAACTTCAGGATTAGGAGTACTGTATCATTTGGTTCTCTTCTCACCCTTCCTGCCCCCTGTTCTCACTCACCCTGGTGCAGGGCCATCAGCCATGGCCAATTTTCCACTTGGCTGTGTAGCAGTAACTTCCTTGGTGGAGTTGCTTATGCAACAGTCAGAACACTGCCTGCACCCAGAAGTGAAGGATCTCATGCCATTGCTTACTCAAGTTCCACGAGTCTGGTATGAACCACTCCAGAACCACTTTGGAAGTAGTACTGGTGTTGCCCTTTGAGGATGCCCAGTGCATGTGAGTAATGCTTTGCTCCTAGGCAGAGACAACAAGCTGAGGCCACTCACAAAGTCCTCGCAAGTCCAATGGGAGAGTGTCTAGACTCTCAAAGTAATTCAAGGATTTCTGCCAAAGAGTATGTAATGGAAAGTTTTAATTTGCCATCCTTTACACCATAATTGGTCCCTAACTTATTTCATGCTCAGTTTAGTCCAACTAGTTGCTGTTTCAGCTAGAGCCTTAATTAAATCCAAAGTTAGCCTTACCAGGATCAAATGGTTCTACTATATAAATGTGAGATGTCCTTTTTGATAATGTGTGTCAACACAATGTATCTAGGGACAGCCTGTACTTTTCCCACGTGTGTGCCAATGCCAAATTCAAAGGGAGCTCCTTGTTCCCTCTTCATCTGTCTTCTAGAATTCAAGTGATTCAAACAGCTTTCCAGAGGAAGGCAAACAAAAAGAAGGTACAAAGCAGAAAAAGCTGCTCTGGGAGCAGGACAGTATGCCATCTCTGAAGAGCAAGGAAAACGAGCTCTGGCAAGAAAAGAGGAGGTATGTATTAACCCTAAGCATTTCATAACCCTGTGGAGCTTTGTGTTCTGTTGGCTTCTGGGATATCACATGTGCCCACGATTGATGCTGGAGTGCCAGCACCCGGTGGCCTGGATACAATATATCCTGATCAATATTCACTGGCCGCGCAGGCTGGCACACGTGTGGCACTGCACAGGGCTAGTTGTGCATATTGGAAGGCTTGTCTTTTCCTTGTATGGCTTTGCCAAGAGGCTGTCACAGCGATCAGATCAGACCTTAGACAGCTCAGACATCTCTGTACATCACTGCTCTGTGTCTTGTGTACATTTCACAAGTCATCTGAAGGAATAAAGGAGCAGTAGCTGTTTTCACTCAGAACCTGTGTGAAATTGCCTGGCTATCTCAGAAGTGCCATACCCAAAATTGCCAGATGCTGTTTAAAGTCCTGGACTTTGCTTAACTGATAATTAACAGGTTTCACAAAAGAGGGGAGGCATCTAATGATGCTGAGCACTGTATAGAGAACACGGATAAAAGCTTTTTTTCTGTCAAAGAAGCCACAAATCCATTTTCCACAAATCCAAAATAATCTTCAGCACATCTGAGTGGCAGTTTAAGGTAAGCAGGAAAACTTGGGCTACTGGGAGACAAACTTGTTAATTCACTGAAGTTATTGTCGTTGCTGACACAATAACAAAAATCTTTTTGTAAAAAATAGGCTGATAGTCAAAAGTCTGATTTTGCCATTACATTCTAGGTGAATTTTTTCCTGGCTTTATTTATACAATGTGACTTATTTTTATTGGCAGTGGAAATAAAGTGCTCTCAGGATACCCAGAGACTGGTATCTTGAAAGGAGGAAGTGAACAGGAGCACCACATGCCGGTGATGGAGCGGAGCTCACCTGCCAGGCTGAATCTGCCACTGACTCAGGGTGAGAGTAAGACTTCCTATGCATGTGTTCTCCTTCAGATAGAAATCAGGCAGAAATCTAACTCAAAAATTTTGGAAATTGACAGTACACATATATCTTCAAAATTGGAATGTTTCAGACTAAAAATCTATTTTATGTTAGCAAAGATGAATATGTTAAGGTGAAATTTAAACTCTTCTTGTTTTCATCAGAGATGAGAGTTTCTGCAGCAGGTATCTCGTTTATAGGCCTGCATGTTCACAGTAGCAGTTAAAATGGTTATCTTTAATCTTTTACATAATCGTACATACATATAGGATTTATCTTGATACAGGGAGCATATTTCCAACACTTATTTTGTGTTTTGATACCTAATTAGATTCTTTATGTCTGTTTCAGTCCAGGAAAAATCACTACATGTGATATGTAACATTTTCAAGCCAAGCCTAAAGTGACACCTGCCTCAGTTTCATCATTAGAAATGTCTAATGACATTTAAAGTTAATTTATTTTTTTAGCTCCCATAAGTATTGATGTTTTTGAAGGAAGGAATTTCCCCAAAGCATTGCTGTCATGAGGGTCTCTCTTTAAAAAAAGGTCAATTCACGAATTTAACATCATTATCTACCTAATATAAGTGAACACTGGAAAGTAAATAAGTAGGACTAAAGACAGAAAGTGAATGCAAATTTTGAAATCAAGTTTTAGATTTTTGTTTTCAGTCCTGCATAAAAGTTCATTATTCTAAAAAATGAAGTGTCTGTGGATGGAAGAGTTTTCAGTGTTATTACTTGCTCCAAATGCAAATTCAGTCTATTAAACTTGGTAGGTCTGCTTTCCTTGTCTCAATTTTATTGTATTGTTAGTGCTTTGATAAAAGTTGCACACAGAAAGAAAGCTGAATATATATCACCCAGCAACACATCCTTGGGGATCTGTAGTAGTGATTAAGCAAACTTAACGGGTTTGACAATTTTCAACTACTTCTGCTAATGACCCTGCTTCAGGGTTTTTCTAGGTTCTTTTCAACAATTTGGTCCCCTGCAAGTATTCTTACGGCTCCTTTCTTGCCTCTTAAAGCACCCCATCCATCCTTGCTCCCTTCTTAAGCCCTTAAATAATCAGGCATGTGGGTTTATTGCCTTGACATCAAAAATAGGTGACAAGCCTTTCATAGGCCCCAGCAAAGTTTTCATTCTCTAAACCACGTGGTTGGCACATGGCAGGGTAAGGCTTCTCCCCATCCTGTGAGCCACCAAATTCACATTGCAGGGTCCAGGTAATGCACTGTTTCTCAAAGATAGGATGGTTGGCTGCCTGGACATCACACAGATCATTGCTTATTGCTAGGAGGCTGTTAT
The DNA here is from genome assembly GCF_000691975.1 of Corvus brachyrhynchos. Classification (NCBI taxonomy): domain Eukaryota; kingdom Metazoa; phylum Chordata; class Aves; order Passeriformes; family Corvidae; genus Corvus; species Corvus brachyrhynchos. The sequence goes on from NW_008240046.1 coordinate 4,033,115, forward strand.
TGTGACTGAGCCATTTGAAGCACAGAAGAAAATTACGAAGGATTTACTGTTTATCAGTAGGTTTATGGAGAGCAATTACTATACCATCCCTTTAACTCTTGCTGTTGAGAAGTTTGGATCCCCTGGCACCACAGAAGTTTCAGTCTCTTGGGTGTTTCCTTCATTATGACAACAATACTTCATTTTCCCAAGTGTTATTTGTGGATGGCTGTTTGACTTTGCCCTTTCCCCCTTCAGAAATAGATTCAGCAGCAGGGTAGGTCACGTTTATGTGAAGGTAATGCAAAGGAACGATGTTCCACAGAGATCTGCTGATGTACCAAAGCCTGTCTCTGACTTTGTGGGGGATTTCTGAGGAGTTTGTTTTACGGAACAGTACACCGCTCTCCTTTATGGTGTGCCCACACGCCATGATGGTCTATAAATTTTGACAAAAGCATTTTGCCTCAAATGTTGAGTTTTCCCTACCTCTTGTTGTAGATATCTCCTGGAATCAGCAGCTGCTGACAAAGCAATCTCCACAGTGCACAGAGGACGGTCGGCAGAGACCATTCCTGGGCCAGACTGTGGGACAGCAACCGAGCTCCGCAGGGGAAGCAAGGAGGTGAGGACATAAAGGTTACTGAAAAGATAGAGAAGTCCTACTTGCTCTGTTCTCCCTTACACTCCTGCTCAGCGTTCTCTATTGGTTGGGTTTGATTAGTCCTGCAGTGTGAAGACACCCTTCATGTCTGGCTTTCCCATCGAGACTGCTAACATTTATCCACTTTGTTGTTCATTACAGGCACCACAGTTACCAATTTCATGAGGGAGCACACCTCCTACATGCCTCTCTCCTCTTTCTTCATAGCTCTTTTAGCATATATCTGCATAACTTTTCATATGCTTAATTTGTTTTAAGTTCCTGAGACAAACGTTTATAGCTAAAAAGTAGCTAAATATGAGAGTGGGAATGTCAGGTTATGTCTGCCTCTTTGAAGCTGATATCCAATAGCTTCATTCCCCATCTTCCAAACGCACATCGATTGCTACTTTCTAGTCCTTTAAAGATTATACCTTTTAAAAGAAGATACATGTAGAGTAGTATTTTCTTTCTGCTGTAAATTTTGGTGAGGTCTTCTTTCTTTGCTGCTTTGCCTTGTGCTTTTGAGTAAGCCTTACTGAGCAGTAACACCAATTCTTTTGGTAAATGTGGGAGCTGTTTGCCTAATATTTACAAAAAGTAGCTGTGTAATGAGAAAGGAACATCTGTTTTCATTAGCATATAAATGAACACAGTCTTCTGCAGAACCTGTTACCTCTATGAAGGTTATATCCAGTCAAAACTAATGTAGATTGAGGTTTGATTACCTATTCTTCGTAATAAACTGCTTGTGTGTGTGAGAAAATTGTTATTTAATCTGTAAACTGTTTTAAGCAGTTAGAGTTTGAATCAATCCTATGATTTCTGATAACAAAAACCATGGTTTTTCTCACCAAACTTTTGCAGGGTAGCTTGGATACAAATTAACCATTAACAAAATAAAGGACTTTTCACTGTTGGTAGCTTCCTTTTTACTCAGTGAAGGGCCAACAGAGAGTGTGGTGTGGTGTGTGTGTGGTGTGGTGTGGTGTGGTGTGTGTGGTGTGGTGTGGTGTGGTGTGGTGTGGTGTGGTGTGGTGTGACTTGGCTTAACCCTCCTTCATCATGGTGGGAGCTGTGATGGATTGGTGGGGTGGGCAGGAATCTCCACATGGCTGATTACCTTGTGAGTTCCCTGACTGAGCAGCAGCGAGCAGACTAAGACTCAGAACCAAAAATCCTGAAATTCACTAGCTCGAATTTCTCCATACAAAACCTGTTTTTATTTGTTGTTCAGCTGTAGTAATGCATCTTCTCTTCTGTATTTTAGGGCAGGCTATCATGAGAACTTCCGATCTGGGCCATCATCTCCCTGCTCACCTGCTGCTCTGAGTCAGTCACCCAACAGGTACTAAAGGTCAATAAGGAATTTTGCAGACCAAACACTTCTTGTAGTTGCTGGTGAACTGCCAGAGTGAAAATCACATTAGTATTATGTGGATGCACTATTAAATCTGCTAAATGTTGCAATTCATAACTGTCCATGGGATAAACATGTAGCTCCCTCTCCCATATTTCTTGCCTGCTTCAATGGTATTATGTTTTCAAATAACACAGTTCAGAAAGCAGCTTTAGAACTCTGCTTGACCATTGAAATTTCAATAAAATTGAAATGGGACAGTATAAACTTCAGTCAAAGTGTGAGATCAGGGCACTTAAGCCAAAGGATGTCTTCATTGTCACATGCTCAGGAGTAAGGTCTACTTGAGACATTGTCACTTGCTGATTTAAAAAGAAATTCTTTCTTTAATTTCCAAATTAGAAGTGCACTTTGCTTTTTTGCTGATTTTTAATTTGCCCACAATCATGCTAATCTCTTAGAGATTTGATTCTCTCAAGCAATCTGTACATCTTTCAGTGAGTTACGTGTACCAACTCTAAATAAATGTTAACTGTAGCCTGATTAAATCACTGATAATTTGGGGTATGTTAAAATCAGTTTGCTTATTAAATAGGGTGAAGTAATACAACACAGAACACAGCAGGTTTTTCTTTCTATTTAAATTACATTTTTCTTCACGTTGCAGAGCAAAGCCCTCTTTCTGATGTCGCTTGCATTGACATGAAGCTATTGGGAATTTTTTACATGAACAATTTATTATGTTTTTGTAACTGTAGCTGCAGTTTTGGTAGGATTGCAGATCATTTCCTTGCTAAAGGTCGCTAGTTGTGATAGCTGCTTCATATTTTTTAGCAGCTATGTTCTGATCTGAGAATCTTTTCCATGATCTTTTCCTGAAATAAATCTTAGTTTTGTAAACAATGGATGGGATGTAATTCATTTTCCCTCTAAAACATTAGAAAACTCTTAAAAATTTCTCAAGATGCTCTTAGAGTAACTCTGATAGTGGAGAAGAAGAAAAAACAAAGGTGAACTCAGGAATAACACAGAAGCAGAAGGGTTAAGGTTGTAGGAGTGGAGAAAAAAACAACAGCGAAGTTATTCTAAAAGGAATAATGATAATGAAGCGACAAGACAGTCATGTGTCTGTGCTATCTGTGTACATCGTGGGCTCAAGAGTAGAAGCAAGGACAATTTTCTAATTGTGATGAGCTTTTCTGCTGCTTCTGTCTCTCTTTCTCTCTCTCCTTCTTTTTTTGGTTTTTGGGTTTTTTTCTTTTTCCAAAATGGCTCTTTTGTTATGCTGCAGTCCAGATCTGTCTCCGTTGGTGGCTTATTATAATATTGCTGCCTCAAAACCTTAAAGCAAGAGATTGTAAACTTGCTTATCTGGGTAGGATTTTGTCAAATTGTCTTCTCAAAACTCATGAAGTATCGCAAAGTTTCTCTCCTAGTTTCAGCCCTGGCTGAAAAAAGCACGGATGACACATAATGGCAGGGGATCCCTTTTGGTCTCAGATTCATCTCACTAGGCCAGGCATCAGTTCTGTCAGGCTGACAGGCAGGTGGGAAGGGAAGAGTGTGAGACCCATAGAAGTGGGCACCTGCACTGCTATTAAAACCATTATGAAAAAGGGCACCAGTTATTCCTGAGGCTCTGAACCTCAGGCTCTGAACCTGACACCCAGCTGTCATCCAACTGCAGACCTATGAGAGAGGTCTAGACAGGACTGCTGAAGGAGTGAGTTGAAGTATTTTTTGCATTGCAGATGGAGATGCAATTTCATGTTTTGTCTAACTAGTTGTAGTACTAAGGGGCTGCAGCAGCCCAAGCTGAAATGAGTCAGCCACTGCCTGGTCTGTATGCTGTCACTATTGACTTCACCAGCTTGTTTGGGTGCAAGAATAGCATCCCTGTGTTCTGATTTGCAGTGAGCAAGTCCATTTGTAAACAAATTTAAAAATTCCCAGGCTGAGAGTCTGACTCAGGTAATTTGTGTGAATTGCTGTGGCATTGACTAGGTCTAAGTAACCTTTTGTTGTAAGGGTGGTGAGGCACTGGAGCAGATTGCCCGGAGAGGCTGTGGACTGCCCATCCCTAGAGGTGTTGGACGGGGCTCTGAATAACCTGGTCTAGTGGAAGGCTCCCTGCCTGTGGCAGTCGGCTTGGAACTACATGATCTTTAAGGTCCCTTCCAACCCTAACCATTCTGTGATTCTAGGAATCCACAGGCATGGTTCCCTGCCACCCAGGCTTGTTTAGAGGCTTGCATCTCCCTTGATCTAGCACAGCAGACTGGCAGGGAAATGTGTTTGAGCTGCTGTGCATTCAAGCATTTTAAGTCCTTCGCTTGCCTGTCTGGAAGGCAGACGTGCAGGCTGATTCAGTAACATGGCTGAAGGGTCAATGTGTATTTATGTAAACCCCTCCAGTGCTCCTTCCTCTCATCCTGTCCCTGGTGATAAACCTATCTAAACATTTGGCTCCATTTTAGCATCAGTTGCTGTGTTCTTACAGCCGTGTTTGTCTCCTAGGTCTGTCAGTGGGAAGAAGCTTTGCTCTACCTGTGGTCTCCCTCTTGGAAAAGGAGCTGCCATGATTATTGAAACACTCGGGCTTTATTTCCATATTCAGTGCTTCAGGGTATGTCTCTTGCTTTATTAAGAAACATCTCGAGTCATGCACAGTGCAAGTAGAGTGGAAGTGAAACTGAAAATGAGGGGGCCAAGGGGTTTGCATGGTTGTTGTGTCTGAGTGTGTTTGTAAAGAAGTGGAAATAACATAACTAATATGTTATTTTGCAGTCAGACATGTTAATTGGACTAAAACCTGTGATCAAGCAAGCAAACTCAGCTTCTTTACTTACAGGGGGAAGCATCATATAATTTCTCTATTGTGCTCATTGTTTTTTAAATATAACATTATTTACCTTGTTATTTTTTTAGGTGGTCTTTTCTTCCTTCCAAAAACACAGTCAGTCCCAAAGCCATCTTTGATCTGTCCCATGGTTGGAAAGCTTTGACTAGAAATATTTCTTGACTGGTTTGGGGTGTTTCAGTTTGGAAATAACCTGAAGTGTTTTTTAGAGAACTTAGAAAGTATCCATTTCCATTATCTCTGGCCCAGCTGATATTAGACATTTGTGAAGACTTTTTTGATTTTAGACATTTACCCTGACTATATCTCTGGCGTCTTTAAGCTTTATCCATCACAACTGGCCTGGCTCCAGAATGCAACCTCAAAGTCAGATGTCCCATATAATCATTAGACTTCACTTCTGTGTAAATGGAGGCTGCTCAAATCCAGTCCTAAGCACTTTTGACTTTACAAAAACCCTCTTACAGATTTGCAGTGTTCCCCAGGAGTATGGGCTGAGTTCTAGGGGTGTATTTTTCTCACTGTTCCAAGAACTGCTGAAACAAAAGTAAAAATTTGGGAAGAGTTGTGACAGGTAGTAGGGTGTGGTCTGTCTTACTTTCTCTGTTCTTCAACTGACAGTGTGGCATTTGCAAGGGACAGTTGGGAGATGCAGCAAGTGGCACAGATGTCAGGATTAGAAATGGTCTTCTTAACTGCAACGATTGTTATATCCGATCCAGAAGTAAGTACCAAGTACTGGGAGCTCTAACAATACTGTTGCCATGGTTTTAACTGGTGGGTTTGTCTGGCTCTGACACTCAGGCTCTTCGCCATGGGAAGAGGAGTCTTCCCATGCCATTTTAATTATTTTCTCATATCAGAAAAGATTTCCAAGCCCATTAAACTTTGCCCAGAGGATCTCTGCTCAGCACTATTAGACTTAAAGGCTATTTCTGTGCATAAACATAAACACCTATACTATGCATGCATATTGTGTGACCTGGAGGCTTGGATCTCTCACATCGCAGGAGACAATGTAGATAATTCTACCTGATCTAGGACCCTGTGTTTGGAGAAGTTCCCATTTTTTGTCTCTAGGACTCCCTTTTGTGGACAAAATGGTCATGTAAAATATTAAGAACATTCTGTAACTCGTAGAGAATCGTTGTGTTGGTATCCCCAGATATGTGCTAAATAGTGTTGCTTACCATTAATTTTGAAGAGTGAGCCAGACAATTGCACGTCAGAAAGAAAACTTCATGCATTTTGCTGCCTTAGAGCAGGTCACCTAAATGTCTTTCCGAGTCCTGGATTTCTGTGACTGCTGCCAAATTACTGGAACATTTTAGCTTCACCCCAATGTCACCAGTGCTGGTCAGCTGGCTTCCACTGTGTGGAAAACAGTTAAGATGTGAAAACAATAGAAGCAATTGTTGTCTTGCTGTTAAATATTATTTGGTATATTCACTGCCTACAATTCCAACTGATAAGTGGACATCTAGAGCTCTTTTCACTTACTATTTCCCTTCTTCTCTCTCAAAAGCACTGGCTGTAGAAATCCAGGAGTAGGAAAGGTACCTCCCTATCTTTTCCAGAAGAAGATTGGGTACTTTTTCTCTGATGCTTCAGAAAAGAGATACTTCTCAATCAGCAGAGCTAGAGGGTGCTATTGTATAATCGGTTTTTTGGCTTTTTTTTTTTTTTTAATTCTGCTCAGAAATGTTATCAACTTTTCATTATTTATATAACCCAAAATATTTATAAATAGCTTTTTCCCTTCATGCTTGATACTATAAACCTTCCTCATGTGGATGAGGTCCTGACCCTTAAAATGCAGATGTGCACGTCCATCTTTACACAAAAAAGAGAGGAAGGTATAAAAGCTATAATTTCCTTTTCTTCTTAGTCCTTTTTTGCTTAAATAAAAAGTGATGTCCCTTGAGGATTGATAAAGGCTCTAATAAATTATCAGCTTATATGCTGTAGAAATCACTCTCTCCATCATCATTTCTACAGCAGTATTACTAGAAAATGCGTTACAGAACTGTATGCAGTATTTCATGTAACAATGTTTTGCATTTGTACATACCCAGCAGAATGGTAACCAAGTCCATGACAGAGGAAATAGATTTTGAGAAAATGTATGGCTCCTGAAGAATAATAATGGCAAAGGGTTTGTAATTTTTACTACAGATTGCCTCTTCCTGCTGTGTCCACCAGTCATATGGAATCTCAAAATCCAGTTAGTTGAATTTCAGCTACAGTAACTGTTGTTGACAATTCAAAGGGACTGATTTTGATAGAACTGCAAATATTGCTAGTTGCCAATTTTTAACAAAATTTGATGCACTGCACACCTGAAATTAAGAATAAACTGGTGCAATGTCAGTGTCTTGCCTTTCAGTTCTGGGAATAATGCTGCAAAATATGAAAACAGTTGTTTGATTGCATGGCTTGTGCCTTCCTGCCCCCATGGCTGCATCTGAAACCTGTGCAGCAGTGGGCAGAAGTGACGGTCTCTAACTAACCTCGGATTAATCAGTATTGTTTTGAGATGCTTATGGACATCTGGATTAAATATTTTGGCTCCCAGAAGCTTATCTGAAAAAATGAATAATTCTGGTTCAAAATGAATCATCAAAAAAGAACAAGAAAAGCATTAAGGCTTACGTAGTGGTCCAGGGTTCAAAATATTTCTGGTTTTCAGATAAAAGTGGATGGGGTTTTTACTGGAAGGTTGTTTCTGTTCAGCGAAAACTCACAAGGAAGGAAATTCTGTATTCAATGTCAAACACAGGGAATGGTTACAGGTTGATGAGTGTCAAAGTCAAAGGTGAGAGCTACATTAATGAGATTCCCTATATGGCCAAATAACACAAGGAGTCACACAAACTAGGCACAGCTGAAGATGAGTCAGCAGTCCTTTGCTTTATTATTTTGCCGCTGTAGAGCCTGAAATAAATACACACACAAGTACTTGGGGCGTAAAATAAGATCAGACTTCATGCAGAATGCATTCAATGTGTGGCAAGGAAAATACATTTCCATTGGAGTTATGCTGAATCCTTCTTTGTAGTAGTTAGTGCCCCAGCTTTGCAGGAGGAAGGAAAAACAGGGCACAAATATATGTAACTCCAGATGCTTTTGGTTTTTTTTAAATCATAGAGATCATGTGAGGAAAATCTATGTTTGTTTATTAAAATTTGTAACCAGTTACTTGTTCTGGTTTTTTTTTACCCAGCTGCTGGACAGCCAACTACATTGTGACATGACTTTCAGTCCTAATAACTTTCAAGAAGGAACTCTCTTCTCATATGTATCGGCTGCCTCCAGACAATCACTTGTAAAAGCTTGAATCCATGGACATGATGGCTCTCATCTCGTTTTTAAAAACTCACAACAAAGCTGCACCTGCTCCTTTGAAATGCAATACGTTGGTTTTTGCTTCCTTAAGAAATTTGCAAAATATGTATGACCGTGTTTGGGATGGCAAAGCCTAAGTACTATAAAAACAAAACAAAACCACCTTTCAGGTATGCTTATGATACCCAGTCTGTTACATTGTTCTTTTGAAAGTAATAAGAGAATAAACATGCAATAAAGCTGTTTTGTTTTAATATTTCTAGCAATTAAAAAGTTTAAGTTTACAGAACCTTTATAGAATATGCCAACTTGAGCTGAGAAGTAATTTTAAGATAGCATCTAATCAGTGCATTTGAAAAACTAAACATCACAGTACGACCTCTCTGTTATAACTGAAGCTATAACTTTTTTTATACAGAGACTAGTTTGATAATACATCCTGTAATTCTGAAGCATTTTGTGTTTATATTACCTTCAATGGAGGGTAGAAGTCAAACAAATAAATTATTGCACCTTTAGTCATAGGATTTTTTTGTTTGTGTACCTCAGTAATGTTCATGCCTATAGCTTAATATTCTCTGAAATAAAGATTACTTCATTAAACCTAAAGACTGCATACCATTAACAATGGAAAAATTCCCATCAGGAGCAATCCTTCTTAGTAAGTTCAGCAGCCTGTATTGTTATTAAACTCGATGAAAGGTGACGTGGGGGAGAGGCGGCTGAGCAGGCAGACCCGGCTGAGTTGTGAGTCTCCGAGTTGCAGTTTGATGCTGTGGTGAAGCTTTTCTCTTTGGCATGTAACTTGCCAATCAGTGATTCAAGTGGGTTGGACATCTGCTTGTTCACTTGAAAACATTACACTTGGTTGAAATCTCATGCAGAGGAACACGTGTGGTTTGGGTACCCCCTGGGGCAGAGAGTTAGATGACCTTGAGCCTGTGTTCCTCCATCCACTACCCAAAAATAGTCAGCAAAACCCAGAAGTATGGAAGATGGGCAGGGAGGAGGCTGGCAGAAAAACTACCTTGCCTGTGTTTGGTACAGTGTTCCTTTGTGCTCTTTGATTAAGCATGTGCTCCTTACTAAAGTGATCCAGCAGCTCATTGAAACAGGGGTTCAGCAGGTATCTACAATACACAGACAAAGTTAGGGAATGTGTTGTAACTGTAAAATATCCTAGCTCTTTTTGGTAAACTGTTACTGAAAATATCTTCAAATGGAGGGAAAAAAGTTCTTTTTCTGCCTTAAAACCACAATAAAACTAAATGAGTAGAGATTTCTTCTATCTATGTGCATATCTGTTGTCTTTTGATGTGTGGGTAAATAGAAATGAAGTGGTTATTAGGGAAGCAATAATTCTGAGTTGTTCTCTAGATAGCAATTATTTATTGAAATGCTAGACAATTGCTTGCAAGTGAGTTGCATAACCATGCAAAACTGCGTGTCATCAAACACACACGTGTGATGTCATTGGAGGACATTGTGACTATCTCCTGGAAAGTTACATGTTACTTCCTTAATACTGTGCCTTATAAAATGCAAAGCTGTTGCACACAGTCAGCAATGACTTATGGATGCAATAAATCCAAAAAGCTGAAGTCCTTTATGGACTTCACCTGGGGAATATTTTTAAGTAAAAAAAAAAATAAATCAGACAAATGTTTTGAAACTAAAAGTGATATCTTGTATTTTGATCAACCACCTGCATGATTTACTGTTAAAGGGTTTTGATAACAAGGATGCTTACTCTTTGCTTGTGGTTGTTATAACATTTTTCCACAAAGAATGCGTAACATGGAAATTCAAGAAGCAGATTTCGTAACTGATGCAGTACATCTGTGTAACTCCATGCGCTGCATTAAGGATATGTGAATATATAATGTCTGGACCTAATTTTTAAATGAGACTGTGCATGCTTGTGCATCTGTTGGATATGAACCTCTAGCACTGCTTCACCCACATGATAGAGTTAGATGTGCAAATCAGTTCCCAAGTGTATCAAAGGGTTGGTTGTCTCAGAGGTCAAGTTCGCTTCTCATTCCTGTAGGGATAAGTGCCCAAAGGGCTTAGGAGCATGGCTGGGATAAAGTGCATGAACGAGGGGGGAGGGATATTGCATCGCACTGCAGACACATCACTGGGTCTCTGGAGCTGCTTAGGAATTGATCCCAGTGTCTATCAGGTAGTTTTGTATATGCATGTTTTAGCAAAGTTGGTTGTACGTAAAGCGAAATGATGCAGCGCTCAACGATGACAATTTTTTTCCCCAATGAACGTCTATTCACCAGCACAGAATAATTTTCAACAGTTTCCTGAATCATACATGCCAACTTCTTATGTTTGATTTTATATTCCGTCTGGAATCTTACATGGCAAATTCATTCAGGCTGAGACTTTTTTTCGTTTTTCTTCCAGTTTAAACACATTAATATGATACATTTCTAATCAGGAACTTTGGCAACAGAAAAAAATAACACTTTCCTACATTTGAACTGCAATGTAAATGTATTTGTTGCAAAAAATGATTTATTATTACTGAGCAAGTACGATGTATGTAATGGGTTTTAGGCGTTTTGGAATTTATTTAGCCTCTTACTACTTCAGAGAATCTGAACAGGTGTCATAACCCATCTGTATTTTACAAGCCCATTTTCATGGTGTATTTTTTCCCTACTCTTGCTATGTAGTGTTATTGATGCAGTACACCTGTAGTTTTCAGTGAATGTCGTAAAGGTTGGTGAACCGGAAGAGGACCATCCTTATCTGCATGTCCATTCAGGGACAAGGATTGCTGTCCTAGCTGGGGCTAATGTTGAATACCAATTATGCTAATCTTCCCTTTATTTTATTTATTCTAAAATGCCTCTGGAAATTAGGAAAACTTGTCTAAAACTCAACAGCTTTTATAGTAAATGTATGTTTATAAATAAAATGTTGATTACCTTTGGTGGTGTTGATTTTACTTATTATAACTAACTTCTGTTGCATGAACCTGGATTGCAGAGTAGAGGCTACTGCTTGGTTGGGGTAGGCTGAGCCAAGCTGTGCTCCCCAGGACTTAGTATATGAGATGAGACAATGAAAAGGACGTAGCTGAGATGGCAAAATGCACTGTGGATTGCCACTGTAAGCTGTAGCACTCTATTCATAAGAGCACGTGTGCCTGTTGTGGTAAAAGATGAGCAGAGAAGGCTTACTGTAGAGAGGTAACCCCAAAGTCCTCAGAAGATCTTTCATCAGTGTTGGTGGACTGTGGCTCAGACTTTCACTCAACAAAGCACTTTCTATATGGCAATGCTAAATATGTACTTGGTTAATTCCATTTCCACATAGCAAAGATCCTGGAGTCTGTGCTCACTTTTGCATGTACTGAGGTATCTCACTAATTCTTGAATCGCAACAAGTGTGTGACTTGTCCAGTCACCAGAAGAAAGTTCACACAAAATTTTAAGCTAATAACTGCCCCTTTTTCTACTTTTTAATCGGGTATTAAGTGGATGACGTGTTTGGGTTTGTGCCAGTAGAGCATCTCGGCTGTTAGATGAGTCATGGGGATGTACTGAAAATTTAATTTTTTTTAGTTCATTCATTCCTTTATTTTTATCCTGGTGCCTTAATGGCAGTGCTGCTGGTCATACATTATTCCTGCGTGTCTGTGAGGGCCAGCATTCTCTGTGGTGGCAGAGGCATGCTGGGATTCCCAGCAGTGCCATCGGTGCCCCGTCTGCGGGACCAGCTCGCTGCCGCTGGAGGTTGCTCTGAGGCTGCATTTGGAGGCAGTCAGGCAGCAATTTCTGCTCCAGCAGCTCTGCACCAAGGCTGCTGGGCACACAGACAAACACTGTTTGTGACCCTTATGAGCCAGGGTAAATGGTGGCAATCCTGGTAGGATTTTTTGTAATATTATCGTTATTATTATTACTATTTTGTAATGAATGTGACCTGCACAGTCATTTATGATCCTAAAAGGGAACCACTGGGGGTGCACTCACCTGGCAAAATAATTTTGAATACCTTGTAAAAGGGGAGTTGTATCACCTGCTCATCTCCCCAGGACCTTCAGCTGCAGGTAGCAAAGGCTGCCTGGAGGGCCCCGAGAGAAACCACTGTGCTAACAGGGCCTTGGCATGCCCCAGGAGAGGACAGTGGCTTGCTGAGCAGTGGGATGAAGCTGAGGGCATATGGAAGAAATAGGAGGTGATGGGAGAGAGGAGTGGGCTGTTACAGCTAAGGTTCGAACATCAGAGCAGAGGATACCCCATGCAAAATGGGATGTGTCTCCTCTACATCCTGTCCAGGTGTGATGCCTCCATCCCTCCCTTTCCCCCCACTGTGGACTGTCAGGACAAAGGCTCAGTTTCCTCCATTCAACCCACTTTGTTTTGCTTATTTTTCTTCTCTCCTTAGCAGGTGTTTTGGTCATCAGTGAGCACAGCCAGGTGCTGGTAGCTGTGGGAGGCTCTAGGCACAGGTGATGAACATCAGTAACTTGCTTACCTTGTGAGTAATCCTTATCCAGAAAACTCTTCTGGAGCATAGTTAAAAGCAGGCAGCTACCACTTTTTTTAGAAAATTAGCTTTAGGTACAGTTCTTGCTGCCCAGTTTAGCAAAGATGTGGTTTCAGATGGGTCCCCTTCCTGGTAATGGGAGGCTGGTTAAGTAGTTACTTAATAAACTTTGCAAAGTGGAGGCTTGTCCTTTTCTCCCCTTTACCAGGTTGGGTAACTGGGGAACAAGATGACAGAGACACATCTGCAGTGAAAATCAGAAGGGGTTATGGGCACTCAAAGAGTGCAGATGACCACCACTTGGATGGGAAAACAAAAATGTCAGTAAAATATCTCCTGTAAAGGCAAACAGGTCCTATATAGTTTTAAAAGCCTCCGGTGGGAATGTAATTTCATCTGAATTTCCTGATAAGGGGAAATGACTAAACTGGAAGCTGCTCAAGTTTTTCAAGTAATAAGAGCCCAAGAAAAAGAGATAGAAGGTACAGGACAGGATGTGACTCGTCCTATGGTATGGGGGGGGTGGTATTTGAGAGGTTGGGGGAGTGTCTCTTTTCTAGTTCATTTTTTTTATAAAATGTAGCATCAGTTAAACATGCAAGAGGGAGCTGCTGCTCTGTAGATCTTACGGAAAAACCCATGCTCTGCAAGAGTAGCTAGTGAAGCTAGCTAAACCCCAAAGCATATGGGGTTTTAAGCCATTTAGGAAGAAAACCTCTCCCTTATTTAAGATAATCTTATAAGTCACTGTTAACTCATCCATGGAGTCCATCTGCTTCACTGCATGTGATGTGCTGTAAATTCTCTTAGCTAATGCCACATCCATAGTTCACAGATGTATTTTTTTCTAAGCAGATGACCTGCTGGTTAAAACCTGCACAAGCCAGTCATGGATCTAGAAACTAAATCAAAACTAACCAGACTGCAAATCTTTCCTTGAAATAACAGAATTTATCAAACAGGAAAAGAAAGCAAGATTTTAAAAATTCCTTTTTTTCTATTACGTCTGATTAAAGACAAAACCACTCCAACTGCAAGCACAGAAACAGAGACGTGCTATCCTCATCTCTGGAAACTCCTTGTTGTAATGCTGGAACAGCTGTTCCAGAGACCTGGACTTGGGTGGTTTGCAATGGCTATCCCCTATTTTCCAGTGGCCAGGTGCTCTTTGGTTGTCTTTGGGGTGGTTTATAGAACTTTGTGAGTGTGCACAACTCCAAGGAGGTGTTGCCATAATCCCCCATATAGCAATATGTCCCTATCATTCAGATTGAAGGTGTCACCTCCAAATGCAGTTTTCTGGGACCACATCTAAACATTGCCAGGTGAGAACAAAGTGGCTATTTTACCAAAAGATGTTAAATGTAGGGGTGGGGGGCGGGGGTTAGTCTAATTACAAACTTTTCTTAGGAAAAATGAATTCCAGTGATTTGGCATCTGCGTGGTCAATTAATTAATACTCATGTGTTGAAGTAGACTAGATTGCAGGATGGGCTTTCTGTGTTGGACTTTGTGCTGTTACCAAGTCTCAGTTTGAAGTTGTTCTTGATGGATACACAATGATAACACTCAGATCATTTCCAGCCTGAGGGTGAAACTCTGAACTGTTTCGTGAACTGGTGTTCTGGAGGTTTTTTAGAAGACATTTGGCCTGGCTCATATTTGATGCTTTTTGGTGCCCTTCCTGGTTCCATGGGTTTATACTGAAACCGTTCTTGGGCAGAGGGAAGTGCTCATGGTTTGTCATGGTCTCTGGGGAGTGGAAGACACTGCTTACAGAGTCTGGAGGGGGAAAGCCTTGCACTGAAGCCAGACATGACCCTGCAAACCCTCTGTGCCCAGCCATGTTCCAGTTAGGCTTTACATAGGTTTAATATCAAGACAGCAGTGTTAGATAGACCTGTGAAATGCATTCTGTCTTGTTGTTCTACATATTCACAGGCCTTCAGCTGAGTTTAAAACATTGGATAAAAGGACAGCACTCTATGTAAAAAAGAAGCCAGTTAACACATATCTTACCCATACTCCTAAATGCATTTTGTATCTTATTATTTTGAAACAGGTAGGATGACATTAAGAAGGGATCTATGGCAAAGTAGGGGATCTATGCCACTAACTGATATAATTACAGATCTGTTCCAGTGAACTAAAGCTGAATTTTAAAATTAATTTGCAGCCTCACAAACCCACTTTCGACCACGTATGTTAGAATGCCACCTACATGTTCAGCGTGCATCCACGTGACGATGGCAGTGCTGGCAAGCAGTGGCAGAGGCCAATCAACCAGCCTGAACTCTCATCCTCTCCATTTTGCTTCTGCCAAAGCTGTCATCTCTCAGAGCTTTTGTCACAGATACACCGGGGTACACAGCAGTTGAAAAGCCATTATCTCTTTCAAGAGTAGTGACTAATGTGCTTTTGCCCACAGCAATGTGGAAAGTCATAGGAAGATTTTGCTGTAGAATCAGCTGTGTTTACCTTGTGGAGAAGCAGCTGCATTTTCCAAATATTTTTTTTAGAGAAATAGAAGTCTTTATTTCTTGCAAATCTTTGCTGGTAAGTTTCTTCTTATATTTCTCCTGGAACCTGTGATTGGTATTTTTATATCCTTCTGTCCTTAGCAAACAGGCAATTTTAAGGCTTTTTTTCTCTGAGTAAAACAGTATTTCACTTGACTGGATGATACTGTCCAGTGTAATTACCTGTGGTTTGATAATCAAAACTAAAAGCACTTTTCAAAACCAATCATGACAGTTGACTTTTCTGCCTGTGATGGCAGCCCATCTACCACAATATTGTGCAGCATGAGGGCCAGTGTGTCCCTGGCAGCAATGCACAGTGGTGAATCAAAATCATCACAGCTAACTGATGCCTTCACTGCGCTACATTTTTTACAGAAAAGGACGGTGCTTGTAGTTCATGAGGCAAGGCTTGCCTCATTAAATCATCTTTTCAGACAATGGACTTCTGAGAAACCTTTGGAAAAACCAAACTCCAAGGAGCTCAGGTGGTGGCACTGCCTTTGCAGTAATTCCTTTCAGTGGTGGGGGGTGAAGGGGAAGGAGAAAGCTGTTCACTTGCACAAGCTGCAAGTCATCCATGCAGGTGGGTTTATATCTGGGGAAAAAAGCCTGCATGATTATGTCCAGCGACATTTGCAGCCATTGCATTTCTTCAAAGTGATGTAGGTGGTGCAATATCTCCAAAGCTGTATTTTTTCACATGGGGCTGTGTGTTGATAAATAACTGAACAAGGTATAGGTGCAAATAAACAGTTTATGATGGAATATAATCACCTGATACTTGGTTTTCTCAGTATCTCTGTCTTGAATGCTTAGAATCTGCTTATAGCACGAATATAATTAAACATGTAGATATGTTTTTCTTTACTGTGTCAAGGCTCTTCAAGCATGTGGCTGTTTTCACACACTTCCAGCTGACAATAACCCTCATGTGTTGTTACCCCAGGAGCTGAAGACTTGCATTGTACTTGGTAAACTTTGATGCAAAAAGTGATCAACTTGAGTTCCTACCAGCTATAGGCAAGGTAAAATGGAAAGGCGAGTGAATCATTGGATGCAGAAGAGGCATGCATCCCAACTTCCAGGAACTGTTTGCCTATCTTGGAAAAACTACTTCAATGAGGATCAAGCTCTCAGAAGGTAAATGGTGGAGCTGTAGCACTTCTCCCCTCTTGTTATCAGCCTAGGACATAACCAGTTTCTCAGCCTTGTTCTGAGTCCAGTTAAATCCAGCTGTGCCCCCATGGCACATCCCAGCTTGCCAGGAGGCTCATTTGGCTGGAGCTGGCTCTGCCTGGCTGCCCATTCAGCTTGGCCTGGCTCATGGCACTGCTGCTCTCTCTGCACCTTTGCTGTGCATCTGATACAGACAGTTTCAGTTTTTTCCCTCAGATGCTGGAGATTTTAATTTTTAAGCTAGAAATTCTTCTCAGTTAATCAATACAGCATTTCCCAGCTGCTTCCTGTGCATGTTCAGTTAGAACAAAGGGCTGTAAAATAACCAATGTTGCTGCTTGGTGGGCTTTGGCAAGACTTCAGCAAACAGGGCAGCACTGCCTGCTGGGGGAATGCTCTAGCAGAACTAGGTGCGCAAGAAGGTGGTTGGAGCAGCCCAAGTGTGGCAAAGGTGCGCATGCTGCACTGAGACTTTTTATTAAAACCTTGTGGCTAGCAAGGCAAATGTAAGAGGACATGTCTCTCCACAGGCTGCCATAGTACTTGTCATCCAGGAAAGGGAATAAGTACGGTTTTATTTATTTACGGTTTTATGACAATATGTATCTCTTTTGACAGTACTGAGCTGAAGCTTGAATACAAATATCAATTACTTCCTTATTATTGCAGTAATATAAAATAACTTGGGCTAGATTTTGAATCATTTTGAATGCCACAATACATGAGTACAAAATGTCAGAGACTTGGAAACACCTGGATTTTCAAGGATACCTGATGCACACTCCCAGATACGCAGACATCATTAGCAGGCCTCAGCTACAGAGCCACTGGTCTTATATGAAAGTGTAGGTAGCTCAATGTGGTTTTCAGGTTTTTAGAGCTCATCATCACCAGAAAACACTGAAGCCCATTTCCGTGGTTAGTTGAATCAGATTTAAAAACACCACTGTGAGACAGAAAAATACTGTTTACCTGTATTTACAAATGAATACATGGGTCACAGATCCATTTAATTTGTGCAAAGAATGTCTCACTTGTGATTTTGATTTAGCCTATAACCTGACAATAAATGCGCTTGAAACTCAGAGGAAAACCAAACCAAAGCATTTTGCATGCATTTACCAGCTACTGTGACTACAGCATAATGACTGTGGAGTTCAGAAGGACCAGGCTGTCTGAGTACTGCAGCAAAAATCGCCAGAGCAAGAAGCCCATCAGTGTGGAGTCAGCCTGTCTAGAAGCACGGCACACAAAGCAGCAGCAGCAGCGGAGTTCGCCCTGCCTACACCAGACCGCCGGGAGCAGCCGGCTGGGCTGGAGCCAGCGCAGCATCGCCCTGCAGTCGGCTGGTGTTGGGCACACAGACCTGTCGGCGTTGGCAGGTCATTTCCTGTGCTCCGAGCTCAGTGAGGCAAGCTGAACCCTTCTGGGGAAACGCCCTTTAGAGAGAAAAGATGGCAAAAGGTGTTCCTTTTCTGAGAGAAAGGAGATTTAAAAGTGTAAGCACATTGTTTTCATGAGTGATGCCTGCCACAGTGGGGCAGGAACTGTGGTTTATTTTCTGTTCTTCTTTATAGGATTGACTTCTGAGCTAGATGATGTTACCTTGGCTTCAATGTCTCATCTATGGAGAAGGAGAGATGGAAACATCCACACTGCTGTTTCCACCACCTTCTGCCTGGAGAATAACAGACATTTTATTTTAATAAATAATTTTAAAAATATCTAAAAATTTATTTGCTGGAGGAAAGGTGAAGAAAAGGTTTTTCACTAAGTTTTGGTGCCAAATCAGCTTCTCCAGTTAATTATAGAAAGACTCAAAGGAATAGTCCATATGGTGTTTATCCTTTGGAGGTGGTTATGCTATGTAACATACCTGCCAGGATGCTGGGATGTGACAGGATATGCTCCATCCATACAAGCCACGTGCATGTGGCAGACTACCCCTGCCAAGAGCAGGCCACAGCCTGGGGGGCTGCCTCTGAGAGCAAATGTTTGTGGTTATCTACTGGTTTTGTTGCCTGTTCTGCATGGACTTGTGTTATGAAGTGCCACTTCATGTACTCCTCACATGTCAAAAACCTGATTTCTCAGGAAAATGATGGCCCACAGAAGGCTGGGGGTGGTCTATAGCTGAATAAGCGGTCCTGCTGGCTCAGCAGTGACCTGCAGCTGTATGTAGGATAAGCACCTGGAAAGTAAGCTGAGCTTACTCCTGGAGAGGACCAGCCAAAGCTAGGTTGGGCTGGAAGGAAAACATGGAATCCAAAAGATTTGTGCATTAACTGTTAGATCAATACATCCAAAACAAATATGGTACAAAAAAACTGCATAGATGCTACCTGTGTTCTGCACCAGGAGTTTAATATATGCCTCAAAACAAAAAAATCCACCCTTTCCTTTGGCCTTTGCCAGACATTGCACAGCAGTATTTTCTGGACTGAGGTTATTGATGGATGAGAACATTAAATAGTTAAAAGGATTCTTTCATCTCCGTGAATCCTTCACTAGGAGAAAATAAACAAACAAGGAAAAGCTGCCCAGATCGTGCTCCTAGTTTAAGTCATGACAAGTGTAGCACCGGTGACTGCTGCCACACAGCTAAAGGACTAAGGCACTTTGTAAATCAAATTTCAAGTAAAGAGATTGGTTTGCGAAACCTCCTCAGCGTGGAGTCACAAGCTGTCAGAGTGTATTAGCATTATGTTACTGGAGTAAAAAGCAAAACAAATTAAGATGTTTAACAGCTGAAATCTGAAACAAAATTGTCTTTAATGCTGAAAATCTTGTTAACATATTTTCAGGCTTCCCTTTCCCCAGATATTAAATCTCAGTGTGTTTGCAAGCATCTTTTTATCACACATAAGAACCTACTGTGGGAGAACGAGAATGATACACGACATATGGTAAGGACGGGTGTTTCACCCTGCATGCAAAAGCCTCTTCAGCATTGCTGAAGCATCCAGTAGCACGTGGGGCGATTGTAAGGACCAGGAGAGACACACAGCAGGACTTCCCTGTGATTGCATTAACAGCAACAGGCCCAAACTGAAGATTGCACATGTTGTAGCATTTAATGTGAGGGGTAATTTGAACTCCCAAACTGGTTTTTCTTTCATATTGGCTCCCACAATGAAAGAACCATTAAGGGTTTTAGTGATCTTCCAAGACTCTGCTTCCAGCAGAAAATTGGCTCCTTCTCTTTGGACACAAGACCAATTTTTAATTTAATTTCAAGAGATGATGGATGTTGTACTTTATTCCAAGTCTATATGCTAAATTAACAAGGCTGTCTGCTTAGTTTCCTCTTTTGAAACCACACTGAGATGAGTTTCTGCTAATTCTCTTACACAGGGCATTAGACATGTGAACGGAGTCCTTATTCAAGAATTGAAATAATAGGCTTTTTTGCCAAGCTTATTACTTTGGGTAATAACTTGAGCTGTGCGGCAGCAACAATAATTTTCTTTCTGAAAAAGGATTGCCAGTTGAATTATTTCAAATAGAATAAAACTAAGCATATATTTTCATCAAAGTATTTTAAAAATATTAATTAACTATTAAAAGTATATCCTAGAGCAGGGACCATTCCATTAGGTGGGCTGATTTCGTGTTTGTTTTTTTCTCATGCTCCCCCGGTCACTTTTAAAGATAACAGAAAGTCCCTCAGGAGTACTCTGGACTGCAGAATATGTTTCGCCTGCATTAGGTTTATTTATCCAGTTATTAGCATGTTAACAGATGCTGTTGAATAGTTAAATATTTGATTTGGCGAAACACAGAAAAAATGGCATAGAAGTAAATGTTTTTCTTAACTCTGGCCACTGCAGTAATATTTACATAGTACTGTACCTGAAGAAGATGCCTCACAGAGGTAAGCCATTGGGAAGGCAATTTAGAATGAAATTTTGGTCTGAACATAGAAAATTTGAAGGAAAAACCCTGACCAACTGGGCAAAACCAGGAACCAGCCCTATTAAGTCTATGTATACTGTTCTACCAGTAGAAGCTGAGTTGTTTCCTGAAAATACTGGGGTGGCCAAAAAGGAGGCCACCTGCTTCAAGGACTGTGGTTGGGGTTGCTTGAATAGCAATGAGCCTACAGCTAGGAACACTTTTGCATATATTCTTTCTAAATTGGAAGTTTAAAGGCAATTGTGTTTGTAATTGTAAAGTGGCCAAGGATGGCAATAAACAGCCTTAATGCTTTCCTTTTGGCAGCACAGACCTAGCAGGTCTTCTTATTTCACAAGGAGCTTTTGAGATGGTTTGAACAAACTGGCCACGTGGAATGGGGTTCACACTTCATTTATCACAAAATTATGCTTCTCAATTGGAAAAAAGAAACCAATCCAAAAATAGGGCTGTCAGTGTTTCCATCAAGAGGAGGTCAAATACAGAAATGACATATATCAACTAATTAAAGCAACAGGATGAAAGATGTGGTTGAAACAGCTGACTAATTTAAGCATGGAATAAATAGAATAATGTAACACATTTAGCATAATTGAATAATGGCCTTCCCACAGGTGATACAAGGTGGAAAAGCATGTTCAGGTCTTTATTCGGCTGTGATTATGCTTCCGAACAGTAGCTTATTAAATAAAATGACAATTCTTTCTTATCGCTTTATATTTCAAAAACATTTCAGTCCTACCTGTGTCAGACACCAGTCTCATCCTAGTCCTCCCTTGCATGGAGGTTGCCAAAGATTTCCTTTTTGTTAATGTTTTCTGCTGCAAAAGAATGACTCAGAACCAGTTTTAATTATGGCTGTAGCCTGAATGATCCAGCAGAGCTCATCATTAGGTCGTGGGAGAAGCTAATGGCTTATCTGTTCTGTATAATTGTTCAAATCTTCTTTTCCATCAGTTTTCCATCAGTGATATCTCATTTGTTTGAGTTGTATGCTAGTGAGTCAACTACTCAGCCCAGGACTTTAAAAATTAAAAAATATGCTCTGGCAACTGAATAAAAAAGCATTTTGAAGTTATTTTCTCAGAACAGGAACTTGGTGTGAGTTTTGAAATACTGTATCCTCATGGATAAGATGGAGCTGCACTGATTAGCAGTATCTGATATGTTTTTATAACTATTGTTATAAATTACACAAGTGATTAAGCAATTTGTGCCTCCTGACGCAGTAACAGAAAACTTATTTCTCAGCAGTTTTGCCATTGATAGTAAGCAATAATTTTAATATCTCTGTACAGCAGCCAGCAGCATGGTTAATACCCAGTTTGTTAAAGTCACAAATCCCCTTTAATGATACACGAATAGAAACCCTTCTGCTAAAAGCAAATTTTTCTTCCACAGCTCCTTGAAGCATGAGGTGACAGTTTTGTCAGCAGCACAGGCTTGTCGGCAGTGATGGCAACACGTGGGCATTTTGAGACCTGTCATTGCAACTCCCTAATCTGTGTGGCAGTTTGGTGCCTGGGGGGGAAGGGAGGGTCCAGGTGCTCACAGAAAACTGAATGACTTTCATGAAGAAAAACTGTTTGGGGACAATTCATAACCTCAATGAGCAAAACAAGTGACATATAAAAGCAGGTTTGGTGTACTGTGTGGCAATGGGTTGGACAATCCCCTGAAGCCCTGCTGCCATTTGTGGGCGGATGGAGACTGTGATTGCTGTGACGGAAGAAATAGTTATTATGGAGGAGAATAAATTGCATTTCTAGTGTACCTGTCCCCTGTAAGAAAAATTCAGCACAACTCAGAAGACATGTCTCAACTTTTACCTTTGTGCAGAAAATTCTGGGAGACATGACTCCCCCCTGGATAGCAGGATACTCTCAGCTGAAACCTGAGTTCTTCTCTGCCTGAAACTGCCATGCCAAAGGAGCCTCTTCAGAGAGCATGTCCCTTGTGGCTCATTTATCATCGGGGGGAAAAGGAGATCGCAGAACCTAGATTGATCTGGGAAATACAAAAGAAACACACAGAGGAGTTTCTGAGCCCACACTTGCAGGCTATGGAGAGACTGGCACACCTGAGTTTCAGTGGGATCACAGCCCTCTAGACACACATAGCAGCATGTCTCCCCCTTACCTTCTCCTCTGCCTGAGGACTCAGAAAGGAGAGTTTTTGAAGGTCTCTCACCTCTTCTGCCCACAACAGGTATAATTTTGCTGGGGACTTTTGGGGCATCAATCTGTTGTATCCATCTCTCTTCCCTACTACCCCAATGAAATGCCTGTAAGAGAGCTTTTCTTCTCCCACTTCATTTCAGCTTCAGGCTAAAACTAAGTGATCCCCAATATGTGGTTTTACTCTTAAAAGTTAGGCTGAGTAGATCCCATCAAAGCCAGTATCAGCTGAAACGTCTCAACAGCTGTAGGTCCAGAAAAATCTCACGCATTCAGGTATGTTACAAGGCTCTTCATGCTGTTCTAGGACTACTTTCATTTCAAAGCACTGTTGTGGCTTTGGTTCAGTTGACCCTTAATCCTCATATACTGACAGTACTGCTGTGTATTGCCCTTTTGGGGTATTTGCCCCCCAAATCTTAATAGATTTTTCTTCTTTAAAATTATAAATTAAGATGATTTACCCACTACAGCTATTTTTATTCCTTCATGGGACTGCTAATGTCAACACAGAGCTCCTCTTGCCTTTCAGTATCTCTGCCTGCTCAAGAAAACTCTTCAACTGTACCAGCAGCTTTCACACAGACAAGCCTGAGAGTGAAAGCACTGTGACCTCAGCACTGGCAGGGAATTAAGCCTATAATCTAATGGGGTTTCTTTTTCCATTTCTAAATAATGGGATTCTATTAGACCAAAGTGTAGTCGCACCATAATGATAATATATTGTATAGCATATCTGAATTTTGCCTTTTATAAATCATAGAGAATTACAATACACAGTTATAAAATTGAATTTTCTCTTGTATCATTAATATTTTTCATTGTTTAGAGAAACCCCTTTTTGTTCAGGATTCACATGTAACTGGGTTTAGAATTTACAGGGGGTTTAATATGCCTATTTTTATGTGATTAAATATTTTCATTTTTATTCCTTTTAACTATTTTATAAAAATTATTTTAAAGCATTTTATACTTATGAGGTTTTGTACATATCATTCTGGACAATTTTAAAGACAAATGTAGTCATAAGTTTGTGTGTATATATCCAAAAATCTCAGCAACAACAAAATGTCATGATCTTTGAAAGGAAATAATTGAAGTTAATTGATTCCCACATTGACATTTAAATGTATTAGTGGTATACACCAGTGAAAGTATTGATCACTGAAAGTAATCAGCAATAATAGGAAAAATTAATCACTTTTGAAGATTTATTTGACTTCAGCTGTGGAATGTACTGTGGCCAGGATTGAAGTTGACCTTGTGAATATAACAGGGACTATTACCAAACAAAAAGACAATAAAGCCATGTAAACGAGGGAAATCTGAGAGGGTATGCTTTAACTTGCTATTAGAATATTGAAATAAGGGGTGGTGTACAGCCTAAGACTTGTGATCTACTGTTCGTAAACTTATTTCTAGAATTGAACAGCAGCAGCTGATATAGAAGAACACACAAGAAATTTGTTGGTGAAAAGTTTTTACTAAAGGTCTCACCTTCAATAAGTGGAGATTGGCTTACACCCTGAAATGGGTGGGTTTATGTCAGAAATCTTTCAGAATATTTTATTAGCTGAAGCTGTACCTCCTGGATATTCTTACTTAAGAGCTCGGGATTTTCAGAATTCAGTTAAAAACTTCACATCAACCCAATCTTGTGGCAATGAGTCTCAGTTTGACTATCTAGTGACTGGGAGTATCCCCTTTTTCTGGTTCTAGGATAAGTCAAGTCAGGAATCAAATGATCACACTGTTACGTATTATCCTACTTTTTTTTTCTCTAACCAGCTTGGGAAGGAGGTCGAGTGATGTGGTCACTGAAAGGTGAGATTAAATAGGTAAAAACCTGAGGTGCCTGGTCTAATTTCTCCAGTCTTTACAGTGTTTTAGTATTCATACTTAGTATTATACAGTACAGCACTGTATAATACAAGTAACTTTTCCACTTCTCTTGAATGATATGTGCCCTTGCTCCTTCTTACTGCTTTTCTGTGAATGGCACCAGATTTGATAGTCAGTGAATCAGCCCAGAAATTCTTCGGGAGTGCTACATTCCCAGTGGGAATTGATTATGATGGGAGCGAAGGGCTTAGACATCCATCTAGAGCATCCTCTTTTCCTACAGCAGGACAAAACTACCCACACCATGTTTATCTAACTTCTTGTCTCCATAGAGATAGTCCTAGTGATAATTAGATCTGCATGTTTAAAGCATCACTGTTCTAAGATAGGCTGTCACATAATGCATTACAAGTGCATGCAGCAGCAGCTGATAGAGTTTTAACTACCTCTTCTTCCAGATGTAGGAAGATTTTGTTATTAAAAATGAAGAGACACACAGTTTTTAAATAAAGTGTATAACTTTAGCATTAAAGTGAGTTCCTCAGATATGTGCATGCTATTTGTGGCAGCATTTTGTTTGCAATATTATCTATGGAGATTCCTGAACTGCTTATTTCCAGAGTTCACCCCTTTTGGTAACCTTTTTAAGATAATACAGCACAAACATTTTGGTAGCTCTTTCTAGATACACTTTGATATTGTGAAATAAATACAGGGCCAAGAGCTTCTGAATTCTCTTGACAATAATGTTTTGAGATTATTTCAAACTGTGATGTCAGACTCTCTAAGTTAAAAAAAAGTGGAAATAGCCTGCAGCCTGTGACAGCCTGTGGAGTGTATCTGTGTAACTATACTTTGCACTGAACTCCACTAACACAGTTATGATAAACCCCAATGAGAATTAAAATTTCTACCTTGTAGCAGCTCTGCTGTCACTCCCCATCTGCAAAGCTGAGGCAAACACCCACTGAAGCTGAATTCTCTTCTTGGTTCTCTGGAAGAGAGTCGTACAAACCCCAGGTAGCCACAGTGGTAGAAAGCTGCACAGAGCATCACAAAAGGAAGGCAAGCCAATGCTGAGCCAAATCCAGCCTCTTCATGGTTATTCACAAGGAAACATGTGGAAGGAAGAGGTTGTTCCTGGCTCCTCTTGGAAACGAGCCCCAGAACTTAAGTTACTGCTGGGTGCCACAGCTGGCTGTAGGTGACTTGGCTCTCTTGTCATCAGGAAAGAAAGGCAGTGGGCTGGGAAAATGTAGACTACTGCTGCTGCATGAAATCCCTGGCATGGCCGATGGATAGGAGATGGATGAACCTCCACCCTTTACTCTTCAAACCATAGGTGGGTTTTTAACAGCCCTGAAATCACAGGTGTTTGTGGCTATGTCGTTAGGCAGGGACTGCTGCAGGCACTCTCAGGAGGTTTCAAGAAGTGAATTAACTTTCAAAGGCATTGAGTATCAAAGCTCTGGGCGATGCATGCCTCTGAAAAGAGCAACCCAAGCTTTCCCAAATACCATGTCCATGCCAGATTACCAATTCTCTTAGGCACAGGTTTCACAATCTCCATTTCTTTTCTGTAATGAAATAACCACAGGAATTCATAAAATGTGTGCTTTGTTCCCCAGGTAGGCTTTCCTCTTAGGGGAAATTACCATATTGATTCTATTTCTATAAACATCTTTCTGTGAAACAATACTGTAGTGGATGCTTCTGAAGACCCCATCCATATGCTAAGCCTGATGATAGAGGCCTCAGTGCTGACATTAGATTTCAGACTGCTGGAAAGGCATAGTTTTGCTCACTTGTACTTCCCAAGACCGCTTTGAAGTTCTATCTAATACTGTTGACAGACTTCATATGTAATTTAAACACTCTTTGAAGCAGCAAGAGATGTCACTGGCATTCCCTTACTACCTCTCTTTCCGAAAGAAATGGCAAGAAGTAGGCCTTAGCCTGTCATAATAGTATGAAATAATATTTCTTTTTAAGTGCAACTATTTTTATTTCCTGTTGATATGATAGTCATGACAAGGATCGGCCCAAAAGAGGATTTCCTCTCTCCAAAGGAAATTTTCAGCCTAAAATATGAAAGCATGAGCTTTATTTTCACGGCTAAAATTTCTTGAGCTGTTTCTGGATGAAGTTCCCACAAATCAAGAAGATGGTTTTCCTTTCAAATCATTCCTTGGCCTACTTGATGAGCTGTTGTGCGAAGCACAAGGCACAAAGGTGTTTTTCTAAGATGGAGCCAGATTTTAGTAGCACCTGGGATGAAGCCACCAGCTTTTTTCATAGCAGTTGTTGGGTGATAGCTTGTAAAAGAACAAATTGAATTGGTGGCAGAAATAGAAGGCTTCATCTCCCATTGATATACAGCCTTCATAGTGCTGATCTGCTTTACTGATGATGAGAGTAATCTATACATTAATGTTTTTTGACTCTTAGCAATTCAGGCTAAATGTGCATCAAGAGTTACAGACAGGTACTAGTTTCACAGGTGTCTAGGAATTAACACTGAGTTTTGTGTCCCATTCCCCCTCTGTACTGTGGGGATCCTATCCATGTAAAGAAACCCCAGATTTTGACTTCAGAAAGAGCTTATGCTTCAGACCACAACAGTGAGCTGACAGCCTTGACTGGAGTCAGGCTTGTTTAGGGGATTCCTGCCAGGTACACTTCAACAGTGCGGAAGGAAAAGAGTGTTTAAAATATATATTCTGATGGACCACAGGCACTTTTCATGACATCTCCTTTTCCCATTGGTGGTAAAAGTTTGATAACTCAAATAAGTGCAAATATATAAAGATTAAACTATTTAGACACACTTACTTATCATTGAAAGGGAGTGTTTTTATTAATTGTAGTTTTCCTGTATGCTGGCCTTGTATTCCTTAGTAGCAAAATTAATGTTTGCATTAATGCATCCATCAAAGAGAGTCATACTGCAATCAGGAATTAATTTTTCTGTTCATGTATTGGAGAAAAGGAAGTGAGGCTGTGTGCAAGAGCCAAATTCAACATTAGACCTGAATTCTAACTCTTGGTATTTAGAAGAGCAAACAATGAAACACTCAAATTGTTCCAAACACACAATGTGAATTTACATCCGACCCCTTCAAAATACAACATGCTCATATTGAATTTGAGTTGGATTGTATAACAAATTATTCTTTATTTGAACAATGTGAGGGGGTAAACCCAAGGGGAAAAAAAAACCCATACTACATTCATTTTTTACTGGAGCATCTTTAGCTTCTTGGGTCCTTTTGTCCAGACCTCCTTACCTTGTGAGCCCCAGAGCACCTCTTAGTGTTAAGGATCACCTTGCCTGTTCAGCTCTCACTGGTACCACTGGTAAGCAGCCTTTTGGCATCCTCTTCCTACCTGGGCTCCTGCTGGGTACCCCATGGCCTTGCTCTAGCTTCTGTGCTTGTAAAGATCAGCACCAACCTTAGGTTATTCATTTAACTAATACTCCTTTTCCAACTCCTGCATTTGCAGACAGGCAGGAGAAGTTAACTTTGTGTATTTTCAAACCATCCATTTCTACCTGACTGAGCAATCATGAAGGTTGATGAATTAACCATTCCAACTGGTCTGCCACAGGCACACTGGTCCTTAGGAATCATGAGTGCCATATCCCTCAGGCCTCCCATGGTCCCCCTTGCTGTGGGGGTGACCAGAACATGGAAAACAGTGGCTTGGGAAAGGATTTATGGGTCAGTGACAGAACAGAAATCTCCAAAAATGACTAATGAGAAGTTTAGATACCTAAGTGGGAAATTGTGATCAGAAATACAGTGATCTTAGCTCTGCATGAACCATTATTGAGAGACACTGCACTGTTTGGTACTATCCTAGTATCCCTTCTGCAAGGCATCTTCAGAAACAGGAGAGAGTGGTTCCACATCTGGAAAAATTGTAGAAGTTTGAGCCTTAGGGATAGTTGGACACATAAAGAACACAGCCTATTTAACTTACCAGGAAGAAGATAGATCAAAATGCAAATCAGTTTACAGTGTGAGAAAAGAGAGGTCTAGCAGACAGGTAGCTAGATTCACTGTAGGAAGCTGAAACCTTTGTATTAGAAATAAAGCCCAAGTTTTAGTAGACAAAATAGTGAACTTGGCCAAAAAATAGTAGTGTGTTGTCATCTCTCGATGTTTTCAAATCACAACAGCATGCCATAAAATGTAACCTCATCATCTTCACGCAGCAAGGCCTGACCAGGAGAGATACCTTTAAAGCACCCTTGGCTGGTTGGTTGCTTTACTTGTAATACAGGTCTCACCTTCTCTAAAAGCTCAGGGGTCAATTCAGCCATGGTAAAGCAGATTGAGCACTGCAGCTTCTCCAGCAGGAAAATCTTTACCTGTGGATTACTATCAGCAGAACTGCTCTGCAATCCACAGCTGGGTAATTCCTAGAGGCAGTCCATTCACTTCCAACAAAGATGTTCTTAGATCATGGAATCACTTTCAGAAGAAAAAGTAAAATGGCAAAATCTGCCCGCATTAAAACAAAACACATATTTTAAAAATGCATTCAAGTTGTTTTCCTCCAGAAAATACACTGCATATTTTTATCATAGCATTTTAAACCTGACGATTCAAGTACTTTATTAGTGAAACAGCACCGATCCATTTGCCACATTTTCAATCGTGCTCTCCCCAGCCCCTCCAGCCGTGCAGATGTTGCACGCTGCAGATAACAAGGCCCTTGCAAAGTTTGCTTCTCTGCCAAACCGACTACAGACTTCTTTCCTTTTTTTTTTTTTTTTCCACGGACTGTGCCAGAGTCAGACAGAGTTCATCACCCCGACGTCCCTGCAGCGAACCCGCGAATGCCCGGCTGCAGGAGCTGCCCTGGCAGGGGGCATCGGGATGAGCGGCGACCCCGGCTCTTCTCGGGGAGGGAACCTGTCCTCACCTGAGGGTTTTCGACGGAGCGGGTTGCCTGCTCGACTTGGCGAGGCCGGGTGTCTTCAGCTACCCCGTGCTCCGCAGGGACCCGGCACATCGGCCGGGGGATTCAACTCCCCCACACGCCGGGG
>NW_008240046.1:4062756-4063786 GCF_000691975.1 Corvus brachyrhynchos
GACGCTGTGCCCGCTGGCAAACCGGGCCTGTGGGTTTTGCCCTTTTTGTTTTCCTTTTAACGGATATCGCTTAATATTGTCCATCTCCAGTTTCCGAGGAAGTGACAAAAGGCCAAATCTGATACATCTCCCTCCCCCCAAACAGCCTGTTTGCAAATAAGTAATAAGGGCACAATTAGGCAGTAATGATGGGACGCGCAGTTATGGTCTTCCTGATGGTAACGGAGATTGATGATGCTGAGCAACTCTTTTGGTGACACAGTTCAGGTTCTGTGACATGCGCCTTGGATCTCTATCAGAAATAACCCCTAGACCTCCCCCCAAATAGAGCCCTTACAAGAAGTCAGAAGAGCACCGTAACTATGTTTGCTTTTGGTTTTTATTATCAACAATCAATTAATGGTACACTCTTGGAAAACTATATGCACATGTAGAAATATTTCCCCTTTTAAATAGAAGCATTCATTTTAACCACATATAAATAAATCTGGAAACCCTGAACATAATTTATGACGATTATGCTCACAAACATATTCCAACAGGTAAGGAAAAGAAAAAAACGAGACGACATGCAACCAATAATAAAAATATATATAATTGGCTGAACCTGGTCTCTCTAAACGCAAAGGGAACCGAACCCGTGAGAACCTTATTTCTCCATAAAGACACGCCATAGAGACTACGAGAAGGGAAAACATTATTTATACGGTCAACTAGACAAGTCTGTACTGATATTAACACTATACAGTTGAGTCACAGAACACAGTTGTAGAAAGACACGGAAAAAGAGAAAGCATACCTGGCGACATTCAACTAAGAGCTATAGTTTGTGCCTTTTAAAATAAAATTAGAAAATCCTAACGGAGATGCCTAAAAACTGCGTAGACCGTGTAATAATAATAATTAATAATAATTCATTAATAATAAATACAGGCCGCCCACCGTGAGGAGCGCGGGCCCTGCAGGGGCCGGATCCGCGGTAAGGAAGCGGCGGGGGGGGGCGGGGGCGGGGCGCGGGCGGCGGGGGGGG
>NW_008240046.1:4067298-4069222 GCF_000691975.1 Corvus brachyrhynchos
ACGTAAGGCTTGGATTAAATTGTCGTTTTAGTCATTGATCGTTATTATCGTTTATATTGGAATGGAAAAGGCGATTCGAGAAAGGCATATGGGTATATGCATGTGTGTGCGATGAAGCACATTCAATTTTGCACCTACTTTTTCTTCCTCCGGGAGGGCGAGAAGTGAGCGGGGAGAAGATGCAAACCCAAGGCACACTTAAAATATGCGGTCGGGACGGGGGGCTTCTGGAAACCTGTTTCCAAACACGACGTGACGCATGCAAACTTTCCGAAGCTGGAGAAGCAGGATCTCACTTGGGGCCGGCGTTTTTCTCCGCCAGCCTCGGGAGCGGCGATCCCTTCTTGCCGCGGGCTGCTCCGCACCCGCGCAGGCTCCGCGCTGCCGCCGCCAACCGCGGAGAGGGGCAGGGGAGCGCCAGGGATCTTCGTGGAGTTTTCTTGCCGATGATGTAATTTTCATTTCGTTAGTCGTATTTCATTAAATCTCTCCTCTGGGTGGGCAGCACAGGAAATGCTGAGTGGAATCTCACTGTTGTGTAAACAAACAATGCATATTTTATATGATTTCAATGTGTAGATAATTACTTTTATTGCATTCATTACCCCCTTTATGTGCTCTCTAACAAGTCGGCAATTAAAGTAACAAACTCATGAAGTCTTCATAGGAGCATTTAGGCTCGCATAGCATTTGCCAGACTAAGTAGTTTAATTCAAAGGCAGCGGATGAGCACGGGGAATCTACAGGCTCCTGTGCTTTTAGGTGGTTTATTATACATTAAAAACGCTCCAAAGCGGTACTTAATTACACCAATGACTGAGGTTTCCTTTTATTTTTTTGCGGGGGGCAGGGGAGGGAGGGCATGTCACTAGGGGTTACCGGTGGGTAATAAAACAAAGCAGAAGATTCTTGAGCCTCTGAGGATCCGGGTGATAGTTTTATGGCGAGGTCTGATAGTTTTATTGCGGTTGCATGTTGTACAATGTGTATTTGATAAAGAACGGCCTTTGATGGCCCGTGGACACTTTTTGTGCACCGTCGAAATGAAAATAAATGTGAACACGGTTTTAGTGGGAGGATGGAAACAAATTGCGAGCTCTAAATGGTTGTCCCTTTATGGTCAGCAGACAAGAAGAGAAAAGCGCTGCAAACATCTGTCTTCCGTCCCCCAAATCTAAAGGGCACCAAAGAATGATGTGAATCTAAGTGTTACTACAGCAGGGATTTGTCTTTATTTACCCGCGCTCTCATGAATATGAATACGTGTTTGGGGCAAGGAGGTGCCTTCACCCCCCTCAAACAACACAGGGCATTAAAAAAAAAAAAAAAAAAAAAGAAAAGAAATCCATGTGCGTTTCCTCTGGGGGGCACCTTTTGTGCCGCGTTTCTTTCCCGCAGCAGCCCCGCGCTGTCTCCCGCGCCCGGGCCTGCGGGGCCGCTCGGTATCGGACCCCGCGCCGGCAGCGACAGTGCCCACTCCGCCACCTGTCCTGTCCTGTCCTGTCCCCGGGCTTGCCACCCCGACTGCCCCGCTGTCCCCGGCGTGGCCGGCTCCGCACTGCCGCGGGGGATGGTTTGGCTCACCCCTCGCCCCTCCCGTTCCCTTTCCGCCCGGGTTTCACCCGCTCCCCCTCCGAGGGATTTGGGCTCCAGTTGTTCTTTCTACACGCGAGCGGTTCTGCCGAAAAAGTTGCAGCAAATGGGTAATTTGATTATTCTCACTATAGGCCAACTGCCTCAGCGGCCTTCCCCCACGCGTCTGGCTGGGGGCAGAGAAACCATCTCCAAGGAATAATCAAATCAAGGCGAAGTGTGGAAAAACCCCTTCTGATTTCTAGGCGACACAAATAGAATTAGAGCCTCCCGTTTGCTTCGCACCCCCCCCCCCCTTTTTTTTTTTCTTTCTCTCGAGCGCCCTCTTTGT
>NW_008240046.1:4070186-4110159 GCF_000691975.1 Corvus brachyrhynchos
CGGCGGCAACATCTGCTGGGCTGGAGGAGACGGGGCGATTGAGCAGACGCACAGATGTAAAAGTGACATCTGCTTGTGACAAAGGAGTGGGAATTAGATTAGGCGGGGAGGCCTTTCTGCGATTAGGGGGGGAAAAAAAAAAGAAAGAGAAAAAGAGAAAAGGAAAATACTAGCTGCAGATTGTGTAAGCAGGGGAAGAGGATGTGAAAGACAGAAATGCTCGATGGGCAGCTGCTAGGACATTTGGGGCAGCACAAGGGTCCTGGGAGCTGAAATAGCCCTAAGAGAAGGCTTTGCTTTTCCCTCCAGAAGTAGAGATGTGGCCGGGTCAAAGCTTTCCGTCATTACGAGCGAGGGACAGCAGGCAGCAGAGCGCCATGGAGACTCGGACACCAGCAGAGATGCCCTCCTGCTGCTTCTGACCAACTAGGCAGAGACACCCAGATCTCCACACTTCTTTTCTTTGTTCCCTGATGGAATAAATACAGGGAGGTTTGTATACCCAAAAGTAAGGAGACAGGAGGCCTTGCCTTTGCTTGCCTTATGAGCTGTCTGATTTTCGTTCCATTAATTAAAAAAACAAAACCCAAAGCAGACAAAAAACCTCACAACCACAATTTTAAGTCTGGGCATGTTTGGTAAAACAGAAGCACTGTTTCGTTGTATTTGTCCAACCAGCTGCACCCAGCTGAGACTTTACCTGCACCAGCCTGCACTGGTTAGCAAGAAGAAAAACACCCCCCACATTTCAAATGATACACTCTGTTTTGCAAGCAATGCTTTTCCCAGTTACATGAGTACTGATATTGAATATCACTGAACATCATGCCTTTTTTTTTTTTTAAGCCCTAGCCCTTTTCTGTCTAGGCATACTTGATGCTCTTGCAAAGCAACATATAGGAGAAATTGTATTTCAAATGGTAGAAGAAATGTACGGGATTGCAAAACCAGCAAGTTACAGAGTATGATGTGCTGTGCACTGGGGTAGATTTAGTAATGCCTCTTATAGGGCCTTGCCTCTAAGCTTGATGAATTGGTCAAACCCTACAGAACCTTTTAAAGACTAGACTGTGATTTCAGCAGAGTGCAGAGCAGGTCCATAGTGCTGAACAGCTTTCAGGACTGCAGCTTGCCTTTGCAAGCTGATCTTTAACCTAGTTACAGAGGTAGGGAGTGCGTGTGTGACACCTTTGCCAGTAAAGGGCTGAGGAATGAGAGGATTGGATTGTAGATATTGAGAGGCCTCTGATAAAAAGCAGAGTAGGATGGGGGAGAGAGAGTGCAGTGAAAATAGCTTAAAAGATAATTAGGGAAATCCTGTTGATAAAAAAAATTACTTTATGTGCTTATTATTGGGAAAAAAAGAGACTGGTCCATCTGTCTCCTTGCAAATACAGAAGCACAACAAAACACATTGATGACTCACACATAAGGGTCTGTGTCATATACAATTTCAGATATGCATTTGTGTTGTTTAATGAAAAATGTATCTGTGAGTTCAAAAATGTATTGGGTTTTATATTAGCTGTTATTTAGTATTTTAGTATTTGCATCATAAGTTGATGATCTGGATACAAGCTCCATCCCTCTGATGTCCTTGAAACTGCTGGTAGCAGAGATTTGTAAAAGGGAAGGGTCCTTCTGTTTGTGCAGTGCTTCCTCTTTTCTTTCTCTAAGCAGTAGTCACTGGCTGCTATCAGACCTATGGCCTGACCCAATTACAGCAATTTTATGTATCTATGCCTGTTTCTGTCAATGAATCCAATGAGGTTGAACGAGATAGTAAAAAAGATGGAAAGGTATGTTCTTCCCACAGTGCAGGATGAAGATATATAAGTCAAGAGGTCATTGGAAAGTTAAAAAGGCCTCTCTTCTCAGAATAAGAAGCCAGTGGCAGGGAGGCAGGGTTAGACAATCCTGAATTCCTGCCTGTAGGGATGCACTGTGCCTTCAGGCAAGGTACTTCCAGCTCCCACACAAGGGAATGGGTTAGCAGAAGGAAATAGTGTTAAGCTGTTTAATCAAAGGTCTCCGTGTTGGCTAACTGAAGGATACAGCAGCTCCCACATACAACTGAAACGTGCCCTGTTGGGCTGTCAGGAGCAGCAGGTCAGAGCAGTGCTGCATGCCTTAGAGGCTAATGGTAATTAGCCTTAAATGATGAGCAAGAAACACCAAGTCAAATGGTCTGGGACCGTTTTCCTTCATGACTCAAACAGCGAGAGTTTGCTCAGGCTAAAAGTCAGAGCTCCATTCCCACTAAAAATCCCTGGGTACCTATCAGCTGCTGTTATTGGGGCCACAGCTGAATCACTGCTCTTGGCTGGGGTGTCACCACTGTGGATCCAGCCCTGGCTACATCCCTCTGTGGTTCTTCTGCTTATTTTGATTGTATCAGCTATATTATTTCTGTAAGACACCTTACCAAATCTTGGCTGCATTTGCTCTGCTTATTTTTTTTTCCAAGTGGGATTCCAGCTTGCAAATGATACCTGATGGATGGTCCTGGGCTCCTATATAAAAGTGATGTAATATTGGCAGCTGGTCATTTTTAGCCTTCCAGTAAAAATTATTTCAATCGATCGATCAATCAATCAATCAACCAATCAAATTATTACTAGCTAGCCCCAAGTGCTGACATGGAAAGTATACCTATGCCTTCCTGCTAATCAACAGGCTTTTCATTTTATTGCAGTCAAAATGAGTTCACAGCCTTCTTCATTGAAACTCAAGTTACATAAGGTCCATCTTTTGCTAAGGGAGGGCAAGAAGGGTGTTGGGGGGACATTCATATCCTCAGTGGTCAAATGCAGACTCCCTCCAAAAGAATTTCAGAAAAGGGAGAAAAAATACCTGACACATACTACTGAAGAGGGAAGGCAATATAGAAGTTTTCCTTTGTTGGAGACAAGTGGAGGCAAACCTGAACTCCTATGAAAAACAGCTGTAAGATATAAACTATGTCTTTTTTTTTTATGCTGGCCACATATCTTCCATAAGCTGATTATGTTTGATGTGAAGGAGTCTTAAATGAAGGGAAAATTATATGTTTACATTCAGAGGCAAAATGAATGGGTAATAGTTCGTGATGAGAACAAAACTGCAGTTCTAACTAAAACCTTTTAAGTAATCCCTGCTTGAATATCTCTGGGAAAGGGTGGGTTTATGTGTGTACTCTGGGGCCTTGTGTTGTGCCATTAACTAAAATAATTGCCTATATCCAGACAGGTGCTGAAAGGATTGGCACTGGGTCAGTTCTTAAAAGTTCATTTACAATCTGTAAGAAATTTTTTTCTAATGCATTTATAGACATTGTTCTAGTTAATACTCAGGTAAATAGCACATTAATTGAGTTTTCAGGTTCTGTAATTGTATACTGAAACATGCTGATATCTTCAAAAGTGAGTAAAATGATGTGTGAAAATAAGCAGATAGTAGGACATACCAATGTGCATTGTGTTTATACACAGTGTATTCAGAGAACCAAACAGGAGATGATAGGGTGCTAACAAACTCACATTGTAATTTAAATTACTGTGGGTCAGCCATTAGAGTTTGTCTCCTATTAGGTGGGCTCTGGAGCCCTGATTAAGTTTTTATCCTATAACTGGGGACAGGGTGGAGGGGGGGGCCAGAAATGTTTTTTCTATGCAATGTAAACTCATTGGATTTAGTTTTGCTTTTATTGCTTCCGATACTCCAGGTTTGGTTTAGAAGGCCAATGGGGCTGGAAGGAAGTTTTGAAGCCAGATGAGCCTGAAGTTCTTGGGGGTTTATCTTCCTGCAACGTGGACTCCACCTGAAAGTATACAGGAAAATGGTGCCTGGAATTGAAGGTGAACGTTATGACAATATTGACCTGCCCCATGCAGGCACTGAACCCATACTTCACGTTCTTGGTAGTCTTCAACATGAACTATAACTCCATGTGGGCAAGAAGGGTGACAGCTCTGTCATACGTAACAAAAGGCGGAAAAGCCCCCATCAGCAACCCTGCAATCCGGAAGCAGCAATGGTTCTAGCTGGGTTTTGAGGTTGTAAACCATTTTCAGGTCTTGGCAGATGATGAGAAAGAAACACATCTCACCTGAGACAAATGACAATCTCTCTGCTCCTAAGGTCCTTTGGCTTCTGTGAGGAAACTGGGATTGCTCATTTTGGGATGAATATGTGATAAAACCATTTTTTCTAGTTTTTACTCAGATCCTGTAGGTAGTCAGGTGACGTAAAAACAATGGCATTCTATGTGCTGATTTCTGTGACAGTAAAGTGACTGAAAATCATCAGCACATAGCACACTTCCCAGACAGGCTGCATCCTCCCCTTCAGATTTTCCATGCCATTAAAATTCAAGTCTGTTCCAAGTAAATCAATGGAGATGTTGCATTGTCTTTAGCAGAGACTGTGTTGGCTCTCTGGGCATCTGTGTGTGTACAGATGAGGAAAAGGATGTCTGTCTGGATATCTGCAGAAAAGGTGGGTATTCTTCAAGATCCCCTTCCAACCCAACCTATTCTATGGTTAGCCTTGATCCTAGGTAAGTTTCAAGTTGGCAACCACCAGGAAAAATCAACAGAATGGTGTCAGCTAAAACTCTTGGGTAATGTTGAAAACAGGGATTTAGCAGGAAGAAGTGCCTCAGCAGTGCTGAGAAGATTGAAGGCTATTTGAGTATCATTCAGTGTTCCTATCTAGTGGGAGAGAAGAAACCATATGGGGGTGGGACCCATATGATTTTGGCATCTGTATGCAAAATTCATCAAAGCAAAAACTGTTCCACAATAATCTATATCGTTTACATAATTCAGAGAGGTTCAGAGGAAGGCTGTTATTCCAGTAGTATTTATGTCAGGTCTTGAACAACCACAATGAGGATGGGACTGAGATTTTGAGGGATCCTTGATCCTAAACAGCATAACTGCTTTTGCTACCCATACTTTGTGCTTAGGATACTGAATACAGCTCCAGCCAAAAAAAAAGTATCAGAAAAACACCACTATATCAAAGAGGTAAATGAAAGAGATTTGGGAAAGCAGTAAGAATATAAATCTAGGTCTACAGGAAAATATTTTTCAAGTTTTGGGACAGGGTGATCTACATTTTTACCAACAGTTTTTCACACAGAACAGCTGAATCCACTTTTACTAGTGAAAATAGTTGGATATTGGTATGTATGTGTTTCACTCAGAAAATCCCACATGTCAACAGATCACAGAAAAGTCATATTAGTATTGATGTGAAATCAAATGGTCATGCTTGGATCAATACCTTATAATAGTATTACGATGTTTTGGGAATATGAAATGCAAATTAGCAGCGATTGAAATAGCATTTTCATCTTATATTTTAAATAATGTGCATTCTGCATTTTGCACATCATTACATCATAGGCACGCTGCCCCCCATACCTGCAAAGGCTTTGAATGCATATCTAATAGTATATCATGATGGATGAGTTTTGCCATTGGGCAGCTGTGATTTGCCTGTAAGACTGTGAAAACGGTAGAGAAAATAATGAAGACAAGAGGAATTTACTTGAAGAAGGCCTTGTTAGCTACTGAATGAAGTTCTTTGTATTTGAACCAATGAGAACTTTTGGCAATTATTATAGTCATGGGATGAGCAAAACTTTTTGTTCCTCCTCATTTTATATAATATGCATCCTTTATATTACACTGAGATACAAGACATATGTTTCATGATTACTTCTCTATTTATGTTAACCCCCAAAAAATTTCAATCATAACAATAGTCTTTTAAATTCATAACTATTTGTAATTTTGACACTTTCCTTTTAATTTGTTATTCTAATTTCAGATTAGTATTCAATGCAGAATTGTGGGACAATGTGTATTCAAGTATTTTTACTGAGGGTTGTCCTTTAGTCTTAATGATTACAGAATATTTTGTGATGAAGATGACTGTTTCATATTTGAGTGAGATATTACCTGTGTATTTCATATTATTTAGTATGCTGAACTTTCGCACTAGCTACGTGTATACTGCACACAAAGTTGCTTTGTATTTCTTCTACACAGTAAGATCACTGACAATTTGGAAGAAATACCTTCCATTATTACATATCCCATCTTCTTTAGTGCTCTAGCAGGATGACAGAAGAAGGTGCAAGAAGACTCCTCAGTAGTGTTTAGAAACAAGGTACTCAGCAATAAGAATTCCCACCTTCAGCTGTCAAGAGCTATGTTGCTGGTGAAATGAGAAAAAAGATGGTAAAAGTAATTTTGAAGAAAAAGTTAAGGCAGAAGAAAAAGTATGCAGGAGAGAGCTGTGTGCTCAGACATCTCTTGGAAATCATGTACGCAGAGAAAAAGAAACAAGGAGGCAGCAAAGGACAGAAGAAAGAACGAGTTGCTGAAGGGATAAAAACCAGTGAAAGAATTGTGAGGACACTGTATTCAAAATTGGTCTGAGGAGGAAGTGGTAGTGGAAAAATAAATTCTCTCTCATATAGGAGCTTAAAACTCAGATGCTTCCTTCACCCTGTAGGCGCTGAAGAAGCAGGGAGATTTGCTGTAGAAAAAGGATGTTGTGCTGAAGTTCATGGTAGAGAAGTCCATAGGTCTCATGGCATGAACTCTAAACTGATTTCTCCTTTACACTATAGAAATAGCTACAATTTGATAAATGCAATTTGGATGTAGACATGTGACATCTGTCTCAGTTGCACATTTAAGGCGTATTACTGCATTGACAGAGCATTATTTGCATCTTCTAAAGAGCCCTAACATCTCCCTGGGTTGTTGCTTAAACTTGCAATATCTGATTCCTCCCAGTTCTTTGGGGACCGTCAGGAATGAATCAGAGCCTCACAAAACCCACTTTTCCCACACGCCATCAGGAAAAGTGATGTCATCCTCTGCCATTCTCCTGCTCCATGCTACTGCTGTAGTGTGTTGTACCTGGCCACTGTATAGACCACAAACGAGGTTTTTTATTTCTTTTCATACTTCTACTGTTTTATGTACTAGCCTGGGCTACTGTTCACTGGGCTACTGAGAATTGTGTTTGAAAGTGTATAGCTACATGTATAAGGTTCTTTTACGTTTTCTATAAAACCTGTTCCACAAGAGTAAGTTGCGCTCTATTGTGTTTGTATCTTATCAGCTGCTTCTGACTTGATCTTACGATATACAACATTTATAATGTAAATAACTGCACGTAGGAGCCCCAGAAAATCAACAGCTAAATATTTTAACATCCTGTTTAAAATGAACCATATATTTAAGAAAGGTAATGTACTTTTGCCTGGTACCTACTTTATAAAGCAGGATAAAAATTGCTTCTTTGGTCTGTACAGCTCAAGTGACTTGGCTACCGTTAACCACCTGAAACATTTTGCTTTCCAAAACTGAGGCCTTTTCTCCTAGCCTTAAAAAAATCCCAAACATCCAAACATTTAAAGCTACTTTTTTCTAGTAAGTAGGCAGAAATTTGGGCCAAAAATTTATATTGCCAGTTTCAAACAAACATGGATTTATTTATGGCTAATAAACAAATATGTTTATGTCTAATAAACAGACAAGTACCACTAAGGTGTGATCAAACTTTAGGGTTTAAAATTCATTTTTGAATGGAGAAGAAAACTGCTAAGTTAGATGTTGTTGGAGAAAAGCTGTGGTTTCTTGGATGCATCTATATACACTTTGGTAAAAAGCACTCAAATGTAATAGATTTGTGTTTCTTAAAAAAAAAAGGCACAACCTATCTAAGCATTTATTTACTTTCATCGCCTTCCATGTAATAAGCTCATGTTACTTTGCACACCCTCAGAATCAAAGACATATGGGAAATCTCAGTTCTGGAAGTTAGGCTCTCTCAGATGTGCTCTGGTGTCTGGCGAGGAGGCAGGAGTAGTTTTGAGACAGCTCAAGAGGAAGGCATAACTTTTGCCTATGGCCCAAGTGGAACCCTGTTGGTTTGGGTGTTTCTGATCTAAAGTGGGCAGTCTGTGTCCCCAAGGTACACCACGTTTTGTCCCCAGTTTTGCAGACCTAGAACACAGACTTCTACAGGAATTGCATGGATGGGCTCTCTACAGTGGGGTGCCTTTCTCCAGTGACACGATTTCCCTCTCTATTACATTGCTATAATCCAAACAAATGCAACGGATTCTCGAGGGTGATGATACAGATGAGATTTCACCATTGCTGACAACTGCCGGAAAGCTGTGACTCAATACTTCTTTGCCCATGAGCTATGAAATGGCAATTTCCATAATATCATTGCACTAACTGTTCCTCCTCTAAGTTACTACAATGACAATGAATCCCTATAACCCAGGGATGGCCAGTAATGAAGAATAAATAGCTTTTTGATAGAGGGACAGACGGGGTTACTAACGGCAGCTTCAACGGTTGGAATTGGGCATCATTGATAATACTGCCTAAATTTAATTACTTCGTTTTGTGATACACAGTATCCCCCTTGTCTTAGTTAAATGGTTTTGACTTGCTATTGTGGGCAGAATAGTTTTTGCCTGGAAAGGGAAGAAAGGTGATTTTGAAGTTATAAAAAATGTGAATTAGGTTTCTGATATTTATAGTAGAATATAAATATAGTAGACCGTGTAGTATCTTTCTGTTATTTGAAGCATTCACAACATAATCACTGTATTTCCTGAGCTTACTTTCAAAGGAGACTGCCCGACAGTTGCACTAAATAATCCAATAGCAAAGCCAGAAAAGAAGTCTACTGTTATTTATATTAGAAGATTAATATGATCATGTGTAGTTTCAAATCATGAACTCCTAACCACGCTGTGAAGCCATGAGAACAGAAAGCCCAGGCTAGTACATAAAAGCCATTTGACACCCAGCAGAGGAAACCAGTGTATTCCATTTTAGCCATGGAAGAAAGTAGTTTTATCTAACAAGAAACAGAAAGTAATGCTATGAACCTAATGAATGTATGAGAAGATTTTTACCCCAACAGACATTTTGCTTAAATATTTTTCATACTTTCATTCTAAATTGGACCGCTTTGGGGTTTGGGTAAATAAATGTTTTTTACTTAATTTTCTGTTTTCTTTTACTAGACTGATTTTATTTTCAGAAAGATGCCAAATTTACCTTACGTTAGTTTTAACATCAGGATATCATCTGAGGATTTAGGTAAGAGATAAATTTATGAATAGGTGGTGTCTATTTTTGTTTTCAATTCTCCCTACTTACTGCTGTTGTAATCATTATCATAGTATCTGTAAGGCTGCAGAATGTGACATTTTAAAGATATGTTTGCTAGTGGGTTTTTCAATTTTTGTTTAACTTAAATGTTTCCTACTTCATTCAACTACCCTTACAATTTACATTAGTCAACACTCCATCAATAAAACCATCAAAATGATCTACTACATTGTAGACAAAAGTTATTGTGTCAAGTTGACACTAATCAGTTAATTCCAGTAAACCTTCAGATAAACAAAAGCTTGTTGTCTATTACTGATGTGTGTGATTAGCCCCCTGTATGTCCTATAGCTATGCACATCTATAGAGATGTATCTGGCAGACACTTGGCCTGAGGGCTCTATATGTAAACCAGGACAGGATCTATAGTTAATGATGTTGACCCTGACTCCCTCAACAGAGATTGGATTCAGTCCTCATAACATCCCGACAGCTGATATGTATACTGTGCTAATAATATTATCAATTACTTATGCTACTGTGATTCTCAGTGTGTAATGCTCATAAAAGGTTCTTTCACGTATCTTTTTTTCTACATCCCTGCTCTCCTACTGATCGCGTGCTAGTTGGATATTTTTCATTCTGAAGCCCATTTATTTCATAACTGGAGCAAAGGTAGCAAGGATGTCATGTCCTACATTCTGGGTAACATGGTAATTATTATTTCAGTTTTCTCTTTCACATTTCCTTTTTTCCAGAAAAGAGGGACTGAGTATTTATTTACAGCTCCTGTGACTTTAGTCTAGAAGGTCTGTAAAAGCAGCTAGAGGTCTAAGAGGTCTCTAAGTGTGTGTGTTCAACTGGAGAAGCTTCAAAAGTCTTGCATTTGCTTAAAAGCAGACCTGTGTGTCATTGCTCTCAGCTGGAGCAGTCAAAACTCAGTGATCTGAAGTATGTAGATATTCCAAAAGCTCAGTCATAATAAGACAAGTGCTGGTGCCATCTCTGTCACTGCAGAGCATTTCTGCCTCGCCCAGCACGTCAAATTGGTAGCGATGGTGTGGATACAGTGAAGCTCAGTGATTTTGGTCATTTTTAACCCTGAACAAACCCCTGGCTATGCTATAAACATTATCATGTTGCTCTTAAGATATGTTTTGTGATAATACTAGAATTCACTTAATTTTTAAAATGTTGTGCTAGAGCAAGCATGTTGAATACATAATGCTCTACACACTGCTATGAATTTTTTACTCTGTGTGTGCAAGCACAGAAAAGCCTCCAGACTGTGCCTTCTGAGGCAGGGACCTATCCTTCTCTGTATTTGTAAAGCTTTAAGTGCCTGCGATGTTCTTGCACAGAGAGCAGGTAACTGCAGCATGAAAGCAGGCTTTATGCATTGGCACAGCCTTTGTCTGTCCTGCTCTGTCCACGCACACAGAGGCCACTCTTCTGGCTCTCAGTCCCTATGGTGTGCCATGCTCTGCACTGCGTGGAAGCTGCCAGCAGGCCAGTTCTTCCTTCAAGCAGCCGGATGGCAAGGCTGAGCTGTGCTCCCATGCACTGAGCAGCTCTGGTTGAAATGATGACAGGGACCACTGTTAAAAATTAAATTCTGCCTTATTTTTTGTGCAGTTCTTGTGAGTCACATTCGCGAATAGTAGTGAGAGATTTAATGATCGCGTATTTTTTATCTTATTTCACTTTGGTCGAAGCCAATTTTTTTCTGTTACTGTCGACTTAGAGCTCAAAGTAATTTAGTAATTGATTCTAAGCACAGCAGCTCACCAATGGCAGCCCTCTGTTCAGGGGAATATCTTTGCTAATTTTATCCATCAGAATGAGATTACCATGCTAATCTCTCCCAGCCCTGGTACCTTGGTCTGTTGGGACACACTGATGCAAATGATGTTATTAAACACAAACCCTTCACCCAAGACAGGAGAAAAATGAAAGCAGGAGAAATTAGCAAATCAGAATCTGTTACAAGGATTTCCAAGGCTGAGCTGGCATTGCATGTGTGTGTCCTCTTTGTCACCCCTGAACCCTCCTGGGTGTAACACTCCTGGGTTTTTTTGTTTATATATTAATTTTTATTTTCTCCTCAGAAAGATTTGGCTACCTTCACATATTCTTATCTTGTAAGCTGCAGCAGCCATGACTGTTACAAGAGAAGGGGTTTTTTCTCTGCAATAGTCTAGCATCAGCCCATATAAATAGTAATGTCTATCAGCATTTCAAACCTCTTTTCTCTTAGGTTAGAAAGGATGCACTGCATGTGGCAGCTCTGAGTGACAGTGCTGTAATCCTCTCTATCTCAGTCATGGGTGCTTTTGAGAGGACCACTCTGTTCTTGGCCGTTCAGGAGAAAATAAGCCTTCAGTTAAGGTTTTTCATCTGCTACTTTTTCTGTCCTGTTTTGGAGTATGTCCATCAGCTTGGTAACTCCATCCTGTAAAGGATGGAGATCTCTGGCACGAGTCCTGCAAAGCACTAAAGCATATGCTTAACTTGCAGGGGCCATGCAGAGCTCCGGCTGCAACTCCCTCTGCACCACATAATGGAATCTGCTGATAACTGGGCCTCATCTAGCTCTGCCTGATTTCAGATCCACTTTCAATCAATAAGAAGCCTTTTAAAATCAGGCCAAATTTGACCCTGAAAAGCAGCTTTGGCCCATCTGTAATTTAGATCAGCTCTATTCGAAGTGCAGACTGTTAAGCAGATGTTGCTGAAAAAATAGTGTAGAAAGAACAGCATCTCCTTGTACAACACATTTCACTAATTCTTGGTGTTCTGTGATATATTAGTATTTATTTGTTATTTTTCTTTAGGAAAGAAAACAGAACATTTCTCCAAGTCATTACTCAAAAAAATCCAGAAAACACAAGGATCTTTTATGGTCTTCTTAAGCTCCTAAACTTTGTGCTTAGGTAATTAAAAAAACAATGTTCAGAACTTCTCTCTTGCCCTAACACGTCATCTCATTACAAGAATCACTATGAATGACAGAAAGTAATCTGTTTAATTGCATTAACATTTTTATTATTCAACCACAACTTAAGTGTGTATACTACGTTAATTTGTTTTCTGCCTTTTCTTTATTTAATTCTATTTTCTTTTTAGTTTGTTTAATTTATTATTTTTTTCTTTTGTAAACAGCTTTAAAACAGTCAAAAATTAAGCTATGCTTTCATAAAAGAAAAAAATAAAAGTAATACATAGCTGCAAAAGAGATTAAGTAGTCTAAATTAATGTACTGAATGTAATTTCTGGATTATATTTGAGCAGAGAAAGGGAAGTTATCTCTAAATACCCCATCAAAGGTTAAAAATGCAAACCATGACTGTGTTCAGAAGAGTTACACTCCCAAGGGCGATTATCTGAAAGTTTAAATTCTCAAGGGTAAATTAGGAGAAGCACTTGTGGGCAGAGTATGCCACCGTCTACTTTTATCAAGCCAATATTTTTGATAGACATATATATC
The DNA here is from genome assembly GCF_000691975.1 of Corvus brachyrhynchos. Lineage (NCBI taxonomy): Eukaryota > Metazoa > Chordata > Aves > Passeriformes > Corvidae > Corvus > Corvus brachyrhynchos. Next base: position 4,082,817 of record NW_008240046.1, read on the forward strand.
GTGTTGGCAGTTTAGAGAGTTCACCAAACACCCCAGTTCCTGAGAAAAGCTCAGATCTGGAAATTTACTTAGAATTGCTGTTTTCAGTGCAGCAGAGTCAGAGGTCTGTGGTGTTGCAACGCAGCTGCCCTGGGGGCCAGATGCTGCTCCCTGTGCTCCTCCCTGAGCTGCTGGGGCAATGTTCTGAGCATCACTGCACAGCAATGTCAGCAAGAAGGTCAGCAGGAGGTGCTCTGCCTGCCACTGAAACATTCATCTTCCTCATGAGCCCCACAGAGAGAACATGGTTTGTAGACAAACATTGTCCAACATCTGACTTAGTCCCTTGTTATTGATGTGATCATTAAATCTTTTTTGAGGTTGAATATAATGTCTCCTACATAATAAAGTGCTGTTTCAAATATTCAATAGCTATTTCTGAAGCGAGCGCCTCAGAAGAGAAAATACAGAATGTTTCGCAAACGGACAGAGCACTCACTTCAGGCTGCCTTCTTAGTTCATTGACACTGCAGAACTGAAATAAATACCTGCTTATTCAGCTAAGCGATGTAGTACTTTCCATGCTTGTAAACTAGATACACAGCACTCCCCTCCCACTTTGGGAACCTCTTAGCAGTAGTATAGAAAAAACAGCTGGGCTATGCTTGATCAGCAGCTATGGTTATTCACAGAACAAGGGCAAGATCCAGGGCTACCATACAGCAAAAATACAGCTCGGGTATATTCCAAATGGAAAACAGCTAAGCTGCATTTACCAAAGTGCTAGCATTTGGCACATAAGATGTAATGTTCTTGGATGTGGTTACTTGCATGGTCATGCCTGCATCTGCATGCCTGGCATTATCCTCTTGCTCCTTGCCAGGGTACTCTGGGGGAATGGGAACTTCCTGGACCCTGCCAGGGAATGGGGTCTGGCACTGCTTGGGCTATCACTGTGAACACCTTCTCAGGGTCCACACAGTGTTCCCTCCCCTCTCCACCTCACAAGAAGTTGTCTTCTTCCTGAGAAATGGCAGAATCTGGGTCTCTTCAGGCACCTCAAGGCCCCACTGGCAAGTAAACAACAGTCAGGAAGAGAAAGGGGAATTTATTCTGCCATGGTAGACACCAAGACATTTGGTGGATATGTGTGAAAACAGTGACCAAGACAACCCAGTGTGCTCACAAAGTTTGTCTGAATGTCAGAGCAGGTCCTGGCTGCTGTATGGTTTTCCACCTGGGCATTGCTCAACTATAGCAGCTGGGAGTTCCTGTTGTGGGGCTCCCCTGATATTGCCCCTTCCCTTTGCTCATGGTCCTTATCTGTGTGTACTGTTAGGCTCTCTTGGATGGCAAAGTGATCTTCAAAGCAGACTCTGGTGTTTTGCTGGCCTTTTTCCTCCTGTTCTCATATCTGAAGAGCACAATTGTTCTCTGGTCACATGTCCAGGAAAGCGCTCTCCCTTATCAAGATTTTTCTTGATGGCTGATTTGTAAAGCAAATGCACCTTCCTCATTCTTCCCTGTAGCCAGTCTGGGCTTCACTTTTCCTTGAGTACCCTTTAATAGGCCACCAGCATTTAGCTTCAGACAAGTCCTTTGCTTGATGTGTATAATATCTGTTTGCTTGTCACATTATTGTATGTAGCAAGAAGCAGGAGTCACGAAAGTGCCATATAAATTGGACAAATTTCAGTTAATCCCTGGCACTGCATAGAGAGCTCACATGCATGTAAAGGTGTCAGGGAAAGATATGAAAATAAACTGTGCCTGACTTTGCATCATCTGAATAACTGGTCTGCAGAGTATTCTGCTGCTTCCAATGTCATATACGGCTACATAACATACAGAGGACCAAACACAAAGTCTAGTGGGGAGCTCTTACCCCTGTATCATCCATTTGTTTGTAAAAAAATGAAAGGGACATCAGAAGAAAGACAAGATTTTTTTTTATGTGGCAATAAAACCAGGATATTGAAATTCCTGGTGTACATAAAAAACAGCAGTGCTGAAATAGGGACATATATATTGATAGCTGATGCAGAGGCTGGCAGCTGTCTCCTGGGGGAGCAGGATGCCTGAAGGTTGGGGTTTGGTGTGGGACTCAGGAGATGGGGCTCTGCCTGTCCCCTTCCATCATGTCCTGGCAGAGTCTTTAGGCTCGAGGTGATGCAGTTATATGGGTAAACTCTTCAGGCAAAGGGCTCCTGGCACGGTGCAGCTCCCAACAGAGCTCCAGTCAAGTCTTATGTACTGCTCTCACTGCAAGAGCTGTAATGTGTTCCCACTTCTTGACCAAACATTTCCCACAAAGGGCAAGTGATAAACACAAACACACACAAGCCCAAACCAAAATCCCCACAGCAGGAGGCTCTGATTTTCTCTCCCCCACTGGGGAAGGGACATGGAAGGGCTCTGTGTCCACAGAAGTATGGCAATTGATTTCCTACACTGCATGAGCATAACTGCACTTGAGGCTTACCTTGAAACTCTGTGTGCATTCGTTGATAACCCCATTATGAAATTCAAGAGACCTAATGCAATTGTGTCTAGGAAGATTTACTTGTTAAGAGGAAAACAACTTTCACATAAATAATTTACTACAACAGAAAAATAATCCTCTGTGCTATCATCCTTGCATTGAAACTAATCGAAGGGAGTTATTTTTAAATTGCTTGGAAGTGTACTGCTCTCATTTCATTGTCAATAAATATGCTCTGTTTCAGCACAATGCTTCACTAAATGCATCTGAATTTTCAAGGGGAGCAGAATTTATCAGAATTTCAAAAAAATGCAGAAAGAAAAAGTTCCTACAGTAAAACTGTGAGATGGAAAATTCACAACTCTTTTAATAACCTGAAGATGGGGCTTGGTTCCTCTACTGATTCAGGTCCAGCATCTGATTTGCCACTGAAATTTTGCCATTGACCTCAGAGGGAAAAAATCTTTAATCCTCTGCTAGAATGGATTTGTCTAAATCCTGAAAAAAAAGATCAGAATTCATCCTCAATAAGCAACATTTAGAATTATAATAGATTTATGAAAGGCTTTTTTTGATTTCTTGATCTGACTACAACCAATTTCTAGGTTTTTTTATTATTTCTTTTGATTTCAGGGGTCACCAATAGAACTGAGTATCCACATGTGACTCTAAGATGAAATCTATACACAGTTAAAATTAGAAGCTAGAAATAATCACAATTTTTGTTTAAATAAAATTTCTGGGCAGACAAGTGGACAAATCTTTTTTTGTTTTTCTCCATAATTTTTGATAAAAGCTACCAAGTGAACAGTTCTGATTTCCAAAAACCCTGATGTTTTTTCATTAGAAGGTATATAAAGACATGGAGAATTTGTGGGTGTGTATTTTGATTGAAGTGTCTCTTTTTAATGACAACAGTTTGTGTTATTGGAAAATGCTTCCAGAAAATGTTTACCATTAGTCTGAAGTCTCTCTGAAATACTGATTTGATTTTATTTAGTAGGTGTGTGGCTCCAAGGATTCAACAATAATTGCTTGTCCTAGCATAAATATTTTTGGGAGATTCATGCATATTCAGTGGCTGTAAAAGGGCACTAGACACCGGTTTGTGTAAGAACTGCAGTATGTATCAGCGTAAGAAGAATTTTTACTTCCTATTTTTACTCTCTCCTGCTCTTTATGTAAGCCCTCCAGGAGGTCTTTTATACAGTTGTGTTCTCCCTGAGCATGGTTTAACCATCATGGGATATACTTCAACTCTTATAACTGTTCAAAATAGACAGACTAATTCAGTTTTAGTCAAAGTCCCAGAAAGGCGTCAAAGAAATCATGTCACCTCCTGTACCTGAATGTCGCTACTTCAGAGGAAGTCACCTTCAAAAGACGCCATCTCAGTGTCTCTTATTTTCCCATTGTGTCACGGCTTCGATGTTCACACTGTTAAAAACCAACCTGCTAATTTCCATGCACAATCTAATAAATGTGAAGGAGTCAGTGTGGAACAGTCTCATTCACAGCTGGTTATTTTGTGTTTCTGCAATTAGTGTAGCACACGCAATTACTGCTGTCGATACTCTTCGGCTGAACCTACCTAACAACTCGCTCACTCTGCCAGAGCCACATCCCATCGTTCCCCAGCTTACCTCTCCCTCTTCCCCCTGTGCTACCATGAGCTTCTTCCTTTCTTTCTAAGAAGGCATAGTGTCTGACTAAACCTTTTTGGGATGTTGGGCATTGGCAAGGTATTTCTTTTGACATGGGTTCTCCAGTGTGAATTCAAGCGAAATTTCTCTAAGAGGTGGGGATAATTTGGGTTATTTGCCTGTCTATTTTCATGCTATGTGTGGAAACATAATTACTTCTGAGTCTGTTATTGATCAAATTTGGTTGAAATTAGACAAGGGTCTCAGAAGTTATTATAGAAAGGATAAAGAAGGACCTGGATGGACATGCCAGCAACATTACTGCAATGAACTCCATTTCTTCAGGAAGCCAGGCAAAAAAATTATTCCTCCACAGGGTCTAATTTTGTATAGACAGAGATACCAGAACACTAATGCATAAAAATTGCAAATAGCACTAAGGGTCTGCTGTCAGGTGGAAGATATTCCAGAGTGCTATTCAAGACCATTCCCCCTCAACATTATCACTGCTCCTCAGCATGCATAAGGACAGCATTATTAGTATGTGCATGAGCTGTCAGGGCAAAACATCTGGTGTAAGGCAACCAGTTTGACTTCCACACCTGCTGCAATCTGTTTCTAAATCAGTCTTAATAACCCCAGGAAGAATCAGTCCAGTGTATGGGTGATGTTCCCATGCCAGGAAGATGCTGTGCTGCAAGCCAGGGATCCCAGCACTGTGCAGACTGTAGGCTCTTTCTCTCCGTAGGTTCTTTTGACCCATGTTTTCTGCATAATACGGGTGCTGGTGTCAAAGTTTGCTGTTGAGATTCTACTGAAATAGAAATACATCAGATGTTCTAAAAATTCATGACCTTGTAGCATTTAGAATTATTTTTAACTTGATCTGTGTAGGTGAGAACCTAATGATGACAGCACTGGCTGCTGGCAGCTCCTGATTACCCCACCACACCTGGTGAATAATGCCCATATCTTTATTCAGGCTACACATGATAGAATGCAGTGGTGTCAGGCTGTTGGCGTCAGGCAGGAGCTCTTCCCAGCTGCTTCAAACTCCTCTGGCTCTCTTACAAGCAAATTTGAGTTTTCAGAGCACTTAAGTCCAAGCATGGTTCCCAGATTTTCAGGACAGGCTCTCATTTTGTGGATGAGTGGTTGGACTGCACCACAGGCTTGAAGAAGCTGTCTGCAGGTCTGGTTCCATTACATCCATGAACCTTTTCATTTGCCTGGGCTTTGCCCACATCTAATGGTCTATCAATGACACAAAAATTGGGGGTTTTGCATTTTCATTTCTTGGCAGATACAGGCCCCTCACCATCTTATTTGCTGTCACTGCTGTACTCAAGTCAGCAGATGACACATCTCCTACAGCAAACAGAAAAACAAGAGAGTATCTGCCTTCAGGACAATAACTAGGAGCAGGGAGAACTTACAGTGTTATTGTTGCATCAGTGCATTCCCTCTTGTCGAGGAGAATTACTCTCTGTAGCTGAGAGGTAATTTAACTCTCAGGCTCATTCACCTCTTGGCCTTTGTGTTGTTGCTCTGAATATAATGGCTCTGGCTGCGGGAGGGAACAGGGTATGATAGGAGTGTGTGCCATTAGGGGGAAGGATGGAGTCCCCAAAGCACTTCACACTGCTGTGGTGACATCCAGAGTGACTTTTTGTCCACTACTGGCCTGCCTGAATTAGAATTGGCAGGGAAGGTGTGAAAGGACACAAATCCTGTTCCCAGTTCTCTGAGTCATCCCATTTCCTGAAAGCTATTTTGAAATGCAAAGAGCAGTTCTCTCATCTTTTCTGTAGCAGCATTATTTAAAACACAAACATAGCTAAACTATTCAAATCCACAAGTTAAAAATATGTGTGAAGTCCCAGCCACCCACAGCCTGACTCCAGAATTACTGAAAAAATACTGACTTGGTTAAAGAGTGGGGCTGTACTAAAAGGCTGTACCCATGGTCCGAAAGGGCTGTGCTGCTCTGACCATTGCTGACAGTTTCTCCATTGTTCTAGCCAAGGAGTCAATATAATGGGCTGTTCAGCTTTGAGTTTTTCGTTATATACAGTGGTTGTGGTTTTATTTGAGGTTTTTTACCTGCTTTGGAGTTATCAAGAAACAGTGGATTCACAGTGTTATTGATGTCAGTGGTGGTAAGAGAGCTTGGTTCCTTGCAGTATCCCATCTAACCATGCTGCACCCCTCAAAGATGAGGTGAGTGAGTCCTGCAAGGAGCTCCTGACTGCAGTCCTACTACGGAGAAGAGTCACAAAGCTACACATCCAAACTGTGACATGCCTCACCCTGGTTTTGGCACGCCGAAATACCCAGAGTGGCATGAAATTGGTGGACAAATCACAAATAATACAGAAGTGGACTGGATTTGGACAGTGTGCATTTGAAGTGCTAAAAACCCCTGCAAAAATCTTCAGTCTGGACACCCAGGTTTAGCAATTTTGACTTCAGTCTCAGTTGTCATTTGCAAAATAGGAATAATGATATCATCTGAGGGGTTTTTTTAGATACAGCAAAGAAATCCATGGTTATTTTTTAATCGCTGTGGCACTGAGATGAAAGCCATATAAAAGCAATCACAAAGAAACAAATGTCTTCAGTTCAGATTTTGAACAATATGTGGTAATAATGCTTGGGGATTAAGATATAAAAAATAGCAAATTTTTAATAAGTATTTATTTTGTCCATTGCATAAGGCAAGAAACCTGTGGAGAAAACCTGAGTGATTAAGTAAAAAAAAAAAGCACTCTCTCTCTCTCTCCCTCCCTCTTGATTTAAGATTTTGTTTACAGTTGCACAGGCAGTTTTTATACAAGTATTTTAAGTGTTTGCCTTTGTTACCTCAGCGTTCCTGCAACTGTAATTTTTCTGAGTAGAAATATATGTACCCTCCCTTTAACTGCTGCTTTCTCATAATTTATTTAAGAAAACATTTGAATTGCTTTAGATGTCTTGTGAAGTTAATTAAATAAATTTAGGGATAATTAAGTGTCATAAAGCATGATATAAACTTGTTGATGTCAAGCAGAATGTTTAAAAATTATGACAATGATAGGTAAATTTGACATATGTCAGTATTTTTTCCATAAGTTTATGTACTAGACAACCACATCTGTTTTCTTTTCCAACCTTCCCTCTCCATACAATTCAGGTTTATTTTATTCTCTAGCTTGATTACATTAAATACATTGTTATTTTTTAAAGCAAAGATTATCTTCTAATCATGTCTCAAAATACCTCTGTCAAACACCATTTTATATTAACTTTTTTAACAATATAAATTATTGTCTGGGGTTAATTAAAATATATTACTAAGACTGTATTTTTTCTATATTAAAAAATTGATTGCATTTTACATCTTCCTTGCTTTTGTTAGAACAGCCCCACTACAAGTTGCTGTATACCAGCCTGTCGTCTATGTCTCTGCACACTGACCTTTGTTGTAAGATCTGCTATAGACATCACAAACTCTCACATCAATTTACTACAATTGGATGTGGCATCTTCCAGCTAATTTGATTTAGGAAGAAATGCACCTGGCTCTGTTTTTCCCTATAGAATGTTGAGGGAGTTCAGAGTCCTCCCAGATGCCATCTATCTGAGTAGCCCATGTGTTTTTCAAGGTCTAAGCAGTTTGTCTTCATCTTCCAAAATATAAGCCATTACAATAGGAGAGCAGTGAAATTATTTAATGCAAAAATAAACTTAACATTAGGTGCAAAATGCTTACATGCATGAACATACATAAATATGCATGTGTATATATGTATAAAGTGTGTATGTTTTAAATCATATGTAAAAATATATCATGTATATATACACATATTCATATACATATACACATATATACACATACAAAGTGAAAATGTGTTCCTATGCCAAAACAATATTTAATATTCTGACTTGTTTATAGAAACTGCCTTTTTTGGTTTTTAACATTCGGTCTTTACTGGGACTCTTTGCAAGAAGAAAAAATATTTCTGGACTTGTGAAACTTTCCAGGCACTGATTTGGATCTCGTGGACGAAGCAGGTTATGAAGATCAATCCTGTTGCAGCGACAGGAGCATACAGAGAATGAGCCACAGACTTCTGTAATCTCTTTCATCCCTTCAGTCCGAAAGTAAAACTGACATAATGCATATACATGAACCCTCTTACCATGTAAGAACCTTGGGCAATCAAGCAAATTAAATAACTGGATACAGAGTTGCAAAAGGCTGTGGTGATTAAATTGAGTCTGGACAGTTCAATGGACAAGTTTGGTGTGATCTTACAAGAGCAGGAGTTGGCCTGAGCAGAGCCAGCAGAGGATGGTCCCACTGCACTCAGCAATACTCCAGATGTTTCCACTGGATAATTTTTTGCATGGAGGGTGGGTAGATGAGGGAAGAGGGTTGTTTACTGAAATATTATTTTCAGGACTAACTACTTCAGTTGATAAAATACATACAATAGTGTGAGCACAACATACTATACTTTATTGCAAATGGAAAGCCTAATTAAAATGAAATAATTTGAAAACTCCTCATTTTGACTCTTCAGAATTACCATGGTTGTGTTTATTGACAAGTGGGTTGGCAATCATCACCAGATTCAGTATTCTTCTGGAATCCAGAAGCTTTCCCTGACACTGGCTGTGGCCTGATCCTTGTGTGCAGATTAAAAGTCATGCTGGGTGGGTTCTGGGTCTGTGCTTCAAAGTGGGAGTGAGGTGAGGAAGGGAGCAAAATATGACTTTTGCACAAATTGGAGTCTGGGACACATGGGGGTGAAATCAGCCCACATAAGAGGGAATCATGAGTAGAACAAAGACAGCAGTTAAAAGCATAAATATCTGTTCTCAACGACAACAGTAGATATATTCAGTGTGAACTATGGCTATGGAAACATAAAATTAATTAAGGTGATTGTGATGGCAGTAATTTGCAAATCTTAAAAAACAAACAAAAAATCAACAGTATGCTACAGGGTTTTCTGGTAGTTTGATCACAAAAACTAAAAACCTCTGTGTGAAAGTAAAAGGAAATTATTTGTCAAAAGTGAAGTTGGAGAACCAGGCTCTGAAACACTTTGACTGCTCTATCTGTTCTTTTTTCCCTGGGAGTACAGATCATATATCCAGATGAGCACTTTGTATCGCACAATGTTTCCAGTTTCAATAAAATAACTGAATTACATGAAACAGATAAAAGAACTGTTTATACATTTGAAATCTACGTTGGTTATGCCTTCTGGAAGCATTTAGGGTATTTGCATTTTCAAACCATTCAGGGAAATATGAAGAAAAAAAAAATTGGGGTTTGCTAGGAAAACTTGCAATGAAGCCTGGGTCTAGAACACAGTCATCATTTATTTCGTAAGTATATTTCTTTTTTTTCTCACAGAATAGTCTCTGGTGATGGTTCCTCTTTTCAAAGAGTTTGTCAGTAATTTCCATTTACTGCAGTGACACCTAATGGCAGGAGAAGCAGAACTGACCCCCCCAGCTGCCTTGTTTGCTGTGCAACAAAGAGGGGTGGTCGCCTTTTAAACTGGTGGGGAATGTGTGGATTCTTTCCTTGCTCCTCAAAGAGCAAACAGAGTCTGCTGCAATCTGGAAAGCATTCAGCTGCAGGAACAAAAACATCTAAGCTAAGACCACAGCCCTTAGAAGCCAAAGATCTAGCTTTGCAATTTTTTATCTCTTCTAAATGCTGAACTTCTGCTAAAAGTAAGGAAAGATAACTAGGGCTGAATATTAAAATAACTAATATCAAAATGATGCATAGTAGCTCTTTGTGGCATATGGTCCTGGCTCTACATCTGGAAGTTTCAGGCTCAAGGGGGCTAATGCTTGTGATGGATATTTTAAATTCATCTGTGCTAAAAGCTGCCAGAAAGTGAGGTATTCAGGTCAGAGTAAAAGTTGGCAAGATATATGCCAAAGATATTCAGAATTTACTTCTGTGTAACAAGCTTATAAAATACCTTTTTATGCTGCTAAGACCAGCTGGACGAAAGTTAATCAGCCAAATGCAATTATAGGAGGTGTAAGTCTTATTAATGCATTAGGAATTCTCATGGTACTACTGGACCATTCCAGATGTGCTGATGCATAATGAGTACAGCATAACCTTGATCAAGAAGCCAATCTGTCTGGTCTCCTCATCTCTTCTAATAATGTATATAATATTTACTTGTGATAGCTCAGCAGGGACTAATAGAAGTAATAGGTTCTCATTCAAATGTAGACTTCATTTTCTAATAAAGGCAGCTTGGTATAAGCCTGAAATGACAAAATTTCACTTCATCTTTAGTAGAAAATGACATTTCTTTAAACATGTATCTAACCAAGGCAGGTCTTATTTAATATTCTGGCTGGGACAGGTGTGTTTTGATGCTGTAAAAACCAACCGAAGTGATCAGTTTTGTGTTGGACTAAGGGCAGAAGATTTTTACTGAAATACTGGACAGCCAGCTTCAGGGAGCAGGGTCCTCCAGACTGCTCCAAAGTGAGATGGCAACCAGGAGGGTTGGGAAGGAAGACCAGATTGAAAATCTTGGGAGAAAATTTGGGACCCATGAAGACAACAAGAGGTTAGTTTCAGGTTTCGTTATATCATATTTTGTCAGGGCTCTTCTCTGTTGGTTTTGAGGGATATTGAGAAAAATCTACCAGCTGCGTCTCACTAAGCCACTTCTTCCTCTGGACAGGAAGAAAAAAAAATTTAAAAAAACCTCACCAAAACCAAAACAAAAAAAACCAAACAGCAACAACAATTAAAAAAAAACAACCCAGAGGAGGAGGTTTGAATCTGACCTGCCTACTCCAGCTACCCATAAAAAATGTCCCTACTCTGTTTTCACCTTCTGATTATTAACATGGCATTCATGGACCAGATTTCTTACCTGCAAATGTGTTATTAACTGGGTAGCCACAGGGACACCAGCCTTTACCCTCAGACATTTGCACAACCCCTTGACCATCAGTAATTATTTCCCATTACAAGGGCTGCCAGAAACCTCCACACTATGCTGTTGTTCTGGTAGTATTCTGGCATCTAAAAAGACCACAACAAATCCACATCTTCCCCATTTGTATTGACATTCCCCAAAGGAAGCATGGTTCTTCTTAGGGACCTATTGTCCTCTTTGTACATACAGTCAGCTCCCATTAATCTCATTAATGAGACCTACATTCCCAAACTGGAAGGAAAAAATTCAGCTGGAAGGAAACAAAGATTTCCCTGGGAGGCAAGAAGGGAGCTAAGGAGACCATTAAGTCCTCCATCCCTCTGCTCCCCTCTCTGCAGAGTTACCCCAGAAATGCCCATGGGACTACCTGTGCACCAGAGTGTGGCCACCCACCCACCCCCATCAGCTCAGCCCGTGACTGATTACACATGTAGGAGGGAAGAGAAGGAATGGGGAGGAACAGGAAAGAAAACAAGTGCAGTGTCTATCTTGGCCCTTCCTGCAGAGATCAATGTCTGGTGACATTTAGTAGGTGTTTCTTATGGTCCTCGGAAAACACACAGGCAGGAGGAATGACTGTGATGCATTCACTTGTGTGTGCGGCATTTTCATCTCAGGAGAGGAAACATAATCAGCCATTTAACCTTTCATATTTTTTTAATAAATTTCGCTGAATCAAATCTGGAAACACTGTTGCAGGCTTAAAATAAGCCTCATTTTGCTAAAATGCTTGGGAATAAAACTTAACAAACGGTCTCAGCTGGAAGAAATAGGTTTTTGCAGGAAGTGGTACAGCCCAGACAGAGTAATTACTATGTCTTACTGAAGCTCACTTTTCCTGCCCTTCTGGTGCCGTCTGAACAATGGAGCTTCTCCCATCTCCTGTCTGGGATGAGATATCCCTTATGCTTGCTTTCCCAATAGCAAGCAGAGCCACAGCCCCAAAAAAGTGGCACATACTTCACTGACCTAAAGATCAGGCAACTGTCTCTGTGGCATCAGAGTCCTAGAAGATGGCCCTGATACAGAGCACTGCGGCTGCTGTGAGTTTTATCTGGGTGATTACTAATGAGAAATGCCATCATGGATGTATATAAAACAGAAAGTTATCTCAGACCTGCAGGGACAGAAGAATCTAGAGAAGCCAACTGGATCCAGGATGACATCCAGGAGTGAGTAAATCAGGATTTTCACCTAGGCCCAGGGTCTGAAGGGGCTTGCAAAGCCCCAGGCCCATGCGAGGAACCTGGAGCCATGACTCTGGCTAGCTCACATTGCCCACATGCAAGTATAGGGCAGCCTGTGTTTCTGGGCAGAGGGGAGTCCTGCACAAAGCAAGCTCCTCAGCCAAGTGAGGATGTCAGTGGTGGGTCTGGGAGGTGGCCGTGTTTCTCATCCCTCATGCGCTGTGGAGCCTCTGCCACAGTCCATCTGGATGGACGCTGATGCAAATGGGAAATAGGGTAGAAGCAAAGTAAGGGGGAGAGTAGGGACGGATGTGCAGAGTGGGGCCATGGGAATACATTCAGCCTTGATGCTCTGAGTCATCCAAGAGGGCTGGTGCCAAGGCACTGCTCTGCTGTGACTGAAAAATTGAATTTTGCCTGTGCGTACTGGGAAGACTTGAGTCAGCCCTGCATCTGCTACTGTATTTAAAAAATAAAAATCATTTCCCAGATTATGTGTCATTATTGCCTTTATTGTCTATGTCAAATAAGTTTAATGTTTTTTCAGAATTTGAGACCTGATGATAGAGCATTCAAAAATCGGTGTCCCACTTCGAAGATTGAATTTAATTGCTTAGCATCCGTCCAACACTTTGTGAACTGTGGCTGTAGCCCCCCAGATGCAAGGCAGGACAGCCTGGGTAGAGAGGCAGAGAAGCAGAGGGAGGATGTCTCCCTGGGCAGGCAGCACTGTGGCTGTCAGCAGTACACATCAGCTACTGGGAGTTAAACGCGCACTGAAAGGTAAGGATATTCTTGAGGGATTAGTTGAACAGAGGTCGCCTTAGTCATATGCTTGGTTCAGTCCTTCAGCAGAGTTTTTTCCTGGGCAGTAAAGGACCATCCAAACACTGATCATCACGTGTTACACCTCCTCTTGTGGTTAGCTCTGCTGGTTAGCTTATACTTTCTTTCCCACAACAAAGGATTTTCCTGAGACCATATCTGTATCAGGAGAGAATGGAACCTGGCTGTACACAGGGGCAGTCCCTCAAACTGGGAAGCACAAGACCCCTTATGCAGCACACACCATGCAATTCACTCAACAGGCAGCCTGGTACTACAGGCGTAACACCACAGTCGAAGTCACCTTTACCGTGCTCCTCTGCCAAGTTTTGGTTGCCTGCTGCCAGACCACCAGCCTTGAAGGGCCACTCACAGGTGAAATGCCTGGAGTGATGCTGCTCCTACCAAACTCTCTCAGCCTTTGCCCACCAACAGGATCATTTCCCTGCTGCACATCAATCATGTATCCAAACTATACAATGTACTTAGAACTGCGCGGGACTGTTCACCCATGTTTTTTGCAGTAGTGTTGCAAATTCAGCCGGTAGAGAATGTTTAATATTGTCAGTCCTCCAGGTTACAGAGCTCTCCTGGATTGAGCTTTGGAACCTTCGTGGATATTTTCTTAGGCAAGCAGGGAAAAAAATGGATGTACAAAGTCTGAAATAAAAGCTCAGCATACAGTCATAGAACTTAACACTAAAGAAAGTCCTTTTGACCAGTGAAAGAATGGATTTCTCCTAACTAGCCCTAAACTGAACTGCCTTTCCATGCCACTGGGACATCACCAGAGCCTGCACTCCTGCTCCTGAATCCATGCCCGTAGCTGTCATCTGTACACATATTGCCTTTGATGTCAGCCACTGGCCTGTGGAAAAGCTTTGAAGTCCCTTTTTTGTTTAGCAGACTTACTGTATTTCATTAACACATGATCATGAAACCAAAGTCCATTAGAGCAAAAATGGTTTGAAATTTCTGTTAGCATCCCATCCTGGTGAATATGCAGAGCACAGAGGTTGCAGGAGAGGTGACAGCTCGTGTAGACCCTCATGGGCTAATTTGTCACTCAGTGCTGGGGACATTCTTTATGACTGGGGGTAAGGCACTAAGAGGCATTTTAGGATTGTGGGTGCTGGAAGAGTTAATAATCTGTGCTGGGCAGAGGACACAGCTGCCTCACTATTTCAGTGTTTAAGTTAAGGTGATCAGGAAGTAGCCTTCCTCCTACCTTAGAGTGATGTTAAACCTGCTCATCTGGAAGTGTGGGTTGACTTCATGGAGAGGAAAGCAGATTCAGAACTGCAAAGTTTGGATTCATGTCTGAAAAATAAGATGTTCTTCAGTGTGCAAAATTTAACTGGAAATCTAATTACTAAAGATTTTTTTTTCCTTTGGTGTGAGATGTCCTTATCTCAATTTCCAGTAAGGTACAAGATGCTAAGACATGAGCCGTCCTGTGTCATTAGGGCTGTTTTGCTTCCTGCCACTGAGTAAACCCAGATGTCTGTATGTATATACATATTTTTATTTAGAAAAAAACCAAACAAACAACTAAACAATTTAAAACTTCCCATAGGATTTTACCATTAACTCAGTTCTAGAAATCTGCAAAAGTTGGCTTCAGTCCATATTTTATTTTTTCAAAATCATAACTGAAATGCTGCTGAGGAAGGGGCAAAAATGTTGTTGTTACTTTGATTTCAGTGTGATTTGGGACTCTTTTTGTTTCAGAAAGAAGGGAATCAGCTGCACAGCCTGATGAAACATTGTAATGCTAAATAAAAAGTCATTTACAAATTGGGATTGCTGACTATCTGCAAAATGGTTAAAGCTGGGCAAATTGTTCAGCCAAGACCTGCAGGGAGGAAAAACGAGAAGTCAGATTTAGGCTATAATTTACAGCTCCCTCATTTCCAAGCTGCCTTGGAACCAGGAAAGCCAAAGCATTTACAGAGCTGCTCTAAGGACCCAGTGCTGCTGCAGGGCCCAGGCTCTGGGGAGAGGGGAGCAGCATCCCTGGCACCAGCTGGTCTCCCTCTGGTGCCCTCTGCCTCAGGCACAAGCTGGCTGAGTGTCCTTTTCTAACCTCTGTGAGAAATCAGCCTAATGCAGGGAAAACCTGAGCATCCTCGAAAAAGCTGTTATCTACCTTTTTGTATATGCTACATATTTAATCCAGGAGGAAAAGAAATGCTTGTGCATGTCTAGTTCCTCAGAAACCCTTCGCTCTCCTCAGGCAGTGCTGGCTGTTACATAGGGAGCAGCTGAATGATTGGCAATGCATGGTCTTACATGGGTAATACTTTCTGGAATGCACTGCTTTGACAATAAATTATCTCCAAATAGACCCCTCTCCATCTTTTACTCCAAATTTTGAAAGAACTCTCTCTAGGTTTAAAAATCACCCTATCTTCTGAAATTTCAAGCAACATTTCTTCTTTCCAGGGCTCTGAGCTTATCGCAGAAAACCGTCTCTGTTACCCAAGTGTTATATGTGTTATCCTTGGAGTCCTAGTTCTATTTAAATGAAATCCTTTAATAAAGGATAAAATTTTTTTAAATCCCGCTAATTAAATTACTTATTCATCACATATCATAAGGCACAAGGCCTTAAGGGGAAAGGGATTGTTTCTTTTAACAGGGTAGTAAAAAACTTGCATGAGGTTCTACCTTGTATCTTTGCAAAGTGTGCTTTTGGTCACATTTTTCTGACTAGACTTTTTGGAAATAGATATTATAGTGCAAATCTGTGCAGGGATCCATTTGGTCCCTTTCAGTAAAAACATCCGTTGCAATTACAACCAATTCCCAAAAAATCTCTTAAAAACCCAGCTATATCAATCTCTTCTACTGGCTACCGCTTTTTTTTTCCCTAGGAGCCAATTCTTCCTGGATGCCTGGCTCTTCTTTGTAGGTTCATGTTTGGGAGACCCTGAAGAATGCCCTGAGCTGGCACAGTCCATCTCTCTTTCTAAGGCCTTTCAGTATCAGGAAATGACAAAATGCTTTAAATCATTCCTTAGGTCAATGTTCTTCATGGCCCAATAAGTCAAAGCCAAGCTGTGATCAGCCCTATCTGCAATTTGACCACATGCCATTATAGATATTTTTCTTTCCTCCATTTTTTTTTTTTAATTTACCATCAGTTAAGAACTTGAAGGAAACTTTATTCAAGAAGCTAGAAATCTTAAACAAAAAAAAACCCCAAACATACATTGCCCCCTCCTACCCCACCCCACCCCCCCCCAAAAAAAAAAAAAAAAAGGAAAAGCATGAACAGTGCATCTACACTGGAAGGTTGAAAGAAGACCTTTAAGGTCCTAATTCTGTTATCAAGCAAAAAATGCAAAGCAGCTGGAGACTGACCTGAATCTGGACACTGGAAAAAAGGGCAGAGGGGGAAGGGAAAAGAATGGCAGCAGAGAGGGGAGGCAGAAATGTCCTTTATCAGCAGCAGGGCATGGATCAAACCTGTAATACTTGATGGTGATTGAAATTGTGCACAACATGAAAATTATACACAGCTTAATAATTTTAATACCTATAAATTATTACCTGAATTACCTGAACTTAGTCATGACTCTTCTTAGTTAAATATACTTACTATAACATTCTTTTGCATTATAGAAAAGGTTGGATTCTGTGTGGTTCTAAATAATAATGTATATTCCCACCAGTAGTTCAAATACAGAACAAGTGATGTTGCAAACACACTGTATGTCACGTATTTAAGGCTATTAAGCAAATACTACTTCTGAATACTTGTTTCAAGGAAAAAAAGGGACTTTTTCATCCACCTCAAAACAAAAAACACTGTCTATGGCATAAAGCTCATATATTCAGTGTGTAAAAGAAAACATAAATAACAGTAATACTCCAAAAGCTGAACTGCCGTGGGGTGTCTGAAATTAGGGAGTCCTGATGCTGTCTTGTGTGATCTCCCTGTCAGGTGCAGATAGCCAAGAGCCGCCTCGCACATTCCTCACAGCCTTGAGCTGCCGTACAAAGCTGGAGCCCGAGGTTGTTAAGTTCAGTAAGAGCGGGAATGAGCCATTGATGCCGCTTGAAACAAGGGAAAACAATAGGTCTTTAAGACAGCTCCCATTGCTGAATGTAAATTGTTTTTTAATAAAATGTAGACAAAACCAGATGATGTCAGAAGAATTCCTCCTCTGTGCCACCCTGGAGATTGTTCAGTAAACGACAAGAGACGCATACATTTTGGGGAGCCTTTCTGGGTTTCTCATGCCCACTGCAGCTGTACACTGGAGCCTGTAGGCCCTTCCTTGCATACCGAAATCCTTATTTACAGCACAACTACAGCTATAAAAATGCAGCATATTAGGTCTGTGGGGTGGGACTCACAGGCAGCAAGTACAGCTGTTTTTTTTCTACCTTTAAATGAACTTTGTGGGACATTCCACACTTCATTTGCTGTCTTTATTTTTCCTCCCTCTCATCAGCACTCATCTTCCCCAGATCTTCTGGGGGTGAATCTTTTCTTAGATTAACAGAAATCACACAAAAATACAAACCCATCTGTGCAGTGGTGTGCATATGTGCACACAAAACAACCATGTGTGTGCACATGTATATTGATCCATATGACTCCATACACACATGTAGAGGTTGTGTAGAGCTGTAGGTGTACACCCACAGTCATTTTTTGGAGTGAGATGCCTTGCATTGGTAAATTGTGTTAATGAGAAACAAATCTAAAAACCAATAAATAATGGCCTTTTAAGACAATCTATACATTAGCAGTTAATTTTTGATCATTTTATAGAACATTTTCCCCCAGCAGTTACACTCATCTGATTCCATGTGTTGTATCTGTATTAAAAATAGCACGATCCCCTGAAATTCCTTCTGTATTTTCTTCAAACGCAAGGGAGAAAGCACATTCCCTAATATATTTTATGGGCACACTCTCTTTGCAATATTTCCTTTGCAAAGGTCCTGCTCATATTTGTATCTTATTACTTTTCTTATACTGGATTTATTGATAGTTTCTAACAAAAATATGATTTCAGTATATTTACGGAACAAAACTCAATATAACAGACCCAAATCCAATTTTTTTCATCAAAATGGAGAACAATAAAGAATCTAAAGTCTTCAGTTCAGACACATAGCATCAAAAACACCTATATTGTTAAAAGAAATAACTCAATAACAGGGAAGTGATAGATATTACTTAAAGAACAGCATTAACTTTGTTTACCTTATCTGTGTTTCTAATAATCCAGACTGCGACTTCGAGACTTACAAGTATTTTGCTCCTGAAACATGTATAATTTCAGTCACATTCTGTAAATGGGGAAAAATAATGCCTATGCATTAAGAAGCATTTATTGCATATTGTTACTGCTAGTAACATTGTTATATTCATTTAGCTGCATTCATATGAAGGGGTTTTGTTGGTCTTCTGCCATACTTGTTTCATAAATGTTTCTCATTTATGGGGGGTTTTGTGGTGCATGTTTCTTGTGTTTTTCTTTTGCTAAAAGTTCATATTCTGCTTTTCTAATGGATTACTTTCAAAGAAACACTATGGAGCTAGTTTGGGGGGGGTGGGGTTGTGTTTTGTTTGTTTTTCTATTGACCACTAGCTAAAGCTTTGATTAATAACTTTGGTTAACAATAGATTTTTAGTTAAATAGATGAATGAATTCATTATTTACCTGTTCTTATTCTCATGTGTATTGCCTAGTGATGATTATAGCTGTTTTAGAAATGATCCTTATTTATCGTATGTTGCATCATCCAGAGATGTAGTAATGATTTTAGATTTTCCACCTAAATTACAGGGCACTTTCCACTGAAAATGGTAAACAATATTACAAACTTAAAAAAAAGAAGTAATCTGATTTCAGGGAAGAGGGAACCCAGTGAAAGATGTGTGCTTTTATAAGGATGGACAATGGAAAGCAAAATAATAACTTCTAAGTTTGATTGTTCAAATATATTCTGCAATACAGAGAGCTGCATGCAGGCTGGAGCAGGCATGGGGCAGGAAGGTTAAGTAGAAGAGAAGGCACAATACTTCAGATTGGCAGTAGACTGCAGCAAGAATAATCTAATCAAAACTAAATTCAATTATCTAGTCCCAGGGCAGGCTCCTGGGACTGCTGCACTGAATGCTAGCAGAGCTCCTCCTAGACATTTTTCCCCAGTCAAACTCACATGATGAATGCAGATGAAATTTGAAATATGAAAATCCGAAATAATTTATGGAAGTTGTCAGAAATTTGGCCTGCTTGTGGTGTAATTTCCTCTGAGACGAGGCAGGCTGGCTCATTGCTTCTAGTCTCAGAGCAGTTGCTGGTCTTCCAGTGGATGGATCAACCCCTTTAAAATGCTCTTCCAGACAAATTACAGCTCATTACAGACAGCCTTGCACCATGCCATTATGTCAGAGGAAATCTTTTTTCATTTGCACAAATTTGCTTGGAATTCTCATATTTATTTGAGCATCCATTATCGAATCTGAACATTGAATTATCCACAATTATTTTCTGGCTAGGCGGATGTTTGTGTATATGGAATAGATAGTGACTGTGTAGATATACAAATATTACAGCATTACTGAAAATCCTTCTTATTTCAAACAACTGCATTTATGTAGTGAGTAGATATATATACATATATATATATATAGGCTGTTTCTTGAAAATAGTCTTTTAGGAGATGCATTTACTTTCTCAAAGGAGGCATCCACAAAAACCAGCTCACTTCCCAGTGACTCAGAGCCTGCTCTTTGCAGCTATCACAATTAGAACTTTTGACTGTGCACATGTAATTAGTGCATGGTCTGGCCACATGTGAAACATCCACAGTTATTACGTACTTTAAACTCTATTCTGCAACAAATACGCTGTCTCTATCCCTGTTGTGCTCACATCTAGCACACCTCCCACCTCTCCCTTGTGCTGAGATTGCGAGTAAGCACTGGCATGCAAGAAAATGGAAGGGGCAGTGATGGGACATATTCTGAAGTCCTTACTCCTTTGCCCTCAGGCAAATTTTGATTTAGTTAGGACTATGAGTTAAATTATGTGCTCATTACTAATATTTTCTAGTTGTTTAACCTTGTTACTAGGCTACTGATATCACAATTTTATGGTTGTTTAAAATTAGAAATATTAATTGGAAAAAAGATTTTACAAGTGGTAAATGCTGTGTGAAATTGGCCCCTTGGATTATCTCATCTGGGAGACCAGAATCATGTGCAATTGTTCCTGTGGATAGGAGTTGCTACAGGCAAGTAGGCCAATGTACCATTGAGACCATTTTTGGCTTTTTGATCACTGTCAGTGTTAAATATCTAAAATTCCTGGGAATGGCCCTTCTGAGAATCTCTGTCCAACAAGAAAGAGAGTTCAGTTACTACTTTCAATGAGTTTGAAGGATTTAATTTAAAATATGACGAGTTTTGTCTCTGTTTTAAGAAAAATTCTATTGCAAATGCTCTCAGGTCTCCATATGAGAGTTTGGTCACATAGAAGTTTCTAATTGCCTTTTGTATCTCATTATATAAATATCATTTAACTTATTTCTGATCTATCCCAGCACTGGAGCTTTCATCCTGTTATTATTTGTGTCACATGAACTTCTCACAAAAATCTCATTCCAACCTTCACAGACCTATAAGAGCTATAGGAAGACCTTCACAGACCTTCAAGAGCTATAGGAAAACAGAGGGCAGGACTGGTTTATTCATTATGTTCACCTAAATACTCTTTCATTATTCAGCCAGGTTATTAAGCACCACTAAAAGGCTCACAGTGTGATTAGACCTCACACAGTCCAGCTTTTATAGACAAGTGCATTCAGGACTGGTGTTTTTATTTTCTTGAGATAGAATTGGGTTTGAGAACTCTTACAAAACACTGCAGCAAAGCAAGCAGAGCTCAGTTTAATGAGCTTCAAGTGCCCACACACACTCACTCAGAGCCCACTCTGCTCAGCTGTCCAGTGTCCCGCTCTGAGGTTTTGTCAGAAGCCTGCCCAATGCTCAGGAAGAAGGTGCTCCAGCAAGGGCACCATTGTCTGTAGGTCCTTTCACTCCAGGTACTGGCAGCTACAGCCTTCAAGAGAGGTATGAGGCACTGCCTGACTGTCTGGAAGTGTTCAAGGTCAGGTTGGATAGGGCTCTGAGCAACCTGGTCTAGGGAGGTGACGCTGCCCATGGCAGGAGGGTTGGAACAAGATAATAGTTAAGGTTCCTTCAAACGCAAACTATTAATTCCATGATTCCATGATTCTGTGAGTGTGAATGTCTTTGGTGGAGCACCTTCTTTTTGCTTTTTGTTATCTATAGAATATGGAGAAGGGCACATGTTAACATGCTCATTCATCTTCCCCTCAGTATTTTAAATCATTGTGGTGATGCATTATTGAAGATGTGCATTTGTCATTTTGACCCATTCCTTTTCCATTACTTCTCCAGAAGATAATTAGACGAATTTTCCTCCTTCACAGATTGAAAGGATTTTTTCTAGTCACCAGATTATTTTAAGAACTCCTTAAAAGATATCTTTCACAACATTAGTCAAATATATGCTGATCAGAAAACTTTCCATCCCAGAATATTTGATAAGTTTTGTGATATATCCAGCTTCCTGCTATATATGTTTCCCTTGTTTCTTCATCAAATTATCTGCTTATATGAGAAGACTTCTACTCATCCAGCTTTTCACTCTGTATTCAGTCTCTCAGGGGCAGCTGGATATGGCTGGACTGTTTGTTGGATGGACAGTACTTGGGACAGACAGTTCAATGATCCCACGTGAGTTACCTCTGTTTGTCTTGGGATAGCACATGGGCAGAAAGGACTCCATCCCTGCTGGCAGATCCACCAGATGCTGTAATAAACACATGATAATAAAGCATGGTGCTATCTACAAGGACTTTACTATGGGTAGACAGCTTCCCAATCTCTGCAGGTACCTGCAGAGATTGGGAAACCACCCTGATTCCAGCAAACTACCCCAACCTTGGACACCCTTAAAACATCTATTTATGGCTGTTCCTAAGAGGTGTGGGTCTTTGTAAAGGGGAATTGGCAGTGTGTTGGGATGATAGCAGAACAAGGATGAATCCTGATTGATTGTGAGGCTTATGAACATTAGCCAAATGTGGTCATTTGTGCAATTAATGCAATGATGCTGAGAACAGCAATATCTAGTACTTTATTGTAATTCTCTGAACAGAGTTTTGAACTAAGAAGGAGTAATTTTGCTACAATGAAAGTTATTTATGTTAAAGATACATAATGATATTAGGACTTCAAAAACTAGAGCCACAAACCCATTAAACTGAGAAAGCTTTGAGCTATTTTATACATCTTGTATTTGCATTTTACTTATAATAAATATAAATTGTGAATATTCCCTTTAAAAATGTCAGAAGGAAAAATAATTACCGAGGAATCACAAATTTTGTTTATTAGTATTTCTGTTTCTTTTTGTACTACAAATTTTAAAATATTAATGAAGTCACTCCCCCAACCCCCTCCATACCACTTGATAGTGTTGTCAGGTTGGAAAAAGAAAAAAGTCACAGAAACTTGTAACTTACTTAAGTCAGCACATTCATTCTTTCTTTCATCTGGATAGCTGTTGCATGGCTGGAATAGGTTGCAGCCTCCCAGCTTCTCTTTGCTGCAGGAAACTTTGTAATAGCACTTAAATAAATAAAGAGACTGGGTAGGAGATTATTGCTTTCATTGTGCTATTGTATATGTGTATTATAGAGTCACCCCGTAGATTGACACAATTAGTTGAATGCAGGACAAGACAAATGTTGTATATGACAGTGGGGTAGTATTGAAAGATGACCCCATATCTGGAGAGCTGAGAGTTATGGATCCATTGATGGCTGTTACCAGTGTTTTGAAGCGTGGCTGTTAAATTTTGCCTGGGGGCAACGGCGGGGCTGAATGAAGCTGCAGGCAGCTTCGGCACTTTGTTCTTCTGTCAAAAAAAACTGACCACTGACTGGAGGAGACTCTGCCAGGCCCAATGGGGACACAGCACTGCGGAGCTTTGTTGCTCATTTCTTTCCCTGTGCTGCTGTTCTGGAGCAATCTAAAGGGCTGAGACGCTTTCAAAGGCTTGTGTAGGGCAGCACTGGATGAGAAAAGAGACTCTGTCCACAAAGAAAATAACCTAAACAAAATGGGATTTCTAATAAAATACAAGGCATTTCCTCCACAAAGAAAATAAGACCATAATAAGATACTTAACAGTGACAGTTCAGCATCTCTTACTGCCAACCATTTTCTTTTTAGATGCACACATGTGCAATCAAAACATGTATGCCATAGACAGCTAACTCGAAGTATCCAGCCTGGAAGATGCTGGCAGAAATTCCTGTCTACTTTGTTTTGAATATAGCTGTAAATATTTTATATTCTTTAGTCTTTGATGACCATTTCACCTGTAAACAGGAAGGCCAGTATTTCCCTGTTAAAAAACAAAACCCCAAAATTTAAGCATTTTAAATAAATGTCTCATGCATTTATCAGGAGAATTATTCAGGGGACCTCAGAGATTTTTTTTTTCTAACTTCCTGAGTAAATAAGGTTTCTGCAATCCTACTCTCTGGGCTGTATGTTACTGTACAAGCAAGTGACCTAACACGGGAACCCAGAGGACTGTCTGAAATCAAATGACAGCAAGACAGTGGACAATATGTTCTTTGCAATCTCATTAAATGGGTAAGAGTTCAACTTTTTTCTGCTGAAGAAAAATATCATTTTGAGTTCAGACTGTGTGAAGCAGGGAATCCACCCAACAAGATCTTTCAAATACATTCATGAGAAAAATCTAGCTGCAGGCCCATAACAGATGGTCACATTCTAGAAAGCTCATGAGCGTAAGCATTTACTAAGAGAAGAGGATTGTCTCTGACCCCATATAGCAAAAGCTAGGCACATGATTGGCTTTCTTGGGGAGGCCGTTTCTACATCAAGTCCCAAAATACCGGTTATTAAACATGTCTCTCACAGGATTTATCTGGGTAAGCCTCTGGTCTGTTGAATTCTGATGGAGGAAATTCTGTTTTCAGGAAATTAGAAGCTTTTGTCTGACTTTTCTAAACTAACACCTGTTTACAGTACTGGTAAAACAGGCAAGTACAGTCTAAATGCAATTTATCACTTGACCCTGCACTTTGTCAGAGGAGTATTCTTGCTGTGCACATACACAGATAACTCTGTCATATAAAGGAGTCTCTGTTGGCATAAGCTGAAAAAGACCTTATATCGCTGTGGAGTTTTTTTATTACTGATAAGGTAGGAAACATTTTTTGAATGAAAAGATCAGGAGCCTACATTTCCTCAGTTTGCATCAAATCCCTATGGAAGGAGGAAATTTATGAAGAGTTCCCATCAAATCAGGAAGAATCAGGAAGACAGACTTTTGAACTTCTTTTGAACACCGCATAAAGTAATGGGAACTGTCAGGCTCCAGGCCTTTGCATGATCCAGTGCCCCTGACTGTTGTGGTCCCATGGATGTTGTACTGGCAAAAACCACCCTGGCTGGTCACTGCAACCAAATTTCTGGGCTTTCATAACCTCTTTCTCTTCCACTTTGCATATTTGGGAGAGCAAGAAAGTTCTCAGGACAAAGACACCATGCATGAGGCGATGAGTTTAACCAAATCATGGATTCCGGGCAGGATTGGAAGTTAAAGCTGTCAGGAGAGTAACCCCATTACTGTTAAACTTGCCTAACTGACCCATTCTCTGGTATTAGAGTGCCTGTGCAGCAATTTTTGTGGAGACACCGGGAAAGGAGAGGTGTCACAGGGCAAGGTGGGACACTTGGGTATTCCTTCTGCAAGGTGCCAGCAAATGTTGGTATTCCTTGCCAGGAGGGAAGAGACAGTTTAGTATTAGCACTAAACTAGATAGAGGGGAGACAAGGACTTGGCTGGTGGCAGGGAATCAGGCTAGCAATCATCAGATTGGATTCTGATCTTAATTTCATTCTACTGAGCCCTGGCTTCCAAGTCAAAGTATGCACTGGTTATCTCATGGCACATTTTTTTTCCTTGAAAAAAAAAAAAAGATAAATAATTCTCACCCTGACAGTGCTGCCAAACTGTGGAACTCCGTGTGTATTACGATCTCCAAGAAATCACCAGTTACTGAATACAAAATAACAGCATTTTTTCACACCGTGCTCATTCATTAATACTTGTAAAATGCTCTGAGATCCTTGGATCTAGACTAGGATAAAATATGCTGTAATGTTATTGTTAATAATAAAATCAGGATAATTCAGAGATAAAAGATAGATGTAATAGAGTTTGTATCTAGGAAGAAACAACAGCAGTTTCTCTTTTCATTGTTCCAAAATGTCTTTGTTTGGTTTTCAGAGACAAATTGAACTGTACTAATAATTTCATTTAACTCAGTGATTTCTTTTGTCCTTTTTTATTTTTCCCCAAAGCACTCTTGCTTTTGCAAGACAACAGCAATTATGACTCACTCTTCATACACATTTCTTAATAAAGTTGTTCTCTTATTCTTCCTTAACTTCCCAGCACTGAGGAAAGGTAGAAAGTTAGTGGAGTTATTCTATCCAAATGTTTTGTTTTGTTCTTTACCTTTGCTGCTAACTACTGGTGTGAGTACTCCCAACCCAAAGCAGCTGACAAGAAGGACTCAGTTCACACCTGTAAGGGTTGCTACTTTGTGTCTCTCTTAAATCTGCTCATTCTGCAGGTATAAATAGCTCCTCAGAAATCAGTAGGATTTCATAAGGTGAACAAGGTTTTCGCTTTGCTGACTACAGTAAGAGTTTTATCTGATTCAGGATTGGTCCCAACGGTGAATGATCAAAGCCAAAGTGGTAAGAGATGAAGTGAAAAAATGAATAGTGATCCTTTTCCCCTTACAACCCGTTCTCGTTGCTGTATTGAATTCTGCCTCTGTACAAATAATTCAAACCATCTCTTTTCATGATGCATTTTCAACTATTATTAAAGGGGAAAAGACTGTTTCTAGAACTTTGCTATTACTGAGAAATACAAGCTAGTGTAGAGGATTTTTCATTCATCACAGGAACCCTAACTGCAGGGTTTCAAAATATTCTTGTCCTTGCCAGCAGACTGTATTTGCTTGTTAAGGTGAAGGACACAGACAAGGTTTAGAAGTCATTCCTTAAGAGGAACATTTTTACATAGGATTTTTCCTGCCACTAATTTTACACAATACTTGGGCATATGGAATGTGTGTTACTGTATTTGTATACTCAAGGTACCATTTTGCACATTTTAATCAGTGAATTGATTACTTTTTGTGGGACCTCAATGAGTTTCTTCCTTGTAGGCTGTTATGCTCAGTAGGATACGTTTCCATATCAGTCTTTATAAAATCAGAGCTTCTCCATCTAGTATTTACATGGCACTAGTTTTAGTTTACCTCAAAGGAGCCTTTAAAAAAATATTTTAAAGGGCTTAACCTGAGGAAGGTTTACACAAAACAAAGTATGCCACCATAATAGGACACTTGTCACTCTCTCCTTGCTTGTCAGGATCCAGGACTCAGTTTTTTGCCCTGCCAGCCAGAATGGCTTTCCACCAGCACCACCATCCTACTAGGGCCACAGCGGATGACCGCCACAATATTCACCTTCTCTGGGAACAGGGCTTGGCTTATGTTTCTCCCTGACAAAGAAAGAGAGACCAGCTCAGCTGAGAAGCCTTGGGGACCTCAAAACTCCATGGAATATGACATGAAATTTGTAGGCCCTCTTCCACCCTTTGATTCAGGACTTTGAAGACAACAGACACTTTAATATCCTTTATTTAATCTACTTTTTAATTACTATTGCAGCATCCACAGCGTTGGCTCACTTTTCTCCTGCTCACATATGTGTGTGTTGGGGGGTGTATAGGGGGGTGTTGCAGGTGTTACAGGTGAGCCATCACACCAGTGAGGGATTGTGTTGCAACAGGCACCATCTCCATTACAAAAGCCCTGGTCTGGGCCACTTTGAGATTACTCAGTTTTGAGGGGCAGACCTCTATCCCCTCACTCATGGGCCCATGACTGTCAACTTGTGGGCCAAGCCAGGCCAGGTCCCAGGCTGCTCTGGCAGGAAACTGTGTGGGCTGGGGCTGGCAGGGCTCCACAGGGGTGTGAGGGTGCATGCATGCTTTTTTGTGTGTGTGCGTGAATGTGTCAGGAGCGCCCCTTTGGCCCATGTGTGTGTGTATGGGTGGGTGGATGTGT
>NW_008240046.1:4110187-4112736 GCF_000691975.1 Corvus brachyrhynchos
CCTTTGGCATGTGTATGTGTGTGTAGGGGGGTGTGTGTATGTGAGCGTGCCAGGAATGCGCCTTTGGCCCGTGTGTGTGTGTGAGTGTGTCAGAAATGCCCCTTTCACCCGCCTCACCTCCCCGGCAGCGCGCTCCTGCCTCCGGCGGCTGGTGGCTCAGTGCACTGGCTGATTAGGTAACAACAGAGCACCTTCCCTCCCTGTTTCCTCTCAATGCGCTTGGGCCACGGCTTTTGAAGGAGCCCAGCCCTGCCACTATCCAGCCATTATAACGGGATCTATGGGGCTTTATCCGGAAAAAGCTCAGCCTTGCCCCAGGCTTCATCAATCATTTAGACCAGTTCAAATCCCCTTCATCGTGTTCCGCCTCATTAAACCTATCGAGGGGGACTGAAGAGAGTTTGTATAGGTCCAGAATGCCTGTACACTCCTCTCTATCTCAGATAGCGCGAACGGAGGGAAAAAAAAAAAAAAAAAGCCGAAGAAAAAGGCAAAAAGGCAAAGAATCAATTAAAAGGAATATCTCTGCCCTGTCCGCTGCTTTTGCACGTGAGCCTGGCCGGGCATCCCCTCCTGACGGTGGCTTGTGGAGCCCCTTCACACTCCGCCTGGGTTGTCGGCCCCGGGGGGGCATTAAACTGCCCGCAGGTGTAAAGGCCGGGGCGATGCGGTCTGTCCTGGCCCCTCTGCTCGCCTGCAGTCACGGGAGGAGAACAGCCCCGTGCGCATCCCTGCAGTCAGGGAGAGAATGGGCCGGCTGCCACTGGGGCCCGTGCCAGCCTTTTTAAAATAAACGTATTATTTTATCCCCTGGGAGAGAAAGAGAAATGAGCTCCAGCAAAACGGTACTGATTGTTATTTATCCTTATATTTTTATTCTGGCGACGTCAATCGCCAAACTTGCCGGTGCCTTGCCCCTCTTGTTCCCGCTCCCCGGGCTGTGGTACGCTGCCAGCCGGGATGCGCCGCTCCGTCGGGGCTGCGCTTCAGTCCGCGCCCGGAGACGCGCTCGGGAACCGGGCTGCAAAATGCTGACATCTGCATCTAAAACAAAGAGGGACATCTGCATTATCGCCGATCCCTTCTAATATTAATAGTCATAAAACCCGGAGTGATTACCGAAAAGGAACGTGTCAAATTGCCAGGAGTCTGGGTGGGGTTGGGTCTAAAAAAAAAAGGAAAAAAAAGAGAAAGAACTAACCAAACAAAATAATAATAATATATATAAAAAAAGGCAACGCAGTGAATCCAAGTCTGTATTTTAACTTTTTTAATAACGATTTTTCCTGTGCTGTAAGCTTGCACCGAATCCTGGAGGAATTGCTAAATCAGATTAAGGTTATATTTTGCAACAGACTGGATGGAGCAATAAAGGAGAAAGCGCGGAAATGGGACTTCACCCATCAATTAGATCTCTATTAGCAGCCAATGCAGGCTTCACCACAGGAAATGTCACGTCCCGGCAGAAGCAGAGCCTTTCACTTTCCCCTGAAATTAAACAATTCTTCATGCTCGCAGACCCCGGGCGAGCCGAGCCTTTGTTCGCCCGGGTGCAGAGGGTGCGCGTCCCGCCAGCACCTGCTCGCTGCCTGCGCCGGGAGCCGCGGGCGGGCCACCGCCTGCACAGGTTGCCCCAACACCTGCGCTGCTCGCCCGCCTGCCCAGCACCCAGGAAACCGCCGCCTTAGAAGGCTCTATTAATATTAAAGGGGTTATTCCAGTCATAAACGGACCATTACCAACACAATGGGCAGTATTTTGAATAGCAGGTCGGCTCATCTGCCTCCATAGATCATAACTGCCAAAACCGTCCCCCTCTCCCCCCGTGGCTTCTCATCCCGGGCTCCTTGGGGTTTATGGAGCCAAAGACTCTTTCGCATCAGTCTCAACAGTGGCACCGTCGCAGGGTGTGGGGTCGTGTTTAGCTAGGGCAGACAGAGTGGGCCGCTCTCCGGGATGGAGAAAGAAGCTTCTTTACACCGTGTGAAGCTGAGTGCCGGGGCGAGCTCGGCTCTGCCTGGCAGGGCGTGCCTGGTACTTCTCCCCCCTCTTCCCCCTCCGGCACTGCAACCAGACGAGCCACCGGCTCCGGGGAGCATACTGCGGGGAGGGAGGCAGGGAAGGGCACGGGGCCTTTCCCGCACACATCCCCCCACCAGTCCTTCCCCCCTTCCCGCTCAGGGAAAAGAAAGAAGAAAAGAGAAAAAAAGGCGTTGAATTTGCCCATAAGCAAGAAAGGTGCAACAGGAAAGGAATGGCCAAGAAGGGGGAAGTCACGGGGGGGATAAAGGGAGCTCTGTTGCCCCGGTCCTTGTTGTTCTTGCTGCTGCTCCATTCAGGCACCGAATTCAAATGGATATTTTACAGCTCAGTCCAGCTGAACAGGAGCTCAATGCCTGAAAGCTGCCGAGCTGCCTCCGCGGACATGCTCTGGGCCCGATATTATAATTTTCATAATGCGCTTTTATGTAGCTTCAGCCTCCTCCGGTGAGGAGCCCGCAGAGCGGCTGAAAGGGGCTTTGAGAGACTGGGGAGCGGGGCTGCAGCGG
>NW_008240046.1:4112820-4114205 GCF_000691975.1 Corvus brachyrhynchos
CCGCTCCCCCTCCTGCCGGCCCCAGCGCCGCGCAGTGCGGAGCAATGCGGTGTGCTTCAGGGCTGCTCCGGCTTCATGTCTCTGGAGGGGTGTGCACCGTCCGTCCCCGCCACCAGCACAGGGGCACCGGGACAAAGCTCTGTTTCAGCCCGGGCACCCGTCGGCCACTAGCGACGCCCTGACCCGGTTGAGTGTCTACACCGGCCCCACCAGGGAAAAAGGCAAGGAAAGAGGGATTCTCCCCCTCAGACAGGCAGGAGGGAGGGCAGCTAAACAGTAGAGAATCAGGAGAGTTATTTCCACCGCTACGAGCCAGGTCTACTGAAAAATATGCAGCTGTATATTTATCATCCTGGGTAAGTCATCCGCTGCTAAGAGGGTCCCTGGCTGAATCGTTAACCGGCTGGAGCCAGTGCCTGGGAATGAGATTCGAAAGATTATTGATTTCCCTTCGGGGCCAAACGAGCCAGCTCCGCCAATGCCCGCGCGCCCCCGCCCCGCTCAGCAGGTGCGTGAGCCGCGCTCGTCGTGTGAAAACATCCGAGGTCTCCCCTCGGAGACGTTCTGCCATCCCCTTCCCTTCCGGCTCAGGAGGCGCCCAGTGGCAGCAGCTGAAGAGATAGTCACTGGCAGAGGAAAGGGCCAAAGCAGATATTTCTAGCGCCCATTTTAGCTTGGAGAGCGTCCTCAAATATTTGCCTGATAGACTGAAGAAAGGGAAATTTTAAAAATGGAGGGGGAAAAAATCAGGGAAAAAAAACCCAAAAAACCACCACACCAAAACCCTGAGAAAGCAGAGTCCACAGAGAGGGAGGCTCGAGGCGCCGGGGACAGCTCAGGCCGCGGCCCAGCCTCTGCGCGCCTTCGGCCGGGAGCGGCCAGACAGCGGCACCGCGGTCCCTCGGAGCTTCGCTTAGGGATACAGCAAATAAGGAGGCAAGGGAGAAATCCGATTATCTGTTTCTAGTGCAGCTTTTGACGTTTCGCACGGAGTGAAAGGCTTCCTAAGGAGGAAATGATTTATCTCGCTACTTATAACTGCAACCCTCGTATCCCTAAGGTATAGCAGGGAGTGAAAGGCTTCCTAAGGAGGAAATGATTTGTTTTATCTCGCTACTTATAACTGCAACCCTCGTATGAGTGTCTTGCCCCCAAAATCTTGTCTAGCAACTGCCGCGTGTCACTCGCTAAGCCCCTGCTGCGGAGTTATAAACACATAGAGTCATTTTTAAAGCAGGCCAAGTCCGTAGACGTGTGGTCTTTCTCCTCCATGTGTCCCAAAAATTTCCGCAGCCCCCTTGCACCTGCGGGAGGCTGCCTGGGGGCCCTGCCGCCGTGCCCGCACAGTTCCCAGCCCACCCCTGGACGCGCCCACGGCATGGCTA
>NW_008240046.1:4114634-4115699 GCF_000691975.1 Corvus brachyrhynchos
AGGTGGGTGCTGCCGTTTCTGGATCGTTTTGATTGTGAACCTACTGCGCTCATGTTACAAATGCAATTAATAGTAAAAGCAGCCTTTATCTATGGAGCAGGAGGCAGCTGCACACCGCAGGTCATTATCCATTAGCGAGTAATGTTCAGCACTTAGCAGGACTGTCGTGTTCAAGGAGAGGAGAGGAAAAACAAAAGCCTTATCTCCGGTCCTAGTCCTTCCACCACTTCCCTCTGCGCGGGAGGGAGACCAGCTAGCGGCAGGTTGTCCCCTGGATAGGGCGGGCTGGGTGCCTGCAGAGTGTGGGGACCTGGTGGGCTTCCCCCCGGGGGCAAGTCCCCCTG
Source organism: Corvus brachyrhynchos (assembly GCF_000691975.1). Classification (NCBI taxonomy): domain Eukaryota; kingdom Metazoa; phylum Chordata; class Aves; order Passeriformes; family Corvidae; genus Corvus; species Corvus brachyrhynchos. The sequence goes on from NW_008240046.1 coordinate 4,114,979, forward strand.
GTTCAGTGGAGGAGTTCTAGTCTTCTAAATATATATCCTTCTCTCCTGCCCTCTTCCCAGAAGAGTCCTTCAGTTTGCTTCGTAGCGACCGGCAGGGGTCGGCAAGTGCCGAGCCACCCCTCGTCCCAGCCGTGGGAAAGCAGCTTCGTGCCTCAGTTTCCCTATCCTGCAGACCCAGGTCAGTGCTCCCACCTCACTTTCTGAAACACGCCCAGACCGATGCCCCGTGCTGCTGATGCGAAAGGTGTTTCCACACCTCCGCGGGCCGCCCACATGACCTGAGGTGCCCGTTCTAACCCTGCTCGGATGCGTGTAGCATCTAAGGAGCTGGACTTCACCCCACAAGACATTCCTCTCGGAACAGTTAGAGAGCCGACAGAAACCCAGGAGGCAGAAATCCTCCCCTCGGCCCCACAGCAAGGCTCTACCTGCTGAGGCAGTTTGGCAGAATCCACCGAGGTCTCCGCCCGAGAGTTTTAGGGCTTCTCACCCATTAGGGTTCAAGAATACAGTGAGGACATCCAACAGGTCTGGCTAAAACCTCACTCGGGCCACTCACTCATGGCAGCACAGAGCAAAATACTTCCTCTGCAGCGTGGTGAACTGCAGTGAATCACCTACCATCTGCATAAACCTCAGGATAAGATGAAATATCTTATTGATTCCGGTTCTAAAGAAGTAGAGGAAGGAAAAGGGGGGGCGGGGGGGGGGGGGGCGCACC
>NW_008240046.1:4116940-4117192 GCF_000691975.1 Corvus brachyrhynchos
CCCTCCCCTTCCGCCTCAGGAGGCGCCCAGTGGCAGCAGCTGAAGAGATAGTCACTGGCAGAGGAAAGGGCCAAAGCAGATATTTCTAGCGCCCATTTTAGCTTGGAGAGCGTCCTCAAATATTTGCCTGATAGACTGAAGAAAGGGAAATTTTAAAAATGGAGGGGGAAAAAAATCAGGGAAAAAAAACCCAAAAAACCACCACACCAAAACCCTGAGAAAGCAGAGTCCACAGAGAGGGAGGCTCGAGGA
>NW_008240046.1:4117230-4121965 GCF_000691975.1 Corvus brachyrhynchos
CCCAGCCTCTGCGCGCCTTCGGCCGGGAGCGGCCAGACAGCGGCACCGCGGTCCCTCGGAGCTTCGCTTAGGGATACAGCAAATAAGGAGGCAAGGGAGAAATCCGATTATCTGTTTCTAGTGCAGCTTTTGACGTTTCGCACGGAGTGAAAGGCTCCCTAAGGTATAGCAGGGAGTGAAAGGCTTCCTAAGGAGGAAATGATTTGTTTTATCTCGCTACTTATAACTGCAACCCTCGTATGAGTGTCTTGCCCCCAAAATCTTGTCTAGCAACTGCTGCGTGTCACTCGCTAAGCCCCTGCTGCGGAGTTATAAACACATAGAGTCATTTTTAAAGCAGGCCAAGTCCGTAGACGTGTGGTCTTTCTCCTTCATGTGTCCCAAAAATTTCCGCAGCCCCCTTGCACCTGCGGGAGGCTGCCTGGGGGCCCTGCCGCCGTGCCCGCACAGTTCCCAGCCCACCCCTGGCCTCGCACACGGCCTGGCTGAATCCCGGGGTTCCCCGCGGCACACGAAGAAGAGCTTGGAAGGAGGGCAGAGAAGCAAACATATCTTCGCCTGAGAAAAGGGAAAAATTACAACAACAAAAAAGGGGGTTTTTTTATCTCGTTCAGGTGGAATTTCACCCGAGATACGGCTGAGGGAGGGGAACTGTTCGCAGTCCCGAAATCTGCATGGTGTGAATGGCTGTGTTTCTCACCCACGGGCCGTGGGAAGCCACCAGTGCCCACGAGCTGCTTTAACCTTTTCTCGCCTCCTTTCCACGTGCTCCTTTGCAGAGGTGGAAATGCTCTTGGGCAGCTGAACCACCTCCTCCCCCACGACTGCTTTCCCCCCAGGGGAGAGCGAGAGGCCGTGGACCCCGTCTGCGCTCTGCAGAAGGGTCCGGATGCTTCGTGAAGGCGGCTGTGGCCGTCGCAACGTGGGTGCTGCCGTTTCTGGATCGTTTTGATTGTGAACCTACTGCGCTCATGTTACAAATGCAATTAATAGTAAAAGCAGCCTTTATCTATGGAGCAGGAGGCAGCTGCACACCGCAGGTCATTATCCATTAGCGAGTAATGTTCAGCACTTAGCAGGACTGTCGTGTTCAAGGAGAGGAGAGGAAAAACAAAAGCCTTGTCTCCGGTCCTAGTCCTTCCACCACTTCCCTCTGCGCGGGAGGGAGACCAGCTAGCGGCAGGTTGTCCCCTGGATAGGGCGGGCTGGGTGCCTGCAGAGTGTGGGGACCTGGTGGGCTTCCCCCCGGGGGCAAGTCCCCCTGGTTCAGTGGAGGAGTTCTAGTCTTCTAAATATATATCCTTCTCTCCTGCCCTCTTCCCAGAAGAGTCCTTCAGTTTGCTTCGTAGCGACCGGCAGGGGTCGGCAAGTGCCGAGCCACCCCTCGTCCCAGCCGTGGGAAAGCAGCTTCGTGCCTCAGTTTCCCTATCCTGCAGACCCAGGTCAGTGCTCCCACCTCACTTTCTGAAACACGCCCAGACCGATGCCCCGTGCTGCTGATGCGAAAGGTGTTTCCACACCTCCGCGGGCCGCCCACATGACCTGAGGTGCCCGTTCTAACCCTGCTCGGATGCGTGTAGCATCTAAGGAGCTGGACTTCACCCCACAAGACATTCCTCTCGGAACAGTTAGAGAGCCGACAGAAACCCAGGAGGCAGAAATCCTCCCCTCGGCCCCACAGCAAGGCTCTACCTGCTGAGGCAGTTTGGCAGAATCCACCGAGGTCTCCGCCCGAGAGTTTTAGGGCTTCTCACCCATTAGGGTTCAAGAATACAGTGAGGACATCCAACAGGTCTGGCTAAAACCTCACTCGGGCCACTCACTCATGGCAGCACAGAGCAAAATACTTCCTCTGCAGCGTGGTGAACTGCAGTGAATCACCTACCATCTGCATAAACCTCAGGATAAGATGAAATATCTTATTGATTCCGGTTCTAAAGAAGTAGAGGAAGGAAAAGGGGGGGCGGGGGGGGGGGGGAGCCAACCCCAAAACACCCTTTTCTGTTTCTGGAAAAAGGAGGAAAAAAAAGCACCTCTTCGTAGCTCAGTGGGGAAAAGGTCAAGCTACTATTGACAAGTATGTAAAGACATCTTCTAACCATGGGAAAACATGTATAAATTGTTTCGACTCACTGCATTCAAAACCAATGGAAGTGAATTACAAAACTGCACTTCTTGCATTGTTGGACTGAAAGGATATCTATTTATCATCTTATAAGACAGCTCGAACGATCTTTATCTGCTTTGCCCACTTTCTGACCCAAATTCAGGGTTTTTATGGAAAATTGTAGTCAGTTTGATTGATGAAATCCAAAGATGTCTAAAATGGCACCAAAGATCTCCAACTGTGCAGACTCCAACCGAGGGCTTCAATGTTGGCATTGTTCCTACGAAAAAAGTTGAGAAAACGAGCAAAAGTTAGGGAATTTCTGTTTAAAAACTTCAAATTTCAATGAGGATCCCGAACCTATTATCCCTATTCATGGGGTGAACTGTGTGAACATAAAAGTATTTCCCACACATTGCAAAACAACAACAACAAAAACCCCCTTAGTTTTAAGCGGCTCCATAAACCTTCTTTGTAAAACGCTGAATAACTCTGAGCAGAAAATAAGCCCAGCCATTCCCGTTTAGAAATAATCTAAGTTTAAATCTTATAAACAGGAAGCTCACGAGAAATGTTTAAAGAGAGAGGAGAAAAAATATATATGTTTCATCTGTGCATCCGAAATTAAAGAGAGCCTTAATTTAAAATTCGGAGACGTGATGAAAGATTATTTTTATACCCGGTGTGGGACTTCGGAGGGTTTAACTCAAGGTTTAGAGGAAGCAGTTCTGCGGAAGGTGCTCTTGCCCTGCCTTCCTTGTAGAAGGAAGCTAAAGCGCTGCCTGCCAGGATTTAACTGGCAACACATGGAGCTGGGAGCTGGGGCCCTCGCAGGTGGGTGAGCGCTCGCTGCCCTCTGGACCAGCCCAGATCCACCCGGGACATGGCTGTGGCGCAAAGCCCCGGCACTGCTCGGCCACGGATCTGTTTGCTAGCGACTCCCCGTCTCGTTTGGGGCTATGCATTATTGTGGAACACTGTCACCTGCCTAATTGTGCTAAATGGCCACCTCCTATTATTAATAATAGCTGGAACGTGGCTCCTAGACACGTTACCAAGGCTGGGAAGCTGATGAATGAAACCCCTACTAGGGAAAATCTTGGTAGCTGTCTTCTGTCGCATTACCCACGGGGGCCGACTATAAATCTTCCTTCATTTTAACCACGTTTACCCTCATACTCCTCCAGGCTAGGGATGCTGTGTTAAGATTGCACTGATGTGCCAATGCTTTGGACCAGCTGCTCCTAAATACAGACAAGTCCTTGTCAATTAAGCCATTGAGGAGCAGGGCCTGGGAGCTCTGGGGCATTTTAGCAGGCAGCAGTGTGCAGCCCCAACAATTAGCATCCATTTTGAAGGGACCTCCAGGGCACAAATGCACAGGCAGGGAAGAATCAAAACACCAGGCAACTTCAATTCTGAAAACTGGTCACATAATGATACTGAACAGACCGGCCTAGGAGAAGTGAGCCAATCTTTCTTGGGAAGGACGTTTAGCCGCTCCCCCAGCCAAGCCGTAGGGCCGAGGCACGCCGCGAACCGCGGAGTCAGAGGAGATAAATGAACACATTCATTTGCCTGTGTGAGCCGAAGTTTCCTTTGGCGGTTCTTCTTTGTAATTCGGTGTCACCTCAAGCAGCTGGTGGCATCCAATGCTCCCATGATCCTGGCCTTTGGCCCAGGCGGAGCTGGACAAGGCAGCCCGCTCCAAGGAGAAGAGCTGCGATGTCTCAGGTCAGAGAGGCCAAGCTACCAGTGGGACAGGAGGAGCACTAGGAGTTCAGCTAAACAAAACCCCGAGGGGATTAGGGAGCCTGGGGGATCATTAGCGAAGGTGTTTGCTTAAGTCATTAGGAAGCCGGTAGCCAGGGGAAAAAAGGCTTGTTCCACAAGGCACCTCCCTAGAATGGCAGGGCTGGAAATGCAGAGGATATCACAGCACAAGACTATGTGACCCTACCAAGTTCAACAACAGAGCAAACAGCACATGCCATTAGGGACGGCAGTCAACCGGGAGGTAACAAAGAGGGGAGGGCACTGGCAAAAATGTTCATGTATTAAATATGGAAAAGTATGGGGACAAGGGCAAGGGTCAATGAAAGTCAACAGGAGAGCAGGCGTAATGTTAGAAAGAATTTAATATCAAAAATACATAAATCTGCACGGGAGGCAGCCCCAGAATAGGCAGAAAGGAAGGCAGCCTTGGAGTCAACATTCACTTGGTGATAGAGCCAGAATGGATAGCTCCAGGTTGTTAACATTTAACACAAAAGTTAGCGCGGAATAAAGGACGCAGGGCCGGCTCCTTTAATTGTGGCCCCACCGGGAGATTTCCATATGTCACATTAAATGGATAACACCAGCCCCGCTCCGCAAGGCTTCTGCCGCAGAGTCCCTCTCTCTCCCTTCACTTTCGTTCCTTATTATCTCTTTTTCCTCCATCCCTCTCCACACGCCCCGCGGAGCTTCCAACGGGGGCTGAAACAAAGGTCTGCCTCTGAACTGGTGCGGGGAAGGACGGGAGAGAGGGAAAGGAGCGGGAGCGGAGGCTTTCGGGGAGCCGATGCCCTACCGGGGCTTCCCCGCCGACCCTCACCGGGCGTCAGGGCTCGCCACACGCTGTCGCGG
>NW_008240046.1:4122093-4142766 GCF_000691975.1 Corvus brachyrhynchos
GGCGTAGACACAGCATGGAGAGTTATTTATGTCAAGTCGGGTTATTGTAAACGAAATCCAGCAAATTGCACATAAGCTCCTCGGGGCCGCCAGTGGGCTCGTGGGCAGAGGTCAGTGTCAGTCAGTCTGTCCATCCCTCTGGAGACAGTAATTGTCCGGGGCCTGACACCGCGTCGGGGGCGATAGGCGGCTCCATCCATCTCCATCCAGTTATCCCGGCGCCGAGGCCGGGGCTCCGCGCCTCGCCAGCCTCCAGCATCCAGCTCCATCACTACCCTATACTCCCTTTATTAATAGGGAAATTCTTCCTTTCTGACAATTTAATAGTCTAAAGTAATCTTCTGCGTGACATTGCCCATCCGTCTTCTCAAAAGAGAAAACAAAGGGGATGTTTTTTTCTTTGGGCCTCTCCAGATCCTTTTCTATTTTAAGAGGGGCTCCCCACAATGGGGTCTTTATGAACCATAATGGTTATGTTTATGAAGCCAGCGATACCAGTGTATGAAGACAATTTTATGCCTAATTAGAAAATGATGTAAGCCAGGGGGAGACAAAGAGGGCTTGTCTGCCGTGGCTGGGTCTCCGGCCATCACTCCCGGGCGAATATATCGCCTCTTCTGTGCTTTACGTCCACTATTTTTATAACATCTCGTCCATTAGCTCCTCAAACTGTTTATGATATCGTGGACAGTTAGTAAAACAGCTCAATTTAGCGGTGGATTAAAGCAATTTTGAAACTTGTTCCGAAGGGAATCGCACGGGAGGCGAAGAGCAGCCCTCCCTTCTCCTATCCAAGGGGACTTCACCTCTGGGAAGACTCCAATAACTGCAACCCCAGCCCCACTCGATTAAGGGATAATTTTTAATATATATGCAATAAATGTTCACTTTGTTAGATTGAATGACAGACAATAATATCGGCAAATCTTCATATCCATCCATTACCGGCAAACGAGCCGCACAAAGAACATATTTGCTTTTGATTAATTTATTTGCAGACTCTGTTTGATAAAGCAATAACTATTTGGTTAAACTTGACATTCGGTCTTCGGGGGGTTATCAGACCAATTCCCTCTCGTTCGTGGGTGATAATAAAGCTGTTTAAGCGGGATTAATTATTAATTGGTTGCAATTAATTTCCTCCCTTCTCCACGTCGACAGACAATGAGGATCACTCACTCCCAAACAAAAGACTGACATAGGAGCATCCTCGCCCCGTCTGTATCTAGCTATCTGTTTATTCATCTGTCCCTTTCCATCTCTCCCGATTCCTGCGCGCAGCTTCTAAACTTTCCTCTACCCTTCAGCAGGGAGATCTCCTCCTCGGCGGGGTGAGAGGGACGCCGGGACCCCAGTGCGCGCTCCCTCTCCGCGACCCAGGGGCGCCAGTCCTGCGGCCGCGGTGACGGCCGTCCCTCCCCGGCAGCGGAGAGCACGGAGCAGCCCTGGCCCCTCAGAGGGGCTGGTCTGGGACGGAGCTGACCGAACAGGGATCCCAGGAAGGGCGGCCAGGGAGCGGGTCGCTGAAGGACAAGACTCTCCGATTCAGCCGCAGTGATGAATTGCTGTGGGGGAGAGGAACAGAGCTCCTCTCCCCCCATCTCCGTGCTTCTGCTGCTGATGAATGGGCCCGGAGGATGGATAGTCCAGAGTGTGTTATATCTTCATCAAACTGTGAAACCCCTCCCTTTACTAATAATCTGTCACAACTTTACAGAACACACACTGAGACCAAAGGGAAGCCCCTGCCCTGTAGCCTGCCCCTTCCCTCCCCTGTCAGGAAGGGCTTTATCCGGGCAAGGAGCACGGGGGAGGGGGGCTCCCTCCGCGGAAAGTTTTCCTCGTCCACTGCTCGGCCTTTTCCCCCTCGGCTGTCCCAGGAACCCCCGCCCGAAGGGCCCTGTCCCCTGGCCCGGGACTCTCCGGCCTCTGAGCCCGGTCTCTCCTTGCTAGCCGCGGGAAGCGGGCTGGTTCTGCTCAAGACAGCCAGAGCAGGGCGAGCCGAAAGCACCCCAGCAAATTTCCAGCACGGTTTTGAGTAGCGGGAGACATGAGGCCGAGAGGGGGGAAAGTCCCCCGTTTTCCCCGGGCAAACGGAGGAAAAAAAACTAAGGCGAGACCCAGCATCCTTCTCCAACGACAGATCTTTCTCCTTCCATTAGTATTTCTTTCGGGCACAGATAAATCTCCCTTTTCCGTCGCGTATTTGCATTTCGAGCAGGTGCATCTTCCAGCAACGATGTTCGCTCCTCTACTCTACACAATTAAAAACAATAATCAAAACTAGCTGTTTAAAAGTAAGGAGAGCAGCAGGAGGTGCCGTGGGTGACAGGCGGCACACACCCACCGCACCCGTGCCCCTGCCCGCCGCTCGGAGCCCCGCGGCGCAACCTCTACCCGCGGCCCCGGAGCGCTGCCTGCCGCTCCCTCTGGCTCTTCACCTAGAAAAAGGGTCGTTCCGGATTATTCTGCTGTTAGCAATAGTCATTGCTCTGTCCCGGAATAGTTTAAGGCGTAAAACTGAGGCAGTGAAAGACATTAGTCTAATGAGGTTTGTCGTGTAGAAGCTGTTGATATTATGTTGTCATTCATCTCATTTAAAGTCCGAAGAAACGCATTCATGAGATTGTTTCTTTATTTTTTCCCCCCTTTCTCCCCCTTTCTTGCTGTTTTTAAAAACATCGCTTTCTTTGGCTGTTTGCTTTAGGGGCTTTTCATCTGCGTGTTTCAGATAAGAAAAGAAATCAGATTCTTTTATTTTTCGATTGGATCCGAATTCCTTTTGATGTCCCCATTTAGTGCCTTTGACTTCTCCTGTGAATGGCAGCCTTTTGTTGCCGTCCCACATGCCCTTTAAGAAATTCTCCCTTAAACGCCTGGTACCCGCTGATGGATCCGTTTTCAAATGGACCAGAAGGAAAATGCAAGGAGCGAGAGGCCCGTTTCCTTAGTAATTGCTCGCGTTTGGGTGAAAATGCAGATATTTTTGTCCGATGTGGGAGTATTGGGAGAAGAACATCAGCAGGGGTTTAAGACAAAGATCGTCAGCTGCGAACTCGCTGCACAAGACAAGAAGCTCGCTTGACTGCCTTTGGTGTCAAAGTTGGGGTAACCTCCAAAGTGGGGAGCGACGTGCAAAACCTCCCGATGGCCACAGTTGTGCCGTAGGACAGCGGGCAGCAACGGAGCGCCGTCCGATTGCCCGGGCCCCGGCCGAGCCCTCTGCTCCCCTCCCTTCCCTCCCTCTGGGGCACAGCCCTGGACACAGTTATGTCAACAACATCGCTGAGAAAAAAAGAGTTTGTGATATATATACATGTATATTCATAGGGATGGAGGGATGGATGGATGGATGGATGGATGCTGCATGCATGCTCAGATATTGCTGGCTCTAAAGAATGATTGGAGCCTCCCAAACTACACTTCGGAAAAAGCCACTGTAAAATAAATTCGCCATCCAAAAACGCAAACACCCCTGTGCTCCGAGGCTCGGGAAGCAACGAGGACACCACCAGACCGAGAGTGATCAAAAGCTAAACCTCACAGACATTCCCGAAATACATTATTTTTTTCATTTTTAAATAAGGACATTTCCCCGCATTTTGCTTCCAGGAAGTTTAAATAATTTTTAAGTTATCGGTAAGCAATCAGAAATCGCTATCAAGAAACGACTTCAGGGTCCGTGAAGGGGGATCAATCTCGTATCCCACAGCGATCCATTCGCTTAGCCGTGAGCCCGTTTTCTCCTCCAAGTACAGCATTATTTCTTGTTACTCGTCAGGGATACATGGTTTCAAAAACACTGCCTGATCATTTTCGGGTTTTGTCTTTTCTTGCATAAACACTCTTCTCTTACACCGCTATGTCTCGGGACATTGAAGGATAATTAAATGCCAACAGAAATAGCAAAAGGTCGGACACGTTACTTAAAGCTATTTACTTCCACCTAAGTAGAGCGCGGGATTTCGGAGCTGTAATGGGAAAAGGCTGCGGTGAGCCTTCGCCAGGAGACCCGGTGCGCCGGCACAGGTCGAAGGGACAGAAAGGCTCCGGCTCCCGGCAGGTAGTGAAATCTCAGCACCCGCTTCTATTTTTTTTTTTTTTTCCCCTAGCAAGAGCCTGCAGTGGCCGATCTGAAAGCACCGCTTTTCTCGTGGGGAGTTCTCCAGGACAGAGACCTTGTTGCCCCCTAAGCACCAAGAGCTAACCAGGGTCCTCCAAGTCATCTATTCTCCAAGGGAAAAAATATCTTACACTGCGACAGGGAGGAGAAAAAAGTAACAAGCAAGATTTTCTTTAGAATACGAATGCAAGAGAAAAGATTGCATATATTTAGGAACAAATTTGTAGCCACACATAATATTTCGATTCTGCAAAGATAATGGCAATAAGAGCAGAGTGAACGGTGCCTTACTTACGTTTTAGGCGAGCGCCTTCCCTTCCACACTGACCTGCCTCCTGTGCTGTAGATTATTTTATACATTTCTCCCAGATACACTTATAAACAAGTGGAAATTTTGCATCCTACCCGCACCATTTTATACATGATGAGCCATCAGTAATAGGATTATTAAACAAAAACCGTCTGAGGCGCTGGCGTTAACCTTTTTTAAAATGGCTAATTAGGTTTTGCACAGAAAAATTAGATTTAACATTGCTTACATTGACTACATTTTCAGTTGATGCTACAATAATTTGGGGGGTAGGACGGGTAAAACAACTCGAAGACATAATAAAAAATTAACTATTTTAACATATATTATAGGTCCCCTACACTTGGGTAAGGCAAAGAATATTTTCATGATCAAATATTATATACATAAAACTAATTATCTCTCGCTGCTGCCTCCATCAATTACGCGGGAGAAGGGAGAGGTGTAGAGCGCCCTCTGGTGGCTCGTAGCCGGAACGCGCCTCGCGCAGACACGGCTCGCTCCGTCCCTCCTCTGCCCCTTGCCAATTTTTTTGGATGGAAAAAATGTCCTTTTATTTGATCTACAGCTAGATTGATTTGTAACATAAAATAGGGAGGATATTGTTTATTTGATCTGTGTTGTTATACAGAGATAGTTATGACAGATGGTAGACAGTACTTGTCAAAGTTACTTCTAGACAAAGAGGCCTTCCTTCCTTCCTTCCTTCCTTCCTTTCCTTCCTTCCTTCCTTCCTTCCTTCCTTCCTTCCTTCCTTCCTTCCTTCCTTCCTTCCTTCCTTCCTTCCGAATTCCTTCCTTCCTTCCTTCCTTCCTTCCGAATTCCTTCCTTCCGAATTCCTTCCTTCCTTCCGAATTCCTTCCTTCCTTCCTTCCGAATTCCTTCCTTCCGAATTCCTTCCTTCCTTCCTTTTTCGTATTTATTTCTAATTTTTCTCCTCTCTGTAGAACCTCATTCAAATTTATCTCAGAACCTTTCCCACTGCGTGTACCTCGGTGTACCCCGAGTCGGGCACGGAGGAACGCCACGGCCCCTCAGCGCCCACGGATTTCCCACAAGTGCGGGACTGAGCTGGAGGCTCCAGGCACCGAGTCCGGAGCTCCGCTTGCGCGGCCGGCTGTGCCCGCGGTGCGGGGACCTTCCAGCGCCCACCGCCGGCCGCGACACGCCGGTGAGGGGCCGGACCCCAATCCCCGCGGAGCTCCGCGGCGCGGAGAGGCCGCGCATCCCCCGTCCCGTGCCGCGGCGGCTCGGGGTGTGTGTGTGTGTGTTTTGGGAGCCGAACGGCGGAGAGCCGCCACCGAGTTGCCAGAGGGCCCAGCGGGCGAGAAGCGGGTCGGCAGCGCCGTCACCCAGCCGCGAGCTCTCACCACGTCCCTTTCTCCCACCACCTGCATTTTATCCTGCTTTTCAAAACACCCACAGATAGCAGACATCATCTCTGAAGAATCTACACGCAATTAAGGGGAAAAAAACCCATCTTTCCCGCCTGGTCTATTCACTTACCTAGGTATTTACCGAAGAGAGAGCTTAGCTTGTTTTTCATCCTGGCTTAACGAGTAACACGTAGAGAACCTAAAAGGGCCATCAGAGGAGGAAAAAGCTTTCAGATGAAACCAAATGAGAAATGCATGCAGTTTATCCAACACAGCAGTGTGCATTGCTAAACTGAGTGTGTTCTTCTCATCTCTGTGGTGGGATGCTCTGTTTACAGGGCAATTAAGGAAAATGGAGACATGTCCCCTGTGCAAGAACTGCAGGAAGAACAGTGTATCAGAAGGCACTTGGATGAATTTTTCAGAAATAGGAATGGTAAAAGAGTATCTGTCCTTCTACAAAAAAATCTCGCTCTATCACAATAGATAACAAGGCCAGATAGTACCGCGTGAAGGTGCAGTATTTAGAACAAACAAACCATTATACAATTTAACATTTAAAACACATTTAAAAGCATTCTATCATCATATTAAACACTCATTAACTAAGCCTACTCTAGAGGCACAAGAGTATCTGTTCATTTTTTCAGGTTGCTTTTGCCCTATGAAGGCTTTACTGAGCTTCATGCAACTTCCTGGTGTCACCCTCCAGGCACTCCATTATGTCTGTAGTGTTCAGTCTCTCTGGAACCATGCTTTATGTTGTTCCCACAGCCTAATTTCTTAGCAGGGAAGCCCCCCAGTTTTGCTGTTCTGATGCTGCAGGCTGTGCTCAGTGACTCCAGGTTACAGATACTGTAAGGAGACACCCAGGTTATCTGTAAATGATCACATTTCACTTCTGCTGATTTAGTCTTCTCTGAGAGCTTTAAAATTTCTCATTCGAATTACTTTTTTTAGAGGTATCTTTAATGGCACTGTAGTGAGCTGTGTAGACAGACACACCCTTAGGCAGGAGAGCAATCCTCAAGACTGTTCTCCGATCCATAAGCACCATGGTTCAGAGAAAGGGAGAGAGAAACACTTTAGCAGCTTCCCCTCTGTTACCCAGAACATGCGTTACCCTCCACAAAATCTGCTGAAGTACCTAAAGTATACTGATAACTGCATTTTCTCCACTGGTATATAAATCTGTTTATTACCAGCATTTCAGGACTTCCCCTCTGTTTATGTGTACCTTCTGGGTAACCACTACTGACACTTACAAACTAGGTATCTCCCCACCCTAATTTCCCAATAAGCAGGGTCTGGTGGGGGAGCACAGAACGCGCCGGATCTGCACCTCTACCCCATTCCCCTAATTTCACCTCAGGCTGTTTTCAGGGGCTCCACCAGAAGCAGTTAGAGCTGATAATCTACTCATTGGTCCTCTGTGGCAGCTTTCTGTGCAGAGACAGACAGTACTTAATAGACTGTATACTCCCCTATTTGCAGACTAATATTCACTTAAACATCCAGGAAAGAAACAAACTCTTTTGTATTCAATCATTGTCAATATACCAACAATAAATGGAAAAGGTGAACCATGCATATTTTTTATTAAAATATATGTCTCTCCTACCTTCACTGTCCACAGCATTTGCCTCAGCCACTTTCAGCAATATGTTATAGACAGATATTTTGGCTGGAACTATGCAAATATTTGGAATACAGAACTGAAATATCCTACTTTTCTTTCAAAATTTGCCATATTACATTAAGCCTGCTGCTGCTGGAATAGACTACAAATATATCGAGCTTAATAACACTCTCTAAGAACCCTAAATCTTGGTATACAATGCAGAAGGTTTTTTATTGAAAACAAACAACTGAAATGGCCCATTAGGACAGTTAGCCCAGAACCCTGCCTTGCCAGGTTCATTGCTTACAGTCAGGACCAGAGGTATAATGCAATTATGTGGCTGTGTATTGTGCAGCATCTCGGGAAAATATATCTCATCATAAGCCTGTTTTTCTCTGGTAAAAAGAGCTTGTGGACAGCTTGATGGCAGGATATGGCTGGTCTTTGTGTGTGGCGATAGCCAGACTGATGGTAAGAATTAAAGACAAAACACTGCCATTGCCTGTGATTTTATTTAGTTTTGAGTAACATTTTGAGTAATTGTTATATCAAAGGGGCCTATATATTTGCCTAGACCTATTCAATTTTTACAGTGCTCATTGGCAGGTTTTAGCTCATTCCAAGGGACAGATGTTATTTTGGGGGAAATACGTACCTGGGACCGTTCCTAATAAGTAGTCCTGGCAGGGTATATAGGCAGGGTTTGTACATTTCATCCATATGTCCAGAAAAAAGACACAGGCCAATTTTATTTACTTATATTGACAGCTATTTTCTCATAGTATCTTTTATAAATAGCTGAAAAAGGAAGTAACTTCTTCTTATCTGATTGTTTAATTTTGAGGGGATCTTGAAAGGCTACTAGGTAAAAGTGTTGGACCAAGTAATTTCCTGTCATGCATTTAAACATTCAGGAGGAACTAATTCCATTCTGATGGAATCAGAGTTTAGAGTATGAATAAGTTTTCATTGGGTTATAGCTTTTGTAAAACAAAATCTTGCAGCAGAAACATCTTTAATTAGTACAGTAATTATTAACTTATCAAGAGCAATTTTGATCTTGAACAAGAATTTCCTTTGTGCTGGGAAATTTCTTTCTAACGCTACAGGAACTGCATAGAATTGATAGCAGTGATTTTCCAAGTTAAAATGTTCTATCAGTGAAGCCACTCTGAGTCTCATGCATGGTATGGATATGGGGAAAAAGGATCAGGATCAGAATACAGGGTTTCTGTTATCTCTATAGCTTCTTAGTTTTAGTAATGGGAAAGAGCTACATTTGCTGAGGATAAGTCAGAAAGCGTCTGTGTACCAGTGGCTTGGTGACAACTGGACAGGTAATCTGTACTGCTAAATTAAAAAGGGCTAAGCAGTATGACTGACTCCGAATGACCAACCTTTGTCCACCCTGTTTTTCATTTCCTATACAGATTCTCTTTGAAGAAAATTTATGGAGATAATCTGAAGCAGAACAAGGACCGAAGGAGGAGCTGATAGTGTGGACAGTCTATCACAACTGCTCAAATTCACTTTCTGAATCTTTTTTATTAAACAGCTTAAATGCCCTCTGCATCATCCTGACCACCCTGGATTTCTGGTGCAATGAGAAATGATGCTGTGGATTCATCACATGAATCTTTAAAAAATTGTGTTTATACTTTCTGTGCTGTTCCAAGGTGCACACTGTATCTTCAACATCACTTTATCTAGGGACTGCCAGGCGACTATGTGGGATGGATTGCAGAGAGAGGCCAGGAATCCATACTTCCTGAAATAGGTAGGAAAATTATCTTTGCACATAGGTCTTTGAATTAAGACTGCCGTCACATTTTGTAAGGATATCGTTCAGTAGCCTTACAACAGTTATTAGACTAAGGCACAGGGTTTCTGTCATTTCTCACCTAATGATGTAAGTCAGTAGCACAAAAGGAATGAAATTGAACCTCCTCATACATGGGCTCCTGTGGCAGTTTAAACTGTAACTCAAGCTCTATTTCATCTAGAAAAATATTTGTCTTTTCTAGTTGCTTTTACTTTTAGATTGATAAACACACTGAATTGTGTGGAGACTTTTTTACCCGAACAAATATCTACAAGGAACAAGTATGAAACCACTAAACTGATTTTCACTCCTGGTTTTAAAACCAGGTATCAAAGTAGCTATCTAGAGATGAGATCTAACCAGAGATTAAACCCAAGTAAACTGTTTGATATTAGCCTTAGGAATTTTATTCTTCATAAAATAAAGCTCTACTTTGATACCAGGTGTTAATGCCTTTACTGAAACTGATCTCAGCTGATAGCATTACTGAAAAGGCTTTCAGCAACTGATAGAAATTGAAACACTATCTCTATTCATGTATAACTAATACATATGGTAGACATAATTTAAATGGCTTGATACTCAGTATTCAAATAGGAAAGAAAAACTATTCACACTGATCTCCAGAGCAGAGCAAAATCAGATGACTAGTGACTGAACAAGCTAGGTTCATGAAAACAATCTTTGAATATTATGGGTTGAATATAAAGAATGCACAGAACAGATCAAATCCAGAATGCAATACTGTATTTCTATTCACTGGATATCAATGTGCCCCTTTTATTGGTCTTGCAGAATCTGAGGAAGTCGTGATTAGATGGCATGAGTGTTCCATTTTCAAAAGAATAGATAAATAGCATGAAAGTTCTCTTATGACTTTAAGAAGAAATTCCCCCCGCACTATTTCTGGTTCCTAGTAAACTTTGCTGTTCTTTGAGAAATACCATTCCTACAAGATATCATGCAATTCTACATCTGCAGATGCCAGAAATACTGGGATGCCAACACCACTGAAAAAGTCCTTCAATATATTAAATACTTCTCCTAACTATCCTTCTTGTAATAAATATTATTCACTATTCATTTCTAGTGACCTTTTTAGCAGTGTTAGATTGTTTTATACTTTAAACAAGAAGAATCTTAGTGTGAGGATCTCCAGTGAAATTTTATGAGGTAATTATGCAATAAATGATGAACGTACTACTTGCAGTCATCATTGTTCTGTGTTCTATTGCTTTTGTTATCACTACCTCTAAAGGTCTCAAATGAGGCTACTGAGACTTTGTTGAATGCTGCACTTGCTCAGATTAAAAGAAATCTTGGTGTTTTCTTTTTTCTTCCTGGAATTTTGCAGCCTGAGGTCCTGATGGAAGTAGGTGGGGTCATGTCAACCAAGGCAAGTGCACCTCTTAGTGCTTACTGAAAAAGTACAAATGTACTGCTCCATTTAGTTTTCAAAAACAATGAGCAGACACAATCCAGTTTCTGGATAATTAGAAATCTGGATTATCATAAATGAATTTACTTGAAAGGCATGGTAGGAGTTTAATTTTTCACTACACATAGAATACAGACTGTCAGATCATAATGCTTTAATTCTCCATTAAACTGAACACTGAGAAACCTGCAGAAACAGGAAATTCACCCATGTTCCTTACCCATTTACTATGTAAGAGTTCTTATTAACTCCAGAATCACAAAATGGATTTCAAAACCAAGGTTACCACTGATTTGCTATGTTACTGAGGTTCATTCACTGGGGTTTAGTGAGAGGAAGACTTGAATTGCATCTGATATGATATCGTTTTCACAACAGAATCAATTGTGAGGTTTTCCAGCACTGACAGGGACATAATGAAAACAGATCTGTCTTCTGGCCCTGCTATCCCTTGTTGAGCAAGATGTGGCATCTTCAGATGAGATGTGAAAACTCAGCTTTTACTTTTGGCAGAAAATAATAAATTTGACCACTAACCATGCCTTTCTCTTTACCTGCTGTTTGGTCCTCCATTCTCATTTTTATTAGTTTTGCAGAATTTCATCTCTTCTCTAGGCCATGCACTAGCACACAGGATATCACCCTGACAGAAGGATATAAAAGACATTTGTGTCCTCATGATAGGCATGTATTTCTCCAAGTAAAGAGGACAACAATCTATTTATTTTCTTATGCTGATTTTCTTCATGAATCACAAGACTATTTAAAATTACATTCTAATTAGAGGTAAAAACACTTTAGGAATAGAAATGTACTAATCTGATGATTCACTCATAATTTTAACATTAATCCAAAGTCACAGTTAGATCTCCAAATTCTTATTTACATTCTTTTCTGACTCATCCATGTTTTACTTTTGAATTATTATTTTCCAGTTCTATTGCTACATGATAAATCCTCTGATAGGCATATGTAAAGCCAAGACAAATAAATGATTGATTGACACAAGTTTTATTTTGTTGCATGAGCTGGTGCTCACAAGTGAAAATAATTAAATTTCATGGCTTATGCCTGAGGCACTTCTAGTATAAAACTGTTGTAAAATGCGGATCATATTTAAAAGTTAGAAGTGTACACTGCCGTTTATGGCACGGTAAGGTCATTAGATGAGAAGATGTTACCAACATCCATATTTTTGCTGGGAAAACAGCCTTAGTTGTTTCTTTTGAGCTGAGGTCTTCATAAAAATGGACACACTAGAAAACATTCTTGAGGAAGCAGGTTCTGTGAGCAGTCAGACCTTTTATGGTTACTATGTTTTGAACTCTACAGGTCTCACAGCATCCTTATCTGAGTCATGGGCAACACCACCATGTTAACCGAAAGAATGTTTGGTGTCCTGGCCAAAAGTGCCACATCTTTGTTGTGAATTTCAAGAGGACAAGCTCTGTGACCTGCTCTCTGTCCATATTTCAGGCTGTTAGCTCACCTGTGCCTTAGGTCCAAAGCATCCATGTGGTACCGAGGAGAAGTTGATCTTGGGATTATAGCTGATGAATGAGGTTCTGACTTTCTTGGTGCCCAAAAGAGATCCAAAAAGAAGCCAAAGACTGGAAACTCAGTGAAGTTTGAGAGATTGGTGTTTCAAAATTCAGATGAAAGTCAGGGTTTTACCTTGCGCTTGGAGACAGCATTGACAGACTGTTCTCACGCCTTGTGACTTGTTTTCTAGACACTTCTAAGAGAATTTTGTCTCCAGCTTGAAAGCAGGGGGCAAATTTTTAGGGAAATTTTAATCATTTGACTATGGAGTCCACTATGGCATCTCATTTTAGTCACAGAACCTCAGAGATGCTTTTTTACAGACATCTTGCAAAATTGTTTTCTCTCAGAAATTGCAGAATTGTAACATTTTTGAGATTATTAAAATAAAATCACAAATGAATAAATATGCATTATGGAGAAACACTTTTGCTATGAAAAATTTATTATTATTTAGAGTTTTAGTGTATCAGCACTAGCAGCATCAGTTCTCAAAGGATGCACTAACCACTGAAATCCTCTTCATTTTGTGGTTTGTTCATAGTGTCCTTTAAAACAAAACAGTAAAAACAATCACGTTTGATGCTGTTCACACCCCGCCAATTAATGGGTACAGTTAACCCAAACCCTCTATGGATGATTTGGAGACTTTGCTCTTAACAGCCCAGAAGGAATTATCTGGGTTTTCAAGCTATATTCTTGATCCTGTATCTTAGAAATCAAAACTTCTCATAACGATGGAATTCATGAAAATATTTATTCTGTTATTAACCTTCACTGTTACTCATCACTTTACTCCTATGAATCCTTAAGACTCCTTATCCTTCAGTACCTCTTAACAACGTCTGCTACTCCATGAGGTACTTGTTATTCTGACAATGGTGGGTGTCATACCCATCACTAGCTGTTCGAGTTTCTTCATTTTTGCTGCTTAAGATTCTCCCTTTGCACAAAACCAAACAAATATTGATTGGAAGGGACCCCAGTGACTAGGTGGTCCAACCGCCCCCCTTGAAGCAGGACTACAGCTGAATCTTGAAAATCTTCAAGGACACAGATTCATATCCTGCTGCTTGTAAATTATTCTCTCATTTCTTATTGTTCATCTCATTTGTCAAGCACATTCCTGTCACTAAGCCTGCTAGAGCTTTCTTCTTACAATTCAACCTTCTCCATACTGATGTTTCTTCAGCTATTTCAATACCTCTCTTTCTGTTGTTTTTTTTGATTTTTAAAAACTGTATTAAAATTAGTGTACAAATGAAACTTTTCCCTTTTCATCTTCTTTTCCCATTTTCTTTTTTTTTCCGTACTGTGAGTCTTAATCCTAGAATGCAGCTCAAAATCCTTATCATGAATAACTTTTAGTGGCCAAGCATCTTCCCATATTTCCTACCTCACTCATCATGAATTTACCTGCTGAGGATGTTTTCTCATAACTTCTGCCTCCCCAGTGGGTTGCCAGAGGAATTATGCTGAGAACTGTCTGGGTTTCTTTTCCTTTAAGCATCTTTCCTGGAATATCACCCATGTAACCACTGAATGTCTGCACTGAATGCAGTCAATTGGGTGAACTTCCAGAACTTTTTTTCCAGCTCCTGTCAGAATTATTTTAAATTTTACATCTGCACATTGTTTCTTGCTGCAGATAAGACTCTGAAGGAATCATGTGATGAGCTTGCCAGACTTTTTAATATTTCAAGGTTTATTAATAAAGACCCTCTTCCTAATGCCATCCATGAAGATAAAAACAACAGTGCCATGTGAGAATTATTTGTAGCGTTCTTGGACCAACTGTAATGTAAAGCAAACTTAAAGAATACTGGTTTTTTAAAATCTCAGTTTTATCTTTTGATTAGGAGAATTTGCTTACTTTTCTGAACTGTGCAACTGATTGAAATTCCTATCAGGAAGAATAAACAGTATAACTCACCAAAAGTCCTATTAAACCTCAGTGAAGAAACTAAGAGTGAGTGTACTTGATTTTCTATAGACATACCCTGAATTCCCTGTGTTTCTCTTGCAAGTTGCTGATTGATAATGCATCAACTATTACATTTCAAAAGCTGTCATAAATGCCAATAATCTTGCTCAGTGTTTAACTCTTCATTTTACTTGTGACCCTCTCCAGATTGCTTACAATTTTCCTTGTGTAAATGCTAAATATCTCCCTTGAACCTGAACCTCCCTGTATTTTACCTTCCTAATGAAGTACTTACTACTGGCTGTATATAAACAAGCAAAGATTGCTAAAGAATAAGTGTTGGATAGGTCTTTTCTGCAAAAGCCACAGCAGGGAGGGCTGAATTCAATAAAAAGTTATGAGCCTCAAAGAATATCCTTCCATTACCAGTCACTCTTGTTAATATATAAATCAGAAGCTTTGTGACTGAGCAAGAAACTTATCCTTGACTTATCAAGTAGACTATCTGACTAATTGGTATCCTTGAGGATTTTTATATCTCAGTAAGAACATTTCTGGGCTACGGACATCTTGATTTCATTCAATTTCATGCCACTTCAGCACATGATTAAATCAGATTGAAATGGATGGACTTTACCTATGAGTGTTTGGAAGGACAAATCTAATTAACCTGATTGTCTTTCCATGTATTCTTTATCTTTTCTAAGTTTTAAGCTGTTATTGATTATCAGTGGCTACAAAAACCAGTTGGATAAAATATGCATATACCTTTTTTTTTTGGCAATGATTATAAACTTAAAATAATCTAACTAAATTATATTGAATAAAATAAAAAAAAGAGGGATTCATTTTATAAACTGCAACACTTGCCTGCTATGTCTGGAATTGGATATGCTGTAAATAATAAAACACCAATGAATAAAAATATTCCCACCTCCAAAATAAGCAATAAAATATCTGTAGAACATGTCAGTGGACATGTCAGTCGACTCTGCTTAAAATTTAATATCCAATATCAAGTGTTAAAAATATTTCCACATATTCCTATCACGTAATCACCCACCCAGTTTTCTGTGACTGAATTTCTGAATGGGAAATCACAAAGAATGCAGAAAGTTACTGATTTCAGAGTTTATCTGTAGTGCAAAGTGCTTTTGAAAATTCAGTACCTGGAGTATGTACTAAAAGATTAAGAAAAATTTATGCAATATAATAAATTAGATCATTCAAACCCTGGTTAGGAAAACATACCAGACTGTGTAAAAAACTGTCCAAAATCAAAAGCTTTTTTCTGAAGCCTCCTCTAATTTTAGTAAGGTCTTCTCTATATACCTGTATACCTTTACTGCCTAGGACATTTATAATGATGGTAAGAGTGAAGGTGATACGGACAGACATGAACAAAGGTCTAAAGATGCTTGTGAATGAAACCAGAGGCAACTTTGTGGGTGCAAAGAACAAAAAATATGCAGTTCCCGCATTTATTGTAGTTGTGTGAGAAAAGTTTTGTATGTGAATGGGATGGGATTCCTGACATATTGGCTGGTACACTTACATCAAAAAGAGGTCTTTGGCTTGTGTCACCTTCAGGTAAAAGCAAAAAATTCCTTGGTGGCTCATTTTTATTCAGTTTATACAGCTTGCAACCCTAATTATTTATCTGCAAACTTCTGCTTGCACTGAGTGGCAGAATGTAATAATAATATCTCTGCTGAAGAAAACAGGACCACAGATTATTGTGTTATTAGTTTTTAGTCATTAGTGCGGAACCATGTCAAGTGTTACTGTCATCAATCTTTATGGGGTTTTGCTCAGATCATATAACAGAGTATTTTAAAAAGGGAGTATTTCTTTTCACATTTCTCTGCATACATAGAGCTAACATTCCTTGCATTGTAACAGAACTTCTTCTTGAGAAAGCTCACAGGTTTGGGGCTTTGTCCCTTGTCCTCTTTTCATTCCCTCATTGTAGCCTGTGATCAGTACAAGATAACGAAGCCATTTACCAGGAACCCAGTACTGAGTTCAGCATTGATCAATACACTTTCAGATACTTCTCTGAGCTTGCAAGATGATGCTTATCAATCTTTCCTGCTGTGGTATTTATAATCAAGCACTACAGGTAGTCGAAAGTTTACATCTATAATTCACTGTGTTCCTCCATTTGTTGATATGGTCTCTTGCTGCAGATTTCTAAAATCTTCCTAATCTTCCCTTAATTAATTTTTAAAAGAACACTTGCCTATCTTTCTTTCCATTCTTAAATTTTCAATATTTTTTATGTCCCTAACGGGTTGGACATTGCAAATAAAATACACTGGCAAGGTTGCTCTCTGATTCAATCACGACAATCCTTGTGCAATACCTCAAATCTTACAAAAGACATATATAAAGTTAACATATTTCTTTTTACAGTCTTAAGCCTACACTTGCAGCTTCTGTGTCATTTATTTTAATAACATAGGTATATAACAAAATGCTGAGAGTTATAAAAATGCTGACACAGAAAGCAACTGGAAGAAATTTTGCACATCTACTTTGCACATCTTCAAAAACCTTGTGGTTTCTCTTTTTCAGTGCTTTGGCACACACACTCAGTGATTAAAAGGGTAATGTTTCCAGGAAGGGTGAGTAAATGGAAACTCCAGCTGCAAGGGAAAAGAAAGAAGAACATATTCGATATTGCTACAGACCATCCAGCAAAAATCACAACGCAATCTGGTAGAGACAGAAGACTTCTGTTTCTTTGTCTGAAAAATGGAACAGGCATTTACCCAATGTCCTTTATTGTTTCTTGAGATTTGGATAGCCAGCTTGAGACAACCACAAACAAGAACCAAATTGTTCATTACAGCTTTTCATAAAAACTTATTTTATCTTTGCATTATACACTACTGATACAAATAATGGAGCTAGTTTGGCTATGAGGAACTGCAATCCTATCAATCTTGGAGGAATGTTCTCTCTTTTATTTGAAATAAATGAAAACTATATACAGATGCTAGCAACAGTACCTTCTTTCAAATCAAGAAGGATGAAAGAGATAAATCATTATCTGAACCTCAAGTGCCCCTTGCTGCAAGGTGATGAACACCACATAAACAATGCTACATCATTGTCTGCTAAAATGATTGAGAGTTGACGCCACTGGAGACAAAAGATTGCATGCTTGTGATGGTGATGCTACTAAAAAGACAATAAAAAAATTCAAATTTAAAACAACCTTTAATGCAAAATACTGGTTCTATAAAGTATTTATTACGGCTGTCAAAATGCATTGACTAAGAATTATTGTTTATAAAGTATTTCCATAGTGTCGGTAATGAGGTTATCAGTAATTCATTTGAAACACCATCAGAGCCTTCTTTGGATATTCAAACTGGCTTCAAATTGCCTATGGAGTTTTGCATATGATTTCATCTGAAAACACATAGTGACTAAGAAGAAAACCAGCAAGGGTGGCTCTGGTGTTATATATTCCATTTCTAGCCCAGTTATGCTACTGCTTGTGTGCCTACAAGTAAATTAGTAACCTTTTTGACCTAAAGTCTACATTGAACTTCATCTAATTAATGGTGATGTTGTGAGCATTAGTAAACTTGCACTGCCTCTGGAGAGTCTCAGCTCCTCAGTCTCAGCCTTGCTAAACAAATGTAAAGCATTGCATTCCTATTTTCTTCCATATAATTCCAAAATGTGTGACTTACTTTGCAGACATAGTAAGGTGCTTTATTTTTTTCCCCAGAGACATCAAATGGATTAGTGGAAGTGGATGTATACATCTGGGCATAAAAGGTGAACATACATCCCTTTGCATCCATAACTCTTTAAATTAAGAGCAAGGTGATCCCAGGTATCATTACCATCAGTAATTCTTTGATACATGTATACATGTATTGGGGGAAAACATGGAAGTGTTAGTTAAAATTTCAGCCACATCCATGCTGATTGTGTTGGACTGCCACTGGAGAAATGGGACTATATTGCTAATGAGGTAGGTAAGTCCTCAGCCATTACAATGATACTCTTCTAAATATCTGAACTATCAATCACCAATTAAAGCAAATGGGTGCCTTGCTGGTATGGAAGAATCCCCTTACAATTGTTGGAAACAAAATCATTAATAACACACAGATCAATTTCTGCTCCTGCTGTCTGCTCAATCAGCAGTGTCATAGCAGAGGAGAATTGGGAAAAGGAGAAGCCAATAGCTGACATTTGATTTCTAAAGATATAATTTAGTGTCTTCTTTCAAGTTAAACTAAACAGTAGCATGGTCTGAAGTGCTCAACAGAAGAGACTGTACCAAACAAGAAGCAACAACAGGTGCAGAACAAAAGGGGAAAGTCAGGAAAATAAGGATTGGTATGAAGAAAAAAGGGACTAGTTGCAAAGGGTGAAGAGGGACATTTCTTATTAAATCTTCAAAAGTACGACACTTTTTAATCCATTAACTTCCGTAAATAAACAATGGCTAACATTCTATTTCAATGAAACTAAGGCAAAATTGTGAAAGACAACTTTTGCTGTTATGACCAAGAGACACCAAACCAGAATCTAGAAATGAATGCTTTGCATACAAGTGCATTGAGCACTTCCTAAATTACAAGTGCTAAGAAATGAAAAAAGCACTCTTGCTAAAGACATGCACTTGTCATCCTAGGTTCATTTAAGAAATACAAGTAACCTTCAATACTGACCAGATTTTTTTCCCTTGTGACATTTCAGTGAAACATTCAGTGGTTTTCATGTTTCAGCTGCATCCAAACAAATCACACGGATATATCAATATTTCATTTTGCAATGGAGTAAACTGGTAATGGTTCAACTTAAATTTACTGGGCTATATTTGAATTCTTTATTTTGGTTTAGCAGAAATTTTTGCCAGACTTTTTATTATACACCTGAGAACGCCCAGCAGACACACTGAGAGTCCTAATTCTCTACTGCTGTTTAGTAGAGTCTCCTCCACCTGCAGAAAAACCGTCCCAAAATAGGAGTTGCCTACTTCTCAGTTACCTTAGTGAGAGATGAATGGTGGGGAGAGAAGTGGAAAATCAGGTTCTGCATCTTCAATTTGAAAGTGTTAACTAGCCTAAAATTACTTAGATCATTTATAATTGTTATGGTATTAGAATCCTATCAGCTGACTCTTTTGCTCCTTTCCTTGTCAACATACTTCATTACACATTCTTCCTGAGCGTCTTCCAATCAATCTTCAAGTTTAATCCCCGTAAGCCAGAAATGAGGCTGATTGCGGATGTTGATTCCAACATCCTTGGTCACCAGAATATATCTTTCTTGCTGTTAAAGAGTAATTGAATTGAAAGCATCTGGGAACGATTAGAACCTGGAGCAGACGGCTTGCTGTCCTGAAACCCATGCTGCCAGAAGGGGGAACCTGCTGCACATCCTTGAGAGAAAGCCACCAGCACAAACTACATGAAGCCGTATGAGCCAAAAGGCAAAGGTATCGGTCACGAGGCCCGGATTTTGTTTTCTTTTGCTTTATGCCACTTCAGACGAGTTACAGGCTTCCAACTGAGAATAGAAACATGTTCACATAGCTATCCGGCACTAATAATAATAATAATAATAATAATAATAAATCATTTTTAAAGGCAAGGGGAAGATTAATGAAGGCAGTATTAAACCTTTCCAAGACCTTGAAAATTACATATGCTACATGTTGGAGAGTGAGCAGAAGGCTGTTTCTGCTTTGTGCTATCCAGCTTAGTTCTCCTGTCAGACGTTGCTGATATACCTGTACTTGAGTGAAGCTCCCTAACTTTATGGTTTAATGATTACTGATCAAAGATTTCAGAAACTTCTTTCGAAGATCCCGCTTTTTAACGTAGTACCGCTGATAGTACGAATCTTTAGGCACACGTGGCTTTGAAGCTGCGCGCTTTTTAAAAAAAAATTTTTTTTTTCGCTTTTTACATTATAGGGAATCAATGACACTAAAACACAGGGACGCAACCTCGCACCGTTTTTGTGCGACACCACCGGGCTACCGCAGCACCGGGAACTGCGGAGCGCCTTGCCTGGGTCCTGTGACTCTACGATTCCAGTTTATATTGCTGATGCACAGCACTAAGCCTCGCCAGGTTGCCGTGGAAATCCAGAGCCCTGGAAATCCAGTCGGCCTCCAGTGAGCAAACACTCCCCACACTGGGGCCGAAGCGCGCATTAATAGTGTTGCCGTTGCTGTCACCACACACAAGTGCTCCCGAATAGACCCTACAGACGGGGCTGTCGTTGGGGCTGCTCTGCACAGCGGGGGAAAGGACCAGTGTCCCGCCCAGCGGGCTCGCCCCGCAGCCGCAGCGCCGCACCCGCCGCAATCACGCCGGGACATCCCCGCGTCGCCGCCCAGCGCCGTCGGGAGCGTCCCAGTCACCGCCTACATTGCCCGGCAGCCCCGCAGTTCGCGGGAAGTGGCGTCGGGCTGCATCCGGGAGTGCGGCTCCGCAGGAGCGTGTTCCGTGCCCGGTGAGGCGCTTGCGGTGGGTCG
>NW_008240046.1:4142934-4161828 GCF_000691975.1 Corvus brachyrhynchos
GGGGGGGTCCTGCTGGGGTGGCAGCGAGGCACTGCGCGCCCGGGTGCGGGCAGGGGGAAGCCGCTCTCGCTTCGCGATTGAAAGCGTGCTATTAGTGTGCCGCCGCTCTTGAAAATGGCTCAGCTGAAAGTAATTCAGTGTGGTAGCATCTGTATTTCACAGAATCATAGAACATGCTGAGTTGAAAAGGACCCACAAGGATCATCGAGTCCAACTCGTGGCCCTGCACAGGACACCCCAGAAGTCACACCATGTGCCTGAAAGCATTGTCCAAACGCTTGAACTCAGACAGGCGTGGTACTTGATGCTGGGGAGCCAATTCCACTGCCCAGCCACCCTCTGGGTGAAAAACCTTTTCCTGATAATCTAACCTGGCCTTGACACAGCTTCATGCCATTTCTGTTGTTATATTGTGCAACTAAGATACGAGATCATATTATAAAGATGCTTGTAGGTTTCTGGTCATTTCCATGGAGATGCACTAGGAATATAGAGGAGAAGAGAAATCCTCAAAAGCTGGTCCAAATTTTGAAAAAAACCGTAGCTCTTTCAGGTGGAAGGAAGCTGTTGTTTTGAGTCTGAGGCACATATAGCCAAAAGCATTCTGTGCTTCATGACAGCCTTTCTGGCGCTGGGGCTATAGCAGGACTGAGGAGGGCTGTAGTTAGGGAGAGCTCAACAACAGGAGAGGTGCAGGATTACTATGAAAATGTTTCTGCTTGTTCAAGGCCAGGAGTATGTAGGCCAAAACAATGCCACTTTCCTTGTAATGTAGTTTTGCTAACTTTACCTGACCCTGTATTTTTCCCCCTTGCTAAGAATTGTGGAGATTTAGCCCCACCTGTGTATTGTATTCTAAAAGAAACCTTGAAGCAGTCGATACAAAAGTCAGTCAGGTCTAGAAACCCTATATGGTAACATTTGTGAAGCTGACTGTTTAGTGAGGTGTGTTTGGATAGGAAAACTATTTTTCTAGAAGTTCTTATGACTGTATTTGATTGTATTGTACAAAGGAGCCTCTTGGTTCTGAGGAAGCCAAGCTATTTTTGATCTGGCTAGTAACATTGTATGAGCCAAGTATCACAGAACAAAAGAAAAGCTTTCTGCTTCAAGCTATAATTTGCTTATATTTGAGATTGGAGAAAGACTTGCAATTCAATATAGCTGGGAAGAATGTTCATTGTATGCAGATATTAAGATACTGACTTCTGTTGGGGCTGGTCTTTTTTTATTTTTCCTTTTTTTTCTTTTCCGATGTAGCAATTTCTGATGGCTAACAAGTTGGATACAGCAATGTGGATTTCCCGCTTGTTCACAGTCTACTGCTCAGCTTTATTTGTCCTGCCTCTTCTGGGGTATGTAGTGTAATATTGTAAAACAGCATTAAAATTTACAAACTAACTAGATTCCCTTTGCATAGAATTGTTTTTTCATGTAAGAGTAAATTGCTGTTACTCAGCTTACTTGGATGCTTTTTGTCAGAACAGCTTACAGATTTTAGATTGGTTTAAAACACTTGTAGATGTGTTTGGAAAATGTGTTGAGCAAATGTAAAGTAGTGGTAAATGCATGTTTTTATGTGTAAATGGAGTAATATATTGAGTTGTTTTACTTTAGGCACCTTCAGTAAAGTCAGTGTTAACCAGTTTTTGAGTTATTTTTTGGTAATAGTGGTTATGTACAATAATAGAAATAAATACTTTAGGTATTGTTCAGTTGTGATGCAATTCTCGAGGGTAGAAGACTTCTGAGCTTGGTTCACATGGTAACATCTCCTCTGATGATTTGCAGGTTGCATGAAGCAGCAAGCTTCTATCAGCGTGCCTTGCTGGCAAATGCTCTTACCAGTGCCCTCCGACTACACCAAAGGCTACCGCATTTCCAGCTTAGCAGGGCATTTCTGGCCCAGGCTTTGCTCGAGGACAGCTGCCATTACCTGTTGTACTCCCTTATCTTTGTGAATTCCTACCCTGTTACAAGTATCCTTTACTTGTGTCATCCTGCTAGTGTTTTTAAATATATTAGAAATCTGATTCTTTTAATCACCTTTGCCATTGTTTGAAAAACTAGTTTGAAATGTTTGCTATTCACAGAACATACTCTATGTAAAATATGAGAGGCTTATGTTGATTGATCCATATTCAGTTTAATAAGCTCTATAATTAGTGCACTGCATTCTCTGGCTGCTTAGATTTTCTTTTTTCAAGATTTAAGTTTGGTGGATTTTATGACCGCTCTCCAGTGATATTTGGAGAAGTTGGTAATTTTCATTTATTGCTGGTACAGGGTTTATACATGATTTCTCACTGTAGCAGACATTCATCATGTAGAGAGATAATTATTCAGTAGTAACTTTCTCAGATAAGTTATTAAACCAATAAAATCCGCAAAAAATTTGCTCCTGTGGATTGTCAAAGGTATCAAATGTCAGAGCTGACATTTCTTTATGCCACGCTATGTATGCTTAATGTCCTACTCCTAAAATCTTTCTGGCAGAGAAATGTCTACATTCTTGTTCTGTAAAATCTCAATGGCTGCCACCTGTGTGTTCCTTGGTAAAGAAATTAATTTTGTATCATCTTTTAACAAAAAATATGGCTACATGTATTTAAGAGGTTTTGAGTAGTAAGCTCACATGTACCTTCTGTGCAGAAAAAACGCATTTCTTTTTTCAGTAGAAACACACTGGTGTGTAATGGTGTGTGTTATACTTTTGCATGTTTGCAGATAGCCTTATTTTGAAGTTAATAAAAAGGCATAGCAAAGAGATGTAAGAAGCAAAAGGAAGAGCTATAAATATAGATTTTAGACTTACACATATCTTCATCCAGTATAGGTAATTCCAGCCAAACTCTTGCAAAGAGCCATCGAGCTATGACTTGTGTAGTATAAAATCACAGAGAAATGAAGCACTTGTAAAGTCTGTAATTTTCCTTATGGCTTGCTTCAGTGAGTATTTTTCCAGTTCTGCTGTTCTCTCTGCTTCATGCTGCCACATACACAAAGAAGGTTCTTGATGTAAGTATGATATGTATATATTACGATTAATACAGTTGGTATTCTTGGGGTTTATTAACAGGTTTAAGTTGCAGCTCTGGTTTGGTTTTCTTTGGTTTCACTAGAGGAATTAGAGTGAAACTGTAGTATAGAATCTCAGCACAGAGAATTTGAGAAGACTTTTCTGGGTTGGTTGGGTTTGGTGGTTTGTTTTTTTATTTTTTCCCCTTCTGTGGGATGATATGTTGGAGTTGACACTAATTATTTTTCTTCAAATGCTTTTCTTTGAGGGAAACAAAAGCTGTGGAACAGTTAAGTTGAAACTTTAGATGTGTCTTTTTCAAGCTAAACCATATCCTGAGAATTTTATTTTTCTATTTCAGTAGTAAAGTAACAAACTACAGGGTGAGACTAGCAAGCAAAATACTAGCCAGTTGGACTTGCTGCTCAATGCACTGCCTTGTGCATTTCAATGTAACTCCAGGCTTTGGTGTTCCTAACTGGGCTGTCTTGCTACCGTGGGCACTTCCTCCTAGTGGACTGAACAAGGCTCGTAGCCATCTCTGTGCAGTTGAACCTAAAATGGGTGGATGAGGGAATTGCAACACCTGATGCTTTTAGTTGAATTCTGTAAATTACGGAGTTCCAAGCCTGCAGTAGTTTTCCTTAGGATACTAATCTCAATACTGATGAAGTCTTAAAATGGGTGATATGAATGGGTGGTAAATGACAATTGTTTGTATTTTGTTTTCTCTGTGCTAATGAAGATAGGTGTAACTTGCAGGTTTTGTGTAAATCATGTTTTCTTATTTAAAGGCACGAAGTTCAAATAGTTTGCCCTTTTTGAGAAATCTCTTAGAGAAACTGGATGCTAATCAACAGAATATTCTAAAATTCATTGCTTGCAATGAAATTTTCCTGATGCCAGCTACAGTTTTTATGCTCTTCAGGTAAGAATTATGATAAATATTTAAATAATTAGCAACTTGCTACACAAGACTACTTTTTGCAAATGAGTTCTCTGTGGATCATAGTACTCCATTTGTATGGTTCTGCCTGACCAAGGCTTGAATTTCAAGTAAAATTTAGTTGATTCCTAGGCTTCTTAAGTTGGTGCATCCTGACATCAAAAAACATTCATTGTGATGCAACTGAGCACCAGAAAACCTTCCCTTTCATAGCATGGGTGATGAGTCACATGGAAGTTTTTCAGGCTTGAAACTTGAATTCGCCTACATTTCTGTCAGTATATTGTTCAGTAAGTTTAATTTTGGTTAGTTTAATACAACATTAAGATTTTCAGCTTCACTGAAAATGAACTCTTATTTTTTAAAATTAGATTCCTGAAATTTAAATGGCATGGAGTTTCATTATGCAAAAACTGTGCAAGCAGGAGCAGGTTGCATTCTCTCCTATGATGCTTCTGAGCAATGACCCTTCTGGGTTTTTTTTATTCCATTTGGTTTTGCCTGCTGTGTAGCCTGTTGAATTCATTTTAGGGATCTTGAACATATTGGAATCCTACTGAAGTTGTATAGGTATAATGACCTGCCAGTCTCTGAAGTTTGGGTCATCGCCTTTTAGTATTTGGAGGGGGAATACAGCCTTTGTTCTCTACAAGGTATAGCATACTGAGAGCATTTATCTTGAGTGGTCTCATAACCAGTAGAAGGGAGGCTTTATCTTCCTGGAAGTGGATAGGATGCATAATTTGTCTTTATCTTTTGTTATATCTGCTGAACATTTCAATGCTTCAGCCCTCAAGGATTGCATTTCATCTAAGACTACTTACCAGCTGACAGATACACTCTATCCAGTATCTGAAACTTTCAAGTGCTTTGAACTTAGTATAGCTTTTTTTTTTCTTTTGCCTCTCTGTGGAGAATGTAATATGAGACATGTTGCTACTTGGTATGTCATCTAGCAGATACTGAAGCTTGTAAAAAATCATATGCCAAATTTTAAAATAATTTAATTGTTAAATGCAGCTATTGCGAGATCTTGTTCTTTAAATGTTGTAGCATATTAAATTGTTTGTCAATACTGTACAGGTTTCAAGATTTCCTCTTTTGTCCCTCCTGTAGCTCACTTTCACTTTATATTTTTCTTCTGGGTAAAGATGCTGCTAATACTTGAAGGAGTTCTACTTCCTGGAGCCATCATGTTTAAATTCAAACAGAAATTTTAAATAATGTATTTAAAGTCACTAAAGTGATTTTAAATACATGCCCTAAGTCACTAAAACTTAGGGCATTTCTGTGCTTTGCTGTGTATGGTTTGTGTGCTGCGTTTTCACAGTTTCACAGCACAGCCATTTGAAACAGCAGTTTTGTGAAATACCAAAAACCGAATTTCACTGTAAGTGAAATAACTGGGTATTAGCTTGGCATTAAAGTCGCATTATACGTCTGTAATTGTCTGCAATGTGTTCTGAGAAGTTTTGCAAAAGATGCTAGAAATATGGCCCAGATATTCAAAGTGAAAAGGCTCACTGTAACTGGACTACTTGTGTCAGCCAGTTTTTGTGCTGGACCAACACACGTTTTCTTGCTGCGGAACACATCCACCACCATTCCTGTGATTCTTTGCACACCACCAGAAATGAGGCATATAAAAACACTTCATAAATATAAAATCAATACAAGAACAGCACTTCTTTAACTGCTTCATTGAGCAGTTTTATTCTGTAATGGAAGCTTCTGTATTTGTAAGTATATGGTTATGTACTTTTTCTTGTCAGGTCTAGATTTTCTGAACCAATGTGACCCAAATCTAGCTTTTCTTTGAGCCCAAGTAGTTTGCTTGCTTTTCTTAGAAAAAATCCTGGTATTGGTGTTTTGTTTTGGGGGGTTTTTTTGTCACTAGTAAGCTCTACTGAACTATTCTCTTTCAGTGGACAAGGGAGTCTGCTCCAGCCATTCATTTACTATAGGTTTCTTACATTACGCTACTCTTCTCGACGAAATCCATACTGTCGGTAAGTACTAAATTGATTTTGGAAGTTAGTGTTTAACTGCATAGTGCTTAGGCATTCAGAAACTTTTCATTCTAAAATGAATGCAGAACTCATAATACTACATCTGCAAATGGCAATTATAGAATGTGAAATACACCTGGATGTTAAATAAATCCCTGGCTGGTTAAAGGTTAGATTTTTTCACGTAAGTGGTCACAAAGGTACCACTATTCTTGAATGGGAGCTTTCAGAATGTGCTTGTGTAATTAAAAGTACACTTTGGAAGAAGGTCTTTCTTTTCAGAAAGATATCCTTATTTTTAGATCCTAGGTACATATGAGGCTAAGCCCATATATAAATAGGCACTTAAAAACTTGTGTAGTACTGGAAAAGAGAGAAGTTTTATTTTGAGAAAAAAATGCTGTGGATGATCTTAAACATGTTCATTACCTTCTGTAGTTGAATTCATAAATAAAGCTAATTATATTTTAAATAGGACCTTATTGTTTATGAAGTTGGTCAAGCCAATATTGTTGCTTTAGACTTTGAAATCATAAATATTTCTATGAGCGTTTTCTCAGGTGAGTGCTTTCTCAGAAGTTTTCTTATGACCATTACATAGCATAAGGTTTTGTGAACATACTTTCCAGTCTACTTGATCAGAAAATGGCTTGCTAAAGTGCCAAGAAAGTGGCTTTGGCTGCCATGGTATGCAAGGACAGGTCTGAGAATCTTAAGCTTAATTGTCTTCTATTGCCTATTTTTGCAAGAAATCAATTGTTCCATCCTACTACATATATTTATTTTTAACTAACACCAACATCATCGATGAAGTTGCTTTACTACTTTGGTATCTAAAAATAATTTAAGCTGTGCAATACTAAAATTGACTTTCAGTAGAACTAGTTTATCCAAAATGTTCTGCTGTCATTTTTTTTTGTTTTAAGGGAAACTGTTGATGTGGGTTTTATTTCTCATGCCTGTCGTCTTCTAGTTGCTTCTGCAGTGCAGGATTCTTGCATATTGGGAAGAAGTAGCACAAACACTTAATTGCCTCCCAACTCCTTACACTATTTGTGATAAAGCATTATTATTTTTTCTCTTTTTTTATAGTGCTTTTTATAGTCTTTATAGTATTTCTTTTTTTTTTCCTTTTGTTTATTTGCTTGAAGGTGGAGTTTCTCTGTTGTCTCTACTTCAGTAGCTTCCAGTCGAGGATGGATATAGAATTAGTTAAAATGTTAATGTTTAAAAATCAAGAATTCTGATGCTCTTGAAGATACTGCAGCACTGAATTGGTCCAAAGAATTTAACTTAAAATGTCTCTGTGTGTGTGTGTATGTGTGATGTTGAGAAAGGAAGTGAATTAAAAAGATATATGTAGATAATACTTCTGAAAAATGCTGTAGGATTTTAAAACTGTCTTTAAATCTGATTTTTCAGGACTCTCTTCACCGAGCTCAGGATTGTTGTTGAACACTTAATAATGAAGCCCTCGTGCCCTGTTTTTATAAGAAGACTATGCCTCAGCGGCATTTCCTTTATAAGCAGATTGGCACCAACTGTTGCATAGCCAAATTCAGGCACTTGTGTTTTGTGAACATTTGAGCAGCTGGCACTTCTGCTGATGATTGGAAATTCCTGGTTTTACACTGGTCTCACTCCAGGCTGTATAAGAATACATATATGCTTTTCTTGGAAATAATACGAAATTTAGCATATCAAAAACAAACAATAGAAACTTAAAATTACTGTGCTGTATTGTTAATTGATAAAAAAAGTAGCTGCATCCTACCTAGAACGTGCCCAATCATACAAGTTTGTTGTTTTGCTTTATTTTTTAAATCAAGGATTGTTTGAGATTGATTGAAACTTCTTGTAAGAGATCTGTGCTCACTAGGTTTATGTTAGTTGGAACTAACT
This sequence comes from Corvus brachyrhynchos, assembly GCF_000691975.1. Lineage (NCBI taxonomy): Eukaryota > Metazoa > Chordata > Aves > Passeriformes > Corvidae > Corvus > Corvus brachyrhynchos. Next base: position 4,150,811 of record NW_008240046.1, read on the forward strand.
TTAGCTACTTCAGGATGTTTCCAGTGGATAGCAGTTGATACACATACCTATGCAGTACACTTTGGACAGTATACTTCTGCTTACAAAATGTATATGTAGAACTATTTTGTCCAATTTATACTCAGTATAGAAATACAGCCCACTTTGAAGTTAACACAAGGGAAGAAAATCTATCAAGCTGACAGAGATAACACTTTTTGTGAAGGAGAGGCTATTTTTATTAATAATACTTAAAAAGAACTCTCCCACATTTCTACCTTGTGACATAATCTTACCTTACACTGTTGGAAGAAATACCAAGACTGATCACAGAAAACTGTGCAGTTTTCTTGTCGTAACAAGTTGTTTTACCAAGCCAAACTGTTGACCTGTAGGATTTTCAAAGATGCAATGCTTAAACTTTAACCATGTCTCAAATGAACTGATCAATGTAAATGAAGTAACTTTCGCAGAGTCATTGCAGATTGGTTCTTGTGTCCACACAAATGTGAGACTGCAGTAATTCAAGCTTTTTAGAAAATTAATCTGTAGTTAGCTCTATATAAATTGTTATTCCAGTTTCTGAGACCCTCATTGTGATGGGAAATTTGCATAAAGAATTGTACCTGTTTAGGCAGCTTCTGAAACAAATGGGTGTAGGATTTCTTGGCATAAATCCATCTGATGACTATGGAAGTGAATATTAAATTAAGTGCATAGATTAATTACATTGATGATGCATTCACCCAGCAGCTGAAGGATAGGTTATGAAAAAATAATACTATCTGTCTGAACACAACTTCTTTCCAGAAATTCAAGGCAAAATATTTGCCAGATTTTCTGTAGTTAGTGTTAGTATTCTAACTGCATAAAGTTAAGGGGCTTTCATTGGCCTTTTGTAAACTTCTGTAGTACTGAACTTAACTATTCTTCCATGGTCAGAGAAACCTTACGTGAAACTCTTTCAAAAACAGTCTTGAAGCAAAGTATTTTCCTGTAACTGTTGAGTTATTTTGATTGCGATGTGAATATCATTCTGACTTTCCAGTTGTATTAGTTTTTAGATCAGAGCCATGTATTTATAAACTTATTTCATTTTTTTTCTCAACCTCTTGGTACTGTTGAACCAGTTGGTAATTGAATATGATATTCTTTGACTACTTGTCTTGCTCTCTGAACATTATTAGCTATTTATAGAATACTTGCACACTGCAGAAGCAACTGCATGCAGTTAATGCTCTACAGCTGCTAAAGACTTGCAATGAGATTGATTATATGTATATCCTGTAATTTGAGGATTTTATAAAAACTAAAATTTCTACTGCAATAAAAGGAGTGTTAAATGTAACTTGCTAGGCTTTTCAGGCTCATTGTCTCTCTTAACACAACTTACTGATGCTTGAACCTGGAAGTTGAGCAGAATGCTGTCCTGTGTGTATGTGTGCATGTTCTTATATTCCCAGTGCTGCTCCTGAATTGGGATATAATGTCTTGTGCATTTCTAAATTATTTTATAGGGAATTTTTGCCTTCTGAGGTGCAAAAATTTATGACCCTTTCCTTCAAAATCTAACCCAAGAATGAGCACTGCAACAATGGTATCTAATCAGAGAAAAAAATCCAGACTTACTTATTACCGTTTCAGTTCCTCAGCATGATTCTAGACCTTCTGTCATGTTGCATGATGTGTTTTTTGAATGGTGACATCAGACTCTCTTCAGCTGTTTGCACCACTGCGATTTAAAAGTTAATTTGGTCATCTAAGTTGATCCCCCACACTGGGAGTGGAAGGCAAATAAATCTGTAATTACTGTAAGCAAAACAACATATTACTTCTGAGCAAATTTTTGTGGTCTGACTGCTGTTACAGGTGCATTCTCCTGTTCCTTAATTGTATGATGTTATTAAATTAGAGACGAGTCTAAACTGGATCCAGTGTAATGCAGCTGTAACTGAAGGATGCTAAGTAGAGATCCAACTCAATGAATGCCGGAGAAGGATTAAAAGGAGTAAGTGAATGACAATGCTGTGAGTAAAGAGTTGGAAGACAGTACTATGAAGTAGAACTTATGTGTGGATACTGAATTTAACTCTATTAAGTCTTGAAAATGGACCAAGAGGAGGAAATTTCATAAATGGGATTTGATTTGATTTGATTTGGCCAGTAGTATATTCTTGACTTTGTGAGGAGTTGCTTGACAAATGAGCAGCTTGTGGCCTGGTAAAACTTACTTCTCTGATATGCCGAGAAAACATGGAACAATGTTGTAAGAATAATGTTCAAACCAAATAAATAGGGTAACTGACCTGTGCACTGCATCAACTTTGATTTTTACTGTAGCCTTTCAGCTGCCTAAGTGATAACACTGAGTTTCCTCAATGCCAGCAAAAACATTCTGTCCTTGAGCCTGGTTCCTCACCACAGTTTGTGACTGTTTCTATTCTAATTATTAAATTAAACATAAAATTCTGGTTGTATCCTGATAGCTTGAGGTTTTTTTGGTGAAGAGAGCTGTATGTTCATGCTGCTATGCTGTCAACAGCTACCTGTGGTGCAGAGGCTGTGACAGAAGTCTGTGATTGTAGAGAAATTTTGCAACTGAGCATAAAGTGCCTGCCAACCCCAAACTGAAGCAGATGAGTTTTTGTATTACTGAAAGGTACCTAATGTGATAACTGTTTCCACTGGTATACATCACACTGCTCATTGCTTTTTGTCAGCTTTCATAGGTTAAGTGCTGTTGCATAGATTGTGTGGGTAGCCCAATCCTTTGCTCTGTACAAGCTTTCTGTAGAAGTGATACTTCAATATAACACTTGTCTGTTTTCATCTGTAGGTAAGGTATCAGGAGCCATTGAGTCTGTTGGAGTAGCTAATGCCAGTTGGGATTTCTTACGTAAAAGTAACTCACCAATATATCCATCCTCTCCTTTATTGCCTTTTATTTAATTTTATACATTTATTGTGATTTCTGTGCTGTCAGTTTTATGTTTTGCTCCTTTCTTTGATGGGTGTTTAAGTGGAGCAGTATCTGTTAATGTCTCAAGGATTTAAATAAAAATTATTATAATTATGAGCCACTATTTCTTCCAACAGTTTTTGAGCTGCTAACTATGTATGTGATAGTACTGTCCAAACAAATAATGTAGCCAGTTATTTTGTACAGTCTGTGTCAGACCCTTTTATTGTTAGGCACCTGTATTGCAACCTTTGCTGTACAGATGCTATGTTTATTAAGGAAGTTATTTTACAGACAGGAATAGAGACATGGAAGGAAAGAGCGCTTGCCTGAGAGGATGTAAGAGTTCTGGCAGAGCAGGAAATAGAAAAAAGAGAGTTGGACAAGTGCCCAGAGGAAACTGGTTTGTTTCTACTCCACATATGACTTGTTAGTCCTGCTCCTAAAATTATACTAACTGTAGGCTTAAATACTTTAAAGGTACTGTACCTTACATTGCTCAGATTAAGGGTAAAGAAGACCATTGCGCTAGAACACCATGTTCTTTTAAAGTGGTTTCAAAAATTGATTATCATGTGCAATGCTACGTGTGGCCCTTGTATCATCATCTCTGACAAAAAATCATGCAGCAGAGTAAGATCCCAAGCACTTAAGGTACTAGATGGTAGTAGGGTATGCTAATCTTTTTAAATTGTCTATAATTTTTAATTGCTGTGGTACACCTATTTGTCGTTAAACTATATAGACACTGAAATTGGTTAGTGTATCTTTGTATTGTAACTTATATAGTGCTATAATTTTCTTAAAGTCACAGGAACAGTCAGGCCTTGCTGTTTTAAATTGCCTTTTAAGGACAGAACCTCAAGCAATCCTTTATTTCAAAGATGGAAAGATATCAGTATGGATAATGTAATAGAATTTAATCTTAAATGTGAATTCAAAAATCTTTTTCATAAAAGCTCAGCATTACTTATTAACTTCTCTGCAGAAGCTAGCTCTGTGATAATGGCAGATGTTGTGCAGGTAAGGGAGTTTCATTGCTTAGTTCTGTGCCATCCAGCTGGTATAAACTTTTAAAATTAATTGAAAAATTCATCTTTTACTTGTATTCAAGGACTGAGGCACAAAATGCTAATGTAAGGGCTCAGAGGGGAAATACAGTTCTCCTGCATATTTGAGAAAATGTGAAGCCCTTTCAAGAAAATCTAATAAACATAATAATCGCAGGCTGCTGACACTAAGGAAAAAGCACCTCATTCGCTCTTTCTTTTATGCAGCAATTTACTGGTCCCTACTGATTTTCAAATTGGATCACTGCAGTAAATCATCCATACCAGTACCTGTGAAAGAAAGCACTGGGATCCATATTTGTTCAGTGCTGTGCTTAAATCAGCAAGAATGATAAATTTGATGGTATGAAATTGGAAATACCAAGGGCTTCTCTCAGTGAATGAGCAAGTATCTCCATTTGTAATTTATTGTGACCCTTCTTCACAGTATGTGCTTTGTATGTCAAATATTTTGTATGTCAAGTATTTGTATTTCAAATACTTTGAAACAAATTAAATAGTTTTCTGTATTGATACCTATTGTTTTGTTGATGTTCTTGAAATCAGATTGTGTATTTTTTCTGGATTTTAACTATTACTAGGGTGTGTTGCAAAACAGCACTTAAATAAGTTCCAATCTCTGAGTCAATTTGAGTTAGTGACCAACAGCTTTGTGTTAAATGTTCAAGGTGCATGTTGGGTGTTTGTTTTTTGTGTATGTGTTTAGAATAGTGCAAGATGCAGTGAGCTACTGCAGCACCTCATTTACTTTTTCTAGAGAAACAGGAAGATTAAGGTGTATATCAAAACAGAAAAAAGAGCTGATTCCTGTCTTTAATTCATTGGAACTACTCTGCTTTATATCTGGCATAGGTAATTCCAAGTCCTGTGGAAGAAAGTCTACCTGTGTGCCCAGTTTACTGCCATGTTTTCAGTGCAGGTGTTAATAGAGAAAGTTGTACACCTGTGTTTTGGCAAAATTCCTGTCTTTTAATTTTAGAATAGGTTACTTTGTGACTATGATTACATCCTACTACCTAAGTAGGTGCCACTGCTGAACTGAAAATGAGTCGTGGTTACTGCTGAATTACTTGGAATTTTTGTCAGGATAATAATAATTTGTTTTGCAATTACTAAGCAAAACTGTGAACCACTGTTTTTAATAATGTGACCCTGTTATCCTCTTCTTGTGGGCTAGGTGTAGCTCATTGGTGATGGCACAGTTAGTAGCCGACTTCTGTTCAACCCAAGTGCCAATCAGATGGGCTTTATTCTACCACACCAGGCTACCACCGTACAGCTGGGCTTTTGTAAAAGCAGTAGTATGGATTGTATTTTGAGGAGCCATGAAAGACTTTGTTCTTACTTTAAATTGATTTGAGTTCATCTCTATCACAGCTTCCATGTGTCTGACCATGAAAACTTGCTTGTGAGGTGAGTGAAGTGTTGGAACAGTCCAGACTCTTGCCTGGCTTGGGGAAACTGCTTTCCTGGAACAAATGCAGATCATGGTATTTTCATTTGCTATACGTGTTCCTATGAATATTTGCTCATGTTCCTTTGCCAGTGTTAAAAGCAGGAGTATATTAGATGAAGATGATGCATTAGTTAGTTGAGATATTTCACAGGAAAATTAAGCTGAAAATCAGAAACTGTAAAAGATGCAGGACTAGATTATTTGCAGGGTTTAAAGCAGTATCAACTGTAGTTTTCATGAAGGTGGAAATGCAATAGAAAAGGAAGGAAGAAGAATGGGGAGAAAAATAATGAGAACACAGAAAATCCCAGAATCATAGAATATGCTGAATTGGAAGGGACCAATCAGGATCGGCAAGTCTGACTCCTGGCCCTATGCAGGACACTCCAAGAGTCACACAGTTCTGTGATAAAAAGATGTCTGGAAATCCTGCTGTGTGCTCTGTTGCTTTCACAAGCCCCAGTTCACCATTCATGGTTTTATGCCATCAGTATCCTCTGGATAGTACTTAAGTTTTCATGCTGTAAATTATGTATAATTTATTCTCCATAAAAATTAAAATACAATTGAAATAGCCACATGGTACAGGAGATGACAGTCTAATTTTGGTTTACTTAAAATAGAAAACAGCTGCAGTGGAATTATGTGTTCTCTATTATGTTTGAAGCTTCTGTAGTGAAACAGTAAAGAAAGAAATGCTCTGGGCTTGGTTTTTTTTTTTTTCTTGGCAATCCGGGGGAAGACCTGGTACATACAACTCATGAGGTTTTGTCCTGATGAATGTTTGCATAGAACAAGATATTTGTAACTTAGTATTTTAATATTTTTGGATTTAATTTTTTTTAATCTGGAAAAGATGACCAAACAGATGTCTGTGTATTACAATCCCTTTCAACATACTTTCTGCTATTACAACTTCAGTTAGGTTCTGACTAAAGCACAACAAAAATAATTGAAATAAATGAATCCTTTCAGTGTTAAAGTATAAATCAAAGCCATTAATGAAAAGTTTTTTGTAATGGCAGATGGAAATCCGAGGTTGATTTTCTGAATTTTCATATGTCTAGTGGCATTTTCAGTTGTGTAACTGTATAATACAGAGAAATATTGAAGCCTTAGAAAACTACAGGTACAGCAACAAGCATCAAGTTCAGCATGCATGTGTTTGAGCATCCAATGGCTCTATTCACATTTCTAATTATCTCAGATTTTTTAACATCACACTGAGGCAGAGGTAAGACATTCAGGTGCACCAGTGTGTATGTACTGTGAATGGATGTGTATGTATACTTATATCACTAGATACATGACTAAATAAAATGTAATACTTTGAGGGTTTTTCCTCCTTTTTGGAAGTGTTAATATACTTTGCACTTCATGATGAATCAGCCTCTTCCTGTCCTCTGGTGGCCTTCTCTCTCTGCAGAATGTTACACATTTGTAAGGGAAATAGTTGTTAAAGAAGTTTCTTGCACTGCACAGGTGCTTCTAATACACTGCCCTTATGCACTTCAAAAGTACTAATTGAGCTTATTTCACATTATTGTAATTTTTTTTTCTTACAAGCAAAAGAATCAAGCTGCTTTTAAGCTGGTCCTTGCTTGGTTCATGTAAGAAATTATAGAACAAGTGGAGTAGCAAGAGACTGAACCTGATGATGCAAGAAGCTTCCTCCAGACCTGTGTTCTTATGCATGTCTGTATATTACTGTAAAGAATGAGTACTTGTTTCAGTATTTTATGTGTTATGTACCTAGTATTGTTTTTAAGAATTTTAAACTAGCTTTCTGCTTTTGGGTGAAGGTAAGTGCTGCTAACCTTAAGAGTTCTTTTTCCTTACTCAGAGGCTGGAAATTCTATTTAATTATATGATTTGTCCATTTGAAATGAAATGGAATTCTTCCTCCGTGTGCTAATTTTATTCCAAACTACTGACCTCTAGTGGCTGATTTGCAACTATGAAGCTAAAAGTTTTAGTAATGTAATGTGCTCGTCCTGAGTATTGGCTACAGGAAAGTAACTTTCCGTTTAAATTTCTCAGGAGAATAATGCCTCTTCATGATTTATTGTCCTTTGGCAGTCACTATCTGCTGCTGCTGCTGCTGCTGGGTTTGAAACGGCTTGTTGAGCACTGCTGCCCCCAGTTCAAGAAACTGCAGATGACTGCCGATGTTTAGGTGAATGAACTGCATGTGAATAACTGAAAACACTTATCCGTTGCTGGAAATGAAAATATTTACTTTTAGTTTATGTAAATCTTTGACCCAATGACCATGAAATAGCTTTACAGACCTGTGACTCAGAGTGGTGTTATGCAGCTTCTGAAGATTCACCATTCTGTGCTTTGGAAGAGTCATTCTCCTCATGCACCTGCCCACCACAAAATATTGTCTCATTTTCTGTGAATTTAAATGTTTTGCCTGAAAAACTTAGAGGTTATTTGGTATCACTGGACACTTCATTTATTCACATATTTTTTGTACTACTGGTATGTAGCTGCTTGTGTTAACCGTATATGTGTCATAAAAGGTACAAAAATCAAAAGTCTTTCCCTTTTCCCTTCTTTCCTCTTGTTACGCTCTGTGAGAGACCCACAAGGCAGGATATGATGGGAATCCTAAAGAGTAATTTAAACTATATTAAGTCAATACCATCAGCTCTTCCTGTGGATCTGGGGACATGGCAAGTCTCTCTCCACTGTATGAACTTGAATATTTAATGAATTTCAAATTTAAAAATATTCAAATTGGCTTTATATTACTTCATTTTTCATACAAGGAACACTAAAATCATTCATTTCTTATTAGCCTTTACATATCACAGATTTCTTGCTAGGCAGTAATATTGCAGAATTTCATCATGATGGACTGTTGTAGCTTGAGTAATACAGTCAGTTACTGAGTTATTTTAAATAAACAGGAATAAGGAAAAAAGTTTTCAAAGGTCTGTATTTCAATCCAGTCACCTGGCTTTCTTGATCTGCAAGCAGTTCTATGTAAACTTTTCAAGTGTCTCCATAAAACAGGTTGTAGCCATAGTCCCTGTTCTTCCTGAAGACCTCGTAAGGCAACTTAACCTTATAATTTTTTATAGGCAAGGTAATATGCTGTATAAAAAAGGGTTCTAGAGTTTTTGCAAAAGGAGGCCTGAGGAAATGACTCTGACGTGGTAGCAAGTCTCCCCCTCTTATGAGCGACATACCAAGATCTTGACACAATTGGTACATGAGTAACCTCTGTCCCCTAGACAGAGGTTGAGATGGCACAAAAGCCCATGTACAAGCATGGTATATGGAAATAATATTTTCTTATCAGTTTAGCATTTAGCAACTTGAATGTGAATGAGACTTCTTTTTTTTTTTTCCTAGGTTGATTTTATGAAATACAGGCTTAAAGTAGTCATTGAATAACCCTCATTCAAAATTAAACCTCAGAATGCAATTCCAGCTATATTGATTGAAAACAAGATCTCACAGATTTGCTGTATATAGTACTCTTTGCCACAGAGAAAAAGTTGTTAAATGCAGTTTGGATGTCCTGAAATACCATATCATTTAGGATTTTTCTCTGTTCATTGCTAGTGATTGATAACTCATAAATTGAGATGCTCATAAATACAGTTGATTTTTTTTCTTAGGATGCTGCAGCTGCATGCCAGGAGTCTTGGTAATTCATTATCAATTGCTTTATGTTCTTGGCTATTCCACACAGAATAGGCTGTTATTGACGCTCTTTTACTTGCTCTTTGTCTCCATCAGTTTTCAGTGTTTGCCAATATAAAGGGTCATGCACAGTAGCTGATTGTGTAAATCCTGGTTGATCACCACACTGTTGGTATCTATTAATCTGTCTATGCTATTCCAGTTGTATTATTTTCCTTCTTGTTTCATATTTACAATACCAAAACCAGAGAAAGCAAATTCAGTAACTTTCAGATGGATAAAAGAATATTAAATAGTTAGTGGTTCCATTTGGTTTTAGAGAGGAAATGATAAACCTAAACTTAGCATCTCTTCTAGAGCATAGCAATGAGTCTTCAGAAATTACAAATGTTTCAAGAATTTCTATATGCTTTCAAACATCTTTATGTAGGGGAAAAAAAATAGGGAACTCTCAACCTCCTCTTTATTTTTGTTTTTTACTTAGGCTGTTGACAAAATAACCAGCAAAACATGTATCAGCTGCATGTTAGACTCCATCTGAAATTGGTGAAGTGACCTCACCTGTGCTACTTTACAACCTGCAGTCAGTTTAGTATTTAATTCCAGTGCTGTACATCTGGTACTTAATGATACAGCATCTGTTGCAATACTCCTGATTCATTTGGTATGGCTGCAGTTGTACTACTGGGAAGATGAGTGTTAATTATTCTGTGGAAGTATTTTACTTCAATCTGTCTCCCCTGGGCTTCTAGGAAAATTTGTTTTGGCAATGTTACTAGGTAGCTGGTAAAGACGTGCCAGTAAACTTTGTTCAAAATGTAATTATGTGTGTTAAAGACAGGCACTGTAATAACTCTCCTCAGTGATCAAATGCTTTGTGGATTATCAGGTACAATAATTATCCAAATTCCCTGTCAAGCTAACTTCTGGTGAGCTCCCATGTTCCTCCCAGTGTGCAAATGAAGGCAAGGAAGCCTGAGACTTTCTCAGTCATGTAAACCAATATCAAAGCTATACTGGAAAAAAACTTTTTAAATAAAAGAGTATAATACAGTGCCAGTGGGACTGATTACAGGCATGTGATCCAGGCTGTAGGTGAGCAGGGCAGGAGGTGTCACAGCTGGGCACGGGCAGCCCTTAAAACCCTAGAGCACAGGGTCAGCCACATGGCACTCTCCCTGGAGAAAGACATCATTTTAAATCCTGTTTTAAGCACTGATCTGGGAAGGGCATTTTAGGTGATGGCTTAGGCTAGGGGGAGCACATTTTCATATAGAAATAATGCAAACAGATTCAGTGTACGTGCTTTAATGTTACCTATGTCCAGGGAAAGGCAATGAAGCTGGTTAAGGGTCTGGACCACAGGTCTTCTGGGAAGTGGCTGAGGGAGCTGGGGCTATTTATCCTGGAGAAAAGGACGCTCAGGGGAGACCATATCACTCTCTACAACTGCCTGAAAGGAGGCTGTAGCCAGGTGAAGTCAGCCTCTTCTCCCAGGTAAGTGACAGGATGAGAATCACAGAATAACGAGGTTGGAAGAGACTGCCAAGATGCAGTCTGAAGCTGCGCCAGGGAAAGCTTAGATTGGACATTAGGAAGAATTTCTCCATAGAAAGGGTCATTAGACATTGGAACAGGCTGCCCCGGGAAATGGTGGGAGTCACCATCCTGGAGGTGTTTAACGAAAGACTGCATGTGGCTCTTAGTGCCATGGGCTAGTTGACAAGCTGGTGTTCGGTCGTAGGCTGAACTCGATGATCTCAGAGATCTTTTCAACCTAATTATTTCTGTGACCCTATTGATAAGATGTCTAATGTGCTTTCACGTCTGCTAACAAATCTAACGCGCGTACCTTTGTTACACGTGCCCACCCGTATGCCCTCCACCAGGCACT
>NW_008240046.1:4162328-4233141 GCF_000691975.1 Corvus brachyrhynchos
TGAGGGTCGGCTTTAAAAAGAAGGAGAACGTGCAGGTGTTCTGCGAGCGCAGTGCCGGGCCGGGGTGTCCTCGGCCGGGCTGTGCCAGCCCCGTCTGACGTACAGCGGGCATGTCATGCTCCTGCCGTGGCCGAAGTTTGCAGTAATTACATAAAATGTAGCGCGGTCTTACGGGGTTTATGTTGGTCCGCGGAGCGAGCCCCGGCTTCTCCTTTAGGCCGCAGATCTCATGGAATTTGAGTTCTGAGCGGTTTTCCCCCTTTTCGTGTAGTCACGGTTGAATTGCGGAAAATGCTCTTTTTCTTTAACTCTTTCTTGTGTGTGCATGGATTAGTAGGAAAAATGCCCTCTAAATGTGCTGATTAAGTTTCTCCTTTTCAATTGCTCCAGTATGACCAAAGCTTAGGAAACAACACTGCTCATCTTGTGCCGCGTATTTATTGTAGTGTTTGATAAATTCGTAATCAGTAAGTTCAGTGAACTGCGTTGCATATTAAAGGCTTTTGTCACATTTGTGACTACAGTCAGTAAGAGCTGTCCTTTTTTGATGAAGTTTTCCTTCGGTAAGGTTCAGGTCGGTGCACACAGACATGCAGGTGTGCAGAAGACACACACACAAAAAAAAGGAGAGCTGTTGAGGCTTTCATGGAATGAATAGTTCTGTAAAATACTATCTTCTTTTTGTGAGAGGTATGTTATTAATAGTTAAGTGGTCGTGCTTTGTATGTCTTTATTTAGTGGCACCTCTTAATTATTTTTTTAAATGTATTTATTTTTTAGTGAGTACTTTCCAAAGGAGCCAGTTTCCCTGCTGCATTTCTGGTTGGAGGTGTTATTTACCCTCTCTACAAAAGTGTTGTGCTCCCTAAAAGAAACTGGTTGCTAATACGGATTGGTCTGTACTGCAACTCTGCTTTTGGCTAAGCTTTTGAAATTGAAGATTGCCTACCCAGGGTGGTTTCTCAATGGACTTTTTGCATATTTATCTTGTAATTTGTTTATTGTGAATGTTGCAAAATTTAGGACACTTCCCTATAAAATGTTTTGTGTAATTTTGTGTGCTTTTCTACATGATTTCTGTAGCAACTGTATGATTTGCACACAGTTCAGTTTTTCTTCATGGGTAAGCTGTGATTTGTGCAGAGTGTGCACAGAGTGAAATGAAATGGCAACACTGGCTAATAGTTTTGTAGTGGTCTGTATTTGTTCTTTTATCAATATATGGTTTTTAAAGACTTCGAGGCAGTATGACTAGAATGGGACTTAATGTATCAGAAAGCCAATCTTGTCAAATAGATTTTTTTTTTTTAATTAACCCTTAAGATCATCCAGAGATCTCGGGAAAAATGCTTACTGTACTGTGGGAAAAACCCCCTAATGTTAGAATGAAATTTAAAAGTGGATGTTTGAAGGGAGGTAGTGAAAACATGCTATGTACTCTCATTTTGTAGTTCATAAACATGGGTAAGATAAGCACGGATCAGTACTTAAAAGCTAACTTTCCATAACTTATGCTGGTAGAGCAGGACCTCTTTTCCTTCTTTATTCTTCCAAAATGGCTGCCTGAAACAGCTTTTGTTCTTCCCCTTGTTAGGATGGCAAGTTTCAATGAAAAGTGGGAGCCTGTCTTATATTCTACCATGCAGTCGCCTGCCTGTGCAGTTGATGAGTCAAGTGAGAGTTTATACCTCCAATGGTCAGAAGAAAGATCTTGGATCAGAAGATACAAATGGATCAGCCCGTGGAGAAACCCTGCATAAAGTTGAAACAGGTAGTACTAAGCTACAATGAGGAGTATGTATAAAAATGTAAAAGCTTAATATGTTTAGTGATAACATTTTTCTTTCAATTGTGTGATACTATGATTGCAGAATTCTTAGTATTTTTTGGTTGTGGGCATCTGTATAGAAAATTCAAATGCATAAGCAGGGAGGAGTGCTGAAATTTATTTCTTTGTCATTCTGATATTTTAAGGGTTTAAGTTTAGAGTAATCAGATTTAAAGTGGCGATGGAGAAAATGTGGATGTTGAAAGGGATTAAGTAATTTAAGAGGTAAGAAATGGAATATATTACTCAACTTTTGCCACTTTGCTTGCTTATTTGAATTTTTTGGTAGTATTTCAGGTATGTTGTGTCAAAGGAACTAATGATAAAGACTGAACTAGTGTCACTGTTGAACAGTGTGGCATTTCAAGGCCAGACTATAAATGACGGGTAAAGAAGGTTGAGCTGTTTCATCTGCTAGAGCTTTCTAATCTGACAGTTGTTAGAACTGCAGCATTCACATTAAACATTTGATACAGGGTGCATAACCTGATCCTCCCTGCTGTTCTATTGTTGATCTTGTGCTTGTTAGGTGCTTGTGAAATTTAGAACTGTCGTGTACTTGCTCCATTGTAGCATCCTCTATTTTTGATGCTTATTAACTCTGAGGCTGCACAGATACAGGCTCGGAAGACTGTGCTTAAGAGATAACAGATGCTTTTCAAAATGAAAGCTCTCTTTCTGTATGCTTTTATGGGAGTGGTCTTTTAAAGAAAATTTCCTTTTCCTCGTTGTCAGGATGGCAGATATTTGTTCCTTCTTTAGTAACTTGTAAATTCCTGGGGCTTGCAACAGTCTTTAAATCTAGGAACTGTAGCCAGCTAAGGGTATTACATTCTAATGCTTGGAAGTACAAAGTGACTCTTAAATGTTGATCCGTCTTGAAGGTTCTAGTCTTATCAACCTCTACTTGTCTGAAAAACAGTGACTGTGAATTGAAGTATTCTGTGTCCTTTTTCCTCAATGATGCACCGTGATTTTGTTCAGTCTCTAAGCTGAGGTAGTAAACTTCGAAAGGGTACTTGATGTACGTAGATCTCTGTGCGTGGATATAATCTTAATATTTTTATGTCTTTCCCCCCCACCCCTGAAAACTTGTGAACCAATCTTTTGTTAAATAGTTTTTGTGATATTTATTTTAATGATAGAAATGGTTGTACATGTTTTTTGAAAAGAAGCTGCTACTCAAAGTTTTTGCAAAACAATCTCAGTGGAAGTTTTTTATCATGAATATTGATGGGTCAGCTGCTTGGTATTTTAAACCAGGTAAGAAAAGAAAGGACAGAAAAAACGAAGAGTTTTTTTTCTTTTGTTTTCAAGTGAAAGGGATGACTGTTTAAGGAATACTAGTTAGTTATGGTGCAGCCTTATTTGCTGTGTAGTAAGATCAGCTTCAGAAATTTATACATGTTATTTTTGCAAGAAAGTATCCTTGAATTGTTATTAGCTGTAGTTCTCAGTTGCTTTTAGGGCATTAACTAACTGCCTGATGGAAACATAGTTACATAGTCCAAGCTTCAAGAGAATCTGATCTTTGAATAATTTGAGTAGCATGTTAAGCTAGGAGTACCTCATTACGTAACACCAACCAGCTTGAAAAATCTTCATTGTTTTTAATATATCACTTTCAACAAGATAATTTTAAATTTTGTTAATGATTATGAATGTGTGGCAAACCTCCAATGTTATAGAGTGGTGGGGCACAAAAGAGTGGATATGTTGGTTTGACATGTTAGAACCATAAGTTTTTTGTTCTAAAAGTTATGTTGAGATGTATGAGATAAGGATGTGGTATTTGTTTGTATTTTCTAGTAGTACTTCTAAGTAGAAATCTCACTGAATTTACTCAAATTTATTGTTTTCCAAATATTAAGATTAATTTCACTATTGTAAATTATATTTTAATTTTTTTAATAGAATCATATCCACAAGTTTCAAAACCACCTAAAAGACTTTGTTTTCATTCCAGCTCCAGTTTGTTACATATGAGTTGTGGGTTTTAGTTTAAATATTCTGTGTTTTAGGGAGCTAACTTTTTTGTAAATGAAGAAGCTTCCATCCCTTAAAATTGAATCCCAGCTTGGAAGCTCTGGAACACTCTAATACATAGCAGCCATAAGCTATATAGAATTAATTATATTTACTAACCTAAAATTTTGCATAAAATTTGTCCCAAACCATAAGTGCACTGTTAAAATATTTTTTTTTAATTTGGGATGCTTTCTGAAATATTTTGCAAATTGGTGTTCTTCTGCAAGCTGCTAGGAGTTTATTGATCAATGCTATATTAAATGTTCACTTTTTTGTTTTGTTTTGCTTTGTTTCTGTCTTTTGAGAGTTTTAAATGTTGGAAATCTGGCAAAAAATTTTCTAATTGTCAGGGTGCAAAGCAATATTAAGATATATTCTAATGTTATGTCAGTCAAACTCTTTACTAAAAAGAAAGGTAGGTACTTCCATATTTACAGGGAGCTTTAATTTTATTTTGCAGGACAAGATACAACCAACACAGGCCAAAACCAGTCTTCACCTAAACAGCCAATCCAAGTAAAAGGTAAAGGAGTACTTAGTGTCTTGAAACTTTACTGCTGTATGCTAGTAGTCAAAAAAAAAAAAAAAAAAAGAAGTGTAAGGAAACTCTGGCTCCTCTTCAATTGTGTAAACAAGTTATGTGAATAGCATTTTAATACACACTTGTGTGCCAGCTTTGTTTGGTACCTGTTTGTTTGAAAACGACTCCTAAAAAATCAAATATAGCAGTATTCTTTCTAATTACACACTCTTCTGTGTTTGTTGGTAATTTTCATTTAATCTGCAGAGTTCTTCAGGAAAAGACTGATTTGTTTGTTCACATGTTGTTGCAGTCTGTCCTCCTTGTGTGTTTTTAGGCATGTCCATTCACCCTCTCAGACTTAATGTGGCTAAGCTGAATACTTGATCTTCCTTGTTCCTTGTTCTAAGTCTTCCTCTGTTCTTTCTTATTACTGAATTAATCTAATCAGTGTTGCTTCTAAATATATTTTGACCATGTGAACTGCCTAATCTGAGGTGTGTAAAGTTCCCATTTGTGTGTAATAATGTGGTGGGCTTGACACTGGGTGGACACCAGGTGCTCACCCAGGGCAGTCTATCACTCCCCTCCTTAGTTGGATAGGGTAGAGAAAATGTAATGGAAGGCTCCTGAGTTGAGATTAGGACAGGGAGAGATCACTCACTGATTACTGTCATGGGCAAAACACATTGGACTTGGGGAAAATCAGTTTATTTTATTGCCAGTCAAATCAGACTACAGTACTGAGAAATAAAAACTAAATCTTACAACACCTTCGTCCAACCCTTCACTTCTTCCCAGGCTTAATCTCCTGCTTTTCTCTAGCTTCTCACCCCCAGTGGTGCAGGGGGATGGGGAACGGGAGCTGGCATCAAGCACATTGTCTCTGCTACTCCTTCCTCCTTGGGGAAAGGACTCATTCTTCCCCTGCTCCAGCATGGGGTCCTTCCACAGGAGACGGTCCTCCATGAACTTCTCCAGCATGAGTCCTTCCCTTGCACTTCAGTTCTTCATGAACTGCTCCAGTGTGGATCCCTCTTCCACAGTGTGCAGTCCTTCAGGAACAGGCTGCTCCAGTGTGGGTCCCCCACAGGGTCACCAATCCTGCCAGCAAACCTGTTCCAGCATGATCTCCTCCCTCCATGGGGCCACAGGTCCTGCCAGGAGCTTGTTCCAGTGTGGGCTTCCCATAGGGTCCCAGCCTCCTTTGGGCGTCCACTGGCTCCGGTGTTTGGTCCTCCATCAGGAGCACAGCTGCCTCACCATAGGCTGCAGGGGGATTTCTGCTCTGGTGCCTGTAGCAGCTCCTCTCCCTCCTTCTGCACTGACCTTGGTGTCTGCAGAGCTGTTTCTGTCATGTGTTCTCACTCTTCTCTCCTGGCTGCGCTTGCCGTTGTGCCCAGTTTCTCCCCCGCCACTGCTTGTTAAATACATTGTCCCAGAGATGCTGCCGCTGTTTGGATGGACTTGGCCTTGGCCTGTGGTGGGTCCCTCTTGGAGCTGGCTGGCATTAGATCTGCCAGACATAGTGGAAGCTCCTGGCAGCTTCTCAGAAAAGCCACCCCTGTAGCCCTCCACTACCGAAAGCTTGCCATGCAAACCCAATACAAGTAAATATATGCTTTACTCATCAGTTACATTGTTTAAAAACATGAATGGCAAAATAAGAGTGTAACTTTCTTTTGTCTTTTTAATTTATCATGACTTGATTTCACTCTGTCTTTATTCACTCCTTCCACACTTTATTATACTAATAGTTCCTATTGTATTATTGTGAGAATTTTACGCCATTAAAAACCGCTTTAGATTACTCCTAGCATTCTATGTATCTAAAGTCCTTCCTGTCTTTCCTCAAAATAAAGAAACATCAAATCATAATTTTATTTTGTAACAAGGTGAATCAGTGTTTATGTATATTTTCTGTACACTTTTGTCTACATCTTTTATGTCAATTTCTTTAGGTTTATTGTCGATTAGTATATGCATGTGGGGAGAAAATACAAGGTAGATAGGAGAAATTATTATTTCTGAGAAATAATTGTGAAAATAGATACATCTTTCAATAAGAGTTTTTCCTCTCTAAATTAAAGATGTGCAAGGAGGAATGTTTATGTTAAGGATTTTGATAGTGTCTGGAAGGTGGAATTCTAATCTTAAAAAGCTGCTCTGACTTAGAAACTTACTGATCCAAGTACTACTAAGTATTACAAAGACAGTAACATTTTTAAAGGATCACTAATCTTAAAACAATGTCCTTTTTAAGTGTTTTTTTAACATTCTCTTTTATAGAGCTTGTCTTTCTCTTGTAAACACCAAATAGTTTTTTTTTCTCCACATTTACTACAGTTTTATACAGTTACTTGAACTAGGAGTAGGATTGTTGAGATACTGTGCAATGTACAATTGTAGTACAATATATACAATGTACAATATATGATTTATTTTAGTGAAATTTACCTGTATTTCTGAAAGATGAATTAGTAAGTGATAAATCTGTAAGTTGTTTTATAGTAAGGTTAATATGATTTGGGTGTGTATTTTTTTAAATAACAGATGGGAAGTGTTCTTGATTAAAAATTATCAACCTGTTCTAACATTAGTAAATGGTGTACTGTTTTTAGAAAATATCTTAAGATTTTTTGCATCACCTTCACTCAGAAGCTTTGTGGGATGAATGTGGTTATTCAGGGACTTAAAAAATTGTTCAAGTTCAAACTGGATGAGAGAAATCAGATTATTATGATAAATATTGATACCTCTACTGTTAGTGCATCGTGGAGAGTCAAGCAATATATTTTGTTGCTAAGCTGCAAAAAGACAATGTAGAAGTCTGGGAAAAATTTTCTCGAAGTCTTTAAAAGCAGTGTCTTTCTGTAAGTATCCTGTGAGGAGTAGCTCTGGACCAACTGTAGAAATCATATCAGTCCTGTGGTATGCCTGAAGTTCACGTGTGCTCTAAGGTCTTCTCATCAGTAGAATCCGAGCTTTTTGTTTTAAGTTGTATTCTGTAATGTTAGTTACATTACAGTGTTGGTTGTGTTATATCCTTCCGAATGTAACTAGTCTTCCAATAAGCATATTTTTAATGCATGTTAGTGTATAGTGATTTACATTTGAGAATAAGATGAAATTATGTACATACAGACAAGTGGGAAATAATGGCATAAATTTAAAATTCCATTTATAATTTTTCTGAATATGTGTGGTGTTCTTTTCCTTGTGCATGAAAATCTGATGTGATAAGAGTACATTTTTTAGATATAAAAAGCATTATAAATAAAGAATTAATGTTTTTAATTGTTATAAATGCCCAATGTTAAGAGTACTAATTTTGAAAGTAATAGTTTAGAAAAATGATGTATACAGTCTGCCTCATTTCTCTGTATGCTCAGCAAGGGTCAAAAGTCTTATTTGCAGAAGCTGGACTTGATTATTGGAAAAAATAGAAATGGAGCAGTCTGTTGGTATTTCAGTTGCTAGACCAGGGGTTTCCAACTGGCCATATTTGAATGCTATTTATGTAGCCAAGCACCATCTCTGACATCAAAGTTGGAGAGGTAGCTGGCAGTGGCAGTTATGTTTGAGAACCCTGAACTACAGCTTAGTAAGTAGCATTTTTGCAGGTAAATCATTCTACTCTTACTCGTTTCCACAATGAGGAAGATACCTTACTCTTCACTGTCAATTTTCTGTATCACTGGCAAGCATTGTTTTTCAGATTTCCACTTAGAGATATTACAATATGACACTAGATTGAGTTACTTTTTGAAGTTTCTGCTGTAGTCTCCATGAGTGACTTAACTTGTGTATCTATTTCTTTATTTAAGTGAAAGCAGTCCTTAAAAAAAGAGAGTATGGACCAAAATACACACAGAATAACTTCATCACTGGAGTCAGAGCAATAAATGAGTTTTGTCTTAAATCCAGGTATGATGGGTTTGAGTTGAGATTTAAATTCAGAATATTTGTTCATATGTGCATGAGAAGTAATTGTGATTGTAGAGTGATTTTGCACAACTTTTTCTAAATGCTTTTGTGTATACATAATTTTAAGTGGCTGAAGTTAGTTCTTGCTTAGTTTTACAGTGGACTAGGAGCTTGCACTTAATTTTCATGTTTCATTACTTGCTTCTTAGAGTAGTTTATTTGTACCTATGAGACCATAAATCTCGTTGGGGGGAGACACCTCTGTTCTTCACCTGTTTTTACATAATGGTGTAGATGCCCTAATGTGTAGCTCAGCATAGGAAATTTTGTCTGTTTCCCCAAGTAGCTTTGTTATCTTCAGCCTTTTGCAGCTTGTGCTGGGAGTATAAATTTTGGGATTAAATTTGTTAACTTTTCTTGTCACATGACTTCTGATTTCCATTTAGAGATGCTAATTCATAAATCTGCTTGTTTAACATATGTACACATTATCAGTTACATACGGATCATTCATTGGATGTTTTATTATATAGTGTTTTAATACTTTGTCTTCAGTATTTCATAGTATGAAGACATGATTTGGACTTCTGTGTTTGAAAAACAGTAGTTTTCAATAGCCTCCTAGAGATACTTGCTTCATGTTATCTATATGTTCTGTTTGAAGTAAACAACTTCACTTTTTTGTACAGCAAATTAGTAATATCAAAATTGTGGAACATCACCTAGACATAAAAGTCAAATTAGAACAATATGATCCTTTCCTTGCACTAAGCTCTTTGACCCCTTTCTTTAGTGATTTAGACCAGCTGAGGAAAATTAAGCGACGGAGTCCCCACGATGACACTGAGACTTTCACCGTGTACCTGAGATCGGATGTAGAGGCAAAGTAAGAACATTTTAAATGGATGATGAGAGAGAGAAAAGAGTTTTTAAAGTCAGGTTTGCAATGTATAAGGGCAATAATGTTTTTTGTTTTCTATCAGAACAGATTTTATATCCTGATTATTGTAATAATTACTTTGCATATATAAAATTGGAGGGTATGTTTTTATGCTTGAAAAAAAAGTTGCATGAATAGAAACATTGTTAAGTTACTTTTACTTCATGCAGGTCTCTTGAAGTTTGGGGTAGTCCAGAGGCTCTTGCCAGAGAAAGAAAACGACGTAAAGAGGCAGAGATCAAGTACAGAGAAAGTGAGTATAGAGTTTTCAAAGAACTTGAAATATAACAATCAGGTATGATTGTTAGAAATCCACCAGACAGTGTTATTTTATTGAGAACATGTAAATTTGGAACTAGCAATTGCTGATTAGGTTTTATGGCATAATCTTAGAGTAGCATGTTTTACTATCTATGCAGATATAGTCTGTTACTATCTTGCAATTTATCTTCTTTGTGATGCAGCAAGAATGTACATTCAGTTGAGATCTGTAGTCATACTCTTTTGGGGGGGCTTTCAATTTCTAGATGATAATTTACATTTTCAATGCCTTTGCATTTCTTTTAATTTTTCTAATAGTTTTCTAATTCTAATTTTGAAAAGAGTTAAAACTGATCCAGATGTTTATACCATACCGTTACTCATTAATTTTTTTCCTCTGAAAAGAATTCAGCTTGCCTTTGTGTTTCAGAAGGGGAGAAGTACCCCCAAATAATATATTTTTGTGTAATGTTATTTTTGTTATCCTTTCTGATATTGTCAATAACATGTACAGCCAAAGCAGTAGTGTTTAATGTATTTGGATCTGTCTAGTCAGTTAAAATCACACAAGAGGCAATACTGCTTCAAGATACTTAGTGCAGTTGTGCACCTTAAAATGAGAGGTAAAGTTTTTTGGAAACAGTTGTGCTGCTAGAACACCCTTCTGGCAAAAAAGGCTAGAACTGCAGGTACCTGTTAAGGTATCTGTAAGTGTACTGAAAGTGCAGTCAGGAGCCTTGACCTGGAGAATAATTTTTGGATATAAATAAAATGCCTGAATTTGCAGAAGTGTATTGAGGTTTTACCCTCTGTGCATTATCATTTGTTGGTAGAAATGATAACAATATATAGGATCATAACATATTGTATTTGTCATTTTGCATGAGTATATAACAACATGTGTTTGTGATTAACAGTATCAAGAGAGGATTTTTTTCACAGATAGATTATGCTGCATAAAAAAAGTAGACTTCAATTCCTGAAACTACTGGTTACTACTACATATTCATGATACTAATTTTGTATTGCAGATCTGTTTAGAAACCAAAGGCTGTTGTGGGAATACAAGGAGTTCTTTGGAAATACTAAGGTAAGGACGTTTTCAAGTATTTGGCTAGAAAAGTGTCATGAAATGTATTATGCTACCTTTTGAAGGAAAATTAGTGTAACTGAATATTATTGGAAGATTTATTTGCACTTTATTGTACTTTTTGTAGTTTACCAGATCCATATCTGATATGCAGTAGTAAATGTTATGATGACAGCTTGAATGGGTTCGTACTGTGGCAGTGTAATCCACCAGTAAGAGGGTTTGTTTTTTCAGTTGCCTTCTTACCAAAATCACAGCTGTACTCGTGATTTCATGTATAACCTATTAATATGTACAGTGAATATATTGTTAATTAAAAAAACCTAAGTAAGTTTCTTTAAGGAAAAAGACCCCAGAAGATGAGTGCTTTTGTCTATGCACTGCTGGCCCGTCCTCTTTGCTTAAGCAGACAGATACCCTAGATCCAGGTGTTGGGTGTATAGAATGATTCTGTAGCAGGTTCTGGGCCTTATGGCTGCAGTGGCCTCTGCTGCAGACTTCACTGGAGGTTTATTTTTTTTATAGCCAACTATTTGTAGAAATATGGAAGACCCAACTGCACTTTGGCTGAACATTCAGTAGTAAATTAGTTGCCTTCAAGAACTGTAGCTTCACTTTTGCAATACAGGGTAGTGCAAAGTTTTTAATTTAATAATAAATAATTTAATATTTAATAATTTAATTTTTATTTTATGGTAGGTGTCTCACGAGGTCTAGATTTAGTTATTAAATAATCTGTCATTTCTTTACGTAGCCACGCTCCAGTTCAGCAGCTATGTTTTTCAAGGGACCAGGGAAGGTGGTAATGGTAGCTATTTGCATGTAAGTAAAAAAAATAATGTTTTGTTTATGCAAGTATAAAGCAATTTATTTATTGTCCTGGAAATAGGAACAGTGTGTGTATTTAAGATAAAGATACCTGTGTCTGTAACTGAAATCAATAGATCTATCTATTTTTTGTTGATAGGAGAGAGTTTATGTGAATACATTCATCAGTACATAGCGATCAGGTATTGAATATATCTCTGATGAGAGAAGAGCAATTTTTTTGGAATTGATCAGACAATAGAGTTTCTTAAAGTAAAAACTAAAATTTTGAAGGATGTGAAGAAGCAGGTATTTAAAATTGTCCTTTTTTCTTGCTCCTTGAAAGGAAGCTTTTCATACATTTTAAACAGTCTTCCATATAACCAACAGAAAACAATTCACTTTTCTCTTTATACTGTTCTTTAGCTGTTTTCTTTCCTAATTGAAAAGGGGGTATTTTTTGAGTTTTTTAGCTTTCACAAGTTTGAATGAAACAAGGTTAAATTAATGATTCTGATGTAAAACAAATGATCACAGAGACTATCTGGTATGAAATAGGAGGAAGTGTGTTAAGTTTTTCTCAGGAAATGGAGGCTAAAAATTACTTGCCATGAAACCTTGCAGTTTTTAAATACATTTTGTTTTATAAAAGCTATTTAATTTTAAAGGCCTTATTGATATAACCAAGCATAATAGAAAGAGGGAAAATACTTTTTTTGGCCCAGGAAACCAAAACATTTTGAGCAGGAAGTAACTCTTTGAGCTTCTGCAAAACGATATTCTTTTATTTGGGGAAGAAAAATACAAAGCTCATTTTACTGAGAACCTCCCTTTTTACTGAGTATTCTACTAGTAACTGTTCAGAGCCTTTTAAATTAAAAACATGTAAGAATTTTTAGTATGGATGTTTCTAATGGAAAAAAAAAGACTGGGGGTGTTGTGGTCATTTCTACCTCCTTCTGTTTCTTACACTCATACAGAGAAAACAGACCTTTCCTCTTGCTTTCTAGATAGAGCATAGCTGTAAACATTGCATTCTCTTCATAAATACCTTTGGATTTTTGAGTATTGGTATACAGGAATGCTTGGCAGCCAGTCCAGGAGAAATTTGTAGAGATAGTTGTGTTGCTCAGTCATCTTTTCGTGGAGCTTTTTCAGAAGTTCGAGCTACTGTGGAACTCAAATATCTTACGACTTTTCAGAGATTTAAGTCAAGGCCAGCATCAGTGCTCCTTTGCTTGTGGTCCTGATATTTTTAAAGGATTTTGGCTTTGTCTCAAGAAGAATCAATCTGTCTTAACTTCTGCAGTTAGAATTATTTGGTAGACTTTTAACAAACTTCAGGTTTCCCCAGTGAGGATGAAATGTGGTTCAGTCAAAAGTTGAGTTGTTCTATGGATCCGTGTGTGAGGGTATAGACCAGCTGCACTGGAACACTCTTGTGTTAATAGCTTTGGTTTGTGTTCTGTTAAGATTTCCTACTTTCAGGTCCATGCAGATAGAAATGAGGTAGCTAAATCAGTTCGGTACAATGGAGCAAATACTTTCTGAAGTGGTGGTGACTGATGTAGAATGTAACTTTGTTTCCAACCAAATCAGAGCATTTTAGCTGCCTTCTCAGAATCTGCTGGGTTTGCTTCCTCTAACTTGAATGTAACTTCTGGCACGTGTTGTTAAAATACGCCACTACAAGATGTTGTTAAAAGTCTCTTGTAACACTTAATTTCTTTAGATAATTTAAAAAATTGACAATAAATGAAACTCATGTTAAAAAAATATAGAGGAGGATATTATAATTCTCTAGTCTGATTTTCTGTGCAATATGATTATAGCAGTTAACCTACTGATTCTGATGATCTTTGAAGTGAGAATGTAGACTTGGACTTTAGTGCTAATAGTTACCTTTGTGCAACATAGGACAGTGTTTACTCCAGTAAACCTGTAGCTGTAAAAATGTCTTCTTCATTCACACTGAGCATCTTAATGGAGAAGTTCCATAGATAATTTTTACAGTGTAATCTAGTGACAGCCTTGTCTTCCTGTCTCTTGCCTTCCTGTCTCTTATCTTACATTTGTATCCTACTGAGAATGGCTCAGACTGAGATTGAAGTAGGGAACCTTGCCCTATAGAATTGGGAGAGGATGTGTAGGAGGCAAAGGACTGAAAAAAATAGAAAAGGAAGTTGTTAAGACTTGTATTCTCCCACTGGTAGAAAATTAGTTGTTCTGAGTAGTGACTGTGATGGTAGTTTTCAGGAAGTGTTACTTGTTTGGGACTGCTTAGAAGTTAATGATTTTTGAAAAATAAATTGTGTATCATTATCAAGTTTAGCTGAAAGGATATTTTTCACAGTAACCATGCAGAAAATCTATATGAGTTATCTGTCTGCACAGCTCTCTAATTATTAAACTGATATTTGAGTTTACCACTTTCTGGCAGGTAATGCATGATTGTACAGCACCTGTGGTTTTGCTGTAAATATTAAACATCAAATATTTTGGTATTTCTTCTCTTTGTTTTCAGAAATGGGTTGAATTTTTTCTTTAAGCTACTTGCTTGGGTTTACACGGGTTCTGCAAGTATGTTTTCAGAAGCCATACATTCTTTAGCAGACACATGTAACCAGGTGAGTATTTTTTTCCATTCTGCTGAAGTTAGTACTTGTAATAAAACTTGGAATAAAGACAGATACTTACAGTAGTTGTTGTGCACTTGAATTAAAAAAAAAATAGGATGCTTTTTAATTTGTATTAATGTAAAAATGAGAAATCAGAATGTAGATTTTGAAGTTTTTTTGGAAATAAGTTGAAGGAGGGGAGTTTCAGTAAGAACTGTACTCAGCTACTTCATGGATCATGAGTGGTACTTGAAACTAAGATGATTTTAGTTAATATTTTGGTTCAATGTTAACTTGAAATGCTTCTCCTGTCAGTTATTGTAATATAATGTCAGACTTTGTTACTTATTCATCCCTAGGTAGAATAATGATGAGAATTTGAGCATCTTGTTTTCTTTTTCTATTCCTAGATTACCTTACCAGCCTCTCACAGCACAAGTAGCCACATACATGGCACGTTTACTTTGAGAAGTGAAGTGGCAGGCTCAGAATTGAGCATGTAATATTAATGTGCAGGGATAAAATTAATGTTGTTTTTTCCACTGTTTTCTATAGTATGCTTGAAGCATGTGTTATGAGACCTTAAAATGATATTGCAAGGCTTTGGGGGGAAAAAAATCAACCCTTAAAGAAAGGGTTGAAAGAAAGGCTCATGCAGCTCAAGAAAGATGAGTCCTTGGGCAGCTTGTAATTCATAAAATGCAACAGTCTTGTGCTCCTCCAAATTTGAGGAATCTATGGAACCTTAGAGCAGGCTGAATATCTTGAAAAGTCTATTAACATAGTTTTGGCAAACTTTTTCCTTGAGTTGGACCTAGTATGCTTTTCCGTCCCAGAAGACTGCGTTAGGACTCACATTTTGTTTGATGGTTTTACACAACCTTTCAGCTGTTCCAAATGTAAAGTGAAGACAGGGGTGCTCCTAATTCAACTGATAGTACTTAAATGTATGGGGAGGCCAGCCTTGAAGTGTTTGATTTTTCACTTGGCCAAGTGTGTCAATGTACAGGTGAACCAAGTTTGATAGTGGTATTATATACATTGAAGAGCTATTCTTTTAAATAGTTTTTTTTTAATAGTTTTTTAAATATCAAAGTTGAACGTTCCACTGAAATGTGGAGGGTTTGTTTTGTTTTTTCAAATAATTGTGTGGTTTTGGGAAAAACACAGGAGAAACCTTGCTGCCTCAAAGCAGCTTGCTGCTGCTAAGACTAAAGTGTCTGCATTTTAGTATTTGTTACTATGTTTCATTATCCATAGTCCTAAAACAAAACATGTGCTTTGCAAAATTCAGGTCTAGATTTATAATTTATTTGCATCAACAACTTAATACATGCCTAATTAAATATATGCCAGATAGGCAATTTAGATGGCAGGGGGTTATTTCTTCCTTCAAAATATGCTGAAAAGTTGCAGTGTAAAGTTACTGCTTTAAATGTTATGTCATCATCATACTACACCACAGTCAGTATAATTTCTCTTCAAGAGGGATTTATTTAAAAAGCTTTGTTCCATGAGCAACTTCATTCCTTTGCGCTGAAGCACAGCAATAACACTTGTGATTGCATGTAATGTTCATTTTCAGTTGTAATTCTAAGTTATAATTAACAGTAATTATATATAGACGCACCATATAATTGTGTATATATTATATATGTAGGTATAGCTAACAATTTTTTGGCAGTGGTAGATTTAGATGACAGATTTTGAGGATTATATTCCAGCTCTAGTAAGATATCAGTAGCAAAGCATATATGCGGTTCAACAAATTGCATCTATCTTTACCTTTCAAGTTGAGTTGATACAGAATGTTTCTAATTTTTTTTTCCTTTTAACCTTTTGTCTTAAATAGGCGTTGCTAGCTTTGGGCATCAGTCAGTCTGCACGGACGCCTGACCCTAGTCATCCGTAAGCTTTTTGAGTAAATAAAGATTTTGGTAACTATATATAGGAGTAAGATCAGTTCTTGTTTGTGCATCGCCTTGTTCTTTTTAATTTGCTGTTCTGTGTCATTTCTGAAATGTATTGTTTCTGATTTTGCAATAGATAAAATAAGAAAAGGGTTTTCTTTCAAGCTGCAGGGGTTGTAGTTTCAGTGGCTTGGTGCATGTTTTGGTTGGTTTTTTGTTGGGGTTTTTTTTTTCATGGTATGCTTTTGCTATGTTTTCTTTTAATTGACATTATTTCTCTAAGTTGTTGTGGGCTCTTCTGCCTCTTCTAACTAATAGATCTACTTCGTTTTTACACACTGTTCATGTGGATCACAGGATTTTTTAAAAATAAAAATTACTGTCCTCTTCCTTTTTTCAACAAAGTGCTATTATGTGAGCCAGTTACTTGTACCATAAGGAGTTGTGTTTGACATTAACTGCTCTTTGTTTTTATCTAGTAATAGGGGTAGTACTTGATAAATTTTTACAAGTTCATGAAAGTTACAGCTGTACTCTACATTATATTTTCTTGGGGTTGACCTGTTTTACTCTTCATATGTTTGGGCAAGTAATTCATTCTTTAAGCACTAGTTCAAAAATACATCTAATTTATGGAATTAGTTACCCTTTTTTTCATTAACAGCATCATTAAAATTTGAAAAATTTAAATCTTAGATTTGTGCAAATATTCATCATATCTCCTTTTTCCCTCTCACTTCTTTCCCTTCTTCCTTAATATAGGCAAAAAAAAATGCACTGTTTGTAGATGGAGTTAAAACCAAAAAAAGGAATAAATACATACTTTTAATATTGCTTTAATTCTTTCACTGCACTTAAAAACTGCAAGTGTTGAATGTCTGTAGTTAGCTGTACTACTGAGAGATGTATAAATTTTATTCCCTTTAAATTAGTATTATGAATTATGTAGAATGGATGCTCACAAAACTAGAGTCCTCATTTAGAGGTAGCATTTCACTAAAATCTAAACCTGACGTGAATGTTGTTCGGTTTTTTTTTTTTTTTCCAGTTGTAAAATCCTCAGTCATTGTACCAAAGCTAATACAGCTGTTTAAAAACAGGTTATAAAAATATTTATGCTTGGTGTCCTTGCATGTATTAGATATCCTTTTTCAAGTAGACTGGTTTTTTTTCCCCTTGGATTAGATTGGATTTAGCTGCTTTGTCTTAAATAGATGCCAAGTCATATGATGATAATTTAAGGCATGTAAAAATTGATGGCAAACTTTGAGATATGTTTGTAGAGATGTAGAATCTTATATTCCTGAAATAATTTTCTTTCCTTTCTTCTAGGTATGGTTTCACAAATATGCGCTATATTGCCTCCCTGATTAGTGGAGTTGGCATTTTCATGATGGGTGCAGGACTTTCTTGGTATCATGGGATCATAGGTTTACTCCACCCTCATCCTGTAGAATCTCTTCTGTGGGTAAGCTAATCTTGTTTGGTATTGTATTTAAAACCAGTGACTTAATAAAAAATAGTGTCATAGTCTGAAGTTCTCTTCGTGAGTCAGTTTGAATCCCAACACAATTAACTGAAACCATTTTTAATGAAAATGTGTTTAAAGAAAAAAAAATCTTTTTAAGAGCTACAGTTGATCTTGGAGCAAAATGAGCTGTTCTCTAAACCCTGCATCTTCCTTTTATAGCCCCCACCAAGAGGTCCTCCTTTCCTGTTTTGGAATATATTGCATGAGTCGAATATTATTGGTTTCCTTCTGTTTAGGAAAATTACATGGCACAGTGTGTAATGTGGTTCTGGAACGCTACATTTGGATAGCCTGTGGTGAAGAGATCTGTAGAAATATGCATATGATATAGTAACTGATTCTTTTTTTTCCTTACAGGCATACTGCATTTTAGCAGGGTCATTGGTATCTGAAGGAGGTATGTCGTTTCAAGTTCCTATTTCAGTATTTGTAATCTCTTAAGATTACTGTGTCAGTAATTACAGTAATAATTGATCCTTGCTCACGCAGTGAAGTTTTGAGCTCTGTTGCAAATACTTGTAAACAAACAAAAAGAAACGTGTGAAAACTTTTCTTTTTTATATATGTCTATATAATAAGAAGTTGAAGAACACATAATCTGGGAAGTAGACATGGAATGCCTTTTTGGTATTAAACTGTCAGTGAATATAACTGTTCTGATTTGTATGGGAGACACATGTAGAAAAGAAAGCAACTATTCTTTATCTTTATTCAAAGTATCAATAATCAGAGCTTTCTTTATGATCTGTTGCTATGATATAAAGAAAAGTTCCCTCTTTTCAAAATGGAAACAAGTCTTTTTGCCTCTAGCATCTTTCAGCAACAACTTTGTTGTTTCAGCCACCCTCCTTGTTGCTATAAATGAAATTCGGAGGAGTGCTCGAGCCAAGGGTCTCTCATTTTATCAATATGGTATGTATCATTATAGCAGTAAGGTATGTGGTTATTTAAAACACAATCTGTTCACTACTATTTGCATAATGATAGAAACCATTTTCTGTTTTCCCTTTTCCCTTTATTGATCTATTTTCTATTCTACTAACAAATAACATTTTACAAATTAGGTGAAAACTATTCATTTAAGAGCACTGCTTAAATACTTGGCTAAGTGCATGTATTTTTCAGGATAAATTGCCCTTTTAATTTTTCTAACATTTTTGAGATGCTTCCATAACTGGGTTTTTCTGTGTATGTATAAATGCTTTCAGAAGTGTGTGCATATGCCAAAATTCAGATTACACCTATATACTTGCATAAATTGTTCTTTTAAACTGCTGTTGTTATTATAGTTTAAGTACTGTGCATAATGTAGTAAAGCTAAGCTTTCAAAGCAGTGTAATTTTTTTTGTTGTATGTACAGTTGTGCAGAGTCGTGATCCCAGTACCAATGTGGTGTTACTGGAGGATGCCGCAGCAGTTCTGAGCGTGGCTGTAGCTGCTACCTGTATGGGTCTGACTTCTTTAACAGGTAAAATTCTGCACAGAGGCAAGCAGAATGTGGATTTCTTCCCATGCATGATATGAACATAGAGCATTTCGTTTGTATTGGTTGCCAAATATGTCTCTGCTCTTTTTTTCTGATACTTGTACTCTGTAAGCAGATTTTTGAGCTATTTTGTCATACAAACTAAGTTATTTTTTACTAAACGTAGGATGATCTGTGTAGCAAATGGTTCAAAGAATGTCTTTGCTGCATAGTTAAGTTTTCTAAAGAGGGATGATTACTTATTCATCCCTTTTTAAGTATTGATTTTTAAAGACAATAATTATTGGAATTTTGTTTCTTGTGGGTTCTAATGGCTTCATTGTGAGTTTCATTTTTTATATAGAATTAATTTTTAAATTTAATTTCTAGTTTCCTTCATCAGCTTAAAAACACAGTACTATTTCTGTAGATATGAACATGAGTGTTTGAAACTTATTAATAAGTACTGTATTCCAGAAATGGTTAATACTTGCAAATTTTTGAGTTACTGATGAAAGAACACTGGATTTTGTGCTGCTACCTATGTTGAGGTGAATATAACTTTGTGTATAAATTTGTTTACTAATATAGAAACACATATACAGACAAGAGTTTACTTGTTTATTAGTCCTGCAGGAGACAGGATTGGTCCTAGGAGGGACTTAAGGATTTATTTTAAGTTAGCTTGTTTTCTTCCAGCTTCATTATGTTCCTCAGTAGGAAAAAATCTCCACTGAATTAAAAAAAAAAACAAAACAAAAAAAAAAACTTGAAAAAAAACCCCACCAACCAAAAAAATCTCACTAAAAAGCAAAACCCAGAAAACACCTCAAAACTATGTACTCTTTTCAGTGTGAAATTGGAATTCTCTGCTATATTTTAGAAATACTCTGTGAAACTAATTTGCTCTATCTTGTTTAGGAAACCCGTATTATGACAGTGTGGGGTCTCTAGGTGTTGGAACTTTGTTAGGAACTGTGTCAGCATTTCTAATCTACACTAACACTGAAGCCCTGCTGGGACGATCCATTGAACCTGAACAACTGCAGCGGCTCACTGAGTTACTGGAAAGTGATCCTGTAGTAAGGTAAGGATCTTTACAGCTCAGTCTCTACTATGAACAACAAAAAGCAAGAAAATAACGTTTAATGGGAGAAGTCTGGTAAGATTATTTTTAGTGTGGAATCTTCTGTATTGGGATTCTAGAATCTTTATTATTGCTGACTTCTATTTCTGTGCTAAAACTTTCAGTAAGTGAATACTTGGATCTCTCGGGTGTTCAACAGCTAAAATAGCATTGCAGATATGTTCTAACAGCCACATTAACTACAGGAATTGACAGTGACTTAATGAGAAAGCCATCACAGGCTTAAAACTATTTTCAAATGCATGAAATGCAAGTGCTTAAATGATACTGTTATGTTGCTTGAATAGTTTATTAGCACTTAAATACTTAAGTTCTGTTAATATTCAGTGTGTGGAATTCTGTAGCAGTTGGCAGGATGTGCTACAGTGGTATTATGATGCAATGGATTCTGCATGTTACATGCTTATAGAATTAACTCAATGCTAATTTCTCCTTCTTTGCAAGTCTGCAATTTGTAGTAAACTTACAGCTCATCGTAATTCTAAAATCTTGCTTAAATGCTTTTCAATGAGCTATTTTAGCTTTAACCCTCTTAACCTTGATTTAGAAGAAAACTTATTTTTGTTTTCTTTTTAATCTTTATTTAGGAATATATTTCTGTGTAAATCAGCTGAAATGTTCTAGTGCTTTTTTAATTTGTAGTAAGTTTTGAGCTGTGAAGGAAAAAAAAACCCAAGCCCATTAGTTAATGCCAGAGCACTTGAAAGAAACTAAGTGCTGCATCCTCACAGTTCCAAGCAAGAGGTCTGGACGACATGCCCTTCATTCCAGAAACTAAACAAGATTCCTATTTGGAATACAATTCTGTTAGTACTTTCACATGTCAGTAACTAAATTGAGTATTTGTGGTGGCCCTGGGTTAGTCTGAATGGTGAAGGATGTGTCAGCAGTGCTGTGTTAGAGAAGGTGAATTCACATGACTATTTATATGGGACTTCTATAGTTCTTTTTTTCGAAGCGCACAGGTGGCTTTTGCTTGTCTGAGGCTGAAATAATAAAATTTCTCCCAGGCCAAGTACCATTTTATATTGTATTCTGTTTTATAGGTGGCTCTAACTTCTCAACAGAGCAGACTTAGTTCACGTTCTTCTTGCTGTAGATTTTTTTTTTTAACAAGAAGTACCTTAATTTTTAAAAAGCGTGAATAATAAAAGAAGTAAAGACTTAGTGAGAAACTGTGTGTTTTTATTTTCTGGAGGTTAGAAGCTGAAACATGTTTAGGTGTTTATCATACCTTCTGTATGCACTTTGTCTTCAGTTATCTCTTTCTTAGATCCATTACGTTATCAGCTTTGATTTCTTTCAGTGCCCAGTTTGTCTTTGCCCAAGTTCTTATAACAAGCCTACTATCCCTAGCTTGGTTAACATACATCATCTAATAAAACATCTGGTCTTAATCTCAGTTCTCTGTGATGTAAACTTACATTACCCTTGCTTGTTACCCTTGCGTGTACTTTGGGGAAAAAGCTGAAAACAAACAAACCAAAGGCTGAAATAAGAAAAAAAAATCAGGGCAACTGAAATGAGGAAGTTTTTTAACATTAACTATTTCTTCAAAGGATTACCTGTATATTTTTGTCAACATGAGCTTTGGACTTATAAGAGTGTCAGCATTTTCTTGAACATTCAAACTCTCACGTTTTCTTAAATGGAGATGTGTAGTAGTGTGTTCTACTCTTACATATCCTACTGACACCAAATGTAAAAGAAAAAGCTCCTGATTACTGGTCTGCTTCTAAAGCTGTGACTAATACTTGGTTTTTTATTTCAACCTTTCAGGGTTTTCAATTCTCAATGCAATACTTTTTGCAATAGCTCCTCCCAGAATATTCCTCCCTTGTTCTTTCAGGCAGTTTGCAATGTTTATTTTCAGATGTGTTTTGCCAAATCAGAGGGGGACATACTAGGGAATCATTTAGTATTGATCAGAAGGTATTTTAGATCCAAACTGACAAAAGGATCCAGGGGCTCTGATATCTACTCCCTCAGCCCCCATCAGCACCACCACTTAACTTACTATTCCAGCAGTAGCTTGCCTGAACATTGTGGTCCATTGCTAATTATAAAGTATTTGATTATCAGACATTACTAACTGCTGTCCTACTAAAATAAGTCTCCGTGGTGGTGATATTTTTTCAACTAACTGTTGATACTTTAATTTTTTTTTTACAGGATTGTTTGATAAGACTACATTCCCTAAAATCTTAATGACTGGAATTAGTGTTCTTAGTATATAATTCTTCTCTCCATCTTTCTCACTATTTTTCCTTCAGTTGTCAGGTGAAGTTGTCCTCAGTTAAATGGATGGACTTGTTTACTGTTCTTAAATTTTGGCACAGTGGTGTTAACCTGGTTTGTTTTTGTTTTAATTCTCATCAGTATTGCAAGATGAAAAATTAATTTGCCTTCACAGTTATTCTTAGTTCTTTTTACTCTTGAATATAAGTTATGGAACCTGCTGGATTAGAAGTATTTTTTTCCATTTAAATATCCAATATGCTTCTCTGCTATTAGTAGGAAAATGCTTTGTTGTACTAATATGATCTTGCTTACATTCCATTCTTAACTCTCATTGACACCTTTGGTGCCTAAATCATTCTTGTGGTCAGCTTAACTGAACTGTGGGAAATTAGCCTTTCATAACTGTGAAATAAAATATGTGATGTGGTACAGACTCTGTCCTGATTCTGTTCTTATGGAATTTAATCACAGATTCCTAGGCATAAGCTATTCTTAGTGACAGTTTCATCTTTAATTTTACTTCATTGTAACAGCTGTTGGGTAGTTGTGCTTCTGCTGTGCTGGAAAATCTGTCATTCTGGTTTGGACAAAAACCAAAAGTATTACAACCAATTGCTCAAAAGCAGTAACTTGATGTTCTCTGACAAATTTTTCATTAATGTGAAACTTGCTCTTTTCCCTGGTTAGAATTGATGTTGTCTACTAACCATCCAGAAGTTTCCATAAGCAAGCTTTGTAGCTTAAGCTTTAGCATACACATTTGTATTTTTGAATGATTAGTGATTTTTCTCCTCTTGGCTCACTGTCTTATCTTTCCTGGTCAGATTATATGCACAAATTCCTTCACATTTATAGAATATGCATAATTTCACTGAATTTTATCAGGCTGCTGCTTAATGAGAATCTCAAATATCACTTATTATCTTCTTGCTTAGCTCTGGTGGGCACCTGATATGTCTTCAATATTTTTGAATCACATGGCTCCAAATTCTCTTCATTAACCACACCTGTTGTCTTAAATAGCTTCTTTGTGGTGAGGTAGTTTGATGCCATCTAGTTTACTCCCATTAATACTGTTTTGATTTGATACCTTCCCACAGAATAGTTGTGTAAATTGGAATGGAGCTGGAAAGACTTTACTGCTACCAGTAAGCTGATAGTTCTTTTAATCTGCTTAAATATTTACTAAGATGTATGTTTTGGTGTCTCTATATTTAGTTCATGTTCTGTTTCTTTTTTAGTATACTTACCTCTCCTCCACCTTGAGTATTACAAGAAGTATTCTCTAAAAGCGTCCTGTGATTGTTCATCTTAAAGTTTCTGTCTCCTGTTCTTTTTTGGCTGTTCATTCTAGCAGGCTTCTTCCAACATACATGCCTTCTGCTTTCTTCCTGCACTGCCTGTGAAGTTATTTCTGATTTATAAACATTCAGATGCAAAGAAGCATTTCCAGTTGGGAAGAGTAAATTTGATTAAGACAAAGAGTGTGCTAAATGTAAAGATTCAGTGAAATTGTACAATTTAGCAAAATAAATGGAGGTAAAGTTTGGTACTTTCCATCAAGTGAGCTGCGTTGCTAAATCTGAATTTTTGTGTTAGAATTTACCAAATTGTCAAGATTGCATTTTTTCTGTTAATAAACTAAAAGTTTTTGAAATATTTTATACTTGTTTTACTTTGAAAATGTCAGAAGCAGGAATTTGAAAAATGTGAAACTTTTGTGATTTGTGTCCCGTGTTTTAGACTCCACTTATTTTTTCTGACCTTGATGGAAAAATGTGGAAACTTACTCTGCAGTGGCAATTTTAAATTCTCTTGGCTTTAAAGATAAACTGAGTTTTTTGCTAATATAATTAGGAAAAAAATAGACAATTTAATTTTTTTGAAATGCATCACCATATGTCTTGGTCCTGAGTTTACTTCTTATCCCAAAAAAATTAAGAGCTTGTTGTTTACTACCTATATTCACACATTAGAATTTGTCCAACAAGCTGGAACAAAACTGCTACAGAAAACCAGAATTTTTCAAAGGACCAAAATATAAACATTAGAGCTTTCATGTTCTAGTATTTATTAGGAACCTTTAAATAAATATACATTTTCAGCATTTACAAACAGGTGTATCTTGATAAGCTGTGATTAATAGTTCTGAAGGATCAAAAATGAGTTCCAAACAAAATATCCATAACTTTTTCTTATGTCAGATGTATTTTTGAAAATTCTCCAAAAGATCATGCCTTTACCAACTTTAGGAAAGGACACTTCTATAATTGCAATGTGTCCTTTCAGTGATTAACAATAGGTTATTGTTCCTTTCCTCAGAATTGAGGGTACTTAGATTGTTAAATAGTGTCATGTATATGTACAAAAACTTTGCAGTAGAAAATAAGTTGGACTTGAACTTTTAACACAGAATAGGGAAGTTCTCACACTCCTAATTGTGGATTTTTAAAAAATATACTGTTAGTCTAGTTCTAAATGTGTGATGCTTCTAGTAGTCTGGCTTTTATTGCAGTGATTTATAGATGTGATGCTGTTGCAGAAACCTGTCGAAGTGGTATAACCAGTTAAACATAAATCAGTATTTAATGGAACTGTGAGTGGGCAAAATGAGGATATTTTGTCAAAGGCAGTGACCTTTTAAAATTACAGGATCATTTTGTGGTGACAGTATTGTTAACTTGAGAAGTCAAACTTAGCTAGTGGTTTGTTCTATGTTGTTTTACATTTTCTTTAAAAATGTATATGTTTCAGAGCAATTCATGATGTTAAAGCCACAGACATGGGAATGAGCAAAGTGAGATTCAAGGCAGAAGTAGACTTTGATGGACGTGTTGTTACTCGGTCTTACCTGGAAAAACAAGACATTGAACAGCTGTTACAAGTATGTGTAAAAAATTGCTTTTGTAACCCCCAGTATCTGGTATTTACTTTCCAATTTCAAATACCTCTAAACCCAAGACTTGCAAGTAGGTGAGGTACATTTCACTTCTTCATTTGAAGGGTTGCAGATGTTCTTACTTTGTGTTAGTGTTTTAAATGTACTTACAGAGAATCGTATTATGTGCTGCTGAAAAAGTGCCTGAGTAGGAGGAAAGCAGGGGTTTTTTTTAACTCATTACCCTTGAGATTGGCTCAACTGGTCAGAGCCAGGTGCCAATAGTACCAAGGTTGTGGGTTTTCTCCCTACACAGGCCATTCACCTAAGTGTTTGAGTCGATAACCCTTGTGGGTCCCTTCCAACTCAGAATATTCTGTGATTGTTTTGTTAGAAAATACAGATTTATAAAAAAAAAAAAAAGAGAACATAATTCTTCTAATACATTTATTGAATTACAAGATCTGCAGTTAAAACTAGAAGCCTGTCACCTGCAAAAAAGCATCTGTTTAGTCAGAGCCATTTACCCTGGCTGTTGGTGATGCAGTGTTAGGGTTTACAGGTCCAGCTGTTCAGACTGGGTGTGAATATGGATTGCTTGCATCACATGATTCAGCATTTTGGTGATGTTTAAAAATTACCATCCTTAAGTGTCAGTCTCTGATTTTAGTATAGTTCAGTGTAGCTTTTCTTAATCCTTCTTTTCAATATAGAAATGCAGAGATGTTCTCTGCTATATGGCAGAACTATGAAGTATGAAGAAAATAAATATTATCTAAATCAAAAGGAGAGTTTTAAGTGAGCAAAATGTTTTGCTTCCTTACCAGTTTTCACTGGTAAATTTGCTTGTGTACAAGATTTCTTTCTTTTCCACCCTTTCAAAATGAAATACAGATGTCAGATGTCTGCGTTTTATGTCTGTCCATTAAAAACTACTTAGAAGTTATCAGAGTTTACCTTTAAATTTTACATTGCGATTTTTTAAACCATTAGTATCCCAGTTTTAAAAACATGTCAAATTAAGAATTATGTATGTGTATGTACAGTACAATATCTGACCTGTTCATCTACTGGATTTCAATATAATACATTTTGGAGAGGAAGAGTGCTATCAGCTTTGTACTACTGAGGCACTGCAAGTTTGCCTGGTTGCTTTGCTGTTGCAGTTTTCAGTACGCTAGTCTTCTTTTAAATGCTTTGTTAGATTTTATTCTTTACCTGCTATTTCCCTTGGCAATTGCATGCAACCTTCACTAGTTCTTCCAATACTTCTAGTATTGTTGGAAAAGATCTTCCTGATTGCTTGTAGGTTGGCAACTGTTTCTTACACAAGTCATTGTTCTTTCACATAGTAACCTCATGTCAGCTATAAAACCATTGGTCCTTTCAGTAGGATTCAGCCATCTCAAGTCAAAGGTGAACATCGTGCTTGCCTTTTGATCTATACTTTTTCAAATAAGCAGCTCATTCAACTAGCACTGCTGTCAACATTAGTCTTTCTACAGTTGTGAAATGTTTGTTGAAATGCTGTCATTCAGATTACCTTGGCTTTTTTCATGTTAGACTTGCCGTGATCATAGTCATGGGTGATTGTGGTTGAGATATTTTTTAAGCTTGATCAATTACATTATTCCTCTTTGGTTTTAGAGTAGTGAGAAGGAGAAAGAAGTTGATGTCATGTACTTGAATGCACAAGAAGAATTAGCTGTTTCATAGTTTCTGTGTCTGTTTGCAATAACCTATTTATCCCAAACATACTGCAGCTGCGATAAACTACAGGACAAATGGCTTCCAGACAACTTAGTGTGAGACCTCTAAGGAAAGCTCATGGCTTTAAACTGAAAGGTGATAGATATAAATGAGATATAAGGAAAAAATTCTTTACTGGGGTGGTCAGAGTGGTGAGACAGTGGAACAGGTTGCCTAGAGAATTGTGGATGTCCCGTCCCTTGAAGTGTTTAAGGCCAGGTTGGATGGGGTCCTGAGCAACCTGGTGTAGCAGAAAGTGTCCCTGCCCATGGCAGTGGGGGAGCAACTAGACGATCTCTTTAAGACCTTTTCTGACCCAAACCATTGTAAGATTCTATGGCAATACTGTAGTACCTGCTTCGGTGCTGCTGAAGTCTGTGTTCTTTTGGAGGGTGGAGTATAACATTCTTTCTTCCTTAATGTCATTCCTTCAGTTTCATATGCTGTTGGTCTCTTAGTCTGAGTTCCTGTCAATTGTCTTCAAGTTTCTGATATTATGGAGGAGTCATATTTACAGCAGTGTTTGTAGTAATCCTTATGGACTTTCAGATGAGTTGGTTATGTGATGCCCAGAGTAGGCAGTGTAATGGAATAGCAAGAATGTAGAAAATGGGGAAAGAATACACAGGGTGGTGAGACGGTGGAACAGGTTGCTCTGCCTTGCTGTGAGGAATACCTCAGAAACTTCTAGAAAATGAATGAAATTCTCTAAACTTATTTGGAAAGTTGAGGAGGAAATCAATTAAAGATAGAAGAAGGTTTTGTATCACATGCAGGTGTAATGATAGAGCCAGCTGTTTTCATCTAATAGATGCTACTCTTCTGTGTCTTTGAGACATAAGAACAGATGATGTTTTGAGAGTAAATGGCAAAAGCTGAAGTGTTTTGTTTAGGTTTTTTTTTTTCCTCCCTCTTGAAATATGTCAAGACCCTCTGGAGTGTTATTCCTTTATTTTCTTTTCCTCATCTCAGTCTCTTAAATTTAATTTCTTCCTAGGAAATTCAGCAAGTGAAAACCCTTGAAGAATTAGAAGCCTTTATGCTTAAGCATGGTGAGAATATCATTGACACTCTGGGAGCTGAAGTAGACAGACTTGAGAAGGACCTGAAGGTAAATTTAACTGCTTATTAGTAGTGCTTATTCTGTGATATATTTTAAACAATATCACTGCATCTAATTTTTGGGATTTCATTTGTAAATATGAGAGAGAGAAAGAGGCTGATATTATGAATGCAAATTTTCTCGCTATAGTTTTATTAACTAAGTTCTGACCACCAGCAAATCCTTCCTTTGCCACTGATCCATTTGTTACGTATTTTGTTCCATTTCATACCAACACAGAACAAATTTTCACTAAATAGACCTGAATGTGTCTTTGTAACTGTATTCTCAGAATTTCAGATTATTTATAGGCTGTTGAATTCTGTTTTGGGTATAAAAAAGTACATTTTTTTTTTTAAGCTGGTTCTTAGCATTCTATCAAATATTTCTGGGTGATGGGACTGCTACTCAACATCTGTCACTCTTGTTTAAGCCGTATAGTGTTTATTTGACTTTACAAAAGCCTCTCAGCTTTCTTATGATTTTTCTTTTAATTCTGCTATTTAAATATCTTCTGGCAGATGCAAGAAAGGGTTATTTCCATTTTTAATTTTGTAAGTATATTGGGGCTGTCAGTCTTACCTTTCTGGCATGAATTCAGAACTACAAGAATATTGACCCCCAGATAAAAGCAGTCCTGCCATGACTCTCTTTTCTGGACATGAGACACTACTCAAGAGCATGGCTGTCCTTGCTTGTTATATTTCATAAATATTCTAGTTTAAGTTTCTATCCCTAGGTTTGTCCTGTTTTAAAAGTCAAAATACTGTTTTTGAATTTAATTGCACTATCTAAATCAGTTCTTCCTGTATGGTTTTGGAGGAGCAGGATCATGTCTAAATTTTTTATAAACATAGATATGTTTTTTTGGTGTAGGCATATATATAGTGATTGTGTTGGTATTGAATATGCTTTACTAAACATACTAGTCATGTTCACATGCTGGATGACTCTGAAGTCATGACTTTCTCATGGATTATACAACTGATGTAATGATGATAATGTATTTCTACAATATCAGAAAATGAATATTTCTTAATAGAAACAGTATTCTGAATCTTTATAAATAGCTTCAGTGGCATAGAATAAAATATTTCAAAAATCTTACCCGTTATTCAGGAAAGTATCTGTTAAAACTTTAAGAAAGTGGGATATTTACATGTACGTGTATCTGAACAGTTTTACATAAAACTCTACTGCCTTTTTAAAATTGAGAGCTCCTCCATACTTTATAAAGCATAAGAACTAATTTATTCATGATGTTGAAAAGTATTTTTCAAATAAAAAGATGACCTAGCTTTCAAAAAATGCCTTATAATATGGACAATGTTTGTTGAAACTCTTCCTCATTTTAAAGTAGTCCCTATGTTACCCAAAAAGGGGATTTGTTATCCAGTTGACAATATCATACAAGAAATAAATTACTTGTAATGATGCACAAAAATGTATTTGAATATTTTCAATACATTGTTTTTAAATTTTATTTCAGCAACGAAATCCTGATGTTCGTCATGTGGATTTGGAGATACTGTAGAGCTGAACAGGAGAAATCTTCAGGTTGCTACCCTTGTGGAAAGAAGTCACGTAAAGGGCTGAAAAGCTTCTGAAATTGCAGTGACCTCAGCACCATACCTCGCTTCCTTTGCTGTAGGCTTCCTGGACTGTTAGCACTGCTTCTGTTTCTGGAAGAGCGCTAGACTTGCAGACAAAAATTTCCATGGCAAAATCAGTTTCAAAAAGCTACTTGAGTTAAATTCCACAGGGGAGTCTGTCCAAGTATATTTACTGCGATTCAGAACTTATACCTTGAGGTTTAGTTAGGCATGTACAGCTGCCTGAAACTATACAACACAGTTTTTCCATTTGTGTCCCTTTGCAGTCAGTTTGCACTTCTTTAGTTTCTTTCAAGATATCATTAAAGGTTCTTGGGAGATATTAAGATTAGCTAGGAAGAGTTTGTTCCAGTGGAACCTGCCAACCTTAAATTGTAATATTTCAAATGTGTGATTGTTTCACAATTTTTCTTTTCTATGAGATAAATTGTTTCAAATGGGCGCTGGCCTTATCTCAAGTACCATGACCTGGAAACCTGCTTTTTGCCACCATTACAATTACAACTGCACTTCAGGGAAACAAGGTTTTTCACCTCAGAGGAGCCAGCTGTATGGGTTTAGCCAGAGTACATTAAGTTACTGTGAAAAATTACTATGTACAAATTTCGGTGCACTTCCTCTCTTTAAATTTTGTTTCTTTTTTTCCTTACTTTGACACTTGTTTTCTTATTTGTAAGTATCTTCAGATGTAATCTGGGAGATATTTATGGTAGTGCTTATTAAAAGTTACCTGGCATTTTTGGCTTTCTATATTTTAATAGACTCTATTGCCAGATATGGTCTTTGCTAGAAGATGCAAGAGATGTAGCTGGAATATATAATAGTAAAAACGATCTATTTATAATTAAACAAATGAATACATTGTATTTTTAATTTATTTACCTTTAGATATTATCTGAATTCAAAACCACTTACTCTGTATTTTTTCATGACTTGAGCTTGCTTGTTTGGGAGAGTAATTCTATCAGTGGTCCTCAACAATCCAGAGATAAGTGATTAGTTTATAACTTTGAAATGTGAAATTCTACAACTGTGTACAATTGTCTCAAGGCTTTCTGCAGAAGGTACTCAAGTTGTACCAGATTCTTTGAGACCCAGCCTTTATTAATAAGGCTGTGAGTACTGAACATGCAAGTTGAAATATAAGTGAAATAACTGTATTTAAATAGCACTGAGGAAAATTACTTATGCACTTTAACATAAAATTAGATTTGCTTATGGGTGAGTGT
Organism: Corvus brachyrhynchos; assembly: GCF_000691975.1. Classification (NCBI taxonomy): domain Eukaryota; kingdom Metazoa; phylum Chordata; class Aves; order Passeriformes; family Corvidae; genus Corvus; species Corvus brachyrhynchos. Next base: position 4,193,213 of record NW_008240046.1, read on the forward strand.
GGTAATAAGACCATCCTAGTAACTCAGTTGCTGAGTAATGACTGACTTGCTGAAAGAAGGAATGTTGATATGAAACACAAGTCTTCAAAAATCAATTTCAAGATTATATTATAAGCATTGCAGCAAATAATTGTGGAGACCAATATGTCCAGATTTGACTAAAAACAGTATAGAATATTTTTTTTTCATACTAGGTGTCACTTACCAGTGAACTATGAGAATTTAAAATAACATGCCTTTTTGACAACTGCAAAGCACTTTGCATGCTGGTCATTTTAAGTAGAAAAACATTCCAGAGTTAAGTTACAGATGGGGCTTCACATACAGTAATTGTGGGTGAAAGGATCTCCTCAGTACCCTTTTCCATAATTCCTATTCACTGGTGGCTTCTTTATAGCATATTCCCTTATTATGGCTAACTTAAAAGAAGGGTTACTTTATCTGGTTTTCTCCTATTGTAGAAATAGTTAGTATATTTAAGCCTGATGATTTAAAATGCTGTTTAAAGGTAATTTGGAAGTCTCCCATATCAAATAAATACAGCATATTTTAGCACATTATAAATAATTTGCCTTTCTCCTTGCCCTTCTACGTGAAATTCATCTCTTCTCAGAATGCACTCTCCTGGTATTAGTCTTATTCATGAAGAGCACTGGAATCTGGTAACGCATAACATGTTTTCTTCTCCCTAGAATATTTATATGGATTTTGAATTTGAATAAACACATTAATAAACCAGTTATTTCAGAAATCAAAAACCTGAAGAGAAGTAAAACTGGGAAAATGTTCTTCTTGCAGAGGTTAGTGAAGACAGCCAGTGTGACCAAGTGGTTTGCGTGCTGGAGTTACTGATGAATGAGTAGTGTCAGTGTGCAGTTTGCAGTGCAGAACTTTCCCTGCAAGGTTAGTAAATGTTATCTCAATAGCAAAATGTTCCTGTATTGTTTTCAAGAGGAGGCATGAGCTTATATTCTTACAGAACATATGCTCCAAAACCCTATAAAAATGTTTTTTTTATTCATTGGAGATGTAATTCCTCTGAATTCTGATCTTAATTTCCTTATTTGAGTCAGAAAAATACCCATCCACACCTTTTGTTTATATTCCAAGATAGAATTCAGTTCCTTGTCTCCCAGTTACATTACTGATTATAGCATCACAATATGTTAAATTCAAGATGCCAGGACTTGAATGTTTTGGGGTACATTACAGTTGACCAGTCTGAAGACCCAGTTCTGTTTTTTAAAGTGACCTGGATGGTGATGTACTACAAAAAGGCAGGCGGACTGGTTTTGGCAGTACCTTGGAAGTTTACATGTCATGCAGTTGGATGGAAGTACTGATTCATTGATTCGTTGCCAGGTCGGAAAGGAAAGTAATTCCAAGCTGTTACATTTTAATTTATATGTTATAATTTACAAATTGTTCTTAACAGATACAACATTTTTACTGCTTTTTTTTCCTTTAACTGTCTTTATAGTCAAAACCTTGAGGTGATGTGGGTCCACTACTTAGTTTACTTTTGCTTTAATGTTTTTGGGGAAAATAATTAGCTAATACGTTGACATTTACATGATAGAGTCCTCAGATTAAAGAACTGTACAAAGTGTGGAGGAGTGAATCTTTTCTTTATCACAAATGCAGTTACAAAATGGTTTTTCTGATTGATTTTAAGGAAAAGAAATGGGATTTATCTAACAATAAAGTTATATTCTAGGATTTTTTCAATTAAGGTGTGGTGTTTTAAAATAATTTATTTCTGTAGACTGGCCTTGCAGGTTCTATTTTTTTCAAATTGTGTTCAAAGTGTGGCTGCCCTCTCTGCTTTGTGGAAGATTGCTTACATGCTGTGCAGTGTCTCATAATTCTGTAAAACTTGCGATGTCTGAAAAGCTTGTCTTAGTGTTCCAATATACTGAATGATCTTAATGTATTTTAAATCCAAGCTGGCTGGATACTAATAATATGTTTTTCTGTAGATTTTTTTTTTCTGTAAAACATAAAATTTGGAAGTGATTATCTTACCCCCAGCAATGAACTTCAAGTCTGAATTGTCTCCATTATACACCAGAATTCAGCATTTGATGTGGTCTCCTTTTCCCCCTCTACCTTTAAAGCATTTGTTAAGGATACAGTGGTAGTAGTAAATACCTCAGTGGATCACTGTATTACACAGACTGTTTGGTGGTTTCTGTTCTGGTCCAGAAGTAGTGGGGACATGAGCACACATCTTTTAAGGATTGGTTTGCATCCTTTATCCCCTGTGACTCATCCTTGAACTGAAGGCTTTTTAGGCTCTATTTTTTTCCTTTCTTGAATTCCCACACAGATTTTATTGGTTTTTTAAAGTGATTCTTACTTTTAGAGGAACAGGCCATTATGAACAGCTTATGTTTTTAATAGCAGGATTAAATTCTACTCGTCTGTGAATTTTGTACTGTACTTCTTATTCATTAATAGTTGACAATAGAGATTACTGTTTTGAAAGCTACAAACCATTTTAGCCCAAACCAAGTTTTCTGATTCTGTCAGGTGCAGCTTTTTCAGCTGTATCTGAAGACTCAGTTTTTATTGAGAGATTTCTACTGCCCCCTCTTTGATAAGGAAGAGTACAGGAAGGTTTTTAGGTACTTTGTCTAGGTTATACATTGTTTGCAGTCCTGTTTTCTCCTTATTTGTAATCATTTTAGCTGTAACAAAGCTAACAATTTGTTTCTGTAACAAAGAAAAAATACACATTAAGGAAGTACCTTAGTGCTGAGTACATCAAATACAGTCTTCATACAAAGAGTTTTTATGCCTTTGTGTATTGAAAGTGTGGCAATTTTTGAAAATTGTCAATGAAGTAATCCTTCTTCTAAACTTGATTTAGATGCTTTCCTTATAAAGGAGACCAGAACACCATATTGTTTAAGCTTTGAAAACAAAATGTTTCCTTTTATGGTCATATGTTCTTAAGGCATTTTGGCATAGCAGAACTATTGATGAATATTGACTCCTGTACAAAACCTGCCCTTCTGCTCATGCCTAAAGGCTTACAGAAGTGAATATAAAATGACAGTGTGCTTTTTTCCTTCTAGCTTAAGTATTGTGCTGCTACTATTCTTATTGTTGGCTCTGAATAGAGAGTACCACTAACATCTCTCTTGCAGTTTACCTGCATAATGTAAATGAGAAGTCAAGATGTACCAAAAAGATTTTTTTTTTTATAGAGGGTTTGTGTAGCTTAAGTAATTTTTCCTTTCTTGTTAGTGAGACACAAATCATTAAGATCAAAAGTAGACTATATTACATAAAAAGAGTAATAGAAATCCAGGCTTTAAAGCACAATAGTTCAATTTTTGAAATGTATGTCCTTTGAGGAAAATAAAACAGAAGCTCTAAGTCGATATATGATCTATAGAAACTGCAGTCAGTCAGGCTTTGCTGAAGCAAAAGAAATTAAACTAAAAGTATGTGATAAAAAGAAAAGAATACAAGGAAGGAAAAGACCCAAGACATTGAGCACTTGGAAATAGGAAAGAATGACAACCATCTAAAAAACTTGTCCAGAAATAAGAAATTATGATTGCAGAAGAAAAGAACAGTAAGAAATTATATTTTATTAGAATGCACAAAACTAAATAGGATGATGTTTTCTTTCTTTTACCAATATTCTGATAGTTGAATAATTCCTCCCTCCCACTCCCAGCAAAAATTCATCTTTTTTTTTCCTGTACTGAAAATGAGAGCCTCTGTCTAATTATGTCCTGATATGGTGTTCAGCCTTGCAGGTACAAACGTATTTGTCCACTGAAAACGGCTAAGGGTGATGTAATCTCGGTCTTTGTTGGTGAGGTAGGTGTTTGGTAAGTGGAGGGTGAGTAGTGTTATTTGTGGAAATGGGAGCTGGAGTGAATTAAAGAGAAAATTAATTGATTCTTTCAGAGAGAAAATGACTGAAGCACCATACTGAATGTGCTGTGGAAAAAGAGAAGCTCTGTTCTAAGGTCCAGAGAATTCTTGCAGTGGGCTGTAGTCACCGATGAATGTTAGTCTGTATTTTTCAATTTGCTGAGATGTCTGTGAATAAACAAGATTTCTAATTAAATCACATTCTGAAAAGGAGTTAAAACATTCAAAATGTAATGTGAAAGGATGTATGTTTTTAAAATACCACAGACACTACAGCACATTATAATAGATAGGCAGAAAATATTCAATATTACATGGGGCGCTTGTGGACATTTTTTTTTTTCTGTGTGAATCAGAGCCACCAATTAAAATAAAGGGTCTTAGTTACTTTTTATAAGCATTACACTAACAGCAAGCCCAGTCAAATTTTCATATAGCCAGCATTCATAGTGCTGTTCTGGGAAGGAGGTGTCTGTTAAAATAGTGGAATACAGATCCATAATCTAGCATTAAGTTTGGTTTTTGTAATCTAAATTTAGACTGTGTTTAAAACTTTAGGGGTTGTGATCAGCTGCTTCAAATCTGAAGTCAGAAGAAAAAAAAAATGCAATTATCTGTAAATGATGTAATATAAAAGGGATTTTGTAAGTTTCTCTTCAAATTAAATATGCTGAAGAACTGTGTGAGAAGTGTTTGAAAAATGCCTGAAGCATTTGGAAACCGTTTTGGCTATTGCCAGAATGGTATTAAGTTTGAAAGTCAACAGTGAGGATTTTCACTGGTGGCAGAACTTTCAAAGGGCAATCTCAAAGTCAAAATCTATTTTTCCATGCAGCCTTTTAATCAGATTAACCAGCCCCTCCCCACCTGCACCTTGCATTTTGGTGTATTGGCTTTTTCATTCTGTGTCTTGGTTAGTCCATATTAGTATGGGGAAGTCATTTTGATTTGTGGTGTAGACATTAAAATACTTACCTGCATATGTTCTTTGTTTTGTAATTATACTTAAATTCAGTACATTCTGTATCATGTCTGGAAGTTGTAATTACTCAGTAAAATGTTACATAGCCAGTAAGGGTTGTGTTCTGTTAATTTCAGCAATTTTATATGCATTGGAAAAGTAAGCAATAACACTGGCTTTAGGCAGCTGATGATTCGCTATATTTCTGAATTCAAATTGCATATAACTATTTTATGGATGCAAAACAAAGTTTCTATCCATCTATTTATACTGGTTATTCAATTTGCCTTTGTGGCACTGGCACACACTGTTCAATAGCATGCATTCGGTGATGGAGCAACCTGCCCAGGCCAGCCAGCTCTCTTCTTTAGTTCTCTAAACCTCACTGGCAACTCCACCTTTCATCCCATTCACCCCCTGCCCTCAAAGAGGGCGGTTCCTTCCCCAGTACTGAGAAAGCTCTTTTTGCCTGGCTCAGAGGCCCCACTGTCAGTGTGTCCAGTTTAGACTACCTGTCCTGATCCATATGTAGGGATGACGTGAAGCAAGGTAGTACTACAGATAGGTTGCATGTCTCTGTATAGTCAGGTTTATGTGTTAGACTTGCGTAGTAACCATAGTTTCACAATCCCAGCAAAGCTGTCCAAGCCTCTTAAGAAAAAAAGCTTGAAATTAGCCAGCTTAGAAAGGATTTAATGTACTGTCTGATACACTTAAGTGCCACTTTTTATCACTAATACTGATAAAACAGCTTCTTTATCTGGTTATGGGAAGAACTGTTTCTAACCAGGCTGAAAAAGTTTTATGTGATTGGAAAGAAGAGTCAAAAATGCCAGAAGCCTGGGTGATGAAATGGAGAAACTTGAAAAACTGGAGGTTTTGTCTGTATGGTATCAGATACCAGAAATAAAGTGGTCAAGCAACATATTGCAGGAAAGATTTTGGCTACGCAGTGTATGTCCTGATTGCTAAGAATGTTTCATTTCATAGTTGAGAGACTCTCAAGGGAAGTTTGTTGGTTTTGTTGCGTTTGTTTTTTTTCTCTTATGAACCAAATGGCACAAGATCTGCCTGAGCAGAGAAGTGACAGACTTGAGAGCCTTGTCTCTTGTCTGTCTGAGGTCAAGTTCAAATACTGGGCTGTCTTTTGGGCTGAGTAACCAAGCAAGTGGTCTCAGCCACTTTGAAAGAGAGAGCTCTGTCTTTTCACATAATGTAACCTGGAATCTTCAAAAGCCTTTCTTTATTTGCTGTCTGTGGCGTTAATTGAAAGGCCATTCCTAAATAGTTGTGTTAAATGGGGGCTAATGGGTTGAAGTGGGACCTTGCAGTCAGCTGGTTGAGGTGATCTTAAAAGTCCTGTTCAAGAATGAGTTTTGTCTGTCTTTGCAAATATTTTATGAGGGACTTATTAAAAGATATGAAAAGTAAACGTTCCTTTAGTGTTTGAATTAAACTTTTTTTGAAAACCTTAGGAAAAGGGACATAATTTCTGCTTTCACAGAAGTTGTGCCAGCTCAGCTCCTGGTAAATGACGTGTATTGATTTACCCAAGCTCTTTGTGATTTTGTTTTTTAAATTTAGACTTCTTCACTTCTGATGCTGAATTGAGGCTTAGTAAGATCTTTTCTAGGTTCTCTTTCTGGCACTTGAGGTGACTTAAATATTCACTGCTCTAGTATAAACTGATCTTCAGTCTTTTAGAGAAGTATTGTTTTTACCCCAAATACTGACTGAACAGCAGTTTACCATTAAATCAGGCTACTCTGGATACACAAAACATTAAATTTAGGGTTTAAATATGGGGGTTTTATTTTCCTCTAAGGCAGTCGTAAAGAAAATCCATCTTGCATTTGATGCACATAAAAATGGTTCATATTATGAACCTCTGTCTCTGTATGTTGTAATTGTATGTAGGTGTCTTTGGCTGCAGATTTGTACCTCACTGATCATCTTTCTCATGAAAGACAACTTTCTCAGCATCTCCTAATGAATTTGGATAACTTGGAAACCTTGATGTGAGAAAGACTTTCCAGTAAGGCTGTGGCTTTAACCTGTTCTGCTCCTTTCCCTTTATGCTTTGCACTGATTTCATTGGTTCTGACCTTCAGTGTAGAACTTCAGTTTCCAGGTGGTTCAAAACAGGGGTTTTAGGTGGAGAAGACTCATTCCAAAATCTGTGTTCCAGGAGCTCCATCTGCTCAGTAGGTAATTGGACACTTCTGGATCATTGAGGGAGATGTGTGTGATACTCTGGCTAGCGTTTGGTGGGTTTACGAGTGTGCCAAGGTCAACTTTCTTCTTGGAAATGTCTCACCCTGGAACAGTCTTCCTGATGCTGTGGATGGGAAAGATGCCCCAGGTGTTTCCTTGACATCCTGTTTGTCAAGGGGCTGTGTTGGAACTGCTTGCTGCTCTGCTTCTTTGGATTATCCTTTAGCAAATAAAAAAATCCCTCTTTCCATCAGTTTAATAAGTAGTTAAGGTTTTGGCTCTTCGAGGTTCTCACATCATTCTGTGAGAATTTCAGTTTTTCAATCACATTACTACAAGGCATTTTTGAAAGGTTTAATTAGACTTTTTCTGCTGTACTATTGACCCTGTTCCTAAATGGGAACTAAATTTAATATTAACTTTTCTAATGGGAAACTACTTTGAGTCATTAGCAAACCTGTTTCTTTCCATTTTCCTACGAAGACAACCTAGGTTGAGGCAATTATATCTGTCAGATGAGTGGGAAAGTTTAAAGCATTTTTCAGGACAAAACGTTTTTTTAGCTTTTTCCCAACATTGTTCATGTCAGATTTTTTTGTCTTGACTTAGCTAATTAATCTGCTGATATGACTTTTTTTTTTCCTTGATGTGATACATTTGCAGTAGAAGCTGCTTTTATACTTCAGATATTGAAGAGTCTGTGGAGGAGGGTTTTTGTATTCATAGGGCAAGGTCACGTACTGAGATCTGCCAGGTATTCCAAGGGACTCCCTGGTGCAGCAGGGAAGGTTTATCCCTGGAGAGCTGTTTGTGTATGAACTTGCTAGGAAATAACCAAGACAGAGCCTCTGATTTAAACAGGCCCCACTCAAGGAGTGGTCAGGTCACACCAGTGGTGTTGGCTTGCTCTGTTAATAGCTAAGATTTATATGATTGTCACCTGGAGCTGTATTCACAGTTGCCTCAAGCACTTGGGGACTGTTTGTAGTTACCGATGGTGCAGACGAGCATAAGTAAGAGTCAGGGAGGGAAAGATGAGTTATTTTTGAGATTACATGCAGCTTCCAAACAGAAACCGACTTTGCAAGTTGGTACACATCGTAGTGTTGTCCATGCTGCATATGAGCCAGTGGCAGTCTGCTGGCTTCACTCAGTGCCTCAGCAGAGGGAAGGAGGCAGAGAAAACCCTGTCTAGCTGAACTCTTGAGGACAAGATTTTGCAATGTGAGTAATCTTATTAAAATAAGATTACAAACACTTTAATAATATGAGATTGCACATGAGCTTGTTCAAAGCAAATGAGGTTAAAACTAAATACCTTCATATGCATGAGGTTCAATGTCTGACTTGGACCTTAAAGTTCTCTTCAGGGACATCTTGTGCCTCAGGAGAGATGCAACTGCCAGCATGGGCCATGCTTCTGAGGGCACCAGCACTGTTGCACAGCAGGAGCACAGTTTAGTCATTGCCTTACCAGTATCTTTAACAGGTTATTAGGTGAAGATAAAATGCGACATTATTGAATTACACTTCCCATCTGTGGTACTTGTTCCACTGCAGTTACTTCCTAGGCCGGCTTCTTTCCCATCCCAGGTACCTCTTATACCCCTTCTCTCTGCTTGCCCAGCCCCAGGCACTACCTCTCATGCTTATCCCCTTCCATATGCCCTGCTGCTAGACCTTATCTCCGTTTTTGAGTTTCATAAACCCAATTGCTGCCTCTGGTTCCCTACTTATGTACTCTTCTTCCCTGCCAGCTTTCCCTGCTGGGTTCCTGCCTGTACTGCTCCTTCACCCTGTTTGGTTTACACACAGCCCATCCCTTTTCCAGCCTGCCTCCAGATCTACCCTCACATTTCCAGCCATTGCCCAAAAGTCTGGGAAGACAAAGTTTTTGTAAGATAAGCTAATTATAATTTTTTGCAGATGGATTAATACAGGTTTTTTACCTCTGTTTCTCAGAGTTACCTGAAATTATTTTGGTGGGGCGTTAGTACACTGTTTTCACTAATTGTGATTTTCACCAAAAAAATGCAGTAGGCTGAAGCCCCTGACCTAGAAAATACTTGCCCAACCCCAGTTAATTTTACAGCATTACAGGCACCTGAAAGTGTTGTTTAATAATGGCACTATTTGGTAACCATTTCAAATGGCTGACACCAGCCTGTGGGCAGGCCCGTCTGGCTCCACAGCCCAGCAGCAGTGGCTTGCTGTGGTGAATGTTTGTAACCGTAGTTCCTCTACAAGTGATCTGGAGCCAGGATTTTCTAAAGCATTTAAAGAGAACAGGAGACATTCAGCCATCACTGGGTTCTGAATTAAAATAGGATTTAAATGTGACTGCTTGAAAATCCAGGTTTTAAGATTGCAGATGGGTACTTCTTTTGAGCAGTCTCTCTCTTTAACCAGCACATAAATCTATGTGGTTGTATACTGAGGTGAAAATGATTTATATTATATTCATACTTGAATTCTTCATAATCTTTCACTGTGGTTTTCGGTGCTTCATACCAAACAAGCATTTAATGCAAAAGAAAATGTTCTAGCACTTTATATAAATCTAAAACTTTTAATATATATTTATAGTGAGACCCAGGTGTCATGGCTGTCACACTGACACAACATTGCCTCTAGAGAAAGAGAGAGACAGGTTAACCAGAGACTAACTTTTATTGTGCATTTTTATGCAACAGAACAAATGGAACTGGAGGTATGTAGTAATAAAATCAATATTCAAATTAGAATTAACACTTGAAATAGTAAACTGTAGGTAACAAATGTCTTTATAATTAAAAAATATTGACTGTTTAAAAAATTCTCTAAGATTTTATATTCTTTAAAAGAAATGTGTGTTGCCACATAGAAAACAATTCACACATCCTATAGAAATTGTCACAAAAACCTTACTAGTCTATATTACACTATGCACTTTTCTTTTGTACAATATCTGATAAAGGTCTATCCCTAACCTGTACTTACTCTACACAGTACAATCATCATTAGAAAGTATTCATAGAATTAACTACACCATAACAATAAAAATATCAGGATTAATGCTTTTTTTAAATCACAGTTTCTCCACAAATATTTGTCATAGAAAATATAGCGAAGGCATGTTGGCACAGATGGGCGTGCGGTGCTGCTACACGAAGTTTGAGAGAAGGCAGATACCTAAATGACAGTAAGATTAAAGCGTATGGAAGGATAAGACAAGAATCTCTATCCTCCTGGGACTTTCTGGAGTGACATGATAGATAGCACTTTCCTTCTGTTGCTGGGAAGGGATGTACTGGCTTATAAAGCACACTGCCTAAATATGGACATTTCCCTCTGCAAGGGCTTATGTGCTATCTATTATTTCAGGTCCCAAATCTAACATATTGCAGATATTTAGATGCTTCAATGTGTATGAATTTATAACACCTAATGAACAAATTAACTGGAATAAGATGATGTGCAAGGTTTGGGGTTTTTAAAATGAAATGTGTGGGTTAAGTGGTCATGATGGCAATTAAAAACAAAGACAGACAACTGACAAAAGTTTTTATACTCTGTTATTTTAAAACCAAACATGAACAAAAATATGAGCTGGTGTCTGTTAATGCCTGTCTGTGGCCATGATTCATGTCACTGGCTAGTGCACATAAGCAGTTGAGGACAACATTTTGTTCATAAAGAAAGGTCCAAACCTGCAAAGCCATTTCTACTGCCAAAGTGGCTTTCAGGATGAAATTATACTTTTGGTTATTTTGCACAATGAGAGTAGAGGATTGTGAGTGGTTCCAGGATGCTGGCTATGCTTTTTACACTAAAAATAAAGCTAGGCTTACTAGTTACTTCAGCAAATCTTTCAGTTAGTAAGTGAGAGGTCTGTCCAGTTCAGTAATTCTGTTCTGTGACTCTTAAAAAGTGTTTCTATCCTAAACATCATACAATTAAGCATCTGAAAGGAAACCATTACAATGTTTACAAAAATACAGCATGATACATATCGCTGTGGACAAATTTACAGTATAATGTTGACTCACACGTTCTGACATGTTTTACCAAATAGTTCTGGCATGTGTCACCACATTAAACATAGACCAGCAAGACTTACACCATCTGAGCAATGTAACATCTTCTATTATAGTTCTTTTAAAAAAAGTGTAAGTTCAACACCGAAAAGCTACTATAGGATATCTGTACTGTGACATTTCTATACACTGAGTTTCTCCTCCAGAGGCCACCATGTGCTGTGACCACTCCAAGAAAGTCACCTCCTGCCTGTAATGAGGGAATGCTGTTCTAAACCCCTTGGTCTAGTGAGGTCCTGTGTGACTAAACTGGTAGTTGACTTTTAGAAAACAAATTAGTTATTTTGGGGCCAGTGAGTGCCTTTCAACCCCCTTTTAAAAAATCACCAAAATTAAAGTGATCCGAGAGATACTGGACATTGGAGGACCTAAAGCATATGGGGGCTGAGCAAGGTCCTCTCTATGGCAGTGCACAGTGAGCCTGTGTCCCGAGATGGCCCATGGGCCAGGAGAGACCAGTCACAACCACAGGCAAAGAGGAGGCAGAGGGCAGGAAGGAGCTCCTGTGTGGGTGAGCTGAAATTTGAGAGACTTCCTCAGCCCTGCAGCCAGGCTGGCCCTTGAGGAGCGCTGCACCCCAGAGAGCCCTTCTTGGTCTCTGAGGAAGGGGCTGGGTGCCTCCTGCCTTGCCCTGTGCATGGGGAGAAGGTCGGGAAGGGGAGGAGAAGGGTAAAAGGAGCCATTAGTAGCTATGCTTGTGGCTTGCACAAGGCGGTGAGGAAAGCTGGGGAGTATGAGAGACGCGTTCAGGAGAGTCAACGCTGATGAGGTAGCACTAAGGATGGTCAAAAGTGAAGTGAGCTTGCTTTCCCAAAAACAGTTCCCTGTACCTGCCAGTGGGGAAATGTTGCCTCAGGAAGAGCTGGTTCAGGCTGTGGAGGATGCCAACACTGGCCTGAAATAACACAAAGGTAAGGAGATGGAAACACCCTGATGTGGAAAAGAAAGGGCATCATTTCTTTGGCATTGCGTATTTCTGGCATGGATCAATTTAGAGGGACAATGAACTCCTAAACTTTTAAAATTAAACTTCTTTTGTAGATTGACTTTTGTTTTTAAAGCTAATATCTGCTTCCAGTGTTGTGCACCATTGTGAGTTCTGCTGCAACAGCTCTTTTCTTATAGCTCTCAGTCTGGATCCTATGTCCACTTACTACAGAACACTAAACCAGGTTCTTCTTGCCCAACCCCTCCCTGAAAGCAAAACTGAGCAAAACCAGCACATTGCCTCACCTCTTTGAAGGAATAGATATAGAACACAAATGAAAGTGAAAACAAGAAAAGGCAATTTAAAGCCTCTAAAGCTACATAATATGGCTGCAGAATAGGAACAGACAAAGGAAAATCTGTCTTCTGAAATGGCAATTTGTTTTTAGCAATCTTGTTTTAATGAAAACTGTCATGATCAACTCTAATCCTCTGGAAATCTAGATAAATATACTGTCTGTCTGATATACAATGCAATTTTTATCTCTTAGAGGTGCCTGTTATTGTTCTGGGTCTTTGAAGGATTCTGCTGTTGACGAGTGCTTCTGTTTTACTCGGGAAGCTTAATTTCCTGACAGAGTTGGCTAAGAAAGTCCCTGGATTTTCTATCTTGTGTGGTATTTTAAGGTAGCATTTATAATTACGTTCTTTTCTGTTAGCAAATGGGAAACCACTCCTTTTTTGTTGTAAGTGTGCAGACTTATACTTAAATCTTCTTGTCAGGGAAAGCAAATAGCACCCAGCTCTTCTGAGTCCAGGCCTAGGATTGTTATCAATAAGCTGAAGAGATAGTAGCTGTTGTTTCTTTCAACATTTTTAGAGTTTTTAAATAACCTTTCCTCTATAGCTGGATGAAATGAACTGCATGTTCCCTTTGAGTGTGCTATGAGGGATTTGGAAATAATAGGCACTGAGAAGTCCCATAAAGCAGGTCTTGAAATTGATTTCTTTCTGTTAACTGGGATATGGTAGGATGGAGAAGCTGAAATGTATGCAATACATGTTCAAACATGCTTTGGACTCCTAAATGACAGCAGGGTTAAGTGTGTTTAACAAACAGTCTCTCCTAAATTAAGTGGTTGCTACTGTCGTATGATGTGGTTCTCACTGCCATCAATCTCCAGATCCATCTTGCATACCTCTATTGAAGACTTCATCCTGTGATCCGGGGTGGTCAGTCCCTTCATAATATGAGGTGCCATTGTGAAGGAAAGTCCCCACGGCACGGCCCTGGCGCGCGTGTCCCACCGCGTCACTGAACACCTTGTTTATTTGCTCTTCAGATGGCATCCACCAGTCGGGGTTGGAGGTACAGTGCATCCTAATGAACTCTGCAGGAAAACATGCAAGGATAAAAAGCAACTTGTCTTTGCAGCATCTGGTATTGCCCAGGCATCAAAAGCTCATGGGAAATAAGAAAGGAGGTATTGCTGCTCTACTTAAGCAGAAGTAAAGTCTTTATGGGGGATGCCATGATAATGCCGCTTGGACATATTTTATTTCTGCACAAGTATGTTTCTCCACATGCAGTGTATGTTGTTACACCTGATCTACCTCAGTGACTCATGGGACCTGGATATAAAATCCCTTCTTGTGGAAATACAAAAAACTAATTTGAAGTGAAGGCTGTGATTTAGCACGTGCAATATGGAAGCTAACACGAGCCAGGAGGTATTTAATTTGAAACCTGTTGGTGTCTATACCTCAAGGTGATTGCTGTTGGATCTTTCTGACCTCCCTCTGCTGGCTTCTTCAGCATCTGCAACCTGCAGGAGCCCCCAGCCCGCTGGAAAATGTCACTGCCATTATTTCAGTTTGGTGCTCCTTTCTGTTTGGGATATCTTTCCTTTCTAAGTTCTGCTATTTTCATCTCCCTGTATTTTACACCTATTTTTTCAGAGACTAATTTGGCCTTAAAAATAGCTAAATGAGATTTGGGGAGCCTTGCAATAGTTTTCAATGCAAGAGAAAATGAATTGTACTGCATGTATTTTAGCTATTTAAATAGCTGCTGCTTCCACATACAGCTATTTGTATGTGATGTTTACATTTTTTATAATTTATTTTTCAGATTCTTTGACATGCTATATGTTAGACTTGCAGAAAGTGCCTTGCCAGTTCTGGAGTTGTAACTGCTAGACATAGCTCAAATAGGTGTATTTGGACTTTGAAATATCCAAATATGATTTTTAAATGTGAGGGCACCTTATTAGGGATATTGGATACACTGTACCTCATATGGAAACGGAGCTGCTTATTTATTCTGTAACATTAGTTATTCCCTCATGCAGTACTGTGCATCCCAGGATATTTTTAAATTCTATTTTCTACTGTTGACAAGCACAATAAGTGGTGTAAGGTAACTTCATTAATGTCACCACATCTCCAGACAGGGAATGCTGTGCTTTTACATGAGTTCCCGTGCCTGCAAGGTATCTCATCTGTTGGACAATTAGGATGTGATTTTTGCATAGCTCCTCCAGCAGTGTGTCTACAAAAGTGATAGCGATCTCTGTTTTAAATTCATTTCCCTGGAAATCCACACAGGCAACAGTAATTCCTACCTAGTTATGTTCACATGTGCCCCCACAGACTCATCTTTTTCTCAGAGAAATGGTTACCACGTAAAGGAGTAGCACTATAATTTAAGCATGCCAGGATGTTTTAAAACTGGTTCCAGACACCAGTCAGTTGTAGGAATATATTAAAAATGTTTATATATATTTAAACTACTCTGAGTGCAGAAAGAGAACCAATTTGAACTCCCTGCTATGGTGGAAAGGCATAATTAGCTGGGTTGAGAATTAGTCAGACACTTGTTACCTTGGCTTGTAAATGAGTAGGAGCTAGTGGCCAACTCTCAGCACTGGAGAATGTTGTCATGTTCCCACCCACACACGAAAACCCAAAGGGAGAGCTGTCTACTCTGCTTTCTTAGCTGGTCATTAAATACTGCATGTTTTGGCTTCCTCTTTAAGCTTCTGAAAATTAAAGAAACTATCCTTTCTCTTTCTCCCAAGGAGTGCTCCCCATGTTCTGTGTGTCCAGGACCTCAGAAAAGAGAGTGGCTACAAGCAAAATTCCATGAACAGATGAATTTACTATTAGTCTTAGGAGACAGGTGAGAGAAAGGGGAAGAAAAGGGTATCAACACTCTGCTTGTGCATAAATTATTAGGTGATACTTAAAGTGACTTAGTAAATGCTAAAGCACTTGTATCCAGCCTTCATTTTCCAGGAGGACTTCTGGGCCCCTGAATCTCTCTCTAGACCTCTGCAGCATGGTGTGCAATGGACTTGCCCTTCAATTAATCTCTGAGTGAGTTCTGGTACAGTATCATACAGCAGGTTAAAAGATTCATTTGTAGTACAAAAAGAGTTTGTTTGCCTAATTTGTCTGTAAAATCTGAGTTCATTACCTGGTTACATCAACGTACCCTAACCACAAGTTTTATTTACTTAGCCTTATTGGATTCTTCTACCCTAAATGGGAAGAGGCCCCATCTGATGTATATAACCACTTTGGACTCCAGTTGAATGAGTAAAGATATTTTTATCACTGACTGACCACAATATAGCTTTTACATTACATTGATTAGCAAAAAAAAAAAAAATTATTGAGGTTAGTTCAACCAAAATTTCATGTAGGCGGTCACAAAATACTATAAAGTTAACTATGAGTTAATTAAAGGAATAATAAGCTTATGCATCCATACAATGCAGATGTTGATACTAAAAACATATTTTTACTTTGGCTTTAAAAAGTCCTGTTTTGTATGCTTTATTATAAAGCTTGGTACCAGCCTTTTCAAACAATTTTAGGAAACCAAAGTACACAACATTCTTTTCAATCTGTACCCTTTCTGTGCAATATCCTCACTCTCTGACATTGTGAAATGCTTGCAAAACTCCCCTCCCTTTTCAGGCTAAACATGGGGGAAAGTTGTTCCCTAACATTTTCAGGCAATGTTGCATCAGTATGCCAAAAAAGAAGTTAAATTCTTGGCAACACGCTTGTGTACTTTGTAGGCAGTTAACCTGCAGATGTTCTTGACCCTAGAAGAGGTTTTCAAAACCTACTCTGAAACTCAGCTTCTAACTCCAGTGATGCATCATACCCTTACTAGACATTAGACTGTAACTATTCCTTTGGTTAGTTTTGCTGTGTATCAGTGTTAACAAATGACCTGAGTTTATTATAAAAGCGTGTAATCAGGACTGTCTGGTTTTGCTAAAGTGTATTAGTGTCATGTGCCCTTGCAGTTGTCTCCTCTCTTAAATAAGCAGCCTTGTTTTTTTCCATCAAAAATACCCAAAACACATATATTATACATACATACATACTTGTATGTATGTATGAAAAGGAAGTGGAGGGTTTCTGGGTGCTTGTCACCTGCCTGTGAAACCCCTTCTAGTTCTGCAACTGTCAGCCAAATGCTTCTACTGAGCCAGAGCCAATGTGGTGAAATGAGATCACATATGGTGGACACTGAGCGAAAAGATGCAGTACCTCTGAGACATGTTACTTTAACTGGATCCAGAGGACGTCTTTCAGGACCTGTCTCTCCTGACTGCACTGACCTTTTCCTTTTTCCAAGGCCGCATGAGTACTTAAGCTCATCGGTTGTGAAAACAAATCTGATGAGATAGCGAAGGAGCCGTCGTCCATCTTTCTTGGAAGAATTTACAGCCTCATCCCACTGTTTACTAGTGATGTAGACAGGGTAGTTGTTCAGCAACTGCTTACTCCCCTGAAAAAGTGAAATATTTCTGTTGCTTATTTTAAAAGGCAAATAAGTGAAGATGTCAGTTGCAATAAAAGATACATTTTTTTAACTATCTGCGATACTGACAGTGAAACACAACCCGAAGTGAACACGTAATTGCTCTTACAGAGAATGAGTACTTCTAAAATTATATTTCCATTTTCTAGAAATCAAATTGGGTGAGGTATGATGAATACATTTTGAGAGGTGTAGCTATTGATAATTTCCACTATCACAAGCAGGTTAAAAAGAGTTAAGAATCAGCAACTGGGCATACTATTTAAGTGCAATGTTTCTTCTTAATATGTTAAAATGCATAAAAAGGGTCTTTGAAGAGTGTGATCAAATGGATCGCTTCATCGCTGCTGATAGTTTCCTTCAGAGGTGACTCTTTTGGTCTATTTTTATAATAAATTTATTACTTCTGTAGAACACACCTGAAACTTGACAGCAATTCTGTTACTGTGAAAAATGTAAAGAAAATAAATAAAGGAACTATGAAAACTAAAAGCTTCATTATTATTAATGAATGCTGTATTAACTCAAATTATAGCTTTACAGAAATGCCACTGTGTCAGCTGGAAAGAAATTTTGCTTTTAACCTTCATAATTTGTGTGTTTCAATATTCCAACATTAAATGAATGCTGTGGGACTAATTATGGGGATTCCCATAATCCACACACATTTATAAGCCCTCTTAAGTCAATTGTACCCAAATTGTATTTAATTCTTGTTGCCCATAAAATGCTAGAGTACAGGATTACCCAATTAATGTAAGATGGTACTGTTAATATACTTGAAATAATTGAAGTACAGAATAAAAACCCAAACCACACCCTCCTAGAGACTCATTCACTTTTACAGCTGCACCTCTTTATCGAAACACATAAATCTGGAAGCCCAAGTAGTAAACTCTTTGCGTAGCCCCCAGGTTCGCCAGGAGCTTGCAGTGAGCTGCAGAAACACAGGTCTGACGCTCAGCGAGGCAGCCACATGCTGCACTAGTGGGCAACTGCTGCAAAGTCCTCACTTCCAGCCCTTTGATAGCTGAAAACTTTTAAGGACTACCCTTGCCTTCTTTCATATATCTATTATAGCATCCTGGGAGACAGCTTGAGAGCATCTTTGAAGTTTTTCCTCAGGTATTTGCTTTTAACTTTTTGCAAGCTTGATAAATATATGGAAGATTGAATTTAGTGAAGACCATGCTGAGATTATCATTAGATAATCTGTATGATCTAGAGTACCACCATCTCCCAGTGGGGTTAGCATCACTGGGAGCTCAGCCTGTGTGACTGTCTGCTACTTGTTTGCCTTGCTGCAAGCTGCTGGCAAAGACAGCTATGGACAAACCCAAAACTCTGCAAAGGAAGCCAAAATGTAAGGGAAGAGATGTGCTTTGTCTGTCTGAAGGGCCACTCTCCCCCAAACATCTCAACACTTCACTCACTCCCTTGCAGCTGTAAATTCAAGCATGTAACCCCTAAGAGAAAGACCCTTTACCTAGAGTCTAGCCCTGTTATAATTCTCTTTGCCCTTTGTTATCTCCTCACATCACTGCAAACAGGTCATGGTCAATTCCTCCCCCTCCATTCATGATACAGGCAGCTGATTTTTTGCCCAGTACATGAACCCCTGGGAAGCCAGTAATAAGTCTGAAGAGCTCTGCCAAGAAGAACATTACAATCCATCCAGTCCAGCTCCTTGTCCTCTTCCAACAGGGTGCAGGGGCTGGGGAAGGAAGAAGAGCAGAGGGGCAGCATGGAAAGCTCTTTGGAGGTAATACACCCTTATGCTGAAGTAACTGTGATCACTCTGTCCCAGGGGGAGCTGACATGAGTACTTCCTTGGCTTGTTCCACTAGATCAGTACAAAGGACCTTGTGGTCCTCATGTTGGTACTTAATTTTTTTCAGCAGCTAGCTTCACATCCCTTTTACATAAAGTCAATTATTTTCCTACCTTAGATTTCTGAGACCTATTTTTTCCCTATTAAAAAAACCTTTTAGTGAAGCAAGGACCATTCTTACTGATACCACTGTAAAGTATAAACTGCAGGTAATTGTAGGCACTGCCTTGTTTTTAAGCCCTACCAAGCCTGGCTTATGCAATGCAAGCCCATAATGGCACAGGGTAAGGCTCCAGGCTCACTCGTGTGCCTTAAGGACAGATGCTCATGCGTGGCTTTGCTAAGCAGCAAGCTATCCTAGAAGCTATTCTGTGTTTATATATATAGCAGTGATTAAAATGTGGAGCAGAAAGGCATAACATCTAGATTTCATGAGAGCTCACGTTGCTATTAACTGAGGAGAGGGTAATGAATTTTGCGTAACTTTCTCAGCCTCAATTTTATAACACTTCTCTCTTGTTTCCCCTGAAACTCGGGATATTTTTCCTCATTCTTCTCCAAGGCATGATATAGTGCTATGCTATTCTATTAAACAGTTACTGGATTCCTGGTACAGACACACTTTCACTGCTTCCTTGGAAAGTAAAGCACTTCTGGGCAAAACATTCTCAGTAAATATATGATGTGGTTTGGTGTGTCCAGCAGACATTAAACTGCAACAAATATAAAACCTCCCAGAAATTAAATAAGCAGACTCTGAAGGAAGAACCAAAATACAAATGTATCTCTGCTTGTATTTGTACATGACTAAGTTTATGAATAAAAGATTAATATCTGTGTGCTTAATTGAATAAAAAATTCTGTCACACTATGACAAGCTATTCCTTGTGGGACATTACAGAACAGCCTCAGTTTTTATAGTATTTGAAAATTTTAGTTAAGCAAAAGAGCATTAAAAAAAGGAAAATGAATCATTGGAATATACTTGAATGGTAACAGCTAGTGATAAATATAAATACGTATATATTAATTTGCACAGGATAAAACTGAATGGAGGAGCAAAGTGATACACACCCTGAACTGCTGCATGCCATGTGCAGCCACTCTCAGTCACCCAGCCACAGCTGTCACCAGGCTAGCCCTAGCCTAAATTCTACCCACAAATACGGTGTCTCTGAGGAAAGAGGAGAGAAAAACTACCCAAGCAAGGCAAGCACACCTGGTGCTGACGGAGGGGGAGTTACGTGCTGCTCAGTGAAGTCATTCTAGATTATACTAATGATCAGTTTCCTCCATTTGGGGGATTACTGTACTTAAGAATGACAGTTTTTAACCTATTTTTTACTACTAAGTGCCTACTGATTTATTTGCCTGCATGTGTTTAATGAATTATCAAGCACAAAGAGAGGTAGCTTGTTTTCACTGTACACTACCTCGGTCGGATGGTCTGTTGGCTGCGGTACCATCAGCTGGTTGTGATGCTGAAGTACGGTCTTCAGATAATCTAAAACGGTCTGGCAGGGCACTGCATGAAACAAGTTGCAATTACTGTATATTAGCTATAAAGCACAAAATAGAACAACAATATTAAATCAAGCAGTGTTCTTTAGTATCTATTTTCTGTGCCTGTGAAATTTATTTCAAACAGGAAATACTTCTCATTTTGATTTGTGCAGACAATTTAATAAACGCACAACAAATGTTGTATTTCCTATACTGAGATCTCTGAAATTACTTTTATTTTCTGCCCACTAGTTTTCAAAGGGTTTTTTTTCCAAGTTTGAAATTATAATTACTACAAATACAAATTAGGTCAGCAGTAATGATAATAAGAAAAAAATCTGTAAGTACTGTAAAAATCCCAAATCACACAAAGGAGAAAACATTTCTTGGACCTAAATAATGCATTGATTGACATGTAAATATGCTCAAATGTTTTTCAAACTACAGTCTGATTAAATATACTAAAGAGATTCAATGACTCGTATACTTTAATTTCTATTCCTTTCCTCCTCCCAAATTTGTTATAAACTAGGTGTTAGGCAAATAGCTTTACTTCTCTTTTCTCTCATCTTCCCCCCTTTCCATTCCCATCACTCTCATCCATTTCAGTAGTGGTACCAACATCCTATTCCCTTCTGTTGAGGTGATAGGTTAATTAGGGATGATTCAATTACGGGTCTCTCTTAAGCAGATGCTGCCACATCCCTGATTAACTCTGGAGTATTTTTGAAATACAGCTCTTTTCTCCTGAGCCTGAAACACCATAGGAGAATTAAACAGATATTAATCCAGCATTACAACTGACTGGTGCAAGACTAAATAAGCATAGTTTTTAAGGTACTTTATGACTCTCACATTTTGTATGGGTTGTTTTTGCAAAGTATTCAGATTTAATCATAGCTTCAGCTCAAAACCCAGAAGAAATATTTGTGTTCCTCTTTTTTTATTACTATTTCTTGGCATTTTATTATTTCTTTACACCTGAAAAAATGTGGTGTTTTGGGCTTTATCTTAAGTTGATAATCTGAAAGCAAGCACTGAAATAGCTGAGGATGTCTCAAGGTAGGATTTACAGATATTTTGCCCTCTTTGCTTGGCATTCACACCACACAGCAACCACACCCCTGTCTAGGCAGCCAGGGTGCAGAACAACATTACTCTGTGCAAAACAGATCCTTTACTGGGCGATAAGTGGAGTTACATCCAGCAGTCTGCCTACAGAAGACATGCCAAGTGCCTGGTTTGATGAATAAACTCCTATGTTATTGCACCCCACATTGACTTCTCTGTAAAGACTACCTGTGTATTTACTCCTGCTTCTGGTTTGTCACACAGTAAGTAATTTCACTGCAGGCTATCCAAGGATGTGCTTACCTATGTTCTTCCAAAGGGATGGGGCTCAAAGGAGAAGACAACAAGAAATTACTTAACCTGTTGTGTCCCCAGCAGATGAAGTATAGATCTACTTTAACCGTATGCTGCTGATAAAATGCCTTCTCAATACCAGTGAGAAACATGAAAGTACTAAAAGCTGGCTGAAGCTTACAAAAACTTCTATCTTCATAAAAGCAGTTTTGAGCACAAAATTGTATGATTTTGTTATCATTGTAGTTACTGGAGGATGCTGAGCACCTTTGACTTTAAAGCCATGACAGAGCATAGTTTGCTATTGGTACAAATAACCTCAGCCTTTCAAACACCAGGTGCTATTTGCAAATCCAGACTTCTTGGGCTGCCATATTACCCGAAGCCTGGAAAAAACCACAAAGAGGGCAGCATGAGGTGCAGAGTCAAAGCTTTGGTTTTGCTGCTGTGCCCCTCTTACAGCTCTGCAGATACTCTCTTTGCTGAGAACTGTTTCCTCCAAATCTTTCAGCAAATGTAACTTTTTAAGAGCCTGGGAGTCCTAGCTGTGAAGATGGATAATCATTTAAGTCTGCTAGCTTATTTATTTTGTTTGTCTTTGATGTGGCCTCTATAGGGTTAACAAGATCATAGCTCCAAGGGCTGATACTCTGCATGTTTATGCAGGTATCCACTATCACAGACATCACCAACAGGGATTTGTGCTTACTGTAAGCAGTAGGAGAGACACCAACATCGAAATAACACTTGTTATGATTTAGTAGAAAGCCTATGGAGAGGCAGTAATTTTCCTGCCCATTAGGGAAGAAGTTTCCACAGCCTTTACTTTCTGAAAGTGCTGGCATCTCAGAACGGACACTGGAGGTGGCAAAGTAACCTGGCCTGCAATGAATGAAAGAGCAAGGTCTTTGCAGGAGCTAAAGGACGAAGGGGAGAAGGACCTACAGGCGACCTGGTGTGCCAAGGAAGGCTGGTCTGGCTAAGATGTTAAGCAGGACACATGTAGGAGGTGGCAGGTATTTGCTGTTATCGATCCAAGTTTAAGTCTTTGTTGTTGTTCTAGGTGTCTGTATGTTGTAACAAGTGCTTATTCAGCACAGCTTGTCACAGCTTTCTCTGCAGAGTATCCTAATTTCTAATAAATAGCTGAACAGTGAGTGTGGTGGTCACCAACTGTGCCAATGACAAAAACCAGGCTATGATCTCTCAGCCTGAGCTGCCACACAGCACAGCGAATCCCTGGACTAAATCCTCCTTGCAACAGACAGCATCGATGGGTAAAACAGAAGCACTCAAGTCATCATCTTCCAGTGATGCAGTTTCTACCCACAAGAACATAAACCTTATTTCAAGTCTGCATTTTGTTTTCCTTCAAACCGGGTTTTACAAAATTTTTGGAAAAAAAAAGGAAAATGCCTGTTACTTGTTACATACCTCGTGGTAAAGTAATTTCTCCCTTTGCTTTTAGCGGAGCTCAGCACCTCTGGAAGATCAGTGCTGAGCTTAGCAGAGTCCCTACACCTACTTACATGTCTGTACAGCTGAAGGCTGTGGCTCTTTTGGCCATGCTGTACATCACTACTCAGGCAGAAAGTCACCGTGTCTTCCAAAAGCTTTTTCAGTGTACATTTCCAGGGGCTGAAACCAAGCAGAGCGATGTTCTCTGTGCCTCAACACACGTGATCGGCCAGGTCTGTCACCTCTCATCTTCCTCACTCACTGACAGTATGCTTTCCCTCAAGGATTAAAGTATTAAAAGCATGGGCTGTGAACAGTTTCACAAAAAAAATCCCTCCAGAAATTTAACTGCATAATGGCAATTTCCCGAATACAGATATATTTGTACTTTAAAATCATGTTTTGTGATACAATGTTATGTAACATCCTGAATATCTGTAATATCCTCATCAACCAAACTTTTCATCTCATCAAAACCATAATTTGGCAAGATGTTGCCTGGTACTAATGCCATTATTCTGTTTTAGTACTCTATTAATTTAAGCTGGCATTAGCTGTGCAATTAGTTTGTCTGGGCTCAATATCAGGCCAACAAACCCACCATCATCCAGGATATCTCATGTCCTTTAAAAAAAACCCCTCAGATAATATTTGCATCTTTCAGCCTTCTGAAGCATCCAAAATATTACAAAACATAAAGAAAAATTATGGTCAGACCTGTCTTTTTCATGTTTGGTTTAGCTCCTGAAGTGAATTGTCCAAACCTCGTGATTCCGAAAACAAGCTGCTTTGGTAGCAGCTGCCTAGTGCCTTTGGTAATAAGTTGATGTGCACTTAGGGTTGAAAAGCTGGTGTTCCCAAGCAGCTACTGCTCTTCAGCTGTCCCAGCATTGGGAGGGAGTTGGGACAGGCAGCTGAGGCTGCAGTCCCACATGAAGCTGGTGGTGAACATGTGGTAACACCCAGAGTTACAATGGAAATGGAAAATATTTCTACCTGCTTACCATCATCATTACATTGGTGTGACCGCATCACGTTACCCTTCACAAGTACCAGAACAGAAATACTCAATGAACAGTTCCATATTATTGATAAAATCTATTTCCATCTGATAATGGTCCAACACTGTTATTAGGATGTCGTATTTTTCCTTTATTTTGCCAGGGAAAGAAAGCCTTCTCTAGACAACGCTCCAGATTTAATTTTAATTATTAATTTGTTACTGATCCAAACTTCTGCTTTTTATGCATCACCATTAACTTCCCCTCTAATCTTTGTTATGTTTCTAACTGCTCCTTTCCCTCTAAGCTGGTTGGTTTTGTAACCAACATTAAACTTTTCCTCCTAGATAGTCTTTTGGGGCCCTCAGTAACAGGCTTTTAATGTTTCCCAGTTACCACCCACTCTATTTTTTTTTTCTTTTTAAACATTTGTCTCTAATAATTGTTTCCAAATTTTTATGAAGTGCCAAGAACATCTCTATTATTGGTTTGAGCTGGGTTTTTGCTCATTATAAATGTTAGTGGGACACAGTCACTTGCATTGGTATCTGTCAAAATGAGAACTCTCATCTATCCTCCCAAAAATGCAGCCTCCAGTGTAAAACATTCCAGGGCTGTTTATATTGCCAAAGCACAGCACTGTGAAGAGATGCTTGGGCTTGCTGTAAATAAGGCACATCTCCAAGGTAAATAAAGTGTATCTCCAACTTCTCCTGCAGCATCAGACAGTCCCAGCGAAAAGGGATGGCTCAACCCCAGCTTGGCTGCATGTCTCTGAGCAGTGCCCTCAGCCCCATAAACAGACAGTAAGAAATCTGGTTATTCTCTTCATTAATAAGATTTTGTGCTCTGTAGCTGACACTGGCTAGTATTCCTCCTGGTGTTTTGCAGAAGATGAATCCCTTAGCACTCAAGACCGTTTACCTCTGACTCACCAGTGAGGAGGAGAACTGGGAAGGGTGTACATCTACATCCACCCCGCTCAGGCCAGCAGCTGTTAGCTAAGACTGGCTCAGCACTGCAATGTGTCCTCCTTCACTTGACCTTGAGCGACGCTTCTCTCCGAGTTCATTGCAGGGCATTCCTAAATTGATGCTCGACTGTCAAAAAGATGTAACAAATGATAGGGAATGTGCTGACGAACCACAAGGCTGTGTGAATTTCTTATAACATTAATGGAGATGCCTTTGCTGCCTGAGATTTGGAAAAGTGTGCATGGTTTGGATTATTTTAGCTCATACAGTAATTTATTTCAATAGTCATCTGAAAGCCAGTGAAAGCTGCATGGATGGTCCACGAAGGTAAATTGTTTGGGGTGTGATGAGCTGGAAAAACAGCAAGGGGCAAGAAGAGGTGGAGGTTAGGATCTGTGGAGGAACTGATCTCAGTGCTCAAGAGCCTAAAAATTTGGATGTCTGTGACTGGATGGTAAAATAAAACCAGCACCCATTTGTAGTGACAGCATACAGCAGAAATCAAAAGAATCGACATAATACGTAGGAGGGTGTTAAAGATTTCCTAAACTGACCTACATGCCAACTGAAAACAGGGAAGGGAGAAAAATTGTAGGAAATATCCTATTACTTTTAAAATCCCTCTCAGCTGTGTTTTTCCAGGCAAATTTCTATGAATCTACCTCTGAAAAGCCATTGTACTTTTAATTTTCTTTTGCAATAGATTTCTTCCAGAAAAACAATGTTCCTCTCCCATATGCCCCTGGGATGTACACCTCTGCATAAACAACAGATTAAAAGAGATAAAACAAGGCAGCTGTGTATCTCATTTAAATGATGCTGCCGCATGCTCCTGTGGCTTTTATTTTTGTCTGTGCTCTCTCATGTTCCTTCTACTCATCAGAAGGAGCCCCCTCTTGCGATCCCTTTCAGCAGTGAAGTCTTCCCTTTGGAAGAGACATCCTCTATAAACCCCTCTACTACACATTTCTACTGCTGGTAACTAACAGAGAAACCAAGAAGTCCCCTGTGAGAAGGGACAGGTTTGTGCCACCAAAACCCAAATGTTTACTTGCAAAGGGCAAACCAAAGTTGAGACGAGGGAGTTCATCCTTGACAGGCTGGACTGCAGCTCCCCACAAAATTCCCACCAGCTCCTGTTCCTCAAGTAGGCCAAGAAAACTGATCTCCCAAATTCTTGTGGGTTTGTATCCAGAAACATGGAGAAAATAGATAAAGCAAGCCTGGTCTGCTGCAGTTACATGTCTCAGTAAGTTTTTGTACTCAGGTTGGTTTAGCAAAGTAAGCTGTCACCCCCAGCAGCAAGCAAAGCCGTGCTACAAATTCAAAGGGGTTCTTGTGCCAAACACTGGGTAACCGTGCTCGAGGCTCTCTGTTCTCACACTAACTTCACACTTTGAAGCTGAACAGCCCAACGAGGCCATAGATCAGACCAAAACATCCAGAACATCAAGGGAAACCAAAGAAGCAGTTAAATGTGAACATCAAGAAAAAGGACAAAAAAAAAAGGACATGAAAAAGTGTTCATCATAATCCTTGATGGCTGCTTTATCTATGCTGTGGCTGTGGTAGGCTCTTTGGAAACATGAGGCTCTGAAAGTATAAAGGCGACAGGAGTTGGAGGGAAAAGTAATATATTTTATTAGATCATCCAATAGTCAGGAAGAAGAGTCAAGCCTTGGGCACACAAAACCTCCTGGAAAGCTTGTCTAACTTTTTCAATTATGTTGCTATTAACTCTACCTGCAAATCCCAGTTTGCTGGCTGCATCCAGCCACTGCGAGTGCAGTCTCCATAGGTGACCAGGCCTCAACATTTGAGGGGGTTTTCCTTCCCCATCCCTCCGCTATTTGCTGGAGTACTTTTTGCTGCTCAGCTAACAAAGTAAGAATGATCATTGTATTTATCACACACTGCTTCATCTTAATTACTAATTTATACCTTTTCACTACTTTCAGACTGATTTATCCAAAACCACGCAGCAAAGCTGGGAGCACCAGGAGACAAACCCTAACTCATGATTATAGACCACTGCCTTAACCACCTGGAAACATTTTCTCCCTTTCAGGTAAGAAAGTGTGAGAAAATCATGCTGATAACAGTGAAGAACTGTTTAATACCCTCATATACTACATGGTTAAAGCCCAGGTCTTACATGCAGCTCCACAAATATGTCTTTAAATTCACTACTGGGAATGTATCACAGCCACAGTAATTTCTGTATGGAGGAAAGGGACTAGGAGACACTTTGCTCCTCATGTGGATGGATTACTTTGCTTTGTTCTTGATAATCTCAAAACCTTAAAGAGCCAATGATGTTTGCCAAACTCCTTCCAAAAATTGCTTTAACTTTAATTATTTTTCAAAAGAAGACAAGATAACACACTGAATGAAAATCTTTCTATTCTGTTCAGTTGAATTGAAAACTGAAAATGTTTGATTAATGTTTTTCCCTAAAAAAAAAAAAAAAACAACGTATTGGGGAAACTGGACAAGTTGAAAGAAGTTAAAGTGCTCCAAATCCCAAGCACTGAAATACTAATTTTTCTTCATTTATTCTACAGCTGGAACAATTAAGATTTCACACAAATTTAAGTATTGTTTCAGTCAAATCAAACGGATACTTTTTGAGAAAAAGAGATTCACCCATTCAGCAACCAAAATATATGCAATATTTTACCCATGTAATCATTTCTCTCCAGTGGTGATCTGCCAAAGAGTGATGCTAGGCTACAGACAAAAAGATCCTACAGAACTGAAGGGCTTCTACAGCAACAGGGCAGAGTCCTGAAAACTGAAAAATCTTATTTTCTGTGTCCAAAAGCTACAGGAGGGTATGTCTTCTGTAATATTTGTTAAAACAGAAAAAAGTGTCATTGCCTTTACATCTGCTGAGAAAACACTCTTTTTCTCGGTAGTCTCTTTGTCAGCCTTGCTTTGCAAAGCTAGAGGCAGGGATGTATAGCAGCAACTATTTTTAGATTGCAAACTCTCATGGATTTTAAAAGGGCTTTTGCATATGGAAACTAAAAAAAAGAAATGCAAAGTATTTCAGGAGAAGGATAAAATGATTCATATTATACAGCAGAAGGGAAGGGTTGGTGCTTTTATATTCTGCTGGTAGAGTTGCTAGTGGGAGTCTCAGCAACTGTGGGGAAGGCATGGTGCACACTGCCACCACCCCACAGGGTACCCTGCCAGTCTCATCCAGCAGCTCTGGACTAGCTCCCCCAAGGATGAGAAGAAAAACCACTATGTAAAAAAATTCCTGCTCTTTCAGTGGCTTGATGGAGACAGTATGGCAGCATTCACACTCATATAGCCACCGCCTCAGTTGCCTCTCTGCCGCACTCATTGCCTTCTCTGGCCCATCAGATGCCCTGCATGAGGTGGATGAATGCTCAGGGAAGAAAGTTTGTGCTCTTAGATTACTTTGATGTGATAGATGGTGGCAGACAACACTGAAACACCGTAGAGGGCTTTCTGTCTCCCCCCTGAGGCATGCAACATCTTGATGGGCAAAAAAAAAAGGCTCAGAGAACAAGTGCCAGTTTCCATACAGAGCTGGGCATTTCAAGTCACAGAAAAATTACTGCCAGCTTTTTTGGTAGTAGAAGCTCACAGGAGCAAAATGAACATTAGTGACAAAAATAATTAGACATTGCCTTTAGGTGATTTTTGATTAACTTTGCTCAGTGGTGGCTGTGTGACTGCCTGAGGAGCTCTGTCCTACCATGTAGCAAAATTCAAGGGAGCTTCTGCGGCTCTTAACACTTCTCCAAACACATGGGTCATTTCAGATCTATCTGGATATGCCACCAGACAGCAGCAGATGTATCTGATGATGATTTTATGTTGGCAGATGAAGTCCTACCTCCTTGCACAATTTTTATGTTTGTCTGCTTCCTTTGATACACTGTTAACAAGGAGTTTCATGACTCCTGGGAGGTGTAAAATGACTATGATTATGAATGTTTATCACTTTTAAAGGGAGATGAAGGGTAAGTGTGATGACCCAGGTAAATACTAGCTGCTTAACCCAGCATTAATCCTAGCAAAATACAGGCAATCACAACGGGATCCAAATGACAAAGAACTAAAGAATATGAATGTAATTAATTCCAGTCAAAATGGTCATATGGAAAGTAGATCTTGCCAGACTAACCAGATTGTCATTCTTTGATGAGATTATAGGTTCACTCGAAAAAGTTAGGCTGAACAATATAAGATACCTAGACTCCTGAGGGGTATTTAACTTACTACCATGAGTTAGATTGCAAAAGTAGCAACACTCAACACCTAGTCTAGCAGACTAGAACATATATAGATTAGGAACCTGCTACTGACATCTCAAATAATTGTCATTGCAGGAATCATCATTAATAGATGTGTTTCTAGAAAGGTCCAACAGGGACTAACAACACCCTCAATACCATTCAACGTTTCTAACCAGTATAACAAAGTTAATTTAAAAACAACTAGAAAAATTCTGGATGATACAGAAGTTGACAAATCAGCAACCAGTGGGCAAGTGGGACAGTGGGAGCAATCTGGAACACTTAGTACATGAACACAGACAATACAAGGTGTGTACTTCTAGGAAGAAATGTGCACAGAATGAGAAGCTCAGCTGCACAACCCACCAGGGAAACCATGGGTGCAAGCAAAGAGTCTATTCTCCTTTTTCAGGCTCATAGGAACATATTGCAGGCATTTGTAGTGCCCAAATTTTAAAGAAATTAGCAGGAGGGGAGAAAAAAACTGCAAAGAAGGATTCAGCTCATTTGAGGAGTTTCAAACAGTTCTGTTTGCTTTGTTTATTTAAAATGGAAATTAAGTCAGCTTTCAGTCTTTAAGTACTTTCAATCTGAAGAAGTACCAAGACCTATAGAGCACTTCATTTAGTGGAGCAAAGCATAAAAATCAATGGCTAAAAGCTGATTTCAGGTAGTCAGGCAGGGAACACGGCACATATTTTCACCAGTGTAATTAAGCACTGGAACCAAGTGTCAGGGTAAGAGATACAGCCGCTGCTCACCAGCGACTGGAGGCCTTCTGAGATACTGCTTGAGTCAAATACAAGTTATGCGTTAGTGAAAGTCAAAAAAATTACTGTGTTCAGTACAGGTGACTGAATGAAAGCTGTCAATCAGATTATGGACCCTACAGGGTCATTTTTGGTCTTATACACCTGAAGGTAAGACTCAACAGGAATTGGAAGTCCACACAATTCCCTTTGTCACGCAGTGTTACCAGATGATGTACTAACCACTGCTGAAACCAGTGACAGCACATGAGTTATGGTAACTCCACATTTTTGGGAGGGGTGAGGGAGTTACTCCAAATTTTCTGTTTTCTTTGCACCGAACAATGCTGCTTATGGGATTTGCCAGTATCCCTATGGACCAATGCACAGAAGAAAAACACAATGTGATATAAATAATGCATAGTACATCACTGATATCAGGGGAGAAGAATTATGAGGACTACTGCTTGCATTTTGCTCAGATTTTGCAACAGCCTCTACATATTGGGGCAATAGTTGGTTTCTGCCTTCTTCCTTTCTGCATAGTTAGGAGCTTTGAAGTATTTTCTCTCTTGCAGCTCATGCTATACTATACCTGCTTTTCTGCCATTCAGAGATTGTTCAACTAACTTTTCATGATCTACCCTAAGCACCTCAAATTCCGGTAAAAAAAGTGCAGTTTCCTAGTGTTTATACAAGTCAGAAGCATGTTGTACGCTTCTTTCCTTTGCTAAGTTCCAATTTGCTTTTAGTGTTACTATTTGAGGTTTTTTTTTGCCTGTGCTGAAAGTTTAGAAAATACAAGTCCAAGACACTTTGCTCTTATCCCACACCATTCTTCAAGTATCTTGGCGCACCTGAACAGTGAAAAGTCCTGGGTTTAAAGGGCAAGAGAAGCTTTTCACAGAAGGGGTTTCTATTTGATTGGTTTCTGTCCTTCTGCTCTCTCCCAGTGGCTTCCAGGTATTGCTGAACTGGAAAAGTTGTTAGGATTTTTTTTTTCAGATTTTATTTGAAGGTGAATAGGAGGAGATGTATTAATGCTTCTCACCAAACTAGCAGTAATTTAAAAGAAACTGTTCAAGGTAAAATCCAAATCTATTTCTGGTAAAACTATGGTGGAACTTTGTTTAGTTTCCTTGAGTAACCAAAAGAAGGAGCCCCAAAAGGGAACTAGGTTTACAATGTCACTTAAATAACAAGACAGATAAAGAGTTACAAAAGCATATGCTTGAAATTACTACAACAAACCACCTGATATTTGGAATTTGGGGTTGCAAGTACATCCCTACCTGAACACAGCCAACTAGTGTAGGACTCAAGATTCATATAGAGGAGTATCACCAGGTAATTTTCCACTGGGCACAGCTATAGGAATTTTGGCTGGAGACAAATTCCAGTGTTTGATTACTATGATCACAACCTTAAAAAAATTACTAGAACTTGAAATACACTATTACCCAAACTATTTTTATCACTGAATGGCAACATTATATGGCAGGGGATTATTTACCTGGAATGCTCTCCAACTTTCTACGAAGCTCCTCATTCTCTTGTTGCAATGAAATTACCTCCTGCTCTAGCTCTTGACACCGAGGGCAGTAACCTTCTTCCTCTTCCTCTTCTTCCTCCTCTGGAAGTGTAGAAGATGATGGATGACCATGAGATTCTGATGTTGCTGGAGATGTCCATCCACCTAAAGTGTGTACTGGAGAGGTTGAAAGTGGATCCACATCTGCCAAATGGCTAAAATCATTTATTGATGAGGTGTTCTGAGAAGGGAAGCTCCCAGAAAGCAAATAGTTCTGAAGGGAATCGGTAAAAACTCTCAGAAAGGCTGAGGTTTGTTGTTTCTTTTGCATATACTGCATCTCTATGTCTAAAATGTCTGACGTCTGACTATGGACCACTTTCCCGAGCTGACATTGCTCTTGTCTTTCACTATAATTTGGGTTTTCCTGCTTTATACAAGAAATCATGGACTGAGAGTGATTGTTGTCCAGCAGTTTTCCACCACAATTTAAGAGACTTAGAACCCGGCTGCATTGTTGGGCAAAGGCATCCAGAATCATTCGACTCTCTGCAACAAAAGAAAAGATGAATCACAGAAACCTAATGCAAAAGGTTATGCCAAGGCAGCAGCAGCTAGATGAATGTACACAACTGTTTACAGCAGCATGCATTTTATTTCTGAACACATTAAAATTATGGCTTCTGCTTTAATACTTCTGCAACACTGTGATTTAAAACAATCCTGACTTTGTTTCTATTTTGAGAGTGCCCTTGTGCCCTTGCTGTTAATCAGAAATGCATTGTGATGATAGACACTGCTTACTGACATCTTCTTTCAGAGGGATTAAGTCAGGAAAATGGGGAAGAAAATAAAAATTCCATCCAATTTGCTACAAGTAAAAGTTCAAGTAAGTACTTCCCTGAAAGCCTATTTCAAGCTGCTGGAGGGCATTGTCTGTACATCTTTGTAGGACTTTGCACCACACCTTTGTCCTTCGCCCGGTTCCTCTCCAACAAGGCTTTCAAGCTTTGTTTTTTTCTCCTTTTTGTCTTTGATGCACTTGTTTGACATTGGGCACAGGACACTCCACAAAACTGACCCCCAATTCTACGGACTTTGCTTCTGTTTCTTTTGTTCTAGGTTCCAGATATGTCCAGGAACAACTCAGAGTGATAAGCACTGACTCCTCTTCTTAAATCGAGCAAAAACACCCTACAGGTTTGCGGGCAGGCCAGTACAGTGAAGAGTGGAGTTCTTCAAGATGCTCTGGATTCAATCAGGAAACTGCATAGGGTTGTGCAGCAGTTTCTGGGGGCAGCAGCTCAGCTATGGAAGTAGGATAGGGATGCCGTGCTGCACGTAGTCAGCTTTGCCTCTAATGACAGGAGGTGTCATATCTCAGGGAGCAATAGCAGCTTCAAGCTAAACCTACGCAGTAGGATGGCTCATTTCTGCAATGTCTACATGTATAGCACAAGCTGCTGTAATACTTCTGGGACCCAGATAGAAAATGACCAAGATATTTATGACACGACCTGTTCGGCTCCCCAGTAAAAATAGTGCTTTTTAATTTTTTTTAGCTTATTCAAAGCTAAGTTCCTCTAGGTATCTAAACAGAGGTAACTAACGTTTTGCATAAGAAAAAAAAGACTGGTGGGTTAAAGTGCTGCCAATTTTGGAGAGCACTTCTCAGGCAGGCTTGACTTTTAGAAAGTGGCAAACGCATTTACTTTTGAAAAGGCAACCTGCTACAGATGCATGAGACTAAGCACCCCAGACCTTCATTTACCTTCACTTCATCAGTAGCCTCATCACACTCATAATACATAAAGAACAGAAGCATTCAGAATTCAGGTCTTTAAGAGGTACCACTTTTCACAGCATTTCTTCAAGATCCAGAAGATACCCTGTCTGCTGGAAAATCTACTTCACACTGAGGCTAGTACCGCTGGCCTGAAGAATATTTGAAACAACACTAATTTGCATTTGCACCATCCTCCAGATCTCTGCAAAGAGGGCAGGGCTGAAGCAGCACACAAATACTTTCAGTCTTGAATGCAGCCAGAGGAGACCTCCCTGACACAAAACCCTAGGATATGATCTCCTGAGGACTTAACTGAAAGAACAGGAACCTGGGGTGGGCAGAGCAAGCCCAAGCCCAGTGCTGGGTCACGAGGTTGCCCAGGGCCATGCAGGGATTGCCCAGGGACTCTGTGTGAAGGACTGGAGTAGCCCTAAGACCACTTCAAGCATCCTCACCATCAGCCTCCTGCGTTTACACACCGTACCACACTCCTGTAAATGAGTTCAGACTAACGAGGGTGGATTTCTACAACACATCTTTGATCCAAAGCATTATGCAATACCCTCTGCCCACACTACAAACTCCAAAGGGCAGAAATGCACAGGCACTGCTGCCCCCTTTGCAAGGGGGTGCCAGTGAGGTGCCAGGTGCTCTGTAGTGTCCATTATCCACTGCCTTTCCTTCTCTTTTTCTACACTAACCTAAGGGCAGATGCCTTTAACCCTTATAGTCAATGCCACTGCAAAACAACACAGCACAACAGATGTAATACGACTTAAAAGAAGAGAATCCTGGTGACATGGCAACTTTCTAGCTGAGACCTGATAAACCAAAAGGAAATCAGGAAATTCAAGCATCACTAACAACCTCAAGATGTGTTTTCTTTGCCTTATTTCTTTCCATATTTCCCCTTTAAAATTATTACAGGATGATATTGACTGTAACTTTGGAATCCCACGACAGAATTTCTTTTCATTCATTTTAATCCTATAATCTGATTCCAGACCTGAAGTCATATATACTGTTTGTATTTTAATCATTATTGTCCCTGTTCACAAAACAGTCACTTATTCCTTGCATATCCTTGTTGCATGGGGACAAGATATGAATGAAACAACTGCAAAGGGATTAGACTATTAT
Organism: Corvus brachyrhynchos; assembly: GCF_000691975.1. Classification (NCBI taxonomy): domain Eukaryota; kingdom Metazoa; phylum Chordata; class Aves; order Passeriformes; family Corvidae; genus Corvus; species Corvus brachyrhynchos. The sequence continues at coordinate 4,227,743 of NW_008240046.1, forward strand.
AAGAGATGTTATTCTAATATTATGGTTTATTCTAAAACCAGCAAAAAGTAACCTGACATTCAAATTACTAGTTTTGAAGAATACCAAAATACACATTAACATCAGTAAAGATTAATTAATTAAAACGAATTATTAGTTTTGTTTTAAAATTTAATGCATTAGACACATTCACTGTGATAATGGTTTAAAATGCAACTGAAATTTTATACAGAAATGACATTATTGATTTAATCTTCAGTATCAGATCTACTACAAGGACACAGTAACAGCAATTACTGTTTTTTTTCTTAACTTCAACCCATACTCAAAGACATAAAAATGAGCCATGACAAAGCAGGGCTCATTTGAAAGGCTAGCCCAGAGATGCACAAATGCTTTTTTTGTGGGTACTGCTGGGCAGCAATAGTGAGGGATGCTCTCAGCACATATTCTGGAAATATCTGTCTCTGTGCTGAAGTAGGTTCTGCTTTGAAGATACTTCTACACCAGTAATGGTGCACACACCCACAGTCTGAACAACCCTAAATGAGAATGATAACTACAGTAATTTCTTATGATGGAGAAAAAAATAAAAACAAATGCTGCCCATTTAGCATATATTGTAGAGATTGGGATTTCAGCTTTTACAGACTGACTGTAATTAGAAATGCAAGCACTGTGCAGTGTCTAATCACCTAAGAAATGACAAAAAGTTGTTTTTATGTGATTACTACTGAATAAACACCAGTCTATGATTCTTAATTGATTTAATATAATGTATGTATTTTCTGTGAAAGTAGGATTCTATTGAAATCACTGTGCTGGACTAAAACAGTGTAAGCAGTTTATTAAAGTCTTATTGTGATATTCCTTTTCCTTATAACCTTGCTCACCAACCATGTAATTCTAATGTCTCAGACCCCAGAGTCTTTAGTCTTACAGAACTTCTATTGACTTTAACAAGACATTTGCCTGGAGGTGGACTTGCTGGATAAGACTCATAAAGTGCTAAGAGAATAGGATTAAATTGCTAAAAGCATAAGTATTCCTAACTAGATTATTTGAGACTGCAAGCAACCAGAAGATACTATCATATGGTTAATCAGGTACCAGCTCCCAAATACAGCATTCATCTTTACATCTTTTTCTCAATGATGATGGACTAGGCGATCTTCTTAGCTATTCAACTGCCAGACTGAAAACAGGGTTTAGTATGAGCAAACATCTGAAACTCAATCTGATAACTTACACTAAGGCACCAGAAAAGATGTCTGGAAAATTTGGCAGGTTAACTTCAGCTTTTTCTACACCTAAAGATCTTTTCAATACTTAGATCAGACAGCTTTATTAATAAGACATTGTGTTGGGTCTCAGTAGCTCTGGATTCAGGTTGTGGCTTTTCCATAGTTTCCTTTGTATTCTTGGGCAGCCAGTTTAAAAAGTCATCTTTATAAGTACTGAGTGGATCTGAATGCCATACATTCTCCCCTGCAGGGAATGTATTCATTGGTATTTAATTTTCAGCAAGATTGTGACGTTTGGGTTCCTTAGCAATTTCAATCATCTCACTCTTCACCTTGCAGTGACTCAGCCCTCTCACCTGATTATTTATATTTCTTGATTTGTTTATTATAATATTCTTATTAATTGAGATCCTGGGGCAGCAGCCTTGTACCCCTTGAACTGGCCTTTATCCAAACATAGAGACTTAGTCATTATGCTTTTAGATATGACCATCGCTGTAGATATCTGTGCTTAGGTCACAAAATTGAGAGCATCTGACACCTCCTATGACTAAGAGATGGTTTTTTGGGCATCGTGCATGAAAATCATCAAGAAGGTCCAGTAGATCAAGACGACAAGTGTCTGGCCATTTCAGTACTGATCTAAGAGATCTACTTCCAGATGAGGGCTCCCAATTCCTAAGATAAGGCCAAAACACTGGTCTTTACCTTTGCTGTTCACAGAACAAACAGTTTTTCTCTCTGGGCATGACAGAGCTTAATTAACTGGTCATGTTAAATACGCCATATTTTTAGCACTGCTAAAAGGTGTTACCAGCTCTGCTGGAAAGCTTCTTCCTCTGCTTTCCATGAAAGCCCACCCTAAATTTTAAGCTGCCCTGCAAGGTTTGCATCATGCTTTCCTAAGGAAAAGGACTTTCTTTGGTGGATTATGGTACTGTTCAATGCACATGATACCAAAGACAGAGATACACATTGTTTTCATACCAGGAAAATAATCTGAACATATTAACAAAGAATTGGCATTTTACAGAAGAAAATGGGTATCTGCTGGTGCTTTGACTGAATCCATCTGCATGGCTCATAGAAGCAACAGCAGTCAGAGTAACCACTAGAGGAGACAGAAGGATTGTGTTGCAGTGCAGCTTCACATTTCTCATTGTAAGATGACATTTCTCATGCAGGATCTTTCCCCACATGATGGGCACTTGAGCTAAATTTTTCTTCACCATGGCAGTAGGTGGAGAACACCTGCTTTTCCTCCCTTCCCTAGTCCTTCTTCCTGCAATTCTGCTGAAGTATGGAAGTGAGTGGTCGCTTAGAAAGCAACTGAGGGAAAATTTGGTCACTCTTGGGAAGAGCTCTAACCATTAGAAAAAGCTGCAAAAATATGGAAGCATCTTTAGTCATGACTGAGTTTGAGGTGCCCACTCTAAAAAGCAAATTTGGAGCTGTGAATCCCAAGAGGCCAGAAATGTTATGCCTGAAGTTTAAGAATCAACCGCATTAAGTGTTTAAGTTGCTGGCACAGTTAGGCATCCCAGGAGCGGTGTTTTACGAGCTATTTGCTCACTGTTGCCTGCACAAGTGAAAAGGTATCCCTGAAACTGAACTTAGGAAATGGGTGTCCCTACAAAAGTAACCTACAGCACTCCACTCTTTTATTCAACTAAGCACCTGCCAGGTGCTGAGGGTAAACTAAGTGGGAAAACTGTACACATCATGGATGGTGACTGCCTTGTGGAGAATGCACATACAGCTGGACACCTGCTAAGGGGATGATCTGTCCCTCCCTACAACACCCACCACTTGAGATGAACCTGCGGCTAAGACGTGTTCTGGGCCTGCTCTCCTCACTGCTGTGGGGAGCCAAGAGACTTTGCTGGCCAAATACAGGGTGACTGCGCACGGAGCACATGCAAATGCTCCCACTCTCCAGGGGCAAAACCCCAGCTCTGCTTCCCCAGAGGCAGCCTGAGCTATTAAATTGGCTCACACATTAGTTAAGAGGACTTCAAGCCTTTGGACAATGGGAGTACCTCACATATGTACAGCTCTGGAGTCCCAACTAGCTCCCTGCTTGTCTGAGTGGTGCTATGGCTCCCAAGCACAAGGTGCATGGTATTACTCCATCACCAAGCAGGAAGGACAGGCACATAGCTCAGCAAAGCATCCCTACCTCTGCAATTAAAATACCCAGGAGATCTAAACCTTGCCTATTGCTTTATAGAATCACAGAATGTTTTGGGTTGGAAGGGACCTTAAAGTTCATCTAGTTCCAAACCCCTTGCTGTGGGCAGAGACACCTCCCACTAGACCAGGTTACTCAGACACCCATCCGACCCAGCCTTAAACACTGCCAGGGATGGAGCATCCACAGCTTCTCTGGGCAGCCTGTTCCAGTGCCTCATCGTGCTCACAGTGAAAAATTTTTTCTGTATATCTAACCTAAATTTCCCATCTTCCAGTTTGAACCCATTACTCCTTGTCCTGTCACTTCGGTTCCTCTTGAAGAGTTCCTCTACAGCTTCCTTGTGGGCCCTTCTAAGATATTGGAAGGCTGCTATGAGGTGTCCACACAGCCTTCTCTTACCCAGGCTGAACGGCCCCCATGTTCTCAGCCTGTCTTCATAGGGAGGTGCTCCAGTCCCCTTAACAACTTCGTGGGCCATCTCTGTTAACAACTATCAGCTTCTGGTAACAACTTGTGTAAAATACCCCTTGTACACACCAGACCAAGTTTCTGGTCTGTTTTCTCCTGTTCTGTTTCTCTCGGTACTTAAGTCTGAGCAAAGGGTAAGTTGGGACCCATTTAGGAACCTAAAGTAAAGCCTGAACGTGCAGTTGAAGGGACAGGGACTTCAAAGAACTTTGGTGCACGAATGGCAGTCCCTTGACTATCTCTTTCTTTAGCATAGGACTGAATCAAGGACAAGCTCTGAAGCCTGCTCTAGTGCCTGGTTAGTGCAATGTACACAGGAAGAAGAAAGTCCAAACTTCTGCTCATCAAAGCCCAGAGGGCTTTGCTGTGAATATGGCCTCGTATATCATCTACCAGACAGCTGAATGTTTTCCATGGCATAATCTGCTTCTGTAAAGAAATGTAGGTGTCACATTTATCATCAGTGTTTTGATTATGGGCCACAAAGAATACTTAAATACCACCATTTGGGCATTTCATATAAGAAGCAATTTCATTAAAAAAGATTAGCTTCTGCCACGGATCACAGAACCATGCCCCAGAGATGTGAATTCTCTGGATAATCTATTCAAGTGTTAAACTTTTTTGGTAAAGTACTTGAATTATTTGTAACAAGACATGCTAAATTCATCCAGCACAAGGCTACTTCTAAGTGAAAACAGGCATTAAAACATAGCCATATATCCTATTAACTAGCGTATCTCCCTGTTTAGTAAGGAAATGTCATCACATTTGTTACAAAGGCAAACAGCAACATACCAAAACAGGATCCAATTTTTCTAAATAAATAAATCAATGATGTGTCAAAAATTAACAGATGAGTTAATATACCCGATGTTATCAAAACCAGATGGTGCTTCATAATATTCATCCTGTTCAGTCAAACCCTGAATATATTCTGGACCATCAGTATATAAAATAGGATGCTGCTATTTGTGATGGCAAACAAAAGCAATCATGCCTGCCAAGCACATACTATAACAGGCAGCATTTCAGCTCTGCTAGACAGAAAGTAATTAGAATGCTTTTAATGTCCAAAAGAATGATGCTGATAGGCTGCCACAGATGTGTAGATTTATGAATATTTATATGGTGGTTTATAGCTGACACTTTTATCAGTTGAAGAAGATAAAATATCTGCCTGACTCAAAAGCCTGACAGTCAGGTTAATAAAATCTCATTAAAGAGAATGACCTATGCAATTATATAGGATTTATTGTAATTCATTTTTGATTGTACTCTGCTTAAAGATGCAATTTCCCATTTCCTGATGCCAAATTTAGGTTGCATATCAAGATCTACGTGGTTTTTAACTCCAAGCCATCACTAGAGGAAAGATATGCATTCAGCATCTCGGTATCTTACACCTTTAAAGAAAAAAAAAAAACACAATTTGATCTCCTGTTTGTCACTGCATCTTATGAAAACGGTGCAGGCAAGCAGCCGATCTATTTTCTTTCTGTTAAAATCACCAC